>NC_073744.1:60177541-60895041 GCF_029784135.1 Toxorhynchites rutilus septentrionalis | reverse complement strand
CATATGGAGGTTTTAGGGTGCAATAAATGTTTTTACGGTGGTTAGGCACTCGTCCTCCACTCCTTCCTTTAAAGAGGGGGCAGAGGGTGCTGAACAACTGGAGAACTTATCAAACAAATGGAATCAAAATTAGCATATAGAGGTTTTATAGATCGATAAATGTTTCTATAGTAGTTCGACACTCCTCCCCACTCTCTAAAGGGGGGCTCCCATACAAATGAAACACAAATTTCTGCATAACTCGAGAACTAATCAGACAAATTGAGCCATATTTGGCATGTGTAGGTATTACGGGGCACGAAACGTTTTTCTGGTGAATCGACACTTCTCCTCCCTCTCTAAGGGGGGCTCCCACACAAATGAAACACAAATTTTTGTATAACTCGAAAACTATTCAAGCAAATGGAGCCGAATTTGGCATGTAAAGGTTCTAGGGAGCACGAAAAGTTTATATATAGAATTAATCAAGCAAATGGAATCAAATAAAGCATATGGAGGTTTTAGGATGCAATAAATGTTTCTATGATGGTTAGACTTTCCTCCCGCTCTCTACAAATGAAACACAAATTTCTGCATAACTCGAAAACAGATCAAGCAAATGGAGCCAAATTTGGCATGTGAAGGTTTTACGGGGCACGAAACGTTTCTATGGTGAATAGACACATCTCCCCCCCCCCCCTCTCTAAGGGGTGAATAGGGGAGGGGTCTGTCTTCATTATATCATATTTTCTGTATCAAACATTTATTCCATGTAACGGAGAAACATGTTATTTGCAAGTGGTTGAAAAATCTTGAACGAGAATTGTGTCTGAAAATAATCTGATATTATAATGATGAGTTTTGGTAGAAGTACTAGGAATTTCTTAGTAAAAGGTAAATTCAACGGGGTCGATTAGAAGATCAATCAATGAACAGATCTGCGGTTGGACTCTCATGAACTTGCGCTTAGTAAGAAAACGTGAATGTTTGAAGGTATTAATAACAAAAAAACAAATTTTGGGCGGGACGAAGTTTGCCGGTGCAGCTAGTAGCATATATTTTATACACATGCTATACCAGTACGAAAGAGTAGCACATTTTCTGTTATTTTTAAGCTCATTTAATGGATTAAATAGGTATGCCAAAACATGTGCTATAAATTAATTTTGGATGTAGAAACGATAATTTTTGATATGATATGTCAATATTTTTTAGTAGTTGAAGTTATCATCGTAAGCGCTTAAGTGTCCGGATTCCGATGCATTACGATATATGCAAAAAAATAATCATATTTGATAAAGTTATCTGCCATTTATTTTATTTTCAATCTTTGATATGGATTTCATCGCACTATATAGATGCTGCGACAATGACAGAAAAAAATAAAACGTGTATTTTAATTTTTTAATCCTACAATAATTGACGTCCTCGCTTTCACGGTCCTGGACCATTACGATAAGATTTATTTCAAAGCATAGTATATTCGCAACTGACATTGCGGAAAAATATGTTTGCATCCTCATTCTCATCCTTCCATCAATATTTTGCCTATGCCATGGTTTCTAATAGCAACAAGTTCCGACATGCAGCTAAAAGCACATAAAATTTAACTCTTTGTGATCGTTTGTCTGCTCTCAGCCACCACATCAAGAAACCATGCCAATCTTATATTTTACTCAACCAAGTATCAGTTTATGCTTTTCCTACGCGAAGCTTGATGTCTAGTGAACCTGTTCACGAATCAATACGGTGCTCCTATGAGTAATCGATAACAGTACTCAGTATCAAACAAAGTAGTCACCCATACCAGACAACGCACAGTGCGTTGAATGCATAGGAATGTGGGACAAAAATCATAACAGCAGAAAATAGCCATTGTAACTATTCGTTGTGATGGAAAAGATTGTTCATAAGTATCAGATTATTTGAATTATTTTATTTGAATAATCGCATAAGTGTCTCAAGCGACAAAATCTTTGTTTTTTCAAATCGAAAAGTTCTGATAATATCCGACCACAGAAATCATTATTTGAGTAATTACTGGTTTAAATTATGTCGAAGTAGTTGTTTTTTAAGAACAAAATAATTATTTGCATAAGTGTATTATGAAATCTAAAACATCTCATGTAAAAAAAAACCTTTGTTTGTTGAAAGAGAAAAGTGCTCATCTTTTCTCATATTCAACGGATAATAAAACTAAAATTATGTGTTGATTATACTTCATATGATTGGAGAGGGTTTCGGAAGAGTTCACACGAAGACGAATTATAAACAATATTTTTTGTATAAAAACACCACATCAAAACACATTAATAAGTTAACACATATACATAGTTTACAGAAAAAAAAGAAAACAATGTTTATTTTTCATAATCTTGTATTCATCACTGCTTTTTCAAGGAAAAATAATTCCGACCATATAACTTCCGGGGTCAGACGGACCTCCCGCAACACCTCGGTTCCTGGTCTGAGCCTCGGGAACCTTTGAGGTTGGGCTCTCAAGGCCTCTCTTATGTGGGCAAGCTCGAGCTTGAGGCCAATCGCTCTCAGGGTCGGCTCTTCTGAAAAGCTGATTAAGGCTCGGATTAAAAGTGTGATAAAATGTGCACATATAATTTTTTCGTTATATTATTACCTCTCTGATACAAATCTGTGTAGGTGTGTGTCGGTGTCTGGTGTGTCTTCCGCTGGAATTCTGGTCGCCGGCTAGATCTGTTCTCCGTACGCTGTTCGCTGGGTATTTCGGGGTTATAAGGATCCTTTTATGAACCTTTAATTAACGGGTCCTGTTCACACAGATAGATGGACACGTTACACACGGACCTAATTTTAAATTTTTTCTTTTTAATGGGTATTTACCTGATTTCCTCAGACTCAGGAGCTCACAATAATATTTTTTAATATAACTAAATATATTTTTAGTTATATTAAATAAAACTTTCCACTCAATTTTCAGTGTTCCAACTTTCGGTCCGTGTGATAGTCGATGTTGCCAGGAAATGAATTCTTCTGGCAGTCATTCTTTCATCTACTCTGGGCATTCTCTCTTTTCCTTTTTTGCTTTTCTGTCCTACTTCTCTCAACTTCTCCTTCCTCTATCAATTCTTTTTTTTTTTTTTGGCAGACTTATCTCACTTCTTAACTAGGCAAACCTAGCCAGAATTTTCACCTGCCCCCGGGCTTCTGAATGCCAAAGGGGGACTAGGCTCTGCGGAATGCACGTATCTGCATGCTCGTGCTGTTTCAGTCCTGGCCGAGAAATTGTCGGACAATCGCGCAGGTGCTAAGGATGACCGACTTTTGGATGCCGGCCAATTCCTTCTCCATGTTCAACACCTTTAGCGCTTCCAGAAGTGTCTTCGGGACGATTCCAGTTCCAGAGAGAACGACTGGAACTATTCTTGGGACCTCCCTTAGCCCCCACAGTTCCTTGAGCTCCACGGCCAATGGTCGGTACTTGCAGATTTTGCGACCGTGGGTCTCCTCCAGATTCTGGTTCAGTGGAATAGCGACATCGATGATGGTGACTTTGCGGTCGCTCTTGTCGTAAACCATTATATCTGGGCGGTTGTGGTGGATCGAGAAGTCGGTCAGAACAGTGCGATCCCAGTACAGCTTGAAACGGTCATTTTCCAGGACAGGTGCAGGCAGGTACCGGTAGTTTGGTACGTTGTCTTCCAGTAGAGCACATTGGAGCGCCAGTTGTCGATGAACAATACGGGCCACGTTGTTGTGGCGCTCGGTGTAGGCTGCGTTGGCCAAAACGGGACAGCCTCCCATAATGTGCTCTATGTTTTCACCTGGTTGATGGCACATCCGGCAAATACCATCAACGTCTTGATGCCAGACGTACCGCCTGCAGTTTCTCGTCGGCATTATCCTGTCCTGGATGGCTATCATGTCGGCTTCTACTACTGAAGAGAGTTCACCACGCGTTAGCCACAGATTAGATGCGGCCTTGTCGACGTGTGGCCGGTCCAGTTGATGGGGGTGGGCACCATGCACTGCCTTCTGCTTCCAAGCTGCAATCTTCTCCTCCACTGTCTGCAGATTGCAGTTGAGTTGGTACTCCGTTGGTCGGCGGCGCAGACAGCCCGGTATAGCGCGTTTTGGTTGGCGCGTTCTGCCAACCTCGCGCAGTTGCTGTACCTGGGCAACACACAGTGCAGATATGTCGACTATTCCAAATCCCCCTTCTTTGTGTGGTAGTGAAACTCTCTCCAGCGCCGATTGAGGATGGTGCATTCCGGCCTCTTTGAATGCTTTCCTCATCCTCCTCTCAAGGTCCTCTAGGTCAGTTTTGCTCCATTTGACTACACCAAAACTGAAGGTCAGCAGGGGAACCTCGAATGTGTTGATCGCGCGTACCTTGTTCCCCGCGTTGAGGAAAGTCCTCAGGACACAGTTCACTCGACTCAAGAACTTGTCTCGCAGCTCCGTCTTGATGTCGGAGTGGCGAATCCCGGTGAGCTGTCGGAATCCAAGATATTTATAGGATTCGCCACGAACCATGTCTCTTATAAACTCGCCGTCATAGACCTCGTAGCCTCCGGATTCGGTAAGTTGTCCTTTCAGCAGGTGGACACAGCGACACTTGTCGAGGCCGAACTCCATACAGATGTCCCTGCTTATTTCTTGGACAACCCGGATAGCTACACCTAGACGCTGACGTGAATCAGCGTAGACCTTGAGATCGTCCATGTAAAAGGTATGGGTCACTTCTTCGTGGGCGCCGTAGCCATACCTTATTTTATAGCCATGACCGTTTCTATTGAGCGTCCTACTGAGGGGGTTCAGTGCCAGACAAAACCAAAGCGGACTGAAAGAGTCGCCTTGGAATATCCCCCTCTTTATCTGCAGCGATGTTGTACTGGGGTTTCCCAAATACCAGCCCAGAAGTTCGTCACATCGCTAATATCTGGCAAACCTTCGCGGTAGTCGGGCTTCTCGTCGCTAATGTGGTCGTAGAACGCTTTTTCGTCATCTCTGAACATCCGATTTTGTTCCTGGCGCTTTGCAGAGTCAGAGTAACGTTTCAGCCGTTTAGTTAGGACGCTCAATTGCTGTAGTGTGTCGAGTTTTTCCGTCAGCTGGTGAGCTCCCAGCTGGCGAAGTTCAGTAGGCCGCACGATCACAGCAACTTGGCGACATAATTTCGCCGATCTGCTGCCTCTTTTGTACGCCATCAGTCTTCCAATTGCGGCGCGCTTGTTTAGGATCCGTTGCTCCAATCTCCTTCGCCATGGAGGCTCACGCCTTTCACGGAGATGTTGGAGCAGTCCGCCTCTTGGCCTAATACGGTATCCTAAACTTTTGGCGGTCGCCACAGCAGCACAGTAAACATTCAGTTGCAGCTCCTCCATGTTCTCAGCATCAACCAAGTGCAGCGGAAGAACGTGCTCGTTCATGAGCTTTACTGCACTTGTCAGCCTGCGGGAATGCTGCAACTTCGGGATCCTGGGGCGCAACAATGGGTCTGTGTCGCGGAACTGTGAGATCGCCTCGTCGTAGTGGAAGACCAGATCGCGTAGTAGTTGTTGATCTGGCTGTGGGTCTTCCGGCTCAGGAGGTTGTAGTACTGTGGCCTCCACTGGTGCTGATTCGCGTGCCCCACTCGCGAATGAATTGCTCAGCCGTCGTCATTTTTTTTTCACTATTTTTTTTTCACTAATTCACTATTGTTCATTCTATTCCCATCTCTATTTTCGCACGACACTCATTCTCTTCTCCGGCTCTTTAATGTGAGTGTAATGATGGCTTAATCTAATCCCTAGTAATGTGTGTAGTATTTTTATGGCATATTTTCCTACGCCCTTATTACAAATAGTACAAAAATAACGAATAAACGAAGCTAACGGTAACAACCAGTACGACACCCATGCCCAAATTTAATACGACCGCAAAGGGTTAATACACGTAAGTACAGCTACGCGCAAACAAAAAGGTAATATGTCCCAACGTACAGGAGCAAAACAAAAGGAAATCGAACGGTGATCACGATTGTTATCATTAGAATTTGAGTTATTTTCTTGAGGAAACTTTTTTATGCGGTCCCTATTATCCGTATATTTTTGTTCAGTTGTGTGGCGAACACTGTTTTTTAAAGATACAGGAAACAGGTTCACCTGTATATGATATTGTTCAACTAATAATTTTAAAAGAAAGTCTTCTCAATTTTTCACGTAATTTTATTTTGTGATTGATTTATTCATGATTTATGCACATAAATCACGTTTGTAAAATGTGAACACGATCCCACGTCATCGCAAGAATGTGTGAACAATTTCACGAGGGTACTGTGGTAGAACCATTGCCTCTCGATTTGATGTAAAATTTAATCTTCCAGGAAACCATTTTCTCCCAATTAGATGCACTTCAGGAGAAATTTCAGCCAGTTGTAGCAGCGGTGGCAGGCACGAAAAGGACTCTCAAGTAATCTTGACTTTTTTGTTTCGGAGATTATCGTCAACAAAGATAATGATCCATATTTTCTGCTTTAAACGTCGTTTATTGATTTTTTCGCCCCTTAGGTTGAAGCTTCTGTCGTCATCATCACCGAGAACCATCGCCCAAGAAGTCGAGTGCGGTCGTTCCGCATCAGTTGCTAGTTTTGTTATCCCTCCCTCTTCTGCTGTCTCGATGTGCAACTGGAAGCCCAGCATCCCTTTGAAGGAGCTCTTCACTGGCGGGGACTCTCTTCCTATTCTCTCTATCTCTCTCTCGTTAGCCAGCCCATTGTGTTTCGCAAGTCAAGTGTTTACTTTCCAACCCTCTTGCGCATCTAATCGATCAGCCGTCTGCTGCTGCTGCGACGAAGGATGCATTGCTTCTGGCCACGCATCCTTCGAGGCAGCTAATCTTTTTACGAGTATTTAATATGCTTCAATGGCAGACCACCCTCGCATTCGTTTCGCTAAGCAGTTTTGATGAGTTTCAATTTTGTTGTTCTGTCGAATTTCAATTTTCATCTCCAATTTAGGAGGCGGTGGTAATCTTTTCGAACTTCTGCATCGTCACATCGCTAATATCTGGCAAACCTTCGCGGTAGTCGGGCTTCTCGTCGCTAATGTGGTCGTAGAACGCTTTTTCGTCATCTCTGAACATCCGATTTTGTTCCTGGCGCTTTGCAGAGTCAGAGTAACGTTTCAGCCGTTTAGTTAGGACGCTCAATTGCTGTAGTGTGTCGAGTTTTTCCGTCAGCTGGTGAGCTCCCAGCTGGCGAAGTTCAGTAGGCCGCACGATCACAGCAACTTGGCGACATAATTTCGCCGATCTGCTGCCTCTTTTGTACGCCATCAGTCTTCCAATTGCGGCGCGCTTGTTTAGGATCCGTTGCTCCAATCTCCTTCGCCATGGAGGCTCACGCCTTTCACGGAGATGTTGGAGCAGTCCGCCTCTTGGCCTAATACGGTATCCTAAACTTTTGGCGGTCGCCACAGCAGCACAGTAAACATTCAGTTGCAGCTCCTCCATGTTCTCAGCATCAACCAAGTGCAGCGGAAGAACGTGCTCGTTCATGAGCTTTACTGCACTTGTCAGCCTGCGGGAATGCTGCAACTTCGGGATCCTGGGGCGCAACAATGGGTCTGTGTCGCGGAACTGTGAGATCGCCTCGTCGTAGTGGAAGACCAGATCGCGTAGTAGTTGTTGATCTGGCTGTGGGTCTTCCGGCTCAGGAGGTTGTAGTACTGTGGCCTCCACTGGTGCTGATTCGCGTGCCCCACTCGCGAATGAATTGCTCAGCCGTCGTCATTTTTTTTTCACTATTTTTTTTTCACTAATTCACTATTGTTCATTCTATTCCCATCTCTATTTTCGCACGACACTCATTCTCTTCTCCGGCTCTTTAATGTGAGTGTAATGATGGCTTAATCTAATCCCTAGTAATGTGTGTAGTATTTTTATGGCATATTTTCCTACGCCCTTATTACAAATAGTACAAAAATAACGAATAAACGAAGCTAACGGTAACAACCAGTACGACACCCATGCCCAAATTTAATACGACCGCAAAGGGTTAATACACGTAAGTACAGCTACGCGCAAACAAAAAGGTAATATGTCCCAACGTACAGGAGCAAAACAAAAGGAAATCGAACGGTGATCACGATTGTTATCATTAGAATTTGAGTTATTTTCTTGAGGAAACTTTTTTATGCGGTCCCTATTATCCGTATATTTTTGTTCAGTTGTGTGGCGAACACTGTTTTTTAAAGATACAGGAAACAGGTTCACCTGTATATGATATTGTTCAACTAATAATTTTAAAAGAAAGTCTTCTCAATTTTTCACGTAATTTTATTTTGTGATTGATTTATTCATGATTTATGCACATAAATCACGTTTGTAAAATGTGAACACGATCCCACGTCATCGCAAGAATGTGTGAACAATTTCACGAGGGTACTGTGGTAGAACCATTGCCTCTCGATTTGATGTAAAATTTAATCTTCCAGGAAACCATTTTCTCCCAATTAGATGCACTTCAGGAGAAATTTCAGCCAGTTGTAGCAGCGGTGGCAGGCACGAAAAGGACTCTCAAGTAATCTTGACTTTTTTGTTTCGGAGATTATCGTCAACAAAGATAATGATCCATATTTTCTGCTTTAAACGTCGTTTATTGATTTTTTCGCCCCTTAGGTTGAAGCTTCTGTCGTCATCATCACCGAGAACCATCGCCCAAGAAGTCGAGTGCGGTCGTTCCGCATCAGTTGCTAGTTTTGTTATCCCTCCCTCTTCTGCTGTCTCGATGTGCAACTGGAAGCCCAGCATCCCTTTGAAGGAGCTCTTCACTGGCGGGGACTCTCTTCCTATTCTCTCTATCTCTCTCTCGTTAGCCAGCCCATTGTGTTTCGCAAGTCAAGTGTTTACTTTCCAACCCTCTTGCGCATCTAATCGATCAGCCGTCTGCTGCTGCTGCGACGAAGGATGCATTGCTTCTGGCCACGCATCCTTCGAGGCAGCTAATCTTTTTACGAGTATTTAATATGCTTCAATGGCAGACCACCCTCGCATTCGTTTCGCTAAGCAGTTTTGATGAGTTTCAATTTTGTTGTTCTGTCGAATTTCAATTTTCATCTCCAATTTAGGAGGCGGTGGTAATCTTTTCGAACTTCTGCATCGAGGTTGGTCCGGTGTAGGGGAAAGTGATTGCACCGGGATGCGTCCGTTCCTACCAGTCATCCTATAATTGTGCAATTTATAATCCGAACACAACGGCACTTGATGGCGGCAAGGTGCAACCATCGTGGAGAGACTCATTCCAGATACATTTAGGACCGCGTGTTGGATTACCCGGAGAAAATATACTGTCTCCTGAAGCATCCAGTTGCCATTTAGATTGGGATCGGTTGAGATGAAGTTCACCTATCTATTTATTTTTTCCTTGGAGAATTATCTTTTCGTTCATTCGTCGCTGCATTAAACGCAATATAATTGAGAAAGATGTACGGATACTTGAGAATTAAGATCAATCTTTGAATTTACTCATTTGAAATACTATTTTTGGCTGCGACAATCTTCATGAACATCTTCATCATCATTGATTGAATACTGAAGGTCCAACCATCTAGCTACGGGGCACCATAACCTCTCTATCGGAAATACAGAGAGGGAACCCACAAAACCTCTCACCGTGGAATGCCGAAGATGTGGTTCCCCTCGAGGAATCAATAAAAATGTTCGGAGCTTAGTTCAGCATCATTAAAAATTAATAAAAATTAATGACGGTCGTATCGAAGGCGGAAAACGAAGTTGAAAACATTTCTGGAGATAGATTGGCGTACAGACAGTTCCAAGCTGGCCGTGGGGAGTGACGTGTTAAGTAGAACGAAACTAATAAAAATAACAAATTTACCTTTGTGTATCATTTGATCGGTTTAATGATACAAATACCAATCTATTCATTTGCCGAAACCGTTAAATGACTTGAACTATTTATCTCCAGTGGGAGCGTAAACCCCTCAAATGTAATATTATTTCTTATCGTTTCTCCCCCAAGGAAGTCGGTCGAATTTTGGGATTATTTTCACATAATAATTTTGCTTACGTCATGGGGTCGCATTTTCTGAGGAAGCCTTCAATCGTTTGCCTTAGATCAAGCCGAATTATTTATGTTTCAGACCCCAACAAGACAATAAGACCACGAATGAAACCCTACACCTGGTCTCATTCGGCACGGCAGGACATTTCAAATAAACAACAAACCTCGCCGACAAAGGCCGAATTAATTAGCCGGCAACTAATTTTGCAAATTTTTAGAGAATCGCACATTACCCCAACAGAGTGAGTCATTGCTGGCGGCCAGGGGGAATGCCCAGATTTTGATCCCGATAGCGGATAAAAGTGACATTATAAAAATTAAAATTTCATCTGTGCGAAGACTCCGTACGTACGGTCCTGCTTCAGTGGAGCAGATTTTCTGAAAATCTGAGCCTGAACTCAAAGGCAGATGCCGCGCGCACATCGGATCGGATCCGTAGATTCGGGTTAGACGCATCGCCTGGTCACTTTATTACCAAGGTATAACAATTAAAACCGTGATGATGTATATCTTGGCGGCGGCGGCGGTGGCTTCTGGCGGCACGGTGGACACTCCATTCCGCGAAGGCCCTCTCCGCGAACATAAAAAGGGACACGTCCCACAACGAGGCCCGGCCGGCAGCGCTCTGACCCGAGCGAGCAGCGGGTAATAAAGAAATGAAAAATAATTTTAATGAAGCGACATATATCTTATTACGTTGACGAAAGCTCCTTTATTTTCGCCAGCACGTGAGATTTTACGCGTTTTCCCCGTAATTTTGACCCATGTTGTTATTTTGTTATTTCCCTGTGTTTAAGTGTTCATCAGGCAAAAATGACGACCGGTTAGCGGCGGCGAAACCCGGCGGGACTGTGACTGGGTCCGGCTGATGACAGGGATTGCTTATGAATTGTTGTGCAGCTCCGGACCCGAAGAGAAAGATGCCTGTCCGGAGATTGGCTGCTCATGATAACCTTTTGCGGACTTTTTTCTTCGCCTTCGAGCGAATTATGCCCCAAAATCATGTATGCCAATTCCGGTGCGACTCGGCCCGGAATGACTATCGAGAGTGGCGGTTGCTTAATTAGCGATTATTTTGATTTTATGCTAAATAGTGGTGAGTAATCAGCAGTGCAGCAGCCGCGTTGTTGTGCGAAAGAGCACTTAGACATTCAGGTGGGCGATTCGACAAACACTCCGGGTTCATTGCTTGACACAAGTAAGTGAATGTTTCACTTAGAAAAAAATGCAATAAAATTATCGACCCTTTCCAAATCAAATGAAATTTTCAAAATGCCCTCGGTGCTGTAGATGATGTTTTTTCGCCACTCAACTGTCCATTACGACTCAAGAGTAATTTTTTTCAAAGAGCGTCATAAGTATTTGGACTAAATAGAAACACGTTTTGTATTTTTTTTTAAATTCTATCCTTTATTGCATTTTCACAAGTCCATACAATGTGCGGTGTAAAATAGTAAGACAGATAGTGGTCCTTCATCTTCAATCTTCCTCAAGATTCCCGAAACTCTCGCCACCATGATGTGGAACACCTTGAGGTCCATTGTTTTGGCATATCTGATGATATGGGATTTGAGACCCACTCTACAGTAAAAAAAAAAACCGTAAACAAGTGGAAATACAAAAAAAAACCATGGGAAATCTCCCGGGTTGAGAACACAAACGGATCCTGGCTTCTGATGATGAACGGGTAATTGTATGAACATTGCGAATGAATCCTAAAACAAACATTCCTAAATTGACTACCGAAGTAGCCAACACCATAGTGCAGACACTGCCCGGAAAATAGCATAAATGGACAATATGAGAGGTCCTGTAGCCCGTTAAAAGTCTTTCATCTCAAAGGTGAATACGAAAAAAAAGACTACAATTTACTAAGGCATATGTAAACATACCTAAAGTGTTCTGGAAGATGCCCCTTCTGCGCTTAATCCCCCCTTACTTACAGAGCTTGTAATAATCTTGAAAAGATTGTTGCAAGCAGATTACAAAATAATGTAATAATAAGATAAATGTACTTGATTTTTGTTTATTAATTTTAACTCATAAAATCTTTAATGATTTTTTTTCATACATTCGTGTCTCTCTTGGTCTAATCTCCCAACTCTGTAATTCCGCAATTCTAAAATGGAAAATTAAATGGTCATTTCTCCTTGAAACATCCCAATAAATCTTATCGAGTATCATTATTGAGCTTTTACAGTTTCAATAAAAATAATTCTTAGTGCAATATGTTAATTTTCATCATTCTTGCTTAATATATTTTTCCCTATAATTCATTGGGGAATATTCCCTTCTTTAATCTTTCATTTCCTTTATTTTATATTCGGAAGTTGTTAATTCCTCCCCTATGATTCTTAATCGCTTTTATAGCGCTACTTTGTTTTGCTTTCATTTTCTTATCTTCAATATCATTAAATCCCACATTTTAGTTACTCATGAACTTTTAAGTAAGTATTGGGGCATGCATGTCCTTACAGGAAAGAATTCCTGGCTTTCCAGCCCTTCGGTACATTCAAAAGCTATGATTGCAATTGACGGACACATTTTCGTTAAAAATTGGCTGCAGACATATATGACTCAATCTTTCACTTTTTTCTTAAAATCCCACTTCAAAGTGTGTATGTAAAGTTTATAATCACACCTATCCAAATTATCGATAAGTACATTTCCCCATATTTCTCTGTTTATACAATTATAGTATGGGAGATAGAATTGTGTCTTTCTAAACAGAATAAGCAGTCTTTACAGAATTTACGGAATATTTACGGAATAATTATATTATGCCTTCTTTGATTCTTGTTTTGGCCGTGTAAGGGAGTAAAAAGTTCCCCAAAACAAATTTCCAGCTGTGTGGCAAATATCGTATAGGATATTAAATAAGAAAATTTGACGGTTTATTTGTACCTCTATGTGGTTTAACATAGGATCTATAGTGAAAAACGTACATTTTCGTTTATTTCACGCCATCCTCAAAAGCTTCGATGTAAAAATTTGAAAAAAATACTGAATGTGCATTTTATTACGGTGTATCAAGAAAAATTATCAAAAAAAAATTTCATCAAAAATTTTAGTACTAAAAAAAAATTGAAATTTTGAAATTTGTTTTTGGGATTTAGAGACTCAGTACTACTCTAATTCATATTTAAATGTGTTTCTACGGCTTTTCTAGATATGTGTGATTTTTCTCAGATTTTTTTCAGTGTTGCGCGGTACAAAAAATATTTTTTTTATTTTCCCAAAGAATCTGGCTGGGTGAGTAAAAAGTCCCCCAAACCAAATCACCAGCTGTATGGAAAATATTGTATAGGGTACTAAATAAAACATTTTGGCAGTAGTACCATATATTTGAGTCCTTATATGGTACACCATAGGATCTATGGTGAAAAATGCACCTTTTCGTTTTTTCACGCCATTATCAATAGCTTTGAGACAAAAATATGAAAGAAATACTGAAAGTACATCTTACTCAGGTGAATCGATCAATATTTTCAAACAATTTTTTCATCAGACAATCAAACACTAAAAAAAATTAAATTAATTTTTATTTTCATTTTAAATTAAATTTTATTTTTTTTTTAATTTTAAGATTCAGTATTACTCTATTTTGTATTCAAATTTATTCCTACGTCTATTTTAGGTATATGTGATTTTTTTTCAGAATTTTTATAGTGTTGTTCGCGAACAAAAAAAAATATTTATATTTTCAGGCATTTCGAAATTTTGAAAAAAAAATACTATGAGACCCTATTTTACTCTAATTTTTATTAAAATGCGTTCGTAGGTGTTGTTTTTTTCCACATGTAGCGGATTTTTTTCTTGAATTATTAAGAGGATTGCGCGAAAAAAAAATGTTTTTATTTGGCCTTTGGGCATTTTTAATTTATTTTGAATTTAGAGACCCATTATTTTTTAAATTTTGTTTTTCATATGTCTAAATTTTGTCGGTGTATTTAGAGTATTGCGCTGTTCAATTGTTTTTCTGGTATCTCAAAATATATGAGATTATCTTTACATTGGATTTAGATAGTTTACCAAATTCATAGGAGTCAGCAGTACGATAGAGCTCTGTGAGAAAAAATAAAGTCCTTGTGGAAAGATCATTCGGATTGATGAGAAGAACACTTAAAAAAATCCGAATTGTTGTAATTTTTTGTTTTTATTTTAATCCTACAATTGAAAACCACTAATACAATAAAATAATCGATTTCACGAAAATAGAAATAATAATGCAGACGATGAAGAAAAATATTTTTGTGTCGCGCAATGCTCTTAAAAATTCAGGAAAAAATACGTCACATGCAGAAAAAAAACACATACGAACGCATTTAAATAAAAATTAGAGCAGAAGTGAGTCTCAAAGTTAAATTTTTTTTCAAAATTTCGAAATACCAGAAAATATATAAAATTATTTTGTACTGCGTATTTTAACTTTTTTTCATGGTGATTTGGTTTGGGGGACTTTGCACTCCCTTACCTAGCCAGACTGTTTGGAATTATAAAAAAAAATTTTTTTTTGTGCCGCGCAACACTGGAAAAATCTGAAAAAAATCACAAAAATCTAGAAAAGCCGTAGGAACACATTTAAATATGAATTAGAGTAGTATTGAATCTTCAAATCCCAAAAAAAAAATTTTCAAAATTTCAATATTTTAGTACTATAATTTTTGATGAAATTTTTTTTGATAATTTTTCTTGATACACCGTAGTAAGATGCACATTCAGTTTTTTTTTTTTTAATTTTTATGTCGAAGCTTTTGAGGATGGCGTGAAATAAACGAAAATGTACATTTTTCACTATAGATCCTATGTTAAACCACATAGGGGTTCAAATAAACCGTCAAAATTTCTTATTTAATATCCTATACAATATTTGCCATACAGCTGGCGATTTGGTTTGGGGGCACTTTTCACTCCCTTATCCAGCCAGGCCCTTTCATTCATGTTGCACTGGGATTAGGCGTTATTCTAAAGCATGCCGCTCAGCATACATCCAAGGCGTGCTATTTGGCGAAAAAAAATCCTCTAAGTAGTAATAAAAATGAGGCATATTATCTCTTTGAGACGGTGAAGTTCCTCTAGGAACGTTAGTGCCATCGAAGAAACAAAATAAGATGAAGAAGAAGAACTGCATGGATTAGATCAGCTAGTCACAAAGCATCAACATCGTTTTACATCAATATTTCTTTCTGTCATCGTTTTCAGCGGACATCAAATGCAAGCATTTAATTAGCTACATTTTTATTGCACCCATCCGCAGCACGCTACCAGTAGCAGCAACAACTACAAGCGGTGTCGAATTAAAATTCTGTACTTATTCAAATAAACTTGTTTAAATGCAAGCACAAGCCACATTTTCTAATTTATAGCGCTCGAGATCTTCATTTTCGTTTCTTCACTGAACCTTAAATGTAAACCAGCCCAAAACAACAGCAGCAGCAGCAGCAATGCGTAGACATCGCCTGGTGAGTGTATTTTCCGAGAAAATAAAAAGATAGAAAAAAAAGAATTATTATACAAATCCCGTCCCGCGGGTCACTAGCTTTCACGTACTGAAAAATATTAACTAATCTATCCGCGGTCGCGGCGAAATATGGGGAAGGCGCGTTCCTGCTCGGCCCGGCTCTGGTTCGCCTTCTATGCTTCATTATCTGCCAGCAATGATCTTAATTGTTATTGTGTATACACCTTCCATTGACTAAACAAGCATATAAAAGATTTTATTGTTTGTCACTTTGTAATGTCGTATAACCTCTCTGCGAGTGGTGGAAGGCTGCAAGCATATCATTACAAATGACGAGTTTTTTTTTGGCTAGTTTAAAATTCAAATGACTTCTTTGAAAAGCTGAGACGGTTTTAATTTAAAACTTCATTTAAAATGCGGGCATCCGTCGCTGCGGAGGAGTTTTCGGGGGTCTGCTCCTATTTTTTTCCACCTCCTGCTCCTCCTCCTCCGTGGCTGATTTGACTTTATGTGAGCAATTGCTACTACTGCGCCTACAACCCGAAAGATGTGAACTGATAGCAGGCTGTTTTGGAATATTATTGCTGTTGAGTGGCATTCACTATGCATGACGTGTCGCTACCTATTATCATACAGAACAGACCCCGTACGAACGAGAGGTCCAGGGGAACAGGAAAAATTACGAGTCAAACGGCTGGTTGTCATACGTCTGATCCTAATCAGTAGTAATTCAATAGAAATTAATTTATTATTCTCTCCGTAAGTTGAATGGTTAAGTGCGGTTTTGTGAATGGAGTAGCATATAGTTTTCACCGTGAGATAGATTAAACGGTACGTGACAATTCCGGGAATATCGACTATTTGGATCTACCGACTGCGCGAGGGTCTGTTTTAATGCATCGGAACTGCGACCTTTTTGTGTATTTTTCATCACCTTTAGTTTCGTGGTTGAAAGAAGTATGCGTGATTACAGTCTGGGAATCATATTTCGATTATACTGAGGTCAGTTTGCTTATATTTTTCATAGTCCGCCAATTTGGACCCAAGAAGGTAAGAGCCAATTTGAACCCGTCATCCTTTTTCGGTGTCATTTTGTCGTAGAATTTTCGTTTGCCATGTTTTAAGGTACATTATCCACATAAGCGACAAAATAAGATAACTATCTGTTTTTTTGGTGTCTAAATTTGAGATCACTGAGGCTTAAAAACAGCATTTTTGCCGATATAAAGCACTGTCAATTCAGAATTGATACGCTGTTATGTCCGCTACGACGCAACCAGTGGTTTATTCTGGAATCTTTTACAACAGTTTGTTTTTGTCTTGAATATTTGCGCGCAAATTCTGGAAACAGTAAGTGTTTCTTGAATTGCCCCGCGATGAAATAAAATAGAAAACACGACATGATCGGGTATAGGGATCACAAAGTAGGGGAAGTGGGGGCATAGTGGTCACCCTAAGGAATATGCCCATTTTCTCCGTCCACAAACCGATTCAATTCCCGTTTCTCGAAGAATATTATAGTTCAACTCATTGTTCTTCAAGATAGCAAACGGCTTTTACTATAAAAATTCAAAATAGTACACTATTCATCATTAGAAAAAAACGAACTTTTTTTGCTTGGAGGTAAAGGTGTCACCTAGTGGGGGTAAAGTGGTGATCCGAACATATCAAGCTAAATGGGATAGATTTTTTTTTGTCCAAATTTGTTCAAATCATATTTGATATAGTAGGTACATGTATGAAATAAGCTTGGCCTGTTCACCTAGAGTCTCAATTTAAATTTTCTCTTGCAAACAAAAATGTAGTAAGAAACACATAACGTTCCGCACAATGAGGCTTGGTTTAGTTGGAGTAGCATATTTATCCAGCGTCAAAGCCACAAAAGGATCTCCTTCAAGAGCGGAATGTGATAAGGTATATCAGCTTTACAGAACATTGTAATTTGTTATTCACCTATGACCACTTTGCCCCCAAGCATCAAAATAATTCTATGCTAATTAATCGCTGAGATTAAACAAAATATCTGTTCACCTCCCCTAAAATACAGTCGCCCAAATTGATTATTTGTCCAATATATCAGATTGAATAAAGTAAATTTTACGAGAAATTTCTCAGATACCATGCGCACAGAACTACGAATTGCTATGGAAGAGTAATTTCTGTTTTTATTTGTATTTTGACATGCGACAGCTCTACTGAAGTACAGGGTGACTCAAAAGTCATCAAATTCTTCAAACATAAGGTGACTATCAATACGGAATCTATAGTCAATAGTTATACTACCAAACAAGCAGGTGACCGCATTGCCCCCCATGACCAATTTGCCCCCACTACCCCTGTAAGGAAAATTGCCAAAACCATCGGGCCTTATTACCGAATACACTACACGTGAAAACCTTATACACAACCTGGGCCTGATTCTCGAATACACTACGAATACACTTCACGGTGGAAACGGAATGAAACGTATTCGCGATGACAACGGTACGGTGTAGACATCTGGATACGAGATTAGTTTCCCACTAAACTTATCATTACAATATCAAATTATCTTCAGATGAAATTTTTGTATGAGATTATTATATCACATGAAGAAAACAAAGTTTCCACTCACATTGAATACCAGATTGATACGAAGAAGTTAATTTTCATTCATGATTTTTCATTTGAAAAGAGCTCATTCTGCCTAAAAACTCATCATTATCTTCGACACTTCACTAACTCGTAAAACGTAGTTCAATGACGTGCCGTTTATTTCGTTTCCACCGTGAAGTGTATTCGAGAATCAGACCCCCTTATTCCGGATTAGACGCCACTGTAAGAACCCCCGCATACTATAGACTATCTGTCAACCAACAGTTGAATCGGGTCGGCCTTCTGGTGCAAAAACCGACCCAACTGAATCGGCGTAATGTGCGCACACGCATACCTCTCCGTACTGATTAAGAAGCCGATTAAACTATCGGCCGACAAATCAGTCTGCAGTCTGCGGGGGCTCAAAACTAGAGATGTGCCATCCGCTCATGAGCTGCTCCGAAGAATCAACTCTTTGAAGTGAGTTGACACGGAACAGCTCGCAAAAAAATGAAACAGCTCTTCAGCTCACTTTGATAATGATGCAAGAGAGAAAAGAGCTGTAGAATTGCAGAGAGTGCGTGAGCTGTAAGATTCAAATGAACTGACCGCCTCTCGCTCTCCGTGTTATGACATCAGTTCAGTTTCATTTGTTCCTTGTCTTTTCAACTGCTATATTCGTGTAGACGACATTGAGCTTTGTTTACCAGTTTAGGGGCGCCAAAAATAATAATTGACTTTCAGGCAGAATGAACACGTTTTTAAAATTAAAATTATGAATGAAAATTAACATCTGTGTATTAAATTAGTATTCTTTTTCAATGAAAAACACTTTGTTTGTACGTGGTGAAAAAATCTCATAAGAAAATTCCTTTTGAGGACAATTTTATATTATAATGAAACGTCTCAGTAAAAATGTCGGAAATGTGTAGACAAATGGTTAAATAAGAGTCAGGAATAAGTGTTTTAAGCAATTTAATAACACGGTGTGATAAAATTCATTTAAATTTGAACATTTTTAAACTGGATTCGTGTCTTCTAACCTGATAAAGATTACACTATCGAGTTTGGGACCCAAATTGACAGTCGCCAACAGACGTCGATACTGACAACTGAGCTGAAGAGCTGTTCATAAAGAGCAGCTCTCTTAGATGAGCTGAGCTGATCTGAGCTGTTCACCATGGTGAGCTGGATTGCACACCTCTACTCTAAACATTTGGTAGAATTCATTATCAATACACCGAGTTCATCCACCGATGTTATTCTGGTTTACTCCAAGTCGCGTAGAAGTATATCCTAAGGTGGGCCAACTTGCTAAAACCACTCTTCAGCCATCTTGGAAGTCTAATGTGTTTTGTTTGTAAACAAAACACAATACGCTTATGCCCAAGCTCGCTCGTGATCAGTCTGTCTCTTTCACGCTTCAAATAAATAATTCCCTTTCTGCTTTCTTCCGTACTTTTCATATCCCGCTCCCCTAACCAACTAAAGGCTGATTTAGACGATGCCAGTCAGCACTCCAGTTGAAGTATCCAGTGAATAGAGAACAGACACTCTGTTCAAGTTAGAGGCCAATTACTTGTTCGATACTGGTACAAGTAACTTGGACAGAGTGTCTGTTCTCTGTTCACTGGATACCTCAACTAGAGCGCTGACTGGCATCGTCTAAATCAGCCTTTAGTTACGAAACCTAGTACCATACAAGGCGCCTAGAAGTATATCCTAAGGTGGGCCAACTTGCTAAAACGACTCTTCAGCCATCTTGGAAGTCTACTGTGTTTTGTTTGTAAACAATACACAATACGCTAGTAGCGAAGCTCGCTCGTGATCAATCTGTCTCTTTCACGCTACAAGCAAATAATTCCCCTTCTGCTTTCTTCAACGTTCAACGTTCGTTTAACATATACCCTAAACATGTTATGTTAACCCAACCTTTATGCATATATTGTTATGGATTGATTGAGATTTTATATGCATCTTTATTCATTTATTGAAACTATCGACATCTGATCCTACGTCGATTGGGTCTGATACATGGCTACAAATTAGGACAAAATACACAATTATCACTATAAATAGCTACGACAGACTATTCAATTCTCACCATTATTCTCTCTCAGGACCAGCGTGTAATTACTTCTCAGCCAAACACATTCGGAAGATATCACGAAGCTGACGAAACGGCAGGCGGCATTAAGTGGGGCCAGCTCTATGCCCTGTTGCAACATTGACATGACGCGCAGCGTCAGAGGATACGGAACCTGCGTCGTGCCAAATCCGGAAAACATCCAAACCACCGATCACAATCGTCTGCAAATCGTTTATGAAGTTGTTCTTGATCAAATCCAACAGCATAACGGTAGAACTAGGACTCGATAGGGCTCGTTTTTGTGTATCGAAGTACCCAGATTCCTTATTATTGAAGTAATGTCTTCGCATTCTCCCGCAGCAGACGATCACAAATCGTTGCTATCCAATATGTATCAATATTAATTAAAGAACATAAATTGAATTGATTTTCACGAATACTACTTACCTGTCCCGAATCTAAGTTAATACGATCTTATTCTGTGAACAAATCAATATCGGAAAGTTATGCCGTGCAACTCATATAACATCTCAGTAATTAGGCTAATAAAGTTATATTTACATTTTCCTCGCGGTTGCCAGTAATGACAATCGTAAAAGTTACTAATACCGCGAAGTAAAATGAATCAATCGTTGGTAGGGATATGTATTGCATCTGACATTCATTTTACAAACGATTGGCAATATTTACAGAAAATATGTACATTCTACTGTTTGTATTACAAAAGATTTGGAAGCTTTTTTAGTAATCCAATTTCTGGGTGCATCGACACAACTCGAGGATAAACAAAACAAAATACAACTGACGTTTCTCTTACGGTGGGTATAGACTAGTGATATATTCACGTGATGAAATATGATGAGATTTATAGAAATTGCATCCACCGCTTACACTAGCGCGAACTTACAGGGATTTCCATTTCGGGCTTCCGAAAGTATACAGCCCTGCGCTGACAACCGTTTGACATAGCTGTCAACCAAAGCGTCATATCGTTAGTTGAATGTCTGCCATTTTACAATATGGATCGTTTTAGCATCGCACAACGTGTTAGTTTTGTTAAATTATACTATAAAATGATGAAAAACCGGCAAATGTTTTTCGAGCATTACGGACGAATTTTGGTCGTCATGGACGGCCTACAGAGCACACAATCGCTAATGTAGTGCGTAAATTCGAACAAACTGGATCCGTAGCGGATATTGTGAAACCTGTGCATCATCGTAAAGTGCGTTCGGCCGAAAATATTGCTGCTGTTGTTGCCAGTGTGGAGGATGACCCGAATGTTTCAATTCCACGGCGTGCTCAGCAATTGGGCTTGTCAAACACATCATTGTGGCGAATTTTGCATTTGGACTTGCACCTACATCCATATAAAGTCCAACTGGTACAAAAATTAGAGCGTGGTGACCATGGAATGTGTCGGGCATACCTCGATTGGGTGAACGAACAACAGCAGCAAAAAGCTGAATTTTCGCATCAAATTTTCTTCAGCGATGAGGCACATTTCGAGCTCGGTGGCTATGTGAACACCCAAAATTTCCGTATATGGGGCTAAGAAAATCCACACGTGATTGCTGAGAGGCCATTGCATCCGCCAAAAGTCACTGTTTGGTGCGCATTATGGTCTGGTGGAGTCATCGGACCGTATTTCTTTGAAAATGAGGATGGCGAGACTGTAACTGTGAATGGTGAGCGCTATGGCCGCGTTAACTGATTTTTTTTGCCACATATTGAAGATATGGATACGGATGACATGTGGTTTCAGCAGGACGGCGCCACGTGCCACACAACACGACCGAACATGGCCATATTGCGAACGAAATTTGAGGGATGATAATTTTCGCATTTCGCGTTTTGGTGATGCCAATTGGCCGTCCAGATCATGCGATTTGAACCCGCTAGACTTTTTTTTGTGGGATTATGCGAAAGACCGTGCCTACGCCAACTCTCCGCAAACTCTTGAACATTTGAAAGACAACATTCGTGAAGTTATGACCGAGATACCGCCCCATATGTGCCGAAAAGTCATCGAAAATTACCTGTTCCGGATCAAGGTGTGCGAGGAAGCCCTAAGTGGACATTTGAATGATGTTGTATTTCACACATAATGTCATAAACCAAACTTTAATTTGAAACAAAAGTTTCATCGAAATTTGAATTCTAAGTGTGTTTTATTTCAATTTACTTTCGGAATTTAAAGTTGGAAAACCCTGTATTTATTATTGACATCATATCACAACAAGTGGACTCAGAAGACATATTAGGAAACCTAAATTTTTACGCACCGATTAGGCACCTGTCAAACCCTAACATTTTCTACATAGATTACCGAAGAACGAATTATGCCAAATATAGTCCTATTAATAGTATGATGAGCCTCTGTAACGAACACAGTGAAATAATTGATGTAACCATGTCACGGTCAATGCTCAAAGACTATTTGAATAGAATAAGATATAGTTAAGTTTCACTGTAATATTTGGGCAGCATATTTAGTCTACGCTGGTTTGACGGAATAAATAAATAAATAAAAAAATTGTTGTTAAAATCGTCTTTTGAATTAAACGGATAAATTATCCAGCCAGCTCTCTTTTTTTTAGTTTTAAGTAAGTAGTTTTAAGTAGTATTAAGAATGTATTGGTCTACAATTTTGATTGACGACATTAAAATAATAATAATAACATGAAGGTTGAAAAGGACAAATATCCCACATTTCTTGCAATCTTCGTTCAACTAATCGAACTAATTAATCGAAGATGGCGCAAGTACTGATTCAGGTTCTTGATTATGTCGAAGTCCAGCTGCTGAGCTACGGAAGTAAAGATTTGTGGAAAAATTGTATACTTATCGATTTGAGCTTTGGTCGGAGAGATTTTGGGTGCGCCGTATAGTTATCAACGAACATGACCACCTTTGAGATGAAATAGATATAAGTATGATACACTACCATTACACATAATTCATTCATCGTTCGATAGCCGAAGTGGCAACACCACAGTAGGACTTTTTCTCTCGCTCGAGTTTGTTTTTTGATCGTGTTCGTTCAAGTTTTCTTTATGCGCGTTGGCAAGTGACGCTCTGTTAGACCCAGCCATGGGTGATTCGCGTGATGGCGCGAGTGTAAACAATTCCGGGAAGCGCTCCCGGTCGGTTATGAACGTCGATCCGTCGACCGTCGCTGCTGATCCGTCGGCAAAAAGGCTTTTAGCAAACAATCGGTATGCTGTGCTGGAAAATGGCGCTGAGCCGCCAGTTGCAAAGAAGGAGAAAGTGCCTCCTTTCTACGTGAAAGGTTTCCCGGAGAACCTTCGGAAAGCATCGATTATTTCGTGAAACGAGGGCTTAAATGTACAACCCGTCTGTGCACAGAAGGGTTCAAAATAATGGTTCCGGCATTGAACCACTACGCTGCGGTGGAAACGCCTCTCAAAGTGGTTTTGCGCGGCCTTCCAAACATGGACGTAGACACGCTGTTGAAGGAGCTCAAGGAAAAAGGGCTGAAGCCAGAGATCATCCATAAAATGAAGCGGCATGACCAGAAACGTAAATATCGAGACCAGCTGTATCTAGTAATCTTGATGAAAAATTCCACGTGTCTCAAGGATTTGGAAAACATCCACGCCCTTTTCCACTTAGCCGTGAAGTGGGAGCGCTACCGACCGGTACGTCACGCAATGTAACAATTGTTTGTTGTTCGGACACGGCACTAGAAACTGCCACATGGCAAACCGGTGTATCAAATGTGGAGCTACGCACGCCGCTGATGCGTGCGGTTTAATGGAGGATGCTGACCCAGTATGTGCCAACTGCGGAGCTGGTCACCTGCCCACCAGTAGGGCTTGCCCTAAGCGTGCTAAATATATAGAAATCAGAAAGCGAGCTTCAATCGGTAATCAGCCAGGTCGCAGACGAGTGCCGGAAAACAATCAGCAAAATTTCCCTGCCATCGTTCAGCGTCGCCCGATTCCAGTGCTTCAACCACTCCCACTCAACAATCGAATGGCAGCCCCTGCTGCAGCAACATCAACTGATAGGGTGGGTTTCCAATCCCTCGGTGCGCCAGAGACAAACATATGGAGAAACCGTCGCATCATCCTCGTCGCCCCAGGACTCAAAATCGTTCCACTCCAGTTGTGTCAAGAGAGACTGACGATTCCTCGTTCACCTCTCAAGAACTCGTCACTCTGTTGGCGGAGGTAATAAATATCTTGCGAAACTGCAAAACACGATCTGAACAGCTTCAAGGGGCCGTTGCTCTCATCGACAAATATGAACCGTGAAAACCTCCGAATAGCAAATTGGAACGCTTGCTCGCTCAAGAGCAAGAGCATGGAGTTCATTGGTTTTCTCAACGAGCAGAACATCGACATCGCCATCGTCACAGAGACTCATCTAAAGCCCGAAGTCAACATGTACCTTCCTGATTTCCGGCTCCTTAGGCTTGATCGAACGGACTCTAAGGGTGGAGGAGTGGCTGTTATTTTGAGAAGGAATATTCGCTGTAAGTTACTACCATGTTTTCAACTGAGGACCATTGAAGCTTTAGGGGTGGAAGATTCCACTTCTGTTGGCCCAATCACCATTATCGTGGCCTATTGTCCGCGGCAAACGAATGTTAGAGATGGCTCGACAGCAGCCTTGAAACGTGACATCGTGAAGCTCACTCGCAAGAGGGAAAACTTCATTATTACCGGCGACCTGAATGCCAATCACCAAGCCTGGGACAACAGTCGGCGTAACCAGAACGGAACTGTGCTCGCTGAGGATCTGCAGGCGGCGCAGTTCACCATCTTGAGCCCGGACTCTCCCACCCGGTTGAGCCGATCCAGTGCTCATTCAACCATCGATTTTTCCTCACCAACATGGCAAACATATCGAATCCGGTCGTGGCTGAGGTTGGCTCCACTGTCCATAGGTTCCAAGTATCCAGACGCAACTACCATCATGCTGATTGGGTGCGGTTTCGGCAATGCGTTGAGGAGTCCATCGATTACGAAGCCCAGCCGGAGACAACTGATGACATCGACCAGTGTATTCATCGTATTAACGAGATGATTTCCCGCTCAAGGGAGAACAATATTCCATCATCCAGACAAGTGAGTAATATTCTGAACCTTGATAGAAATACCAAATACCTCATTTGTCTCCGTAATGCTATTAGGCGGCAGTACCAGCGTACTGGTCAACCCAACTTAAAAACACATTGCAACCGCTTTACAAAAATTATCCAAGCCAGGATGGTGGATCTTCGCAATGAAAATTTCAATAATTTAATCCGCTCTCTCCCAGATTGTGCTAAGCCGTTCTGGAAGATCACAAAAGTCTTGAAAAACAAGCCTAAACCCATTCCACCACTGATTCCACTGCATCTCCCGACTGATTCAAACATTCTACTGATAACCCCCACAGAGAAGGCTGCTGAAATAGGTCAACATTTTGTTAACTCTCATAATCTGGGACAACACATGATCAGCCCGCGTGAGGCGGCTATTGGTGAAAGTTCGACCATCCTCCAAACGATCCCGAACGTTTGAATCTGGAGCTCAAACATTTGAGTCCCAGTTTTTTCAATCGTCTGGCATTGATCTTCAACCAATGTCTCCGACTTGGCTATTTCCCCTCGTGTTGGAAGTCAGCCAAAGTCATCTCCATTCGGAAACCTGGAAAGGATCCCACGTCCCCTTCTAGTTACAGACCTATCAGCCTTCTTTCGGGGTTATCAAAGCTGTTTGAAAAAGCAATATACCAACGTCTTTTGATATCTGCCGAAGGAAATAACATTTTGATCGATGAGCAGTTCGGTTTTATGAATGGTCGATCGACTATTCATCAGCTGATCCGAGTCACCAACATTCTAAGACGGAACAAGTCTGTCTCTAAAACATCAGCCATGGCATTGATGGACGTGGAAAAAGCGTTCGATAATGTCTGGCATGATGACTTGGTCTATAAGCTGCAACGATACGGTCTTCCAATTTTTCTCGTGAAAATCATTCAGAGCTATCTACTAGACAGGATATTCCGAGTCTCTCTCAACGGCTCCAACTCCGATGCTTTTTACATTAGCTCGGGTATACCACAAGGAAGTATTCTTGGACCCATTTTATTCAACCTATTTACATCTGACATTCCAACTCTCTCTGATGGAGGAATATTGTCGCTGTTCGCGGATGACACATCCATAGTATATAACGGAAGAGTTATCGGACCTCTCACTGCCAAACTCCAGAGAGGCTTGAATGTCCTGTCTGAGTACTTTAGCAGCTGGAAGATCCGTATCAATGCAGCGAAAACCCAGGTCATCATTTTCCCTCATTCTAGGTCTCCCAGACATGTTCCGTCTGAGAATAACTCAATACGATTGAATGGCTCAGTGGTGGAATGGACTAAAGAGGCAGTGTACCTTGGCCTCACACTAGACAGCAAGCTTCTTTTCAGGGAGCATATTGACAAAACGAGCACTAAATGCATTATCCTAATTAGCTCATTATATCCACTCATACATAGGAGATCCACCTTATCCTTGAAAAATAAGCTTGCTGTCTATAAACAAATTATCTTGCCTGTCATCGAGTACGGTATGCCTATTTGGGAGAGTTGTGCTAACAGCCACCATCTCAAACTGCAGAGGATCCCAAACAAGATCCTCAGGATGACTTTGAATAGTCCACCTCGGACTCGAAACTCTGAGGTCCACCGCCTGGCTGGTGTACCGACCCTGGAGGAACGGAGAACGGTAGTTCTAGAGAGGTTCAGAGTTGCTTGTCTGCGATCCGTTCATTTGATTGTACGCGATCTTGTTCACTAGGTTAGGCTATCAAATTCTTTCAATTAGGTAGGTTGTCAAATTTTTCAATTAGTTAGGTTATCAAATTCATCTAATCCTTTACTTGCCTTCAAAGTATAATTTTGTACAACCAGTTGAAAACAACAAACTTTGAATATTATAATACTGTGATTTCCAAAGATGAAGAGCCGTTTAGGGTAAATCAATTGATATGTATAACCAAATTTATAGAACATTTGTTAATGTAAATAAAAGTTATTTTACTACTACTTACACATAATTCCAGAAATAATACCTTTCTATTTCCATTGGAAAATTTTTCATCAAATTGCATTATCCGTTTTGTCGCGATGCTCTCACAAGAACGTTGTACGGCACTTACGTCCATTTTCCGGATTCTTGTAGTCAGTTGCTTCGTGTCCTTGGCCCTCCAATTGTTTTTTTACACTAGGGCACTGAGTGAGCCAAAGAAATCCTCTATTGGGCGGCACTGGGGCAAGTTTGTTGGGTTACGATCTTTCAGCACGAACGGTATCTTTTTCTCCTCAAGATACGCCAGCGTCTTCTTGGCGTTATGGGAAGACGCCTTGTCCGGCCAGAAGACGTACTTCCCATCCGCGTGATGCTCGTTCAGGAACGGCAGCAGGATTTTATCGAGGCACTCTCCTCGATAGATTTGTGGGTTGATAGCCAGACCGCTCGGCTTAAACCAAGGCTTTGAAATGCCCCGGTCAGAAATGGCGATGTACAACATAACCTTTTTTTCAAACTTGTGCTTGAACTTGTATTTCACTTCAGGCGGTGTGGATGACTTGTCGCTGGAGTAGTAATTATCATTTCCTGGAATATGCGTTTTGGACAGCGGAAAATAGCTTTCGTCGTCCAGAACGAAAGACGCCCCCGGTATTTTTTGGTCATCCGCCGACACTGTGATTTAATCGTCTCAATCTGCTCCTCAGTGTACTCCGGCGACCTCGTCTTCTTCCTGCAGACGATTCCTTCCATCTTGAGGGTCCGATGGATCAATACGTGGGAGCAGCCATATTTCCGACCGGCGTCACGCAGGCTGGTTACGTCCTTGTTGTCAAACAGCTTCTTTAACGATGTCTTCCTCTGCTTCGTCATTATCGTCACCGGACGACCACTTCCGACCTTCCGCTCTACGTTCATGGAACCCAGGATACGATATACCGTACTGACAGGTACATTTTCTTCCTTAAAATGTGCCACCGTCAACTTTTTTCTTTGCTGGAAATGCGTTTCGTAGAACCGTACAACATTCTTGTGATAGCATCGTGACAAAGTTGCGTCGAACAACAGACCACGGCTCTTACTCAAACATTCACTGACATTTTTTTGAAGAAAATACGTTATGTTATTAATAAAAAATACTGAAATCGATGAAAAAGAAAAAAAAATGTTTATATGTGATTGAAAAAATTCTCATTTTTTATTTAACACCCGTTATGCATTTTGTCTAGATTCAATTTTCCCTTCCGATTCCATTTTTTCTTTAGCTTGAATAGTGTTGATACCGTACTTTGTGCAATACTGGAATCTTTTGCAGCTTCTGACCCCTTCCGTCCATACTTTTCGACCTGCTCGACCTTGCGCAATGGTTAGCGTTTTGATTGTTCGCTTGAAAGGTTCTCCGTGGTTTTCCATAATTGAAAAGAAATAGCTTGATGGCACGAACACTCCGTCTTCACTTTCAAGAGCAATTGAAATCAGAGGTAATAACACACAAAAACATGTACGCGAAAATCAATCGAGTTAGGGAGGTGAAAATCCATGGAAAAATGAATCAAAACATATCGAGTAAGGGAGGTATCGAGTTATGGAGAGAAGAATGCTTGTAAAATCGAAGGTGCCATGAGTTAGGGAAAATATCGAGATACAGAACATCGAGTTAGGGAGAGTTGACTGTATCACCGAAATTTGTTTATTGGGAATGCTTTTACTGTTTCCAGTCAAAAACAGAGGGCAACTAGGAAGTGTAAAAACTACCCAAACATAAGCTCAAGATGAAAGTCAACTTCAAGTAATGTTACAACTCTGACCATTATCGAATAACTGTAATAAGTATACATCTTACCAAGGATTCACAACGCCATCGCAATAAACACGAATCCATCATCCAAAAATCATCCAAAATCGCCTCATTCGGCACCTGCTGCGGGTACCTGCAAATCAAGCAACAGTAACCAGCAAATCACCCACTAATTAAGTTGTAAACTATTAGAATAAAGTTCGACGTCTCTGGCGGCAGCAACCGGTCCTTGCGATTGGAGATTTCTTCGAAGTAGGAACCAAAAAAATCTAGCGAAAGAAAAACACACAAATAACATGTCCACTAATAAGTCCAGCAACGTTGACTTCTATATAAAAATGACTCGCAAGCAAATTCCCAATCCCCGGCCTCAACATGCTGTTTTATGGTTCGAATTTCTACAAATTTATTACCGATGGTTTGTTCTGGCCTCTTGACGGGACTCCATAATCAACACTACGGCTAACTCATGGCTTGTTTGCTCTCCTTTTTTTCGATGGTTTCGCTGAAATGTCTAAGCCTGAGATACGATCCAGCAGCAGCAGAGGCAGCAAAGAGTCTCGCTCGCAGTAGATGACGATGTTAGAGTTATTGGCTGTTGAGGTTGTGTTTCTTCTCATTTTTTTTTTGCCAGCTTACGACCGGTGAATTAGTGATTTGAACATTTATATGGGCTAATTTCAACGCACACACAAATTGAGGCTCTCCTCAGCGCGTTAATGATCGGATGGAGAGCATGATGTCAACCAATCGGTTCCTTGGTCCGGAGCGATAACGTGTGGAAAGATTTCTAAACGCGGAGAATCTAACTAATATACATATCAATAACCACGAGCCTGGGAAAATACAGTTCTGTTCTTGTCCGAATTATCAATCAAAGCTTCCATCGGACAAAAGCTTATGTTCTCCAATTACCAATTATAGCAACCGATACCATAAACTGTCCCATATAAAATACAACAGCTCCAATGCTTTACCAGCAAGAGCGTCAATTTCAGGAGATTATAAAGCACATAAATGCATCAATCCACGGAACACGGCCAGAGCCAACCGTGGCAATAAAGTTGTCCGTTTTACGATCATCAAATTAGTTCCCAAACATGCACTCGCTGTTGCACCCATCCCCTTTGCACCGTTGTCGCTGGGTTGTTAGCACAGGTATTCCGATTTCGCCTCACATGATTTGATATAATTTATGCTAATCAGACTCGCGACTCCGCGCAGAATCTCGAACTGATCTCGACGTACCGTGGATTCACCCGCGGTGAATCAGCATGGCTACCATGGCTCCCAGACCAGACCATAAGAGAGACATTCACACGTACTGCACTCGCCCCGGCAACGACAACGCAAACGACGAGATGACGATCGAGCGAATAGAGCCATCAGAAACCCATAAACGAATGTATATTGGGTTGTAAATGTTCTTATAATTCTAATCAACTATCATTCAATTAATTTCATTTCTCTCTCTTCCCCCAACTCTCCAAACGAAGCCCCGAAGACTACGGCAGGCTGCTCCCTAGAATGTGTGTTCCCATTTCTCCTCCCGAGTTCGGGTTACCGCTCACGCTCATCGAACGACCATAAAATAGTAGAAATAATTTATTCAATTATAAAACTATTAATTTCCTCATCGACGTTAGTTGCGATATTTATTTCTGTCTTCTCGTTCTCGGGTGTCTCTATGGTTCCATCCTGCAGGAAGGTGTGATCTTTAGTGTTTTGCCTCTTTTTCTCTTCGAGTTTGTGGCCTGGGGAATTAGGTTGCCACAGCTTCCCAAACAGGGAGAAACAAAGAAGAAATCCTCGGCCACCTAATTTATGTGCACTATTATAATTCGACGTTTATGTGTTGTCAATGATTAGAAGAGGTGTGTGTCGTTTAAAATTTTGTTTATTCAACCCTTGGCTGGCGACAGAGCGTTGTTGGCATGTTGGCTTTCTTTGTGATATTCCACGCAGAGATGCCAGATTTTTTGTTTGTATAAATCTGTAAAAAACTGATCCGATTTCCACGGATTTTGACGTGGGACTACGCCTAACCGGAGTATATGGGGGGTAACATGAAAAACTAAACACAGAACATGCAGGAAAAAATGAAAGATTCGGAGTGCTTATAACTCGAACATTTGTTACTGGATCGGAAAGATGTTTGCATCAATTGATAGGGAATATTTCTACGCTTCTATCGCAATTAATAAAATCTTATTTTTCATTAGATAAACAATTGAAAAACTGTAAAATGTTAAGCGTTATCTAAACGCCCTAACTGATTCGTTTTGATTGGCCCGATTTACGGTTTCCCTAACACAGCCATCAAAACCAAGCAGCCTTGGAGAAATCGGCATTGCAAATACATGAAAGTCGGGGGTATTTTAGTTCCGACTGATATGTGTTTCCCTAACACAGACTTCAAATCTATGGAGCGTAGGGAAATTGGCATTGCAAATACATGCAGCTCGGGTGTATTTTTGTTTCGACTGAAATGTGTTTCCCTAACACAGACTTCAAATCCATGGAGCGTAGGGAAATTGGCATTGCAAATTCATGCATGGCGGGGGTATTTTTGGTTCGGCTGAAATTTGTTTCCCCAACACAGACATCAGAACTAAGGTGTCTGAGGAATTTTACATTGCAAAATCATACAAGTCGGGGCATTTTTGTTCCGACTGGAATGTGTTTGCCTAACACAAACTTCAAAACCAAGATGTCTGGGAAAATCGGCTTTGCAAATAAATGCAAACTGCGAGTACTTTTGTACTCGCTTGCCTTTGTGCAAACTAGAATATGTTTCCTTAACACGGTCTCCTAAACTTAGGGACCTGGGAAAATCGTACAGCCATTAGAGGCGAATGAACTTTCAGGTTTAAATCCTCTATAGTATAAAAAGTAGAAGTTGAAGTTGTTGATTCATGCAAGCCGGAGGTACTTCTGCACCCGCATGTTTTATTTGCACTCCGAAAAGTGTTTTCCTAACACGGATTACAAGAACGGGTACGAACATAACGCTTTGGCTCGGTTATTCAAGATTGTATTGAAGGATATGCCTTCATATCTTCTGCTCACTGAAATGATTGCTAAGCTTCGGTAGTCCCACGTCAACCTTGCGGTTATATTATAGATATAACCCACCCATTTTTTGACGTAGAACTACGTCTTTCAGGAAGGGTGCCAAATTAGAAAACAGGTAACGTTTTTATGAAATAAAGTCAACGTTAATAACTATTTTCACTGTGAACGAATTCTCATGATTTGCATACCACTCGAATCAGAAATTTTGTAAGATTTGTTTGATATACTATACATTACAATTCGCTAATCTCTAAACGGTTTAAATTCATGAAAACTGGAAGAACTTCTTTTTTTTTCCCATGCATTTGTTCTGCCGATTTGTGTGCTAACCCTACCCGTATTTCGAATGCTTATAACTCGAACATTTTTCAACAGATCGGAGACATGTTCGCATTAATTAATAAGAAATATTTCTACGCGTCTATTACAATTAATAAAATATTATTTTTCATGAAATGAACAATTGGATAACTGTAAAGTGTCAAGCGTTATTTAAACGCTCTAACTGTCAAGTTTTGATTGGCCCGATTTACGGTTTCCCCAACACGGACTTCAAAATCGATGTACCTGCGGTAATCCGCTTTGCAAATATACACGCAAGCTGGGTTTTTTTTTGTTCCCACCCAGCTGTTTTCCCCTAACACGGACCAAAGTACATAGAATAGAAGGTAAGGGATATTTCCTGTGTATACACACGGAGAGCGCATGTATTACACACACAACGAAGTTAGTAATAAAAAATCCTCAATTTGTTCGAAGTTCTGAAGTTTTTTCAATATTTCTCGATTTTAAAAGTTCTAAACATCATAAAAAGTGGCAAAATCGCCGGTCGAGTCGACGGTAAACATGATAGTGTACTTGTTTTTCACTGTAAGTAACGTTTTATGTGAATTTCTATCGATTTCATACTGAATAATTTTTGTTTACTTCAGAAAAATGTTGAAATACCACGTCGCGCGATGCCGGAACAGAATAATTTCAAATGAGATAAACTAATCGGAGATGTTTTCAGTTATCCCATGCATTCGCTCGTTGGATCGGGAACGAGAACGACACTGCTTCGATATAACCTCTCCACACATTTGTTTATCGGTTTTGCATTATTTTTATAGTACAGGTGCGATAATTTTACTGTTTTCAATTTTAAAATAATTAAGTATACCACTGTTTCATTATTTCGAAACATATTTCGAGACAGTTCTTGTGTTACAATTTAAAAAATTAAAAAATGTTTGAATTTATTTGAATTCGATCTATGATTAATAACTATTTTTTGCTTTTTTTCTTTGCCTACCACTACTTGAACAAAGCAGGAAGTAGACTACCTTCTTATTCTACGTACTTTGAACACGGACTTCAAAATTAATGTGCCTGGGGGAATCCGCTTTGCAAATACATGCAAGTCGGGAGTATTTTTTGATGTTGAGTACTTTTGAACTCGCTTGTCGTTGTGCAGACCGGAATATGTTTCCCTAAAACTTACTTTTAAAATGAGCAGCCTGGGAAAATCGTCATTTCAGATACTAGAGGTAAATGAACTTTCGTGGTTCCAGAACTACGTAAACATGAGATGTGCAATAATTTCAGAGGGAAATGTAAAATACAATGATCGTATGCCAATTCTTCCGTTCACATATTTTGGTAGTCCTAGGCATCATATCAAATCTAAAGGACGTTCATCAAATTTATTTGTAACGAAAAATATAATCTATTACAAAAATTTCGATGCATTCTCAAATAATATTCGAAGTGGTAAATAAGTGGATTACATAATATAATTCTACGTCGAAAATATGCGGTCGTGTCCTAGATACAACCCCTTACATTTTTTTTTGTTTTCATAACATAGAAGAAATACGCATTTCGTATACACTGCCCATGTTTGAATAGGAGACGTACGCGAACACAAAATCGACTTTCTCGCCGTTTTGCATTCTACGCAATGTAATACGTTTGCTCAACATGCAAACAAACATTTTTTGGTTCGAAAACATTTGAGTAATTTTGAAAACAAATTTCCGAAATATCACTGTTCGCTTAACAGACGTAGTTCCATACAGCTTCCATACGTCGTTCGAAAATCAACAATTATCAGTATAATGTGCTATAAGCTAAATCTTCATTCGAATCACATTCTTTGTAGAGTTCAAACATGCCTGTCACGATAGTGTCTTATTACTTAGATGAATATAAGAAACCATTGAAACACTGCTCATATAATTACTATTTTCTGTACACTGCACTGTGATGAACAAAAAAAAGCGATTGTGTTTTGACGTAGGACTACGTCTTTCATTTCTATACCGGGGTGTAAAATCAAAGTTTCGAAAACGAAAGCGTTACGCCGGAGACCGAGATTTTGAGCGTTAATAGCTCCTAAACAACTGAACGAAATGGTATGATAAAAAAAAACACTTCATTCGAAAGATAAAATGTCTACGCGTTATATACTTGTTACTTTTTCATCCAAAAACTTGTTTCAATAGCCTTAAAATTACTTTCAAAACAGGCTATTGAAATCACCAATCGGTATATAAGCGAGCGCCGCTCGTAAACCCACTCAGTTATAATTGAACAGCGATTGGAGCATGTTGTGGCTGTTGTGGTGAAGCTCTTCGTTTATCATGAAAGTGCGGAAGAACGGTGTCACCAAGAGCCTATTTGTGCACCTTATGCCAGAAGGGAATCCATCAGGAGGAGAGTGATGCCACAAACGGTGCCCCGGGAAGAGATCGGAGCAGCCGCCACACACACACATACACGCGCGGAACTCTTCGTTTGGGTGCCATTCAGCATCGAGAAAATTCCGGAAAGATTCAATCGTTGCTGAAAAATAATCTGCCAGTTCCCCTGGGAACTGAAAAATACATTCATACGAAAGAGTTTATTTTAATGTTTTCTAACATATAACGCAGCGACCAAATACTTTTGGTTTTGTGATTTTTCAATCAAATGCAATCAGCAGGAAAGCTTCTGAACATTATTCTTCCCCATCAGTAGGATATGTTCGTTTCCAATATTGGATTCGCGCGCAACGGAAAATGTTTCACATCGCGAAAAACATAATTCTCAATCGATTATTGCTCAGTCGCCGAAAGTTTCAAACTCAGAGAGTTCATTCCCCTCTAGTTTGCCTTCCAAATTGCCATCGTAAACCACACCTTCTTTCGATTCAGTCACGGACAAAAAGCATACTTAAGCGATATTCTGGTGGTGAAACGCACCATTCTTTGTGTGGACACCGATTGGACAACATCGTTGCTGGACGAGCTGGACGGCGAGGGATCGAGTGCCTTTCTCAAGGCAATGAGGGTGGAGGTGTAATGCAGGAGTTAGAGTAGAGTTCCAAGGGCCTTTCTCAAGGCTAGAGACGAATGAACTGAAAAGTTTAAAGTCTCTATAATACAAAACCATTATATCCATGAAACGCATTCATTTTTCGTGAGGACATCGACAAGACAACATCGTTACTGAACGAGTTGAACGAGCTGGACGAGCTTGATGGTGAGGGATCAAGGGATTCATTACCTGGCCTGACCTAACCTGAAACGCATTCAGTTTGTTTGGGACTGTGACGGAGCGCAGAAAAGCCGATCCATCAGAAGAAGAGAAGACGACCGAGAGAATACCAGCATCGAAAATTGGTTCCGCATGAGACATCGGAGCAACCGCCACACATATACACGCGCGCCACTCTTTACGTTTGCTGGTTATCGAGAAGAATCCGGAAAGAAGTGATCGTTGCTGCAAAATAATCTGCCAGTTCCTCTTGGAATTTAAAATTACATTCCAGCGAAAGAGTTTATTTTAACGTTTTCTATCCATATAATACTGCGACCAAATACATTTGGTTTTGTGATTTTTCAATCGAGTGCAATTAACAGGTGGTTATCGAGTTAGCATTACCCACTGGTGGTGGACTTCGGGAAGAATCCGGTAAGATACCGCTGCTGCAAAATAATTTGCCAGTTCCCCTTGGCATTGAAAATAACATGCAAGCGAAAGAGTTTATTTTAATGTTTTCTAACCATATAACACTGCGACCAAATATATTTTGTTCTGTGATTTTTCAATCAAGTGTAGTTAGCAGGAAAGCTTCTGAAGATTATTCTTCCCCATCAGTAGGATATTTTCGTACCCAATATTGGATGCATAAAACCTTGTACCTCCAACGTAACGCTCTCATTTTCGAAGTCCCCCAAATATTCATTTATTCATTCATTCAGAATGGATTCAGATTCAACAACACAAAATCAACGATAGTCCTACGTCACCATTGCGGTTATACCATAGATATAACCCACTCCCTGTTTTTTTAATGTTATAATTACCTAAATTTCTGCATTTTAATCATTAAGTAGATAATGAAACAATCAGATCAGTAGTAAAATTAAAATAATATTGGTTCATAGCATTATAACTCCTCGGATTCGACAACGAATTATTCCACATACTCAGCACTTACTCATACAGTTACTGTAAGTCTTTCCACCATCTTTATGCGATTGATCGCGATATCGGTAAAACATGTTGCTAAGATTACCAACATTGCAGATTGCCTTTACAAATTAAATTAATTGAAAAACCACGAACCTGTTTTCCTTATCATATCTCAGAGTATTCGGGAAAAAGTAATAATACTACACTACTGACACTTTTAGATAGATAAAGTTTCATCAACATGTACTGATCAGATACGAGGGCAGGCCGATAAGTACTTGTTCCCACCGAATTGTGTTCCTTAACAGAGACATCAAAACCAAGGTGCTCGAGGGAAATCGACATTGCAAATACATAAAAGTAGTGGGAACTTTTGTTCCTACCGAAATGTGTTCCCTAACAGAGACATCAAAACCAAGCTGTCTGAGGGAAATAGGCATTGAAGATATATGCAAGTCGGGGGCATTTTTATATTGCAAGTAAGGTGAGTGATACGATTAATTCTAGCAAATTGAATTTAAATTTGAAACTTTAAAGTTGGTTGCTTTGTCAAATTTCATATCAATAACCGATCGTGTATTGTGTAAAATTTAGCACAAGTGTAAGTGTAAAATTGTATATGGTAACAGTTACAATTTATTTTTTTTATTGTTAGAAATGACTTGATATATGGAACGGATTATTTCAATTTTCATAAATAAAAGCCAAGGTGTGTTCCCGCTCGAGAACGGGTCGTTCGGTTTAAGCTGTCTGTTTTGTTGGACAAGGAAAGTTCATACGGCAAGTTGGAAAAGTGAAGAAATATTCGAAAAAATGATTGCCCATATGCTCTACATATAGTATTAGTTGTTGTTAGTCCAATTGAAATTCGCAAACACAAACACTCAGAAAGTAAAAATTATAAAACAAAATTATCTTTTCCATTTCGAATATGTTTTCTCTATATTAAAGTAACATGTTTTTACTGCTGAGAAAAATTTCAAATTGTGTTCGGTTTTGATAATTATCTTATATAACATTGATGAGTTTTTTTTTCCTGTATTTCATCCATACATAACACAGGAGGCATCTCGTCAAGGGTCACAGAGGGCGGTTTTCAACATATCTCACTCCACTTTGGCATCTTCTATCTGATTCGCACCATCTAACGACTAATTACCATCCTTCTGCCATCGTCACTCGGTTGTAAGCACTGGTGGAGTGAACAAACAATTCAGGGCCACTAAATCAGTATCAAAGAGTTTAATTCTTCAAACATATCCAAAATCAACAGATAGCCTAACGTAATCCTATGTCAACTATGCGGTCGTGTCTCAGACACAACCCTCCTGTGACTTTTTTAGACAAATTTGTCATAACATGTACGAAATATCATATATATATATATATATATATATATATATATATATATATATATATATATATATATATATATATATATATATATATATATATATATATATATATATATATATATATATATATATAACCGACCCATTTTTTATTAATTCATTTTCAAATTAGTGAAAATCAGTGTAATATGTATTTTCTATCTAAATCATGCTTTTCATTTCATCAACCCCAACGAAATTAATAAATGAATTTTAGGCCTGAGACACATTTAAAAAATTGAGCAACACAGATCAATCTGTGCACCTGGCATTCATGCCGGAAAGTGAACATTTGTTCCACCTTTCTCATTAAACCAGAAAAAAAATCTATTTTAGATTATTACGGCTAGACATTTCTGGATTGGCGGAAGAAATCGATATGAATTTTAGCGCCGACAATTAATCGATTGAAAATATCGCTCCCCACGAACCGGAAGTCTTAGTGAAAGAAAATGATGTGATTTACAATGCAATCCTCACTTATGGCTTTGTAAATACATTTGAGATGAGATAAAAAATAAAAGAACGCGAGGAAAGGTAGAGACAGTGTGGGATGAGGAAAATATAAAACTCAAACTCATTTGTGTCGTAGAGGCGATTGACTGCATCTAGAATGCTTTGGTTGGAATACGTTTGGTTGAAATGTGTGCACTATTTTTATGGGACCCCCTCTCCTTTCCAGAGGAAGAAGAGGTGTCATACCATTATAGAAACATTTCTCGTACCCTAAAACTTCCACATGCCAAATATGGCTCAAGTTGCTTGATAAGTTCTCGAGTTATGCAGAAATTAGTGTTTCATTTGTATGGGAGCCCCCCTTTAGAGAGGGGGGAGGAGTGTCGAACTACCATAGAAACGTTTATCGATCCCTAAAACCTCTATATGCTATGACCCCCCCCCCCCTTTTGTCTGGTGGAGAGTCTTATCACCATAGAAATATTTATTGACCCTAAAACCTCAATATGCCTAATTTGGTTTCATTTGCTTGATTACTTTTCGAGTAATGCAGAAATTTGTGTTTCATTTGTATGGCAGCCCCCCTTTAGAGAGGGGGGAGGGGTCTCAAACTATCACGAAAACCTTCTCCGGCCCCAAAAAACCCGTACATACCAATTTTCAAGTTAATCGGTTCAGTAGTTTCCGAGTCCATAAGAATCAGGCAGACAGACAGAAATCCATTTATATATATATATATATATATATATATATATATATATATATATAGATTCGTTTGGCAATGCCCAATTTACGTAAAAAATTAAGGAATAGCAAGCAGTACAAATGAACGTGTTTTATACCATCGTTTTCTTTGGCACATGAGTGAATAAGTTATAAACATTCGCATAGGAAAATGCTGAGATAAGCAATTGCAAACTATAAAATGGCAAGCGTTATCTGAACGCCTAACTGCCCCATTTTGATTGGCCTAATTTACGGTTTCCCTAACACAGCCGTCAAAACCAAGGTATCTGGGTAAATGTGCATTGCAAATACTCGGAGCACCTTTGGTATAATCTACTCGATATGATGTTTGTTTCACAGTATTATGATACACAATTCAACTTACCAGATTGGATTCGGATCTTGCCGTCTGTTGTTCCTCGGCGGTGGTAATAAGAATCTTTTGACTGTAGAATCCCCAAGATATTTTAGCCACTTAGCCAGATTTTCCTTTGCCAAGTATGACTGAAACTGAATTCGAAGGTTTGTTCACTTGGCGCTTACTTCTGTTGCACTATATTTTCCATCAATAATTTTTCGGCTATATATTGTCATACAGCATTGCGCATACCACGATTTTTGAATTCTTCGTTTCCAGCATTCTAGATGCAGTCAATCGCCTCTACGACACAAATGAGTTTGAGTTTTATATTTTCCTCATCCCACACTGTCTCTACCTTTCCTCGCGTTCTTTTATTTTTTATCTCATCTCAAATGTATTTACAAAGCCATAAGTGAGGATTGCATTGTAAATCACATCATTTTCTTTCACTAAGACTTCCGGTTCGTGGGGAGCGATATTTTCAATCGATTAATTGTCGGCGCTAAAATTCATATCGATTTCTTCCGCCAATCCAGAAATGTCTAGCCGTAATAATCTAAAATAGATTTTTTTTCTGGTTTAATGAGAAAGGTGGAACAAATGTTCACTTTCCGGCATGAATGCCAGGTGCACAGATTGATCTGTGTTGCTCAATTTTTTAAATGTGTCTCAGGCCTAAAATTCATTTATTAATTTCGTTGGGGTTGATGAAATGAAAAGCATGATTTAGATAGAAAATACATATTACACTGATTTTCACTAATTTGAAAATGAATTAATAAAAAATGGGTCGGTTATATATATATATATATATATATATATATATATATATATATATATATATATATATATATATATATATATATATATATATATATATATATATATATATATATATATATATATATATATATATATATATATATATAACCGACCCATTTTTTATTAATTCATTTTCAAATTAGTGAAAATCAGTGTAATATGTATTTTCTATCTAAATCATGCTTTTCATTTCATCAACCCCAACGAAATTAATAAATGAATTTTAGGCCTGAGACACATTTAAAAAATTGAGCAACACAGATCAATCTGTGCACCTGGCATTCATGCCGGAAAGTGAACATTTGTTCCACCTTTCTCATTAAACCAGAAAAAAAATCTATTTTAGATTATTACGGCTAGACATTTCTGGATTGGCGGAAGAAATCGATATGAATTTTAGCGCCGACAATTAATCGATTGAAAATATCGCTCCCCACGAACCGGAAGTCTTAGTGAAAGAAAATGATGTGATTTACAATGCAATCCTCACTTATGGCTTTGTAAATACATTTGAGATGAGATAAAAAATAAAAGAACGCGAGGAAAGGTAGAGACAGTGTGGGATGAGGAAAATATAAAACTCAAACTCATTTGTGTCGTAGAGGCGATTGACTGCATCTAGAATGCTGGAAACGAAGAATTCAAAAATCGTGGTATGCGCAATGCTGTATGACAATATATAGCCGAAAAATTATTGATGGAAAATATAGTGCAACAGAAGTAAGCGCCAAGTGAACAAACCTTCGAATTCAGTTTCAGTCATACTTGGCAAAGGAAAATCTGGCTAAGTGGCTAAAATATCTTGGGGATTCTACAGTCAAAAGATTCTTATTACCACCGCCGAGGAACAACAGACGGCAAGATCCGAATCCAATCTGGTAAGTTGAATTGTGTATCATAATACTGTGAAACAAACATCATATCGAGTAGATTATACCAAAGGTGCTCCGAGTATTTGCAATGCACATTTACCCAGATACCTTGGTTTTGACGGCTGTGTTAGGGAAACCGTAAATTAGGCCAATCAAAATGGGGCAGTTAGGCGTTCAGATAACGCTTGCCATTTTATAGTTTGCAATTGCTTATCTCAGCATTTTCCTATGCGAATGTTTATAACTTATTCACTCATGTGCCAAAGAAAACGATGGTATAAAACACGTTCATTTGTACTGCTTGCTATTCCTTAATTTTTTACGTAAATTGGGCATTGCCAAACGAATCTATATATATATATATATATATATATATATATATATATATATATATATATATATATATATATATATATATATATATATATATATATATATATATATAATGGATTTCTGTCTGTCTGCCTGATTCTTATGGACTCGGAAACTACTGAACCGATTAACTTGAAAATTGGTATGTACGGGTTTTTTGGGGCCGGAGAAGGTTTTCGTGATAGTTTGAGACCCCTCCCCCCTCTCTAAAGGGGGGCTGCCATACAAATGAAACACAAATTTCTGCATTACTCGAAAAGTAATCAAGCAAATGAAACCAAATTAGGCATATTGAGGTTTTAGGGTCAATAAATATTTCTATGGTGATAAGACTCTCCACCAGACAAAAGGGGGGGGGGGGGTCATAGCATATAGAGGTTTTAGGGATCGATAAACGTTTCTATGGTAGTTCGACACTCCTCCCCCCTCTCTAAAGGGGGGCTCCCATACAAATGAAACACTAATTTCTGCATAACTCGAGAACTTATCAAGCAACTTGAGCCATATTTGGCATGTGGAAGTTTTAGGGTACGAGAAATGTTTCTATAATGGTATGACACCTCTTCTTCCTCTGGAAAGGAGAGGGGGGTCCCATAAAAATAGTGCACACATTTCAACCAAACGTATTCCAACCAAACATGACAATTGAAAATTTTCGGAAAACTCTCAAGGAAAATGGGAAAATTCGAAAATTCAATTCGCATGTGTCCTACAATTACATATCGACAAGCGTTGTTAAAGGGTGTGTCACATCAAATTACATCACGGAAAAAACGCTGTAGAAATTCTCCCAGTAGACCGATCCTTTTGAAAATTTTAGACAGTAAAATAAAAACTATTAAACAACTTTTGGCATTTTTTTTTTTTCATACTTCGAGCCCAAGCCCGTATGCTCGCACCTTCCTCTTTACCCCGTCCATAAGGTTCTGTACAACGTCAGGTTGTAGTTTTTTTTGAACAGAAATCCATTTTCTCCTGAAGTCCGCCTCCGATTTGACAACTTTTGGGTTCTTCCGGAAGGCCTGCTTCATAATCGCCCAATATTGACGTAGGACTACGTCTAACCGGAAGATATAGGGGGTAAAATGGAAATCTAGGCACTGAACAAGTAGGAAAAAATGCAAGATTTGGAACGCTTATAACTCGAGCATTTCTCAATAGATCGCAAAGGTTTTTGCATCAATTGATAGGAAATATATCTACGCATCTATCATAACGAATAACATTTCATTTTTCTTGAGATAAATAATTGAATAATTGTGAAATATCAAGCATTGTCCAAATGCACTATGTGCCCATTTTTGATTGGTCCATTTTGTGCTCCTCAAATCGTACCGACCAAAACGAGCAACCAGAGCAGCAGCGAAATAGAATGAAACACGATTGGAAAGGAAAAAGAAAAAAATGAACGAAACATTGGTCGCAGTCTCACACATGCGTAATTCTCGAGCCAGCCAGTCAGCTTAAAAATCCCCGCTCCGCTGCCGTAACGATCATTCTCATCCAAACCGTACACCACATCGGTTCGCATCACAACACATCAACAAACCAACCCAAGCAGCCATGTCTGGACATGGTAAAGGAGGAGAAGTGAAGGGAAAGGCAAAATCCCGCTCGAACCGTGTTGATCTGGAGTTCCCCGCAAGGGTAGCTAGGCCGAGCGCGTTAGTACTAGTGCACCAGTCAACCTAGCCGGCGTTATATAGTTTCGGCCGCCGAAATGATCGAGTTAGCTGGCAAAGCTGCTCGCGACGATAAGAAAACCCGCATTCGGAACAGAACACATTCGGTTCGGTGGACATCAAGACAACAGGCAGTTGCAGCGAGTGGCGAGTGACAAACGCAATCGCAAACGGCATCACGTAGCAGAAGAAAAAAGTTTGTTCTTTATACAAACTGCTTTGGTGGCAAATCCAGAACAAGGCGGCATCGAGGGCGTTCGAAATGGTTTTTTTTTCAAAAAACCACGAGTACTAAGTTTTCTAAATTGGAACCATTCCATAAAACAAGGCGCTTTTCAGGGCCATTAAACCTTCGAAAAAGAGTTTAGGAAATACAGTTCAATGCTTTCTAAAACATTATCCAAAATAATAATAAAACACAAATTGATTTTTTCATAATTTGTTTGCCATGATATGATGAGTATGTGAATTTGGCAGTTGTTCTGAGCTTATTGATTTTCACCAATTCTTAAATTGCTTCTAGATTGAAAGTACAGTAATTTACACTTATCTCTACATTTAGCTAATTGGACGGACCTGTAATGCGACATATTTATTTGGACATTTTTGTAAACATAGAGTTCGGGGTCCAAATTATGACCCCACATTGAAAGTCGACACTGTTCCACTGTCATCGCAAATGTTCAATTACAGGTTAAAATCGCCTCCAATGCGACACTGAGTGGCGTTTCGGCACGTCGCATTGAATGTAATTTACTGTACAACATGTCACAAAGCTCGATGGGAAGAAATTTTCCAACTGTGAAAGCTGTGGCGAGTGGCAACAAATCGCTAAACAGGAAGGAATAAACTCTTTAGATTGAAGATAATTTTGTGATCCTGAAAAGGACCCTTTTTAGCCTGCATGTGAATCCAACGAGCGAACAAATCGTAATGAATGTATTTTTTTGCCATCGCTCCCTTTTAACGCTCATTCGTTCGTCTCGTTGGACTCGCCCCTCTGGCTGAGTCTGCCGATTTGTCTCTATCCTGTGAGTGTGTATCGCTAGAGTATAAAACACGCGGACCCCAAAAAAATATCTTATTTTCTTTCGAACCGTAAACCCGTGTGGTTGTACGACATCGGCATCGTGGACGTAACAAAGGAGGACAAGTTAAGGGAAAGGCAAAGTCTCACTCGAACCGTGCAGGTCTCCAGTTCCCTGTTGGTCGCATTCACTGATTGCTCCGCAAGAGTAACTCGGCCGAACGGATTGGTGCCGGAGCACCAGTATACCTAACAGCGATTATAGAGTTTCGGCCGTCGGAGTGCTCGAGTTGGCTTGCAAAGCTGCTCACGACGATCATAAAACCCGCATCAAGAACAGAGCAGCTTCGGTTCGGCGCTCATCAAGGCAACAATTAGTTTCAGTGAGTGGCAAAGTGTTTCTCCGGCACGTCGCATTAAATGTAATTTACTGAACAACATGTCACAAGATAGATGGGAAGAAATTTTCCAACTGTGAAAGCTGTGGCGAGTGGCAAACGCAATAGCAAAATAGGAAGGTTTAACCGAACAAGATGGGAATATCGAGTGATAACAAAAACACAACACCAAAGGTTCTTTTCAGAACCATCAACATATTCATAAAGAGTAAACAGTAAACTGATCCATTTTTCAGGTAGATTTTCAGGTTCACGTAGGAGAAGAAAATAAAACAACATATTTAAAATATATCTTTAACAAAAGCTGTCCCCTTTGTATAGTCCTACGTCACTCCGGTTATGTCCCCGACATTACCCACCCGTCTTTTTACTTTAAAAATGGACTGTGAATATTGTAAAAAAAAAAGTTAACAATTTGACGATTAAAATGGGTATGTTTTCTTTCGATTGCACTAGCCACTCGCTTTCCTCCCCGAAGCAACGTGCAATATTTTTGCCTAAATTCGGGCATTAACTCACAATGTGAATTGAAGCGTATAATGAGTTATTCTCCATTTACCGATAATAGGCATTTGGCAGTTATTGTATTGTATGTTGCCCGATCAACTCGCGCTAAATTAACGTTTTTATCGTGTAGGCATGTTGTTTGGTTATGTAAAAATGCAAATAATGAATGCTTATTTTAGAAGTTTGAAAGGATATACTCACGCATATCAGATTATGATAGCTTGAGTAGTCGCGATCTTAATATTATGCGGCCCATATACACTCTGTGCATCTTCTATAAGACCACCTTCATTATATTTCGTTGCAACATAAACAGTTATAATTTCAACAAGATACATTCATACATGTACACCCGTGGCCGAGTGGTTAGCGTCTCACATTATCATGCCGGGTGTTCGGGTTCGATTCCCGTTCTGGCCGAGGGATTTTTCGTCGAAGAAATTTCTTTCGACTTGCACTGTGGTCACGCGTATTCTAGAGCTTGCCCCTCGGAATACATTGAAGGCGTGTTATTTGGCTTAAGAAATCTCAACTAAGTATTAATAAATGACGCTAGTAAATGCATACGTTGAGACGGCAAAAGATCTATGGGAACGTTAACGCCATTCAATATACATTCGTACATTGTAGACTTCTTAGAATAAAGTATATTTGACGTCAGTTCCGTTCAAAAGAGTTGTTTGTTTATTTATTGTGCCTAAATATGATAATTTCAGCTGTCCAGTTTCTATAAGACCACTTCAAAATTCATAAGTATTATCAATGAAAAATTCAAAACGATAGGCTGATTTACATGTCAACTGGTAACCTTGCCATTTCGACTAATAACCTTGAAAATTCGTGATGAAATACTATTTACCAAATTTTGCTGAACGGATTTCTCGATTTTTTTCCCATTTTTCCGAAATTGCAACCTTGAGTTCTTCAATGATGTGAGAGCTATTTTGAGCTTTCCGGTTGCGCAGAACCCCGCCCAAACCATGCACGAGCATCCACCCAAATTCCTGGTTGAAAAATACTGTTCCTTCTTCCGTAAATCACACCAGTACCCGTTGAAACCATCAGGACCATCCAAACTGAACTTGTTTTCGTCAGTGAAGATAACCTATACATTGAAGTTATGGTGTATAGCAAAATGTATTCTTTTGGAAACATTTTTTGTCACATCATACCATGTCCCACTGTCGGTTCATGTGAGCTTTGGAAAAACTCAGACGTCTTCCGAGGTGAGATGGTGTAAGATGAGGAGTTTTAACCTTTTAAGACCTCTTTATGTGAGGATTTTTTACCAAAATTTGATGAATTGTCACCCAATCAGTTAAGTAGTTGAAATATTGCTTCATTTGCACATGCGATTGTGAGGTATTCGAACCTGTTCTAGCTATTTCCCGCTTATCCCGGTCAGAGAGCTTCGATTCACGTGGAACTCTCTTCTTCTTACAGTATCCTTGAGGATTCGCCAAATAATTGAGCACTAGTTGATTGGATCGTCCAATCCGACGAGATATTTCTCTGATACCAACATTTTCTTGGTGAAATGCATCGATTTGTCTCTTCTCTATCCGTGAGGACTTTTCCCTTCGACATTTTCCAGATTTAATTGTTTTGATCAACTAAAACAAAGGAAAATGTAAATGGTCTTATAGAAACTTGACAGTTGAAAATACGAAAACATTCGTTTACGCTCAGCGCTTGCACACACACACATATGAAAACCATGCAGTGTTTGGTAGTCACCAATACCTACACACTAGAATATAAATTGAAGCATTGTTTGTTCACAATGACACAAAGCAGCATGATCATCGCCTGGTCTTATAGAAGTAAGTTTTGTAAATAAAATATTATAGTAATTCTTAACTATTTAGACTTGTGTTTGAAAATGATACTCTACGATACTATGATACTCTAAGATGACTCTTTGTCTTCTTCTGAATAATTAAATAAACAGAAGAAGAGAGTAATAATGGTTTTAATGGTATTTTGTGTACATTTTTGAACAGTATTTCATTCCGGATTCTAACATCTCATCTAACCCGTTTAAACAATACAAGTTTATACAGGAATCGGTTTTTTGTCAGGACTTCCATTTGATGTATCAAAAGAGAAAAAATGACAGGTTTTGAACAATTCAAAAACTCAATTCAAGTGCAATTACTACACACAATCACAGTCCTATGTCGAGATCCCGTCCGTGCCCCTAGGCTCAGAACCATCAACTTTTTTTTGGTTCAGTATTTCCGTAAAAAAATATATTTCCGTAGAACTAGCATCTCTGGCCACCGCCAGTGTTGGGATTTTGAACATCGTGGAAACGGATTGTGTCTCATCACGCCAACGACCGCATCGGTCGCGCGCTTAGTTTTAATAATTGATTGGAATTAGTAGAAGATGACTTAATTATGTGTATAGTTTTGATCACTGACGAGATAAACACAAAAGAGCATGAGGGAATTTAGCATGTTGCTTCCCTGCTCCATTAGAGAAAATGTTTGTGACCAGAAGAAACAACACTGCTCCCACAGATGTTAGACACTGATAATAAAGCGAATGACACAATGCGATTTAATTGGGTCTTGGATCTAATTTATTCCGCCTCGTAAATCTAGCATAACCGTTTCACGTTAAATTTATACCTACAAATTTGATACAGATTTTGTTTTCAACACGTTAGTTTTGCCTGTTTTATTTTTCGTTATTCTCTGTATCCGTCGCTCGAACAAATTATATTGATACCCCTGCGAGGATCATATTTCTCGGAATTACCTGGTCTCTCTGGAATTCGCCTGCTGCTGGGACGATTAAAACCAGCAATGGCGTGCCATTGTATAATTTCAAGCTTTTAATTTAACTCAAAACTCGTCAGTGAACGACGTCAATCGACCGCATAGGAATGATCCTTTCCCAGTATCGAGGAGAATAAATCTACACTATAAATCAACACTCCCGCAGTCCATCAACAAAAACAGCGCACTCTTCTGCAATCCTTTTCCCGATTGTTCCAGTTAAGTGAACCTCAATCAAGCTCGAGAGAGAGAGAGAGGAAAAATAAAAACCCAAACCGAAACTATTTATGATCTGCGCACCCAATCATAAACGTCAGCCAACGCATCATTTCGTCTATTCACCGAAGAATGAGAAAATGCGCTGAACAAAGGACGATAATAAGACACAATCCTAGCGAGAGATCCTTTTCCCCGAAGAAACTGATCCCCATTGAGCAGGTACGGAATAGGAATAGCGAGTCTCGCCTGGAAAAGGTAAACAGATCGATTGCTAATCTGTTGTTTTGAAATGGGATTACACTGTGCGTCGAAAAGGCGGAGGTTGCAGCCAGCGGTTCATAAGCTATCGTAGTTGCCACCGTTGGAAGCATATTGGGTTTTCCAAAAGGTCCGAGGAAGAACGGCAACTGTCAAAATATTTTTTCAACGCGATGCTAACTTTGAGTGACAACCGCTTGGTGACGTTTGCGTAAATGGGGAAAGTTTACCGAAGAAATTAATACGCTTATTTTGAGATGATTTCGAAGATGTTTTGCGAAATTCGAAGGAGAAAAAACAGGATTGATGTTGGTCACAGAGCAGGTAAACGCCGTCAAGGTGACTTCCAATGTAACGAACCGTAGATATACGTTTATGATAATCAGTGTTATCATAGACGAATTTCATGCCAACTCGTCTTAGGAATTAGCAACATCAACTCAGATAGTAGTGAAACGTTGTTAGTGTAAAGACATGGGTCATTTAAGCAACTTTGCATACTTGAAATAATCGAAAAGAATTAGACTACTTTTTGGAAAAGGCCAATTTTTTTTTCTTAATTTGTTGCAAAAAATAATAATTTAAAAATATGATACCTACATAATTCTTGTCAAAGTATGAAATGTAAAATTTTTACAAAAAATACCAAAAGTTATTTGGAAAAAAAATTGCTGAAATTAAAGTTATTTATAAAATTAAAATTCATTTTCATTTTCAACAAGTCGTCCATACATCGGAAGATGGGCACTTTTACAGGGAAAAAGTTTTTCTAACAACAACTTTTACATGTTTTCTTTGAAAACAAAATTCGAGGGGTTGTATCCCAGACACGACCGCTTAGGACGTAGGACTACACAATCTTTTTTTTTTAATTTGTTGGTTAATCATTTTGGGTATTATTTGCGAATGCGTCGAAATTCCATTCCATCTTTAGTAAAAAAGTTCCGGGGACCCTGAAAAGTTGTAATGGCTTGCGTGGTTTTGTAGAATCATTTCGAGAAGCAACGATTCTTTCTTGCCTTTGCGAGAACAATACACTATTTGGTCATATGTCGCAATTTGTTTCTTTATATCAATGCACGCATTGCATTGAGTATTTAACGAGAGGCATCTTCCATGCATCGCCATTCACCAAACATCAAACACGCGTCTAACAGATGCACACAGTTGCAGCGATAAAAATTTGCTAGCGTTCACAGTATAAGCGATCTTTGTTGTTTCAGACACAGAAAGATTCTGAGAACTTTCATCAGAAGAGATACAATACTTATACTCCAGCGACAGTTTACTCACTATGCAAGGGTGGAGTGTACTTCCCAAATATTTTTTTTGTGCTATCCCCCTTCGCTGTTTCTATTCTAGCGGCTGCATAAGTTACCCGTTATTGACAGCTCTGTTCGGGAAAGCACACAAATGGACAGAACAAATGTGTGGGGAAATGGGAATGCTTCCAATTTTCATGAATTTAAACCATATACAGACTATGGGATTGTAATGTATAGCATATCAAACAAATCTTAGAAAATTTTCGATTCGATTGGTATACAAATCGTTAAAATCCGTTCGCATCAAAAATAGTTATTAACGTTAACTTTATTTCATAAAAACGTGACCTGTTTTCTGATTTGGCACCCTTAATGTAAGACGTAGTCCTACGTCAAAAATACAACTAATCCTAGTTTTGTTTAAAGTCAAGATAGCGATATAGTGTATTCGACAAAGTTTTAGATTTTGTTGATATATGACGAAGGCATTAACTTTCTATATTTTATAGTTTTTGGGATATAAGTCATTTTTGAATGAAGACTCCTGAAAAAAATAATGTTTTGCTCGTAACATTTTTATGTGTAAACTAGCTGACCCGACAAACTTCGTCCCGCTCATTAAAAACCAATTCCAGTTTCGAACAAAGATCAATTTCGCTAGCGCAAACATCAAATTTACTAACAGCACTTGTCAGTATGTAATTGTAGAACATATGGGAATTTAATTTTCCGAATTTTCCCTTTTTCCTTCAGAGTTTTCCGAAAATTTTCGATTGTCATTTTTGGAGGGGTGTCATACCATCATAGAAACATTTCTCATACCCAAAAACCGTCACATCCCGAATTGTGCTTGATTAGTTCTCGAGTGTTTGTGTTTCGTTTGTATGCCAGCCCCCTTTAGAGAGGGGGGATGAGTGTATTCACCATAGTAACGTTTCGTGCCCCGTAAAACCTTCACATGCCAAATTTGGCTCCATTCGCTTGATTAGTTTTCGAGTTATGAAGAAATTTGTATTTCATTTGTATGACAGCCCACCCTTAGAGAGCGAGTGGAGTGTCTCACCACCGTAAAAACATTTATTGCACCCTAAAACCTCCACATGCCAAATTTGGTTTTATTTACTTGATTAATTCTCGTGTAATGCAGAAATTTATGTTTAATTTGTATGGCAGCACACCGACATCGCCACACCGCCCCCCCCCCCCATAAGAGAAGGAAGAGGGGTATCTAACCACCGTAAATACATTTATTGCACTCTAATACCTCAATATGCCCAATTTGGTTTCAATTGCTTGAATAATTCTCGAGTAATGCAGAAATTTGTTTTTCATTTGTATGGCAGCCCCCCCTTAGAGAGTGCGGAGAGGTCTCTAACAACACGAAAAGGCCCCAAAAACCCCTACATACCAATTTTCATGTTGATCTGTTCAGTAGTTTCCGAGTCCATAAGAATCAGACAGACAGACAGACAGATATATATATATATATATATATATATATATATATATATATATATATATATATATATATATATATATATATATATATATATATATATCGCTATATATATATATATATATATATAGATTCTCATGTTTGACATGTCAAGAACATGTTTCTAAATAGAAATACATAAAATTGTTCTAAAATTTTGAAATAAAATAGATAAAAAAAAATTCCAACAAGTCACTCATACATCGGAAGATGGGCTCATTCACATGGAAAAAGTTTTACGAACAAGAATTTGTTCATGTTTTTTTTGAAATACTATTAATGTTCAATTCGTAACATTTCTATGTATAAATTTACGCAATTTACAAGCTCTGCTAACTTTTTTCTTTTTAGAAACATGTCAAGAACATGTCAAACGCGAGAGTTTACACACAAACATGTTACGAGCAAAACATTATTTTTTTCAGGAGTCTTCATACAAAAATGACTTATATTCCAAAAACTATAAAAGATAGAAAGTTGACGTCTTTCGCAAAAGTTCATGTTTTAATAAGATCTGACACTTTGTCGAATACATTATATCGCTATCTTGACTTCAAACAAAATTAGGATCAGGTGCATGTTTTTCAAAGAAAACATGAAAACGTTGTTGTTAGAAAAACTTTTTCCCTGTAAAAGTGCCCATCTTTCTAAACCAGACAATTTTAACGTAGGACAGCGTCTTCGATATATATATATAGAAAAGTCACTTTACGAAGAATGTAACGGAAAATTGAGGGTTTTAAATTGCATATTACGCGCAACAGTTACTGCGATAGGAGGTCTTCGTTGGTTGTGCGTTCGCTTAGTAAGCAATCGATCGTGAGTTCAAATCTCTGAGTATTCAATTGGCCATCGTTGTGTTGTTATAGAGTAACTACGTCCAGGCAACAATCATCAGCGACGGAGATCGATCTACGGTCGGATGAAGATGAAGATTCATCCATATATCTGTTCTGCTCTGTAAGAAAAATCGGACTGTTGTTCTATTAATAACACAACAATGATCATATCAACTGTCTTCGCTGTTCGGAGGTCTAATTTAACAATGGAAGAGGCAATGAAGAATGAACTTCATAACATGTTCACGTTGATGTTCATTCCACTTGTTTTCGTTGATAGTATTGTTTCATCTCTATCGATAATCGCTTGAGCAGTAGGTTGTCAATACATGGTAGGTTGAAATTCGCCGTATTGAATGTCGTGAATGTGAATATTTTCGGCACTACTCAAGACACAAACCTACCAACTTTTTACATATAAAAAGAATTAAATTGTGATATCGGGAATGATCTGATTCGTAGTTGACATAGCAATAAACTTCAAAGTAAAGGGACCCGTACCTTAGAATAAGGATTTACTAGCCAAAAGATGTCTCTTACCTACCTTGTCATTGCTGCTAGAGTTTAGTCAACACGAGACTTCAGTTATGCTCAAAATATTAATAGGTATCATCACTTCATGAGTCGATTTTCCAACTTTTTAAATACACTTGTCTTGTGTCACTTCAATAAATGTAGGCTCCGTGTAGTGATTGTATATACTAGTATTAACGGGTGTTAAATAAAAAATGAGAATTTTTTCAATCACATATAAAAAAAATTATTTTTTTTCATCGATTTCAGTATTTTTTATTAATAACATAATGTATTTTCTTCAAAAAAAATGTCAGTGAATGTTTGAGTAAGGGCCGTGGTCTGCTGTTCGACGCAACTTTGTCGCGATGCTCTCACAAGAACGTTGTACGGTTCTACGAAACGCATTTCCAGCAAGGAAAAAAGTTCACGGTGGCACATTTTAAGGAAGAAAATGTACCTGTCAGTACGGTATATCGTATCCTGAGTTCCCTGAACGTAGAGCGGAAGGTTGGAAGTGGTCGTCCGGTGACGATAATGACGAAGCAGAGGAAGACATCGTTAAAGAAGCTGTTTGACAACAAGGACGCAACCAGCCTGCGTGACGCCGGTCGGAAATATGGCTGCTCTCACGTATTGATCCATCGGACCCTCAAGATGGAAGGAATCGTCTGCAAGAAGAAGACGAGGTCGCCGGAGTACACGGAGGAGCAGATTGAGACGGTTAAATCACAGTGTCGGTGGATGACCAAAAAATACCGCGGGACGTCTTTCGTTCTGGACGACGAAAGCTATTTTCCGCTGTCCAAAACGCATATTCCAGGAAATGATAATTACTACTCCAGCGACAAGTCATCCAAACCGCCTGAAGTGAAATACAAGTTCAAGCACAAGTTTGAAAAAAAAGGTTATGTTGTACATCGCCATTTCCGACCGGGGCATTTCAAAGCCTTGGTTTAAGCCGAGCGGTCTGGCAATCAACCAACAAATCTATCGAGATGAGTGCCTCGATAAAATCCTGCTGCCGTACCTGAACGAGCATCACGCGGATGGTCTTCGTTGGTACGTCTTCTGGCCGGACAAGGCGTCTTCCCATTACGCCAAGAAGACGCTGGCGTATCTTGAGGAGAAACAGATACCGTTCGTGCCGAAAGATCGTAACCCAACAAACTTGCCCCAGTGCCGCCCAATAGAGAATTTCTTTGGCTCACTCAGTGCCCTAGTGTACAAAAACAATTGGAGGGCCAAGGACACGAAGCAACTGACTACAAGAATCCGGAGTTGTATCCGGAAAATGGACGTAAGTGCCGTACAACGTTCTTGTGAGAGCATCGCGACAAAGTTGCGTCGAACAGCAGACCACGGCCCTTACTCAAACATTCACTGACATTTTTTTGGAGAAAATACATTATGTTATTAATACAAAATACTGAAATCGATGAAAAAAAAAATTATATGTGATTGAAAAAATTCTCATTTTTTATTTAACACCCGTTAGGTTGGAATATGTCGTTTCTTTGTTAGGGGTAAAATAGTGTAATTTGGACTGTATGACGCAAATGATGAGCAGGTTTTATGCCCATTTTAACCGGAATATAATTAACGCAAATTCTCAATTCTGAATACTTCTCACTAACAGTGCTTCCGAAGTTCGCTAAGACTATCATATTGTTTACTATTGAGGTTAAATGTGTATATGTGCAGATTTGTTTATTTGTTTATTTGGAGCAGGGAAAAGCCCATTTTAGTGCGCTTGAAGTTTTTTTTTTGTAAAATTGAACACGGCATGGTGGGATTTCGATTATCCTTCTATGTACGCATCATACTGCTGAGGAACCTCGAATTACATTGCCCATCTGCGCGGGCTTATTTACCTGGTTTGCATCTAATTAGTTAAAGTTTCATTCCGGATTATTTCGTCGTACCAGCCAGCCAGCCGGGCTTTCGGTTTGAGCGCTTCATTTCTGAATCCACGCACAGCTCATTTCCTTTTCAAATTCTTGATTAGTCTCATTTCTCAGCGGGCTCTTCGGTTCTTCTCCATTTACTAACCGTGGCGTTGCGTTGATTTGCGCTCATGAAACGTGATGGATTTCAGTGCTTGATTAAGACATTAAAATACCTCGCCTCTCCCGCCATTATTTATGGTTTGTTTTCCGAGCCCCGCCTCGGATTCGTGATGATGATCGCGGCACACGGGCTCTTAATGACTTAACACAACTCACGCATAACGAGCCACGGGACTCATACTGCCGGCTCACGAAGCTGCACGGAGTTGAACTTAAACAGCGCCGGGAATTAGACAAGAGCTAATTATTTCCAGCCTAATCCTCTCTCTCCCTCCCGGGCCGACCAAATTAGGACCGCCAGCACTGAGATATGGTGCTAGGAATGAGGTCAAACCAATCACATTAGCGGGAGCGGAGAAATTGTGGCACCGAAAAAAGGTCCATCATCACCCCGACCGTCAGAATGAAAAGTGAGGATTGAAGCTAATTGCGAAACCCGGTCCCGCTTTCCAGATTGCTCGCGTCGAAAATCTAGATGAGGGTCCAGTCTAGCGCCAAGGTACGCCTCCTCGCGCCCTAGGTCTAGACGGAGAGCCCGCGTCTTGTTGGTATCGTTTCGGAGGACGCCTTCTCGTGATAACCTGCCGGACCCTCGTTTATAGACACGGGTGCGTCCCACACTTAATCATGTTCCGTTTTGTGATCGCTGTTAAACATATTAATTAGCGCGATTTGATATTCACTCCTCATTTTCCCGCTGTGCCACAGCCACGGAGAGGGAGAATATTTTGCAGCGTTTTTGCGCTCCTCGCGGTGGCTAACATTGACTTCGGACTCCGCAGCTGCAGATGGCAACAGACCTGTCTCACTAAGTAGCGTTATAAATAAGGGCTGATATTATAGCATATCAAACAAGCAAAATCTTCACCATTCCAACCTCTCAAACCATTCGGAACTGGCCAGCTATGCGAGGCTCATTAGTGCTTTTTTATGAGCGAAAGACACTTCACAGTTCCAAAAAATGCCAAGCATCCAACATACAAAACAAAAGCCTGATCGCAGATGAAATCTGAGCTAAATCTGTGGGACTGTCAGCGATTTGAATAGCCCCGGACAGTTTCAACGGCTCTGTCAACGCGCTGAACAATTCGCGTCAATCAGAGAGTCCACTTTGTTGGCGCTTGGCTGGAACCCAAGACGAAGGGTTCGGCGAAGTGGGACCGCAGCTAATTAGGCTGATTATTTATGGTGATAAAGTGTTCGAAAGCGATACAGATCATGATATCATTTTTTTTTATTATTATTCACTCGCGGATCACTGAATGGATCAATCAGGTGGAACCGAAAGTGAAGTGGCCTATTTTGAATAACAAATTTTCGGTGCGCCCATAATAAAAGTTGTCCTAATGTCTTCATGGAGCTTTAGCGAGGGAATCGAAGCTATGGCCCTGGGGGCGAACTTCAGTGAGGGCTGTTAATTTGAGATTTGTCGGAGAGTGATCTTGTCGTAGGGTAAAGGATTTTGGTTTGTCCGATTTAGGGTGTTTTCACGCAACTAGTGTATCCAAATCGAGTTTTCTTAATGAAAATCACATGTAATCAGGACGAGTTTGGGTTTGTTGAAAAGCCCCAAGTCTCTAGTTGTTAATAATACCATAAGGCGTTCAATGTATCCAATTTTTCATGTTTTAAAACGTTTTCTTCAAAGCGAGATTATGATGATGGTTTGTCCTCCTATGATCATGGTTTGTTCGGTTTTAGAAATCACTATTTTTTGACTGAAGAAATTCGAATTTTGAAGTAGATGTTGCATTTATCATTGCTTGAGTTTACTTGTCATCATATTGATCCATTCATAATTTAGACTTTCTTCAGAATATTGACTTGTCCTGGGCATTTTACAGGAGATCATCACTCAACACAGAGGAACTTTATTTCCGCTTTGCACGAAGGACAACATAAACAAACTGCAGCGCTCCAAGCGGCTGCCATAGTAACAATGTGGACAAACCAACATCAGCGCATTGAACAAACCATGATCAGAATTGAGGTCATCGATATGCATTAATTACATGATTTTGATGTATAAATCTGATCCAAATGGTGTGCAAGCATGATGATAACAATATTTGTAAGTGTTATAATCCATAAAAGGTCTGAATACGCATCAAATATTCAAGTGGTGGTTGTTTTAAAGTCAGCTCAAATGAGGGACGCTTTGACACCAATGGTGGACATTATAAACCTTTAAAATATGTGAACCCATAAAAATGTCCTATAAAACTACTGCAAATCATGAAAAAGACTATTTCATTTATATGTTTGGAAACATTTGAATACCTGGTCTGACACAGGTGCGCTGAACTAGAGCATTCAAAAAATGGACAAACCATGATCATATTTTCGACTGGACAAACCAACATCATTTACCTTAATATGGTTTCTATCGTGAGCTTCATGTCGTGTTACGGTACCATCGAACTAGTTATCCTTGTTCAATGGGTTGCGTACGATCGCAGCAAATGAAAGGGCTTGACTAGTAGAATGCAGTTATTTATGAAAAATGCAAATCCAAGATGGCGGCCACTACAAAATGGCGGATTTCATGTTTTCTCAGAACCTCATCAATATGGGTATCTAATGAAAGGGCTTGACTAGTAGAGCACAGTTATTTATGAAAAATGCAAATACAAAATGGCCGCCACCACTAGATGGCGCCGTATATATCTTTTTCACAAACCCATCAATATAGGTATCAAACGAAAGGGATTGACTAGTAGAATACAATTATTTATGAAAAATACCAAACTAAGATAGCGGCCACAACAAAATGGCGGATTACATATTTTTCCCGAACCCCATCAATATGGGTATCAAATGAAAGGGTTTGACTAGTAGAACACAGTTATTTATGAAAAATGCAAATCCAAAATGGCCGCCACCACTAGATGGCGCCATATATATTTTTTACACAACCCCATCAATATGGGTATTAAATGAAAAGGCTTGACTGGTAGAATAGTAGATAGTTAAAAATCCAAATCCAAGATTACCGCAGTTCCAAAATAAACAATTACTTTTTAATGGTTCCATTCAGTTTGCCCTCTTTGTATGTATGGTTGTCCCACATTAATAGAAAATTGACCTCGTTCCTGTTGAACGATTGGTCTGAACATACATTTAATTCTACTGTCATTATTAAACTGCGTATTACAATACACCACACACTACACTATGAACAACATAAATTCACCGCCATAAAATTTTTGACTATGTATTTTTTGCAATCCACTCAATATCGGTATCAAATGAAATGATTTGACTAATAAAATACAGTATATTATCAAAATATTCCGAAGAAAGTTAGGTAAGAAATAAAAATTTAAAAAAAAATTTTGAATGGTTTTAATTTAGAGAAGTATACTAATGATACCGATAATTTTTTTATATTTTTTTTATATTTTTTTCCCTCCACTCACCCCCATCTCGAAGAAACTCTTATTCGAGAATCCTAGAGTTGAGCACCAATTATTTTTTGCTGAAAAAAAAAATTTAAGACAATTTACAATTCCACAGCACAAAACAAGATATTTAGGTACGAGGTGAGCGGACAATAACATGTAAAGCAAAGATGTATGGATCCCAGTGAAAATAGTATTTCTTTTAAGGGATCCAATGTAATATAAGAATATAACATGGTAAAAAAGATAAATAGAAACAACAAAAATTTGAATATAAAACATAGATTGTACAAAATTATGAGAAAAAACTGGCAAGTATACAAAAATAAGAAAGCTAAACACTGAGGTGGATTATTGTGGTTGATCGAAATCTATACTAAAGGGTGTGTCACATCAAATTGCATCACGGAAAAAACGCTGTAGAAATTAAATTTTTAGGAATTATATCTTCAGCTGTCGCTTATAATCAGATAAGAGTGTATAGATCACGTTGGCCATGCTTCACTGACAATTTTTCGTAAATTTGGAAAAATGTCGTCGAACGAAAAAGAGCGTCGTGAATTAATCCTGCGCACTCATTTCGAGAATCCGGAGTTGTCACATCGGGACATCGGTAAGATGCTGGGAATCGTCCAATCCACGGTCAGCAGTACTAAAACGATACTTCGAGAACCTAACCATCGACCGGAAGGTGAAGAACGGCAAAAATGGATGCTCCGTCAGTGAAAAAGATCACAAGCGCGTAGTTAAGCAGTTTAGACGTGATCCGAGAAGTTCGGTCCGGGATGTCGCCAATAAGCTGAATTTGTCAAGTTCATTCGTCCAGCGGACCAAGCAGCGGGAGGTCCTGCGTACATACAAGGTTCAGAAGGCTCCTAATCGCGACGAAAGGCAAAACATGGTGGGGAAGACGCGAGCCCGGAAGCTGTACACCGAAATGCTGACGAAGCCGCATTGCCTGGTAATGGACGACGAAACCTACGTCAAAGCGGACTTTCGTCAGCTGCCGGGCCTGTTGTTCTTCTCCGCAGAGGACAAATTCAGCGTTTCGGAGGAGATTCGCAAGCAGAAACTATCCAAGTTTGCCAAAAAGTACATGGTGTTGCAAGCGATCTGCTCTTGCGGAAAGCGGAGCGCCCCCTTCGTGATGACCGGCACGGTAAACGGGCAGGTTTACCTTAAGGAGTGCCTACAGAAGCGCTTACTACCACTATTGAAGCAGCACGAGGGCCCGACCATCTTCTGGCCGGATCTCGCTTCGTGCCACTATTCAAAGGACGTGTTGGAGTGGTACGAAGCCAACGGGGTCACCTTCGTGCCAAAGGAAATGAACCCGCCCAACGCGCCGGAGCTTCGCCCAATAGAGAAATATTGGGCGATTATGAAGCAGGCCCTCCGGAAGAACCCAAAAGTTGTCAAATCGGAAGCGGACTTCAAGAGAAAATGGATTTCTGTTCAAAAAAAAACTACAACCTGACGTTGTACAGAATCTTATGGGCGGGGTAAAGAGGAAGGTGCGAGCATACGGGCTTGGGCTCGAAGTATGAATAAAAAGAAAATGCCAAAAGTTGTTTAATAATTTTTATTTTACTGTCTAAGATTTTCAAAAGGAACGGTCTACTGGGCGAATTTCTACAGCGTTTTTTCCGTGATGCAATTTGATGTGACACACCCTTTAGGAAAACTCTTATGATCGATTTTAGGAATAGCTTCAATTTATTTTTAAAAAGATCTGAACGTGTTATTGCTCGGATTTCCGGTGGCAAAGCATTGAAACGGGACGGTCTATAAAACAAAATGCGCTGTTGACCAACATTGGTTGTTGCCCGACTTCGCATTAAATTTTGGGCTTGTCGTGTGGAATGTTGGTGATTTGCTGTAAGTATTGTAAGATTGTTATGGATATTATTGTCATTTATAACGCTGTGAATAAATTTTACAGTCTGTAATTCGCGCAGTCCAATAAGAGGCAGTATACTATGAGAATCGTCAGAGTACAAGTCCGAAGTAGGATGAAGAATTGGTAGTCTGTATATGATTTTCAAACATCTATTCTGCACCACTTGTAATTTTTTTAGTTTGGTTTTACATGCATGCCCCCATACTATTATTCCATATTGCAATAGTGAGTGTATACATGCAAAGTAGAAATTGATTAACGCTTTCTTGGCCACAAAGTGGGATACTCTCTTTAATAAACCACAGAGTGAAGAAATTTTTCTCTCCAAAGAATTTACTTGTTGTGCCGTGTCTAGCTGAATTCCAAGATATTTGAAGTGGTTAACCTTGTCAATTGAAATATCCCCGACCTTTGGGTCGGGACAAACGATGATTTTTTTCCTAGGTGAGTGGAAGAACATATATTTTGTTTTTGACAGATTATGTGACAAAAGATTGTCTTGAAAATAAGTAAGAAGAACATTTAGATCATTTTCAATATTTGAGACGACGGTTTAGGATAAAATAATGCAGTGTCGTCAGCAAATAGTCTAGCTGTTCCTATCAACGGAAGGTTACCTATATCATTAATGTACATAAGAAACAGCAGAGGCCCGATATTACTACCCTGGGGTACTCCTATATTTATTGGACGCAGGATACTTCTGGCATTATTCAATGCAACATATTGGTGTCTATCGGTGAGATAATTTTGCACGAGGTCGTTGGCTATTCCTCGAATACCATAGATATTCAATTTTTTTAGTAATACATTATGATCGATTGTATCGAAGGCCTTTTTTAGTTCAAGAAATAGTGCTCCAACTACCTTTTTGTGATCGATTCCATCTATCAGCTCATCCACAAGCTCAGTGATGGCAGTTACAGTGCTGCTGCCACGCCGAAATCCGTACTGGAGCTGGTAGAAGTCGTTATTTTTATTCAAAAAATCAAGAAATCTGACAATAATGAGCTTTTCAAATATTTTATTAAACAGTGATAGGGTTGATATCAGTCGATAGTTGCTAGGATTCGTACAATCGCCGGATTTAAAAATTTGCACGACTCTATTTTTAGACAGTTTGGGTATCTTCCTGTAGACAGCAATATTTCCGAGCAAATTCTAGAAAAGGCACCTGCTTTCGTTTTTATTACATTCACTGGGATATTATCAGATCCGCAACCTTTTTTGCTGTTCAGATCTTGTATGATCGTTAGCACCTCAGCTGGATTTGACGGATATAAAAAAATTGAGTTTGGGACATAACGAGTGTACATCGATGGATTACCATTATTACGCTTAGGAATTTCACGAGATAGTTGAGTTCCGATGCTTGAAAAATATTCGTTTAAAACTTCACACACTTCGTCGTCCTTTGTATACTCAATACCATCATTAATAAGATTAATTTGTGTTCTTTCCTTGGAGCGTCCAAAAATGGAATTGATTGTTTTCCACATTCTTGAATTATTCGTATTGTTCAATAATTGTCGGAAATATGCTCTTTTACTGTGCCTTTTCTCTTCTTGAACTTTTTTTGAAATATGGTTGAGCATTTCTTGTAAGTACGTATCATTTGGACGGCTTATAACCTTTTTCAAGTATTTGTCTTTAATTTTCAACAATTTCCAATGATCATATGACATCCAGGGACAAGCGTTTCCTTTGGTGTTGACCTCAACAGAGATGGTTTTGGAGCATTGGTTTAACAACGCATTGTACGTCGACGAGATATTTGTTAAGCACAATTCAACGCTTTGCCCACAACTCACTGTTTCCAAGAAATTGGAGAAGCGCGTGTTTAATCTGTTGTGGTCTACAATGGTCTTTTTCAGTTTTGTTTTGACTTTGCAACCGTTTAGTCTTAACGAAGATACAATCAATGAGTGATCACTAAGACTAAAGAAAATAGTATCATTCCGAATGTTCGGCACGTCCATGATTCTGCATACAACATGGTCCAATATATTGTTACTCGCATTGCGCGTAGTAAACGTGTTGCCACATATAAAACCTAGCGACTGTAAGAGATTGCTATAACGAACTACAATATTATTACCAGACAAATTTACAGGAACATTCACGTCACCTACAATGAACAATGAATCTACAATGAATCTTGATTTAGAACGATTCAATTTATTTTCCAGGAAGTCATAAAATCTGTTGAAATCAAAAGAGGGGGGACGATAAACACCTCAAACATCGAAAAACTGATTATTGATAGATAGTTCAATGTGAATGAAATGAAATCCATCTAGATTTTGATTGTCAATGATTTTATGTCGAATTGAATTTTCAACGAATACAGCTAAACCACCAGCAGATACCTCACGACACGAGAAAAACGATTTGTATCCATTTATATTATAAATTGAGCACATTTCAGCTTTAAGCCATGTCTCGCCAATCACTATGACATCTATGGACACGTCACACTGATTAATGAATAAAATTATTTGGTCGAATTTTTCTAAGTCATTTATTCCACAAACATTCCATTGAAGAATTCTCAAAAAGTTACCGTTAATATTTCTCAAGCTAATGTTCAGATCATTCACGTCGTCATGGGAAAAGTTATTTGTATTTGTATGAGTCATAGATTAAAAAACAAACACAAATTAAATTAAAAAAAACGAGGAAAACAGGCAAGAAGAAATTACACAGCATTGTTGTGTCTTTTCCTCTTGGGCGAGGGAGTCTTAGTCATGTTCAAATATCGGGTCATTAGTTTACTGAGATCTTCTCTGTTTTTTATAACGTCAGGTCTATCACCATCTCTTTTCTTTACTAGAATTGTTCCGAATCTGCCAGGCCAGACATATTTGATGTTCAATACTTCCTGCGATTCACGAAGTTCGCGAAGTAAATAGTTCAAAAGAAGGCGGAGACAATTCATCACTAATGGAAACAGAAGTTGGTCTACCATTCAACAGTAAAGATGAATCAATTTCTGTTGATACAAGTTTACCTTTTTGTTTCTTTTTGTCAAATACCTTATTTCCTTACTAACTGTATCATTAAAGATCACTTTGATAGGAATCAACGTTGAATTGCTGTTCTTTTTTGAGCTAAGCCTGGCGGCTGTTGCTATAGATCCTGCTTCCAGCTGTACACCCAGAGACTATATAGTTTTCTCTATGAGTTGAACTGAAACTAGAAAATAAAATAAGTAAAAAAACATTGTAAAGGGTTGTATCTTGGACACGACCGCATATTTTCGACGTAGAACTACGCAATTACATTATGCAATTCACTTGTTTACCACTTCGAATATTATTTTAGAATGCATCGAATTTTTTGTAATAGATTATGTTCTTCGTTACAAATAAATTTGATAAACGTCCTTTTACGTTTGATACAGGGTGGGCCATTTAAAGTGGAAGGATTTGTTTTTGCAATAGCAAAGTAAAGAAGTGGAATTTTAAAAAAAAATTATTTTTAAACTTTAAATGGCCCACCCTGTATTATGCCTAGGACTACCAAAATATGTGAACAGAAAAATTGTCAAACGATCATTGTATTTTACATTTTTCATTGAAATTATTGCACATCTCTTGTTTCTGTAGTTCTCGATCCGCGAAAGCTCATTCACCTCTGGTATCTGAAATGACGAAATAACGTTTTAGGGAAACATATTCCGGTCTGCACAACGACAAGCTAGTACAAAGTACTCAACATTAAAAATACCCCCGACTTGCATGTATTTGCCTCATTCACCCAGGCACATTGATTTTGAAGTCCGTTTTAGGGAAACACAGCTCGGTGGGAACAAAAATACCCCCGACTTGCATCGATTTTGAAGTCTATGTTGGGGAAACCGTAAATCGGACCAATCAAAACTTGGCAGTTAGATCGTTTAGATAACGCTTTGCAGTTATTCAATTTTTCATCTCATGAAAAATGACATTTTATTAACTGTGATAGACGCGTACAAATATTTCCTATAATTTGATGCAAACATCTTTCCGATCTGTTAAGAAATGTTCGAGTTAGAAGCATTCGAAATACGAGTAGGGTTAGCACACAAATCTGTAGAACAAATGTATGGGAAAAAAGAAAGTTCTTCCAGTTTTCATGAATTTAAACCGTTTAGAGATTAGCGAATTGTAATGTACAGCATATCGAACAAATTTTAGAGAATATTCGATTCGATTGGTATGCAAATCATGAGAATTCGTTCACAGTGAAAATAGTTATTAACGTTAACTATATTTCATAAAAACGTGACCTGTTTTCAGATTCGGCACCCTTCCTGAAAGACGTAGTTCTAAGTAAAAACTTTTTAAGTTGAACGGTTTAATGTTCTAAAAGCTAGAAAATAATTAGACAAGTAGCAGTTAGTAAAGGGTGTGTCACATCAAATTGAATCACGGAAAAAACGCTGTAGAAATTCTCCCAGTAGACCGATCCTTTTGAAAATTTTAGACAGTAAAATAAAAACTATTAAACAAGTTTTGGCATTTTCTTTTTATTCATACTTCGAGCCCAAGCCCGTATGCTCGCTTCTTCTTCTTATTTCTTCTTCAATGGCACTAACGTTCCTAGAGGAACTTCGCCGTCTCAACGTAGTATTACTTGCGTCATTTTTATTAGTACTTAGTTGAGATTTCTATGCCAAATAACACGCCTTGAATGCATTCTGAGTGGCAAGCTCTAGAATACGCGTGATCACAGTGCAAGTCGGAGGAAATTTCTTTGACGAAAAATTCCCCCGACCAGAACGGGAATCGAACCCGAACACCCGGCATTTTAGTTATGACGCTAACCACTTGGCCACGGGAGCACATGTATGCTCGCACCTTCCTCTTTACCCCGTCCATAAGGTTCTGTACAACGTCAGGTTGTAGTTTTTTTTTTGAACAGAAATCCATTTTCTCTTGAAGTCCGCCTCCGATTTGACAACTTTTGGGTTCTTCCGGAGGGCCTGCTTCATAATCGCCCAATATTTCTCTATTGGGCGAAGCTCCGGCGCGTTGGGCGGGTTCATTTCCTTTGGCACGAAGGTGACCCCGTTGGCTTCGTACCACTCCAACACGTCCTTTGAATAGTGGCACGAAGCGAGATCCGGCCAGAAGATGGTCGGGCCCTCGTGCTGCTTCAATAGTGGTAGTAAGCGCTTCTGTAGGCACTCCTTAAGGTAAACCTGCCCGTTTACCGTGCCGGTCATCACGAAGGGGGCGCTCCGCTTTCCGCAAGAGCAGATCGCTTGCCACACCATGTACTTTTTGGCAAACTTGGATAGTTTCTGCTTGCGAATCTCCTCCGGAACGCTGAATTTGTCCTCTGCGGAGAAGAACAACAGGCCCGGCAGCTGACGAAAGTCCGCTTTGACGTAGGTTTCGTCGTCCATTACCAAGCAATGCGGCTTCGTCAGCATTTCGGTGTACAGCTTCCGGGCTCGTGTCTTCCCCACCATGTTTTGCCTTTCGTCGTGGTTAGGAGCCTTCTGAACCTTGTATGTACGCAGGCCTTCCCGCTGCTTGGTCCGCTGGACGAATGAACTTGACAAATTCAGCTTATTGGCGACATCCCGGACCGAACTTCTCGGATCACGTCTAAACTGCTTAACTACGCGCTTGTGATCTTTTTCACTGACGGAGCATCCATTTTTGCCGTTCTTCACCTTCCGGTCGATGGTTAGGTTCTCGAAGTATCGTTTTAGTACTCTGCTGACCGTGGATTGGACGATTCCCAGCATCTTACCGATGTCCCGATGTGACAACTCTGGATTCTCCAAATGAGTGCGCAGGATTAATTCACGACGCTCTTTTTCGTTCGACGACATTTTTCCAAATTTACGAAAAATTGACAGTGAAGCATGGCCAACGTGATCTTTACCTCTTATCTGATTATAAGCGAAAGCTGAAGATATAATTCCTAAAAATTAAATTTCTACAGCGTTTTTTCCGTGATGCAATTTGATGTGACACACCCTTTAATTGTCACATCCATTAGTTTGGGGACCGCGGCCATCTTGGAATTGGATTTTTCATTATCTGCTATGTTCTACTAGTCGAGAACTTTCTTTTGATACCCATATTGATGAGGTTTTGAAAAAAAATGTGGCGCCATTTTGTGGTGGCGGCCATTTTGGATTTGCATTTTTCATATATAACTGTGTTCTACTAGTCAATCTCCTTCATTTGATATACATATTGATGGGGTTCTGAGAAAATTTGTAATCCGCCATTTTGTAGCGGTCGCCATCATTGATTTACATGTTCCATAAATGATTGTGTTCTACTGGTCAAGCCCTTTCATTCGATACCCTTATTGATGGGGGTTTGGGAAGACCCATATTGATGGGATTTTAAGAAAATGTGTACATAATCCGCCATTTTGTAGCGGCCACCATTTTAAATTTTGAAGATCATGCAGTTTTATAATGACACCAGAGATAAAGATGTGTTCCAAATTTCAGATCAAATAGTCAACAGGAAGGGGGTTAAATTACTATTAATGTGGTACAGCGCTAAAGACAAAGTTACAAAGTTACAAAATCACAAACATACAAACGGGTCAACCTAGAAAAAACCGTTTATTAAATAAATGCAAATCATTATTATATTATGTTTACCGAGAGAAAATTGTTTTTTGACGTAGGACTACGTCTTTCATTTCTGTACCGGGGTGTAAGTTCAAAGTTTCGAAAGCGAGAGAGTAACGCTGGACTGCAAGGTTTTGAGCGTTAATACCTCTTTACCGGCTGAATAGAGTGGTATAATAATCACTTCATCCGAAAGATACAATGTCAACGAGTTATATGTTTGTCACTAATGGTCCACAAAATCATTTCAATAACTTAAAAATTGTTTTTAAAGCAAGCTATTAAAGTCATAACAAGCTCATTGGTGATGATTGGTGATCGCAATGTGTTCCCGAACACGGACGTAAAATCTAGGCACCTGGAGAAACCGTCATGGCGAATACATGCAAGCTGTGATTTCTTTTGCTCGCTTGCATTAGTGTTTAGGAAACCATAGCGAGCACATGCAAGGCGTGAGTACTTTTACTCGCATCAGTTTCTGTTCTGCTTTCGCAAGGAACAGTCATGAAAAATTGTTTGCGTTTGAATGCGTCCGAGCCGAGGAGTATTCGCACCCATTTCCGCATTCGTCTTGATGTTCCTGTGATTCAATACAATAGCACCAGTTTCTGTTCTACTTTCGCATGGAACAATCATTGCCACATCACGATAAAAACGAAATGATTTTTATGCAAGGTTATATAGACTTTATTTCGTTTTCACCATGAAATGGCGCCCTCAGTTTCTATTCAGCGCATGGAGTGATCATGAAAAATATGGTGTTATTCTCACGAAAACAAAAATTAATCATGTATCAAACATCTTCAGTTGCTTTTGTAAGGCCACTCAAATTTCATCGGTTTGTTTCAGGACCACAAGTTCGAAAGATTTGAATTTTATGTTAATAACAATTCCATACTTATACTCATCCATCCACACAGCAATCATTCAAAATATTCATTCATTCATTAATTAAGAACTGATTCAGATGCAATTTCAAATAAATCATTACCGAGCCAACGGTAGTCCTACGTCTACCTTGAGGTTATATCACAGATATAACCCCCTTCTTGTTTTATATTTTGACTCGATTATCCGGAGTGAAAAAAAAACTATGGTTGGGTGAATGTTCCTATGAATGTTCCTTTTTTTTTTTTTATTTAAATCGTTTATTTTTACAGGCTCAGTTACATAGGTTTAAAGGAGCCGAACTCCTTACTGTATTGTTACTAGTATATATACATTTTTCCTTAATTCTAATGTTAATTATATAGGAAACCGATTACTCGCGGTCAACTCGAGTTTAGAAGGGTGACATATTTTCTTCAGGAAAAGGAGGGGATATGAGGATATGTTGACAATGATCACACTCACACTCTCAATCATACTCTCAATCACACTCATCACACTCAATTCTTAAACCTATCTTATATCTAATATGTATTTACATTTCATCTTATTCTTAAGAAGGGATCCGATCTCTCACAAAGGAAAAGGAAAAGGAAAAACTAAGGGTATAAGGACAATCACACACGAAGATCGATAGCTTTAAGGAATACATATATTTGGGACATGTAATCAAGGTCTAACCGAGCCAACACGTCTCTCACCGGCACATTGGGCTGCCTTCCTCGGGCCCGAAGGGTGACTACTAAATTCGATCTGGCGACAAGATACAGCTCGCACGACCAAACAACGTGCTCGATGTCGTGGTAACCTTGGCCACAAACACAAAGATTGTTGTCGGCAAGATTAATACGAAAGAGTAGCGCATCTAACGAACAGTGATTGGACATGAGTCGGGAGAAGGTGCGAATAAAGTCCCGGCTCAAGTCCAGACTTTTGAACCATGGTTTGAGGCTAACCTTAGGGATAATCGAGTGGAGCCACCGGCCCAATTCATCTTCGTTCCATTTGCGTTGCCAGTTAACTATGGTATTTTTGCGGACTAAAGAATAAAATTCATTGAAGGCGATTTGACGCTGATAAATATCGCCTTCAATTGCACCTACCTTTGCTAATGAGTCAGCCCTCTCATTACCCAGAATTGAGCAATGTGAAGGGACCCAGACAAAGGTAATGACATAACAGCGTCTGGATAAAGCACTCAAAATTTCTCGTATTCTCTCAAGGAAGTACGGCGAGTGCTTTTCCGGCCTCACTGAACGGATAGCTTCGACAGAGCTAAGACTATCCGTTACAATGTAATAGTGTTCAACAGGTCGTGAGGCGACGCTGTCCAGCGCCCAGTGTATCGCTGCCAATTCAGCAATATACACTGAGCAAGGATTCTGAAGACTGTGTGAGGTGCTAAAAAATTCGTTGAACACTCCAAATCCTGTGGACTCATTCATAGAGGACCCATCAGTAAAGTACATATTATCACAATTGATATCCCCATACTTTGCATCGAAGATCGTTGGAACGATCCTCGATCGAAGATAATCTGATGTTCCATGGATATCCTGCTTCATGGACAGATCAAAATGCACAGAGGAATTGATGTAGTCAGGAAAACAAACACGGTTGGGAATATACGAAGAAGGATCAACCTGCATGGAGACGAATTCATGATATGAGCTCATGAATCCAGAATGAAAATTTAGCTCGATCAGCTGCTCAAAATTTCCGATCACCAATGGGTTCATAACCTTACACCGGATGAGGAACCGAAGAGATAATAAATTGAAGCGATCTTTTAGTGGGAGTAGGCCTGCCAAAACCTCGAGACTCATGGTATGCGTTGAGGGCATACATCCCAACGCGATACGGAGACAAAGATACTGAATTCGCTCGAGTTTAATGAGGTGTGTTTTGGCAGCTGATTGAAAACAGAAACTGCCATACTCCATCACTGAGAGAATAGTTGTTCGATACAACATTATAAGATCTTCGGGATGGGCTCCCCACCAGGTGCCGGTAATTGTACGGAGAAAGTTTATTCTTTGTTGACATTTTTTACTCAGATACCTAATATGGGCCCCCCAAGTACATTTAGAGTCGAACCAGACCCCAAGATACTTGAATGACATAGCATGAGTGATCGGTTTACCCAAAAGTTGAAGCTTTGGTTTTGCTGGTTTATGCTTCCTAGAAAAAACCACCATCTCTGTTTTCTCCGTGGAGAATTCGATCCCTAGCCCAATGGCCCAGGTTGAAAAATTGTTCAAAGTATCTTGTAAGGATTCTTGCAGGTCGGATTCGTTTGATCCTACGACAGACACCACTCCATCATCTGCAAGTTGTCTTAGGCTGCAATTTTGTGTAAGGCAATTGTCAATGTCGCTTACGTAGAAGTTGTACAAAAGAGGGCTTAAACATGAGCCCTGGGGGAGTCCCATGTAAGAGACCCGACTTACTGCCGAATCTCCGTGAGAAAAGTTCAAATGTTTCTCACAAAGCAAGTTATATAACATATTATTCAATAGAGGCGGCAGACCCCGAGATTGTAATTTGTCTGACAAAACCTCTATTGAAACAGAATCAAAGGCCCCCTTTATGTCCAAGAATACTGAAGCCATTTGTTTTTTTTCGGCGTAAGCCATTTGAATTTCTGAAGAAAGCAACGCAAGACAATCATTCGTCCCCTTGCCCCTGCGGAACCCATATTGTGTATCTGAGAGTAGGCCATTCGTTTCAACCCATCGATCAAGGCGAAACAAGATAATTTTCTCCAACAATTTCCGTATACAAGACAGCATTGCTATTGGGCGGTACGAATTGAAGTCGGACGCGGGTTTTCCGGGTTTTTGAATAGCTATAACTCGTACTTGTCTCCAATCATCTGGAACAATATTATGCTCCAGAAACCGATTGAATAAGTTCAACAAGCGATGTTTCGCCACATCAGGGAGATTTTTCAGCAAGTTGAACTTAATTCTATCCGATCCCGGAGCAGAATTGTTACATGAAAGGAGAGCAAGAGAGAATTCTACCATCGAAAACTCGGAATCAAGATCGCACCTATCTTGTGGTATATCTCGAATAATTCTTTGCACTGGAGCGGAATCGGGACAAACCTTTCGTGCAAAATTAAAAATCCATCGATGTGAATATTCTTCGCTTTCATTGGATGAAGAGCGATTTCTCATGTTTCGAGCCACTTTCCATAATTTTTTCATTGACGTTTCTCGTGATAAACCTCCCACGAAATTTCGCCAATAAGCACGTTTTTTCCCTTTGATCAAGTTTTTAAATTGATTTTCAAGGTCCAAATACTTCTGAAAATTTTCAGGGGTTCCACGTTTCCGAAAAGCTTTAAATGCATTCGATTTATCTCCATAAAGCTTGGAACACTGGCCATCCCACCATGGATTGGGAGGCCTTCGACGAATAGTGGAACCTGGGATGCGTTTCGTTTGAGCGCGAACCGCGCTGTCATATATCAAACGAGAAATGAAGTTATACTCCTCCAATGGAGGCAAACCATCTCTGGAATTGATGGCTAGAGCAATCGCGTCCGCATATTTTTTCCAGTCAATGTGTCTTGTGAGGTCGTATGCCATGTTTATTGATTCAGAAGAATTCAACCCATTGGTGATAGAAATTTTGATTGGCAAGTGGTCACTACCGTTGGGATCCTGGATTACATTCCACTTGCAATCTAACGATAGTGAATTCGAGCAAAGCGAGAGGTCAAGAGCACTTGGTTTAGCAGGAGGTTTAGGTACACGTGTTGTTTCCCCAGTGTTCAAAACGGTCATATTGAAGCTGTTACAAAGGTCATATATCAACGATGAACGATTGTCGTCGTACTGTTCCCCCCAGGCAGTTCCGTGAGAGTTGAAGTCTCCCAAGATTAATCGTGGCTCAGGAAGGAGTGAGCACATGTCAACAAGTTGCTTGCGGCTAACCGCAGCTCTCGGAGGCCAATACAAGCTGACTATACAGAGGTCTTTGCCTCTGATGTTTGCATGACAAGCAACAGCTTCGATCCCTCCAATAGGTGGAAGGTCAATTCTAAAAAATGAGTGACACTTATTGATCCCCAATAGTACCCCTCCGTATCTGTCATCACGGTCCAAGCGTATTATATTAAAATCGTGGAAAGAGAGATCATTTTGAGAAGAGAGCCAGGTTTCGGATAGAGCAAAAACATCACAATTGAGTTTATGAATTAGAAATTTGAATGTATCCAATTTAGGGATAAGACTACGACAATTCCACTGTAAAACAGTGATATCTCCGACCTCTCTATTTAAATTAGACATCAAGAGAGATAATCATTGCAAGGAGGGGCCATGTTTGCATCAATTGCTGCAAAATTGTCTTTAGTACTGGAAGCATTGCGGTGACAATGGTTCTGATGGAGTCGGAAACATTAAAACACGTGAAGATTTGATCCACAAGGTCAGACAACTTTATAAATCCCGATTGGGAAGTTGAACTTGACGGAAAAACAGGGACAGTTGGGGTTTTTGATGTCCCCTCGAGTGCTGGGTCGTTCGAAGGTGAACTATTACCACGGAGGCCAGGAGGGACCTGATTTTGCTTATCCGCTGCACTCGATTTTTTGGGCAAGCTAACAGGGGGTATCACCGGAGGGACTTGTCCTTGAACTTTGGGAGTGGTCACATTTTTGCGCCGGGGATTCCCTTGAGAAATAAACGGCGTGCCCCCGTTAGCTGTATCCGCTTCCATTTCGTCAACTGGCAACGTAGCGAAGACATTGTGTGTATTGATTGGTTGTTGTTCTTGAGCCAGTGGAGAAGCGCCCTTCAAAATTTCTGCGAAAGTGCGTTTAGAGCGTTCCCTCAAAGAGCGCTTCTGTTTCTCCCAGCGAGCCTTGTATGTTTCACAAGCTGAGAGCACGTGTGGGGATCCCCCGCAATATGGACACTTATGCTCAGTCGCACTGCAGGATTTCCCCTCATGTTGTTCTCCGCAAGTGGCACATCGTTCTTTATTGGCACAATAAGCAGCCGTGTGACCAACTGACTTGCACTTTAGACAAGTCATTGGCTTTGGAATAAAAAGTCGCACGGCTAACCTCAATTTATCTACCATCACGTAGTCAGGGAGAGCTGAACCAGCGAAGGTGACTCGAAACGAGTTGTACGGCGTAAATTTCTTTTCTTCTCCTTCATGGGAGACTGTTCCGAGCTGGCGGCAACCCAAGATCTTAACAGTCGTCGAGGGCAGTTTTTTAAAACGGCCGGTACCTTCACTCGTAATGTATTCGCACGTCAAGCCCGTTTCGGTTATCACACCCTCAATTTCGACTATGTGAGAGGGTATGTAGACCCGATACTCAATTGTAAAATGCTGATCGACAACAATCTTGTTTGCGTCTTTTCGATCATTCACGACAACTCGCAATTTGTTTGGTCTAACCTTCGAAATTTCCGAAACGGAGGTATACCTTGCCAGATCTTTCGCGATCTGCATGACTCTCAACGCCTTTCCATTTGGCTTAGGCCTGAAGAAAACAACCCAGGGACCAGTTCCGGGCGCATCTTCTGGATAGAACTTTACACGGGGAGTGGGAATAACAGGGGGGGAAGGCGAGGACGGGGATTGAGAGTGGGAAGGCGAAGGTTGAGAAGGAGCGGGAAGAACAGAGGGAGAAGACGAGGTTGAAGGTAGAGTGGGATCGTTAAGGGCAGATGGGAGATTTGCTAGTTTTTTGGAGGGAGGCTTGGTAGGGTTAGCTGACTCGTCCCCAGAAGAAGTATCTTCCGTATTTGGAACACGTTTGAGTGACTTTTTTTTATCCGTTAGGAGGGAACTAGAGTCAGAGACCTCCATATCCGAAGGTCCCCCACTCTCTGCCATTTTAAATTTTCACTTATATTCTAAGTATTTTTTTAAACAATATTTCACAATAAAATAATTCACAAAAACAAAAAAAAAACTTATAATTATTAAATATTTTCTCTCAGTATATTTAATGTTATTCACCTATGAACGCACTCCAGTGCAGATGAACGGGAGCGTGCTGAAAGCTCGTTGGTGGTGGGAATGTGCCTACGACACCACTACACACAGTCGTCGGTGAAAGCTTACCCGCACTGTCACTGTTGGCACGATGACTCGGCGAAATCTCCAATGTCGGCGAAGCAGCGACAAAACAAAAACCAATGCTTGGCTTTCCGAGGATGAAAGCCTTTATCCACTTGCAGGCAGGGCACTTCACTCACTATCCAGATAGTAAAATGAACTCTTCAGCGGCAAAAAAAAACAACAATCACGCGGTAACCGATAACGGAACTTGGACGCGACTTTCCTTCGTCTGGTTACTTCGGGCAATCGGCGAAGAATGGATGAATGTTCCTTATTGAGTACGATATCACCGCTGCGCAGAGCTATATTTTGTGTGTATTGATTAAACTAGTGAATGAATAAAACTATTCACGAATTCAATTGCAACCATTTATAAAGTAATTAGTTATTTGGGGACCGCGGCCATCTTGGAATTGGATTTTTCATTATATGCTATGTTCTACTAGTCGAGAACTTTCTTTTGATACCCATATTGATGAGGTTTTGAAAAAAAAAATATGGCGCCAATTCCCAATTTAAGTCAATTCATGTATTATGGTAATAGTTATCGCAGCAAATAGTTATCAACATTCTGTCTAATTATCAAAGAAGTTCAGTGAGCTGGCGACATGAAGAGATATCTTCAATTCAGTCTTGAATAATCGAGCCAAAGTGTTTCCGGAATGTAAAAAAGGTTGGGGGTATAAAAGGTTGGGCGACTTGCATGTATCTGCAATGTCGATTTCCCCAACTTCTTAGTTTCGGAATCAACAGTGTCGGTCAAAACAATAAGACCAACGCTCATCAAATCATATAAAGCTGCGATACTCATAATAGAATCAATAAAATCAATGGTTTTAATCGTGGGAAACTTGTTTATTATGACCATAAAAGAAACAATACAGTTTAAAAGTGTTTAGAACGTTGTAAAGAAATTGCTCTTCTAGCAAACAAAAGGATAAACAAAAATAAGCGACAAAAAAATAGAACCAACTATCACTTTCTTTGGCAAAGTGTTCTTTTTGACCCCAATCGTTAGTATTTGGTGGTATAACCATTGTTCCGGATAACATCACGTACTCTCCGCGGCATAGACTCAACAAGGCTTCGACATGTGGTGACAGGAATAGCGTACCATGCTTCCTGGATTTTGGCCCACAATTCTTCCTTATTCTTCGATTTCGCAGGACTGATAGACTTCTTAACGATCTGTCATAGGTTCTCGATTGGATTGAGATCAGGTGACTGTGCCGGCCACGGCATAACGTTAATTTTGTTATCTGCATACCATTTTTTGACCGATCGGGCAGTATGCTTTGGGTCATTATCTTGCATAAACTGCCACTCCAGCGGCATTTCCCATTCCGCATGCGGCAGCATTACAGTTCTCAATATCTCAGCATAGAGGTACTGATCCATTATCTATTTTATCCAGAAAATTGGACCAACCCCGTACCACGAAAAACATCCCCAGACCATAATATTTCCTCCCCCATGTTTGAATGTTTTTATTGTGTACTGAGGCTTGAAACCAGAGTCCATAGGACGGCGAACCCAGCGTTTTCCATCGGATCCAATCAAATTCACTTTTGTTTCATCAGACCATAGTATATTCTGCCATTTCTTACCATTCTCGGGTCCAATCCAGTCTAGATGTTCTTTGGCGAATTTCAGTCGAGCTTGGAGATGCTTACGTGTGAGCATAGGAACTTTTCTTGGACTCCTACCGACGAGCTGCTGCTTCTCAACAAGCCGTCTCTGAATTGTTCTGGAACTCACTGGCAAGCTCAGTTCATCCCTGATCTTCGACGCTGCCTTGAACGGGTCAATATTTGACAACCGTTTGATATGACTGTCATCCTCATTTGTGGTTTTCCGGGGACGTCCAGTTGGAATACCAGGTTTTGGGTCGCGAAGAGCATTGAGAACAAATGTTTTTGATCTACCAAGAAAGGCTGCAATCTCTCGCTGAGTTTTACCTAGCTTGGACATTTCTCGCGTAACTTTTGAAAAGGTCCTAAGTAAAAAATGTAAACAAATCGAGTTAATGGATGCACACCATTAGCTCTCAATCATTGAACGCATGGCGAAAACAACCGTTCAAGTATCTATACTTTTCACCTTTTTATCACCGATACAAAATATGTCCAATGTACAGATTCTAATTTTAAGCACTCAACTGTTACTTCGGACGCCACTTTCCTCTGACGCTCGATACGTCTGTAGTAACAAAGCAATCAAAACAACACGAAATTGCACTTTGGACAATTTTAGTTTTTGTTATTTTCGGGTGTAGATACCGTTTTTAGTGCAATTCTACGAGTGATAACAATAAAGATCTGCTATTAGCACGAAGTGCAAGTGTTTGGATCGTTGTTCAGTAGTTGTTTTCAAATTTTCATTGTGCAACGTGATTCGTCCAATGTACAAAGCTGTCAGTCATAACGTCCAATGTAACATTTCTCGCTCGGAGGCTTCAATTTCAAACTAAAAACACATTACAACAGTTACGATTGGTTTTTCAAAGGTATTATTGGCTGCTAGTGGTAAAAGTAGTGATAAAAATCGATTCCTTTTGAAACAATTCGCGAAACAATGTTCCGGTCTTTAACTTCGTTTTTCTCGAGTTGATGTGAATGTTACATAGGACCTTTTCAAAAGTTACGCGAGATTTGTCTGATTACTGCTCGCTGAATTTCCGTGCAGTGATAGCTCCGGCCCATTTTGTTTCAAATTATATCTGGAATTTAAGATCAAGCACACGTTTTTGACTGTTAACATCACTAATTCTATTAAAACACTTCGAAAAAGGACTCCCTTTAGGAATAAAATAGCAAAACCCGGTCGAATTCAAGATTGGTCTTATTTTTTTGTCGCGCGGTTATTGATGCTTGCGCAGCTTTCGACGCGTCGTAATCGAAATGATTGTTTCCGGTGGCTTGAAGTGTGTGTAACATTTTGTCATAGTGGTACACGTGCTCGCCACGAGGTGTCGCATGAATTGACGGTTAAAAGGCTTGATTGAAGATTTCATTAGACTGCGGCATTATTGTTTTGTCCGTCACACTGTACTACACTGTCGTACACTATATATTGAGTTTTTTGACGTAGAACTACGTCTTTCATTAAGGGTGTCAAATCTGAAAACAGGTCACGTTTTTATGAAATAAAGTTAACGTTAATAACTATTTTTGCCGCGAACGGATTTTGGCGATTTACATACTAAACGAATCGGAAATTCCGTAAGATTTGTTTCATATGCCATACATTAGAATCCCCTGGTTAGTAAATGGTTAAAATTCATGAAAACTTTAAGTGTTTCTATTTTCCCATACATTTGTTCTGTCCATTTGAGTGCTTTCCCGAACGGAGCTATCAATAACGAGCAACTTATTGACGACCAACGGAGGGGAAATCGTAGGATATAAAGTCTCCGTGAACAAAGGAAAAGAAGAAGAATGAAGGGGAATACTTGCCTGGAGTATAAACAGTGGATCTCGCTGAGGCCTGCAAAAACCGAACGCATTGCCAGGGGCAATAAAATTTCGAGGTAAGCGTCATCTAATGATGCACGCGGTGTTGGTGCAGTGATAAGCGCTCGCACTGAACCGAGCTCTCGCGAATGTGACACCGCACCGAACAACAGCGAAGTAGGCGATTTCGGCGCGTCGGTCGAAAATGTAAACGCCGTTACCCAGGCAGCAACCAAAATCATGCTCCCCCCGCTGGTGGTGAAGGCGGTCGCTCCTGACAAACTCATCAGCGAATTCGCATCGGTGGGTGTTACAGCAGAGTACAAGCTGTGTGGCATAATTCAGTCTTTTTCCAAGCAGTTAACATTGTTTATTTTCCGTCTTCATAAGGGCTTCGTTGGTGCCTTTGAGAATGCATCAATGCATTAAACTGACGTCATGGCGAAGCAGACGTTAAGGTTGTGCACCAAAAAATTATTTGGGAATACCAAGCATCTTGAATGTCTTACTGGAATGTTATAAGTTATTTGGGTTCGCGTGCCAGTCACAAAACTGCCTTCAATTAGGATTGCATTTGCGCTAATATTGATCATAATGAAGCATTGCTACTGTTTTCGAGGTTGTTATTAACAAAAAGAGTTTATTTATCTTGTTTAGTTCTCAAGAAAGTAAATGTTCTGGAATTTTGTATGTGATTAGGATTGCTTGCCAGTAGCAAAACTTCCTCCACTAAGGGTGACAGCTGCGCTTCTCTCGAGCATGAGGAAGTAATGCAACTCTTTTCGAGGCCAGTAATATTAACAGAAGTGTTCCTTTTGAGAATAGCGCAAAATGATGAGAAATGTTTATATTCCTAGTAGTTTCAAGCCACCAATGTATGGCTCTGTATGCATGCTATGGTGAACGCTTGTATGGCGCTTGGTTTACGCTTAGTTTGTGCGAACGATATCTAGAGGTGCGATTCCTTTGAGGCAATACTAAGTAACATGTAGCATGATATTTGATACTTGCAAGTGTTGTCATTGTTCTTGTTTACATGCGCTGCCAAAGATATATTGGTGTAGTTATGAGATATGGAATAATGGTACTTGTACAACATGTATATAATCGACTGTAGCCGAGTCTATGTCAATTTCGAAAAAGGCCACCGGAATAGCCTTCGAGGTAAATTTTCAATGCATTGACATGAAATAAATTGCGACATACGATTGTTTTGCGAGGGCAAGAATGAATCATCAATCAATTATCGTCAACTGATTCTACAATGAAAAAATCATTTCAGAGATTATTCTACTAAGCAGTTGTTTCTAAAATTTCACAGCATTATAGAATAATATCCGAAGGTATACACAAGCGACTTATATAAAATAACAGCGTAGTTCTACGTCAACAATGCGGTCGTATCTTGGACACAACCTCCTATAATTTTTTTTTTGCAATGCCGATTTCCCCAGGCTTCATGATTTAGAAGTCCATCTATTTAGCAATGTCGATTTCCCTAGGCTTCGTGGTTTTGGAGTCTGTGTTAGGGAAACATCCATCCATTCCAGCGATCGTACCTCAATCGTTGCGCAATCATAACTGAGTGGATTTCCGAGCGGCGCTCGCTTATATACCGATTGGTGATTTCAATAGCCTGTTTTTAAAGCAATTTTAGGGCTATTGAAACAAGTTTTTGGATCCAACAGTAACAAGCACATAATGCGTAGATATTTCGTCTTCCGAATGAAGTGTTTATCATACCATTTCGTTCAGTTGTTTAGGAGCTATTAACGCTCAAAATCTCGTTCTCCGGCATAACGCTTTCGTTTTCGAAACTGTAAACTTACACCCCAGTATAGAAATGGAAGACGTAGTCCTACATCAAAAATCAATACTCCGGATAATCGAGTCCGACCTGTATTAAAAAAAACATAGAATAACGATTTTCATTCAGATTAAAACAAACCTATTTAAAGTTACTTTTAGTTCTGCTAATCTGATAGAGAGTAAGTTGCACCACAAATATCTATGAATTATTTTAACCTTTGTTTGCATCAAGGTAAGGTTTCCATATTTGCATAAAAAGATGCAAAAGTCGATTTCGATCGAACCGTGAAGTCTGATCGTGTTTCGAACCAATCGGATTCTGCAATATGAGTGACTTGTCGACATTGTTACCTCAAATATGGTTCATGGGCATGATCGATAACCTGAATTTTTTATCCCCCTGCATGGCAGATGGGAAATGTACAAAGCGTTTTCCTAAAGATTTCGACAACGACACGACCATAAGCGTAGGCAGATATTCAATATATCAACGAAGAAATACTGATAATGGTGGACTATCATTCACAAATATCATAAAAGCAGACATTGACACTGCAAATCGTTAGGTAGTACCATATTTGTCACAGATGAACAAAGCATTCAATACTCATAATAATGTGAAGCTTTGCAGTTCGACGAAGAGTAATATTTAAGAGCCAACATATAACATTTTTAGAAGAAACTAATAAATTACTACGATCTAGGACTGCAACGGGTCGAAATATTGAGCGAATTCATCAGAAAGGTACAGAATTCCAATTGAATACACAATCGTTCGTGGCCTACTGAAGAAAACACAATCGAAGGGTTACCCAAGTGTTTATACAAGGATCATTAACCGCTGAAATAAGTAGGTAATCAGACAGCCAAACACCATGTAATTTTCGCCGTTGTTCACGTGTTGCAACGCCTAGTCATACTGCGGCGCGGATTATGCAGACCGTTCCGTTAATGTAAACATCGCTTATGATTAGTTATTCACACTAATCGACTACAATAGCGGGCCGACTCCGCTATTTGTCGTTAATTCATCGCCACACCACTGTGGCACATTCCTTGGCACTTTTTCCAGTGAACTATAAATTTACATAATGACTCTCAGCTGATCCATCAAAATGCAGTTTATCTATTACCAAGAAAAAATGCCTCCACCTCCTTGCACTCCCGAGGCCGTAATTGACACGATCGAACCGCGTTGCCCAGTGCCATCAATCAGACCGCATAGGTTTCACTCGGCGCAATCAGAATGCATCACGCGAATAGTGTCACCCCGATGGGAGTCGCGATTGCAATGTTCCTTTCTCTCCATTCACCACCGAGGCGAACCCACAACCCAGCGGAAATCTGATGCAGAAACAGCACTCGACAATAAAGAATAATTAATAACGTCTAATGGAGACCATCATTCACTATTAATGTTCGTTAAATGCAGCCCATGCTGTGGAGTAGCGCCTCCAGGGCGTTTTCAACGATCCGGTGTGGACAGGGTCCAATTTTCCGATCAAGCAGCAAAAAAAAATAACCGCTTGGTTGGAATCAATGAGTCTTGGCAAGCCTTCGCGTATGGCACTCCGCGTCCACTCCGTCCGATAACCGATGGCGGTCTCGTACGCGCTAATGTTGGTGCTTCTTCAAACCTAAACACGAATAAGTGTATTCATGGAGACGGGCACTGCATGCGCGACAAAGTAGATGGAAATAGTTTATTAATTTCCATCGAAAAGAAACTAGATTGAGCGGTTATTCGTTGTACCTGAGCGGGATGCTTAATCGTTGCTGCGCCTCGGCCAAACAGTCGCGCCATTTGGGAAATAATAACTGCAAAATCCAGCGACCAGCGCCAGAAGGTTGGAACGCGTGGGAATTGTACGAATTGGTGCGTTCAGCCTCTGCAATTACGTATGCATATTTGGATGTTAGTATTTAAGGTCAAATAGTTGCTAAATACTATCGTTCGGATCGCCAGGGAGTATGGGAATTCTATTCGCCAATTCCCGGGGGTTCGGTGTGGTGGCGGTTCCATGGGAAATAAATCCAAACGGGTGTACGCTACTCGCATACGATCTACACATCTTCGTTTTGGACGTTCGATGGTCATATTTTAGCAATTTATTCAAACGACCTTGTTTTCGGTGCTACGCTTGCGGAATCTAGACAATGTATGGAAAGTTTTGGAGATATTGCTTCTTAATTGAAGCTAACGTTGCCGATGGGGATACTGAGAGTGACGGTTCGTATAATCGAAAGCCTAAAAAAAGCATGATGGTATGCCGACCGACTTAAAATGATTCTGCATTTCTTTTCAGTAGCTCATTCTGGCTACGAGTAATACTAAGCTGTTTTATGAAAAAACAATATGTCAATAGGACAATGTCACACCAAAGCTATCACTTCTCTGCCCAGCGGTGTCGTCACTGTCAAGCGCAGCAAACGCCATTCACATGATTTATGACTGTGGTATTGCTATTCGTAATTATTTCCTTTCCTGCTTTTGTATTACCGCATCAATTCTCGTAATATTGTGTCTGAAGCTAGACATTCAACAAAGTTTCTTATGTTCAGTAATGCTCAATGTCAGCGAATTGATGAAAATCGCCGAGAGGTATTCGAACAACGGCAATTTTGAACACATTCACTACATCTTTTGGCTTTCAAAATGAAAATGCTAAATGCAAGTTGCAATGCCGATATTTCTACGCACCTTGCGAATCCAACATTGGAACACGATGCAGGTCTATCCTCAATGTTAAACATACACCTGTACAAGCGCATTATGGATTCACAGCGATGAATTGCAATAGAATGGGTCATTGAAAAAATATCCGCGGTTTTTGTCCAATTTTTCAGTGTACCTTCTATTTTTGGCGCAGGACTACGTCTTACATTAAGGGTGCCAAATCAGAAAACAGGTCACGTTTTTATGAAATAAAGTTAACGGTAATAGCTATTTTCGCTGCGAACGGATTTTAACGATTTGCATACGTATGCATATATTTGCATACGATTTCAATCGGAAATTTTCTAAGATTTGTTTTATATGCTATACATTACAATTCCATAGTCTGTATATGGTTTAAATTGATGAAAATTGGAAGCATTCCTATTTCCCCATACATTTGTTCTGTCCATTTGTGTGCTTTGCCAAATAGAGCTGTCTGAAACGGACAACTTATGCAACCACTAGAAAAGAAGAGGGGTGGAGTTTGCGAAGTAAACTTCGCCCTTGCATAGTAAGTAAGCTGTCGCTAGCGTATAAGTATTGCATCTCCTCTGAGGAATCCTCCTCAGAATCTTTCTGTGTCCAAAACAACAAAATTCGCTTATTCTGTTCGTTTTGTGTTTTATGTTTCCCCTCGAGCTGTGAACGCTAGCGAATATTTTACTGCATCTGGTGCATCTGGCATTGCAATTAACACAATCATCCGACCCATGGCAAAGCAGGCGAAAAAAGAAAAGAGAGTGCGAATGATTATAGGTCGCATCTAGCCATCAGTGCTCGGCTTTGAGTGTGTTGCTTGTTTTCGTTGCGTGAAAATTAGAACTTGCTCTTTTCCTGTACGTGTAAATAACACACCTTCAATACTTTTAGTTACCATTCGTATTTGCTCTCGTGCGCATCGGCTCTGTTCTGATGCAACAAGCTCCTAGCTTTGTTGACGGTTTTGACCGAGAGTTGAGAAACGATTTTTCATAAACGGTCATTCTCGAGATGTTTCATTTTTATCGCTGCAACTGTGTACCTCTGTTAGACGCGTATTTGGTGCTTGTTAAATGGCGATGCACGGAAGATTCCTCTCGTTAAATACTCAGTACAATGCGTACATTGATATAAAGAAACAAATTGCGACATATGACCAATTGGCGTTTTGTTCTCGCAAAGGCAAGAAAGAATCTTGCTTCTCGAAATGATTCTACAAAACCACGAAAGCCATTGAACCTTTTCAGGGTCCCCGGAACTTTTTATTGAAGAATTATTTATGAAATTTCGATGTATTCGCGAATATTATTACCCACAATTTAAACAACAATTTAAAATTTAAAAAAATAAAAAAACATTGCGTAGTCCTACGTCCTAAGCGGTCGTGTCACGGATACAACCTCTCGATTATTTTTTTTTAAATCAAGGGTAATCGAAAACATCAGATTGAAGAACAAGAAATTCATTATTTTTTCGGAAGAAGGCTCTAGTGATGGATCCCTCGTGTAATATCGTTTTCCGAACCTTATGTAAGTTTATGTTCGTTGTCAAGGTTATATTTCACACTAAAAAAACTCTTACTGTTACTTGATTGTTCCATTCAGTTGTGAGTTACATGGTGTGAACAGTGGAAGTCAACAGTGAGAAAATTCGGTACATTTTACAGTTTTTCTTTAATGAAGGCGAAAATTCAAGCCAGGTCGCCGAAATTATGAATGGTGTCTATGGTGACGATACTGTAACAATTACGTGCAATTTATTTATTTTTATTTAATTTTATTTTTATTTTAGCAGGATGTCAAACTTCTTGATTGAGCAAACCTAGCCGGAATATTCACCTGCCCTTGGGCTTCTGAATGTCAAACGGGGACTAGATTCTGCGGAATGCACGTATCTGGATGATTGTGCTCTTTAGTCTTGACCGAGGAATTGTCGGACAATTGCGCAAGTGCTAAGGATGACCGTCTTTGGGTGCCGGCCAATTCCTTCCCCATGTTCAACACTTTAAGCGCTTCCAGTAGTGTCCTCGGAACAATACCAGTTCCAGAGAGTACGACTGTAACAATTCATGGGACCTCCCTTAGCCCCCACAGTTCCTTGAGTTCCAGGGCCAATGGTCGGTACTTGCAAATTTTGCGACCGTTGGTCTTCTCGAGATTTTGGTTCAGTGGAACAGCGATAACGGTGTCGTGTCGGTCGCTCTCGTAGTATACCATAATATCTGGACGGTTGTGGTGGATCAAGAGGTTAAAAAAACAATGCGATCCCAGACAGCTTCGAACGGTCATTTCCCAGGACAGGTGCAGGCAGGCATCAGTGGTTGGGTACGTTGTCTCCCAATAGAAACCACATTGGAGCGCCAGTTGTCGATGAACAATGCGGGCCACCTTGTTGTGACGCTCGGTGTAGGCTGCGTTGGTCGTTGGTGATTGAAGAACACCTTCGGGACCCGGTACTGTCTAGTTCCTCGGGTGTCGCGTGGCTTCGTGGACATAGTTCTCTCCGACGATGATAGCTGGCATCTCTCCAATTTCACCACAGCCCTCGTGGGCTGCCACAAAAAGTCCGTGTCGCGAAATTGTGAAATCGCCTCTTCGTAATGGAAGACCAAATCGCATAGTAATTATTGATCTGGCTGTGGGTCTCCCGTCTCAGAGGGTTATTGTACTGTGGCCTCCACTAATGCTAATGATACACGAGTGCCACTCGCGAATGAATTGCTCAGCCGTAGCTTAATTTTCTCTCTCTCTCTCTCTCGCTCTCTTATTCTTGCTCCTGTCTGTTTGAGAGGCGTACCAAGAACTCAGCTGATCAGACTGCCTGTGTTGTGTGCCATCACCGTTGTTCGCGAACACAGTTACATAGTTGGTCGCGGAATTCCCTTGCATTCCCATTGCAAAACTTCCTGCGTGATATGAAATTTGGATCAAAAGAAAATTGTTGTAATCACTAGAGTTTTTCGCCAATAAGGCCTAAGTCTTCTATGTGAAAGGCATGATGCAGCTACCTTGAGAATGGTAGAATGGAAATTTCACAACAAAACGGTACGAACGGTGACCCAAAACCGACAACCCGAAGCAAATTAAGGAGCGTACCCGGTTTGGTTCGAAAAAATAGAATCTTTGTTTTTTGCATTTGCTAATGCCCTCAAAAATATTGTCTTAGAAGGATTTTTCGATATATGATTTCGTTGGAAAGTTACAGCCAATTTATGAACGCGTTTTTCTCGAAACCATGTTTTTTCAACTGGTGGTATCGATATCTCAGGATCTATTCGGCCGATTTGGCTGATTTTTTTTTATCAGTATATAAAAATTAATTATCTTAAGCGTTACATAGCCGTTTTTTATATCAGATTATTCATGAAAAATAACTCGTTTTTAATCAAAATTTCTACCATTTTGGCAATTTTTTGAGTTTCCAAAAACCCCTATGTAACACTTTAGGTATTGTTCTAAAGATTTAAAATATTCATTGGAATTCGTGCTGCGACACTTCGTTGCTTATGAACCGATACGGCCAGCATGGCACCGATTTTCAGACAGCATCTACGCATCCAGCTATCAACAAATACATCAAAAATACATCTTCAAATATACCTTAAACAATAACCGAAATACCCGAACACTTCACTTTATTCCTAACACCCGAAAAAAAATCACGATAATTCATTATTTTACGACCTTCCAGACAGGGATCCCACCTTAATAAAGTTTTTTTTTACCTAATTTACGGGTGCTATATTCATCTATTGGTGATCTAACGCAAAGTGGTCGATCGGTGAGACATCTGGTTTTTGTTTTTTTTTTAACTAAGAAAATGATGTAAATGCAAGAAAAAGCTCAAAAAAAAATCACGCATATTTTACCTCTCGGCATTCCATGGTAGTTCTCACATACAAGAACCATGCATTTTTCAATTTGTTTTTTATTGTATCGAATTTGCTTTCAGTCATTACCAATATTTAAAAAGTTTTCAAAACTGAAAGAGGTAATAAAATAATCAAATAATTTTATATGACTACTAGCTGACCCTGCAAACTTCGTCTCGCCCAAAATGTTTTTTTGTTATAAATATATTCAAACATTCACGTTTTCTTACCAAGCGAACGTCCATGAGTTCATTGATTAATGTTGACCCTTTACAAATTCTTTACAAATTTGAATTTCCTAGTACTTCTATCAGAACTCGTCATTATAATATGAAATTATTTTAGACCCGATTCTCGGTCAAGATTTTTCAATCACTTGCAAATAACATGTTTCTCCCTTCTATGGAATACATGTTTGGTACCGAAAATATAATAAAATGATGACATCTGAAATCGGGCGATTTCTTCTTCGAGGTTTATCCTTTGCTTGATTAGTTCTCGAATTATGCAGAAATTTGTATTTCATTTGCATTGCCGCCCCACATAGAGAGGGGGAGGATTGTCGTATTAAAATAAAAACATTTTTTGTCCTCTAGAACCTCCACATGCTAAATTTGGTTCCGTTTGTTTGATTAGTTCTCGAGTAATGCAGAAATTTGTGTTTCATTTGGAACTCCCCCTTAGAGAGGGGGAGAAAAGTCGTATCACAATGGAAACATTTCTTGTCCCCTAGAACCTCCACATGCCTTATTTGGTTTCATTTGCTTGCTTAGCTCTCGAGTTATGCAGAAATTTGTGTTCCATTTGCATTGGAGAAAAATTGTGAATCAGGCCATGTTGTAAAGACGTTAAGCCAAAATAATTAAAATAAAACAAAGGCCCATTTTCATGACTACCATTTTGAGGTTCAAAAGAGTTAACATAACAGATTTTTGAACAATGAAAAAAAAATACATTTAAAAGAACATTCACAGTTCTACGTTAAACTTACATCCGTGACCTTAGGCTCAGAGCCTTCTCCTTTTTTGCCTTAATCGCTTCGTGTCATTCATCCCGTTGTAAACAGTAAATCTCTGAACTGATAATTTGGCCGTGTAATAACAGCTCATAATGGTCGACTTCCTTCCAGTTCAATACATAGAGCATTACCTTATTTGACTTCAATCCTAACTATGAAGAGTGATTGGTGATTGGCCCTGCTTATCCTATGGTATTTTGCGAACGATATTCCTATACTTTATTCAATTTTCATCGCTCGTGATGATTTGCTTTAGAAATGAGAAATTTCGTAGCGTTTTAGAAATGCTCCGGTGATGTAAAACCAAAGTAAATTAGTTGTTGAAAATGTCGAGTTTCATTGTGATTAAAGAGCATTTGCGACATTCTGTTTTTTTGTTTTTCTTTTCATTCGAAGAAAAAACGGTCGAAACACATTGTTTGCTTGTAACGTTTTTTCGAGAACCAGAAGGGCAAAAAATCATGGCTTCCACCTGGTAAATCCGGTCCATCCACTGCAAAGCCAAATCGTCCCGACCGAAAGACAATGATCTGTGTTTGGTGGGATCAAAAGGGTATGATGTACCATGAGCTACAAAAACATTTTAACTATGAATAGATGAGAAAAATACCGAAATGGGTTCGGAGACACGGTAGAGTGATATTACAGCATGACAACGCACCGGCGCACGCCACTAAAGACGTGAAGGACGCAATAAAAACCCATAACTGGGAAACGTTGCCGCATCCCCTGCATTCTCCAGACCTGGTCCCGTCAAATTATCACCTTTTCACTTTAATAGGACATGCCCTTGCAGCGCATAATTTCGCCGAACATAAAGAGTGGTTTTCATCGGAACAAAATTGCTTATTGGTAGGGAATCCACAATTTGCTTGAGAGGTTATTTTTACATCGAATCAAGAAATATGTTTAGGTTCTCTTGAAAATTATGTGTTTTCTTCATAAAAAACGGATAATTTCAACTGGTACATGGTTGATCGATTGTCAAGCGATCCATCTTTTAGAAAAGCAAACCTGGGAGTAGAAAAGTTTGATGAAATCTATTGAGAAATATCCAAATGGCAGTATTTCGGTCGATTCATCATTCAGGTTAATTATTCTAATTTTATTGGTTTGTGTTTTTATCTGAAACTCTAATAAATAGTTCGGCAGTTTGAGTTTACTTTCAAAGGCAGCCCAGAATGTTGTAACCACAAAAACAAGAAACAAACCATTCGAAGCTCCATTACGATTACCATAATCCTCGAATCAGATACTGTTACCCCTAGGGACAGAACAGCTCCAGCGCCAGTTACAAGCATCGCATCGCCGGTCCGTGTACCCGTGTATCGTTTTGCGCTTCCTCTCCGTCACTCCCGCCTTGCGCCAAATGGGTGTAAAAAGCTACATAAAGAAAACAATTTAATCATCTCTAATTTTCAATGTAATAAATTTTATACCCATTATCACGTCCATTCATTTAAAATGAATTTCATCAATATGTACACAGCGTACTGCGGGGCCATTCACGCTTTCGCATTTTTCTTTCGACCAGACTGCATTGCGTTGTTGCACTGCCCATGTACTGCCCCAAGGACCAATGCCACGGAAGCAGCGCTCTGCACCGGTGAACCCGTGCTCAACCGAGCCCACCACTCGCTCGCCATCGGTTCAGCACCCTGGCCGGGCAGGTTCGATCCCCCGACCCGGTTATGTTGTAGGAAAAATGTTGAAATGAAACAGTTTTGAAAAATGTTCATAAAATATCCGTGGCCACGAGGAACCCTTCGACCGCGGCCACAGAGAAAACAAAGTGGCAGCCAATATTATAAACAATCCGGTATCTGCTGCCATCCCCAGGGTCCAGGTTCAGGCTCGGGCCCACGGTCCACGGCAATGGGAATGGCTGCATTGCTCGGATTGCTGCGTATTGTCTTGCCAGTGTAAGAGTTGATGCCTTTTGGTAAACAGATATTACTGCCTGCAATAAATTATCACCTGCGATGAGCGCTCAACACTTCCAGGCAATTTTCCCTCGCCTCCCCACGCCCCCAAAACTCCACACGCTCCGGGTGGAGCAGATTTATGCGGTGATCGTGCATTTTCGCGCAGTGATTAAGTTTGTATTTATATAATTTGAATTTCGTGGAAAACGAAACCCGTGAATCTTGGCGTTAACTAGCGACCGGAGGATACGCGGGCTCCGTGAATGGTCAATTACATTCCCCGCAAATTTAATGTGAAACGACCTTCCGGTGTTTATACGCGCTGCATTGTATCGTTTGTTGCATTTCTCGAAAGTAAGGACGGAATTGTCGCTCACTCACTCGTTCTTTTGAAATGCCTCAGCTAACTCGCTAAACTTTACTTTATGATCGTTCAAAAACAAGTTTTACGATTTCTGTACGATTACTTGTACGGTTCATTTTTAATTCACTCAACCACCGATAAACTGTTGTTCTCGAAGAAGCAGAAGTGGAATAACATTTCGGCAACCACTGCATTAATTGTTCCGGAGTTTTCCCCATCAAAAAACAATGTTTGGTCATAATACGGCATTCCTCTTTTTTTCCATTTTATATACGAATGTTCAGGAACGAACAACTGTAGTTTCTTAATAAATAAACGAAATGTCATGAAACTGCACACATGAACTAGTGACAGATAAATCTCTCGAAATGAATCTTGTTCATTTTTTTTTTGGCGCCATCTTTTGAAACATACCGGTACTTTTCAACTCACGTAGTATTAAAATCATGACTACGTGCGGGTTTCGATCCAGCCTCCGCTCGTGATGACAAAACAGCTTCGTTTTGACGTAGGATTACGTCTTCCGGGAACATATTGGGGTACAAATTGAAAATCGAAATCGAGTACATCGTGAAAATTGTCCAATTTCAAACGCTTATTGCTCAGTCATTTCACGACGAATTAATTAATTTTTTACTTCAATCGATTTCGGCACTCCATAACAATTTTTTATATTGAAGAAAATAATATATGTCATGAAACTAACTATCGAACAACTGAAAAATCTCAACCCCTATTCTAACGGAATTACCCACTTCTGATTGGTCAAAATTGACGACACATGCGGCGGGTCCCTAACAGAGACATCAAAACCAAGCTGCCTGGGGGAAATCGCCATTGCAAATACATGAAAGTAGGGTATTGATAATTGTGTTCGATATTGATAATTATCTTATATTACATTGGTGAGTTATTTTTCTATATTTCATCCATACATATCACAGAAGGCATCTCGTTTAGGATCACAGAGGGCGGTTTTCATCATATCTCGTTCCTTCAGTATCTTTTATCTAATACGCACCATCCAGCGACTGTTTACCATTCTTCTGTCATCGTCACTCAATAATTAAAACGGCCCTTTTCAGGGCCACCAAATTATTATCAAAGAGTTTAACGATGTAATTCTTCAAACGTATCCAAGATCAACAGATAGCCTAACGGAATCCTACGTCAACCATGCGGTCGTGTCTTTGACACAACCCTCATGTGACTTTTTTATTTTTCGTGAACTACAAAGGTTTTCCGAAAATTGAAACGAACAACAAATTATTCCATGGGTACACGTACCGTATCTCTGGAGATTTGTTTCTTGCAATGTTTTTCTTTATTGATATTTGGTAATTTTTTAAAACGCTTCTATTGAGTTGTCTGGAAAGTCTTCAACCCGATATGATTTGACTCGATCATATTAAAGAATGCAACATTGTGCTCATTTTTAATCCGACCGGATTCCAGAATAAGGGTTTATTTCACCGAAAAACATTTGAGGGAACGCATCTCAATTCGATTCATAAACGCAACGAAAATACATATTTGTAGCGAATTGTGAAGGACAAATCATTCACAATAATGTTGAGTTGAAAAAATCTTAGGCGAGTGAATAGAACCCCGAAGCAGGTTTTCGCCTGAAGGAAGTCATGGTCTGGGTCTGGTGGGACGGGTCGAAAATCTGTAATATGAGCTTCTACCGAGCAACTGGTCTCGATGAATTCCAACAGGTATTACTCGCAGCTGAACGTATTAAAATCCACGATCCAGAATATTTCTAGACCGCTTCTAAGACTCCACTCGTCTTACTCACCAGATTATCAACTGTTAAGATTCCTGTAAGAACTTCAACTTACTGTATAGCATAAAAAGCACCTTACTCAGTTTTTTGACTAGAAAACAAAGAAGTTCTAAAGTTGTGTGGAGGATGCTGAAATATTGTGGAACAAAACGGTGCATCTATAATCGAATAAACGTATGTCTTTTCAAATTATGCTTTTCATTTCTTTCTTGGAATCAGTTCGAATTTTTTCGGATAATATTTAGCATGATTTAAGAATTAAGGGTTATAGGTCATCGAACTCATCGATCACGATGATACTGCAGGTGTTTTGACTAGGTTCATTCTATCCGCCAGGTACTACCGAACCTGTAAAAGCGAAAGTCATTGTTGGTCAGACGAGAAAATATTTCGCAATCCGCGATCTCGAATGTACAACATCAACATCTAGTCGCGATATCCGGATTTTGAGACAAAACACTTTCTATTAGATTAGCAGGCTCGAAGTCAATTTAAAATTGAAAAAAAAATAATGAAAATTTGTACTTGACATTATTTGGTTACTTGAAACACGTAGTCCTGACCCCGACTTAATGACTTTGAAATTCTCGCTAAAATTGTTAATTATAATATAAAATCATTATATGACATAATTTTCCTTTAAGATTTTTTCACCACTCGGAAATTTATATGATTCTCAATTACGTAGAATACATATTTGATACGGAAAAATATTTTTTTTTTATTTTCGAAGTGTGTTGAATCAAATTCATTGTCATTGTCCCTTCTCAAAAACGGAGCACAAATTTTAATGCAGTCAATGCGAATAGTAAACTAATTTTGTTATGCGTTTGAGCGGTAATTCGTGTGTATTGAGCAATCCAAAACTAGTAATACATTACAACATTTTTACAATTTGAACAGCACGATGATATCCACACCGTTTTTTGACGTAGAACTACGTCTTTCATTAAGGGTGCCAAATCAGAAAACAGGTCACGTTTTTATGAAATAAAGTTAACGTTAATAACTATTTTTGCGAACGGATTTTGGCGATTCACATACTAAACGAATCGGAAATTCCGTAAGATTTGTTTAATATGCTATACATTAGAATCCCCTGGTTTGAAAATGGTTAAAATTCATGAAAAATAGAGGCGTTTCCATTTTCCCATATATTTGTTCTGTCCATTTGTGTGCTTTCCCGAACAGACCTGTCAATAACGAGCAACTTATCGACGACCAACGAAGTGTCCAGTTTCCGCGTCATAAACTGGACACTTCGCGTAGTGTGCGATGAGCAAGAAGAAGAGGAAGGCAGGCTTGAGCCCCGCAAAAAACGAACACATTGCCAGGGGCAATAAAATTTCGAGGTAAGCGTCATCTAATGATGCACGCGATGTTGGTGCAGTGAAAAGCGCTCGCACTGAACCGAGCCTTCGCGAGTGTGACACCGCATCGCACAACAGCGAAGTAGGCGATTTCGGCGCGTCGGTCGAAAATGTAAACGCCGTTACCCAGGCAGCAACCAAAATCAAGCTCCCCCCGCTGGTGGTGAAGGCGGTCGCTCTCGACAAACTCATCAGCGAATTCGCATCGATGTGTGTTACAGCAGAGTACAAGCTGTGTGGCATAATTCAGTCTTTTTTCCAAGCAGTTAACATTGTTTGTTTCCCGTCATCATAAGGATGTGCGTCAAAAAAATATTTGGGGAATACCAAGCATCTTGAATGTCTTACTGGAATGTTATAAGTTATTTGGGTTCGAGTGCCAGTTGCAAAAGTGCCTTCAACTAGGATTGCATTAGCGCTATAAAGCATTGCTACTGTTTTCGAGGTTGTTATTATCAAAAAGAGTTTATTTCGCTTGTTTAGTCACCGAGAAAGTAAATGTCGTTCTGGAATTTTTTATGTGGTTTCGCTTGCCAGTAGCAAAACTTCCTCCACTAAGGGTGATAGCTGCGCTTCTCTCGAGCATGAGAAAGAAATACAACTTACAAAGTAATATTAACAGAAGCGTTTCTTTTGAGAATAGCGCAAAATGATGAGAAGTGTTTTATATTCCTAATAGTTTCAAACCACCAATGTATGGCTCTGTATGCTATGGCGAACGCTTGTTTGGCGCTTGGTTTACGTTGTACAAACGATGCCTATAGGTGCGATTCCTTTAAGGCAATACTAAAAACATGTAGCATGATATTTGATACTTGCAAGTGTTGTCATTGTTGTTATTTCCATGCGGTGCCAAAGACATATTGATGTAGTTATGAGATGTAGAAAAATGGTGCTGGTGCAACATGTATATAATCAAGTCTAGCCGAGTCTATGTCAATTGCGAAAAAGGCCAAAAAAAAGAAAAGCATTCGAGGTAAATTTTCATTGCATTGACATTAAATAAATTGCGACTTACGATCAGCTAGTGTATTGTTTTGCGAGGGCAAGAATGAATCATCAATCAATTATCGTCAACAAATTCTACAATGACAAAACCATTTCAGATATTATTCTACTAAGCAGTTGTTTCAAAAATTTCACAGCATTATAGAATAATATCCGAAGGTATGAATAAGCGACTTATATAGAATAACAGCGTAGTTCTACGTCAACAATGCGATCGTATCTTGGACACAACCTCCTATAATTTTTTTTATTTATACCACTTCTTATTGTTTCGAGAATTTAGAGCACTTTTGATAAAACTATCATTTTTAACATTGAAGGTATTAAATAGAAAGAAGAAACAAATTTGAAACGAGTTTTAAGCGAAAAAAAATGAATTTTCTTGATTTTTTTCTCCAAAAACAATAGATGGGGTATACCTCTGGAATAACCGCAAGGTTGACGTAGGACTGCCGTTGGCTTAGTAATCAATTGTATTTCTTCAATTAGCGATAATCCCACCTCGGATGTTCTTCATTGGGTATTATATCGCCACTGCGCAGTGCTATCTTTTGTGTGCATTGATTAAATTATTGATTGAACTAGTGGATGGATGAAACTCTTTACGAATTAAATTGCAAACAAATCTCAATTTAAGTCAATTCATGCATTATGGTAGTAGTTATCGCAACAAATAGTTATCAACATTTTGGCTTTTGCGGTATGCGTAGAAGTTCAGTGAGCTGGCGGCTTGAAGAAATATATTCCAATGTAGTCTAGAATAATCGAGCCAAAGCGTTGCATTTGTACCCGCTTTTGTAGACCGTGTCAGCATAACGAATTCCGGAGTGTAAAAATGCATGGGGGTATGAAAGTATTGACGACTTAAATGTATCTGCAATGTCGATTTTCCCAACTTCTTGGTTTCGAAATCGGTATTGGGAAAACACATTCCGGTTTGCAAAAATGCAAGCGAGTACAAAAGTACCCGTTTGCAATGCCAATTTCCCCAGGGTCCATGTTTTTGGAATCCGTATTAGGGGAGCATTCCAATTTGCAAAAACGCAAAAGTACCCGCTGCTTGCATCTATTTTGCAATGTCGATTTTCCCAGGCTTCATGCTTTTGGAGTCTGTGTTAGGGAAACATTCTAATATGCAAAAACGTATACGAGTACAAATGCTCCCGCTGCTTGCATCTAATTTGCTGAGTCGATTTCCACAGGCTCCATGGTTTTGAAATCATGTTAGGGAAACATTCCGACTTGCAGAAACGCAAGCGAGCATAGAAGTATCTGCAGCTCACATCTATTTCGCTATGTCGATTTCCCCAGGCTCCATGGTTTTGAAGTCTGTGTTATGGAATCATCCATCCATCCCAGCGATCATACCTCAATCGTTGCGCAATCATAACTGAGTGGATTTCCGAGCGGCACTCGCTTATGTACCGATTGGTGTGATTTCAATAGCCTGTTTTGTAAGCAATTTTAGGGCTATTGAAACAAGTTGTTGGATCAAAAAGTAACAAGCATATAACGCGTAGACATTTTATCTTTCGAATGAAGTGTTTATCATACCATTTCCTTCAGTTGTTTAGGAGCTATTAACGCTCAAAATCTCGTTCTCTGGCGTAACGCTTTCGTTTTCGAAACTTTGAACTTACACCCCAGTATAGAAATGAAAGACGTAGTCCTACATCAAAACTGGACGTCAAAACTTTGTCTTCTTGTGGTAAAAGTTTCAACATTTCTCGTCGTCGATTACTTGCTCTGGGAGGTACGTGAAGGATGTTAATAAGCTATGTTAATAAGCCACAAAATTTGGAGGAACTTAAAGGAGTATTCTAGTCTAGAAATTTGAAAAAAAAACAAAAAATTGTTCCTTCATATTTCTGTAGTTTATGCATTCAAGAATATAACCTAGAACAGACTTATCGAAAATCCTATTATTTACCGAGCCATTTTAGTGACGCGGTATCTAACATGTTACGGCCATAACAATGAACTTCAAACGCGTTTTTCCCGAAACTAGTTTTTTTTTCAAATTGGCGTACACGATATCTCAAGTTCTACTGAACCGATTAATGTCGAAATTATATGGATACAATTTGCCGGCATCTCTATCGCATGAATCTCTAAAAAATAATATTTTTTAAATTTTACTATTTAAAAAAAAACCGGGAAACTTAAGAAAAAAACGTATTTTGTTTTTCAAACGGCCGCCATTTTGCCGAAAAAAACATGTTTTTGACTTGTCCGAGGTTCATGCGATAGCGAGATCTTTACTGATTCAGAATCTGTTATATTTTTTTTGTTTCAGATAACCAGAAGGGCTGGAATCGTGTACGCCATGGCACAACATTTTTTTGAACCCTCTCACTTCATCAGCTCTTAACTATTCTAGTTATGAATATTTTTTCTCCGTTCAATTTTTGTTTTATTGTTAAAAGATTCACCGTTCACTTTTGTAGAAGTTGTCAGAATTTGTTGCGTGAGCGTTTAACCTGAAAGACCCGGTATAACAACAGTATGTAGAAAAATATTGTTTCACTTATTTTGGCAGCACTGCACTATGAAAATAGACACCAGCGACTAAAGCAACTGTCAAGTTGGGAAACAGAGCAATGTATGGTTGTTATCGAATCGGCATATAATGCTACTTCATCATCATCTAACTAAAAAACTTGATAAACTGAAAGAACTTTCTCAGATTTCGATATTTTTGTTCATTGTTAACACTTGAACAACCGACCGGTTATATCGATTGTTTCCATCAGTATCCGAAATCAACTGAATGTATAAAATAAATTTCAGTTGATTAACACGTTGAGCCTCGGATGTTTCATGATGCGCTTTCCATTTCACCCACATGAAGAGCATTTGCACAATATCAGTGTCCGTCCCCGTTCACAAAGATATTTATTAAATAAAACGAAAATAGTCAGAAATTCGACTAAAAACAGTCGCATATAGTGTCGGACAAAACATTAAGACCACTGCTCATGCAAAAAAAAGTGACAAAACTTTAAGAAAAAATAATCCGATCCAGTACTTCATTCCATTGATAATAATTTATTTGCATTGTTCGAAAAAAAAATTATATCATCTGTAGTTAAAAAAAATAGTCATTTATCAAAAAAATGCATTTTGAGTATAACGGGTGTTGAATAAGAAACTAGAATGATTTCAGAACCTTTCTGTAAAAAAAAGTAAAGAGCGTAATTTTTTTCTCACCGAGAGAATTGCTCACTGGGCTCCCTGGAAACGGGTTGCTCGTTTTTTTTCTCGCTCGGGTGCTGTCAGTTCGATCAAAGATGGCGTCGAAACAACAAGCACTCCGCGAGCGCGTTGTACGGTTCTTCGAAACGCGTGAAAAATTACGAAAAAAAAGTTAACGGTAGATCACTTTCGGGACGAAACTGTGCCGGTGAGCACTGTTTACCGGATCCTGGCATCCCGGAACGTCGAGCGGATGATCGGTAGTGGCCGTCCGGCGAAGATCATGACAAAAAAAGAAGCAGGAATCTACGTTAAAGCTGTTCAACAACAAGGACGGTACGAGTTTGCGTGACGCCGGCCGAAAATTTCGCTGCTTCCATTCATACATCCACAGAACCCTAGGTCGGTCGGCTAGGTCGCCAGAGTAAACGGACGAGCAGATAGCGACCGTGAAATCTACACTATAATACTGAAGAAACTCTCATTTTTGTTGAACACCCGTTAGAGGTTGGAGTAGGTGGTTCTGGATCTTCATAACGCTTCGGTTCAGCTGGTGGTAAATTTCTTTCTACGTATTCCAGCAGGAACACTAACTAGTTTGTGTTGTCTTTTTATCGAAAAGTTATCGAAAATATGTCCTCGTCAGTAAACACTCCAGATATGTCTGCCCATGGTTACATAGGAGACGTAATCGACAACACCATTAGTGTTGAGAAAACGCATTTTTGTTGTTTTTTGGCTTACAAGCATAACCATGCAAATTTCCGATGAAATGATCTGTCCAGTTGAAGCATATTATTGGTAAAAAGAGAGCCTAGGTGATTTTGCGGATTATAACATTTGTTTTCCATTTGGAAAACTCTTGCATCTATTTATGCGGACAATCAATCGTTTCAATGAACATTTGTCCGCATAGCTAGACGTAATCACCAGGTTGCTCTGTTTGTAGCGTTAGTATTTACAATTCCGAGGATAGTCAAAACGTCTCCGTTGGTAGTTTCAGTTGTAATCGGATAAAATCAAAATGATTTGGAAGAAAGGGCCTGGCCGGGTAAGGGAGTAAAAAGTACCCCCAAACCAAATCACTAGCTGTATGGCAAATATTGTAAAGGATATTAAATAAGAAATTTTGGCGGTTTATTTGAACCCCTATGTGGTTTGACGTAGGATCTATAGTGAAAAACGTACTTTTTCGTTTATTTCACGCCACCCTCAAAAGATCCGAGATAAAAATTTGAAAAAAATACTGAATGTGCATTTTACTACGGTGTATCAAGAAAAATTATGAAAAAAAAATTTCATCAAAAATTTTAGTACCAAAAAAAATATTGAAATTTTGATTTTTTTTTTTGAGATTTAGAGATTCAGTACTACTCTAATTCATATTTAAATGTGTTTCTACGGCTTTTCTAGATATGTGTGATTTATTTCAGAATTTTTTCAGTGTTGCGCGGTATCAAATATATTTTTTTTTATATTTCCAAAGAGTGGTTAGGTAAGGGAGTAAAAAGTGTCTCCAAACCAAATCACTAGCTGTATGGCAAATATTGTAAAGGATATTAAATACGAAATTTTGGTGGTTTTTTTTGAACCCCTATGTGGTTTGACGTAGGATCTAAACCGCCAAAATTGGTAATTTTAGCAACATGATTTACCGATATCACATCGCATAAAGATGGTGACATGAGTAAATGCTGAGTATGTGGAATAATTCAATGTTGAATCCGAGAAGTTATAATGCTAAGAACCAATATTACTTTAATTTTACTACTGATCTGATTGTTTCATTATCTACTTGAAGATTCAAATGCAGAAATTTAGGTAATTATAGCATTAAAAACACAATTGCTTCTCTTTGTTCATCGTGTACAGAAAATAATAATTAAATGAGCAGCGTTTCAATGGTTTCTTATATTCATCTATTAGGAAAAACTAAGTAATAAGACGTGGTGCACCCACGGCCGAGTGGTTAGCGTCTCACATTATCATGCCGGGTGTTCGGGTTCGATTTTCGTTCTGGCCGGGGGATTTTTCCGTCAAAGAAATTTCCTTCGACTTGCACTGTAGCCACGCGTATTCTAGAGCTTGCTCCTCGGAATACATTCAAGGCGTGTTATTTGGCTTAAGAAATCTCAATAAGGTATTAATAAATGACGCTAGTTAATACATACGTTGAGACGGAAAAAGTTCCACGGAGAACGTTAACGCCATTCAAGAAGTAATAAGACACTATCGTGACAGACATGTTTGGACTCTACAAAGAATGTGATTAACCCTCCTGTACTCGCGTGCAAAATCATAACACGTATACTCGCGCACGGTGTCACAGACCGAAAATTGAACTTCTCTGTAATGTTGCCATTGTGTATTTTCAGGCTTTATTGGCATTTTTTGAAGAAGAGGGTATGATTGAATGAAAAATCTCCGAAAAATATGTTTTCTTCGTCTTTATTATGTTTTAATAGTCATCTAATTCAGCCTCCATAGAATAGAGTAATTTTTGATACTCCAACACAAATAACTAAATTCGTATTTTTCACTGTTATTAATTAAAAGTAAGCAACTGTATATAATTCATGGAAGTATAAAGAGCTATAAAACAACATGAAAACGTTTTAATCTATTGTGGTTTCATTGGAGTAAGAATCAGAACATAGCATAACTGCATGCTCGAAACAAACATTTTTTTTTTTACATTTCATGCTGTTGTTGCGTGTTTTTCGAGTCTTTTATCGAATAGAATAGTTACGAATAGTTACCAGATGATAAAGGTTCTGGAATATAAAGTTTGCATATTTCTAATATTCTTTGTTTCTGTTTTCTTGGTAAACTGAGAATTAATGCCTTTTTTTAGATGGGGCATTAAAAGATGATATAAAAGGATTTCTAGGAACTTCCTTTTCTTTTTCTTGTTTTATTGTCGATATTATCCATTATAACAAAAATATCCCCGAAACTGTAACTGTTAAAATTACCATAAGCAACCGATTAGTTTTTATTTTTTTGTTTACAATTCTTCCACAAGTGAAATTCTTTCACAAGTGTGTATATGTATGACCATTATATTTAACGAATAACTATACGAAAATCAAACATTCATATTTTGCCTTTGAACGTATGAAGAAACGACGAATATATCGACGAAGAGTTAGTTAGTATCCAGTTAAAAAAGTCACTGAAATCAAATAAGAAAAGTCCGGTAATGATCTTATGCATTATATTCAATAAATATTCCACGCCACTAACATTAATTTATACATTTCATTCAACAACATTCTGGTATATGAAAAAAGGCACTTGTCCAAAAAAAGTTACTCCTATACTCGCGGCAGTGTGTCAGACCGAAAGTGTTAAAAAAGTGACACACGTCCCCTTCTTACCAACACATGCGATACGCTAAACGATGACGAACCACGAATAACGAAGCTAGAGAGTATCGCAAAGTCGTAGTGTTGATATTTTCTGAGAAATGAATGAATTATTGATTTCTCGGTCTGACAGACCAATGCGCGAGTATAGGAGTGTTAAAAAGTAGATTTAGCTTATAGCACATAATACTGACAATTGTTGATTTTCGAACGATGTGTGAAAGCTGTATGGAACTACGCCTGTTATGCGGACAAACCGTGATTTTTCGGAAACGTTTTTCAAAATTGCTCAAATGTTTTCGAACAAAAAATGTTTGTTTGCATGTTGAGCAAACGTATTACATTGCGAAACAGCGAAAAAGTCGATTTTGTTCATTTTGTCGTTTACGTCTTTTGTCAGTGTGGTCAGATATTCATCTGAAATAATCTTCCCTATGGTCTTTTCCGAAATGCTGTCGATAATCTGTGGAGGGAAATTGGGAACTGTAGAAAAGCCTAGTTCTTGGTTGAATATTACACACATATTTGGTTTGGTCCAGTTAAAAAGACCAAACTATAATCGGAAGTAAAAACGGTAGAATGTTCCGCTTAAAGCTTTGCAGTGCCATGCGAGTTCTTGTGGGATTACTTACACATGAATTCGTATACTTCGGAAACTGTCTTTCATTGGTCTTATCGCAAATACTGCAACTTCTGTTAAGATAAAGCTAAACCGCAACTGGAACCGGAACACAGAAAATACACGACTCATATGGGTAAGCCACGAACCCTACTCGTTCCGTGCGCTAAATGTAAACGCGCGTCGTACAAAACTCGTCTTCATTAGGTGAGTAATGTAAGCAGCCGAGCAGCTCATAAATGCTACCTTGCATACACGTTAAATTGAAGCATGACAGGAAAAAAATGAACTTAGTGTGATGAGCATTGAAGCGGTGGCGGTGGACAGGAGTAGTGCGTGTTCAGCGTTCACGGTGCATCGAAAATGAAGAAATCCATTAAAAAGTGGCCATAAATCTTGCGCTCGAACCGTTGTTAACAATCACTTAGATGTTTGTTTATGTTTATTCCTTTGCTCAATAAAACGCAATAAGTTTGGGTTTGGGCTTGCTTGCGGGCGAGAAGTAGAAGCTGGGACAGCGTTTGCTGGCGGTATGCTTTAGGAATTAATAATTGCTCGGGGGTAATTAAAATGAATTAACCTTTCTCCGCTGGCTGGTTGAGGCACGATGCACGAACACAAGTAGCGAAAAACGCACAAGCTAATAAAGCACGCCAAAGCCAGATTATCGCGTCTCTTAATTACGATACGTTTATATAGTTGCATACACAGCTTTTCACACCATTAGGGCAGCGGAGACGGGATACGAGTGTTTCGAGATTCGCTTTACAGCCGCGAATCTCCCCAAAGAGCAGAACACAGCGGTTGAATAAATTACTACAAATTTCCACATCATGACGAAGTTCTCACTAATCTGCAATCAGATAAGCGCGCGAACAAGCGTGAAGAACGAAATTTGAATGTGTCGCCCAGTCCAAGAACAATTTTGATGGCTGTCCCGAGGATACACAAGGATTCATTTTTGTCCGGCTTGGGCGTCTCGGATGTGTGCGGATATACATCCGAACGTTTCACGACTCGGGCAACAAAATCTCTCCGTTTCGTGACAATAATCCAAAGCAGAACATTATCAAACACGATACGACAATCTTAATGGCTCAACCGGCGGCGGCTGCGGTTAAAGTTCAGCGTGCAGCGCGGGAACGCTCTGTAACCCGAGACTTCCAGCGTTATAACGTCGTGGTTTGTTTCGTTTTTTTTTGCGGATGGGAACCGCGCCTATAGATATTCCTCGGAAATAAAGATGTACAAATTTGTCAGGAACCCACGGCATCTCGACGTGCCGCCTTTTCGTGTAGAGATTTAAGAGGATGTTTTGAGGTGGATAATTGTCGTATTGTTGGTGTTGTTTCGACGCTATCGGGTACCCTCCGGGATCCGGGCGCGAAGATCGTGACGTATCGGAGAATAATAGATGAGAAAACTCGAGTGCAGACATTTGCACTGTGAAATGTTTGATCACAACTTTGAACCTAAAATAATATTTTTGGTCCCTTATAACTGTCACATATAATCAGAGAAAAGTATGCTACAATGAAATTCTTTAGGGTTACATAATAATCTGTTAGGTGGTTTATAAATTTCAGGAATATTCACTGTGCAGTTCACAGTTTCGTCTGATTCTACCTTTTCCGAAAGCACTAACGTTTACGGACTGAGTGACATTGAAAACGTTGCTGTTCGTTGATATTAATCACTATTCATCTTAGAATAACTTATCATATTCTTTAGATCACACAGTTGCTGGAACAGTTGAATGATGTAACTTTTTCCACTCTTACGACTACTACAATACCGTTCTGAATCATATTTCGGACATCATCATATTTCGGACACTTTGTTCTAATATCTTGAATTGCTTGATGAACTGATGATATAACTATAAAATTAATATCACAATTGCTTCTTTAGAGTAATCCCTTGGTTTCACTATCATTTCACATGAGAACTACATTTGAATTATAACATAATCGGCAAAAATCTCACAACACTACTCATTATCGTTTGTGTTTGACGTTTCCTTAACGTGAACACGTAGAATTTACCCGTTCATAAATATTGAAATTTCTCCCGTGTTTCATCAGTTCTCTTCATCGTTAACATAAGGGCCACCCATTTTTTAGAATTGAACTTCCACCTATTGGAGGGATCGAAGCTGTTGCTTGTCATGCAAACATCAGAGGCAAAGACCTCTGTATTGAATGCTTGTATTGGCCTCCGAGAGCTGCGGTTAGCCGCAAGCAACTTGTTGACATGTGCTCACTCCTTCCTGAGCCACGATTGATCTTGGGAGACTTCAACTCTCACGGAACTGCCTTGGGGGAACAGTACGACGACAATCGTTCATCGTTGATATATGACCTTAACAGCTTCAATATGACCGTTTTGAATACTGGGGAAACAACACGTGTATCTAAACCTCCTGCTAACCCAAGTGCTCTTGACCTCTCGCTTTGCTCGAATTCACTATCGTTAGATTGCAAGTGGAATGTAATCCAGGACCCCAACGGTAGTGACCACTTGCCAATCAAAATTTCCATCACCATTGGGTCGAATTCTTCTGAATCTATAAACATGGCATATAACCTCACAAGACACATTGACTGGAAAAAATATGCGGACGCGATTGCTCTAGCCATCAATTCCAGAGATGGTTTACCTCCATTGGAGGAGTATAACTTCATTTCTCGTTTGTTCTATGACAGCGCGGTTCGCGCTCAAACGAAACCCATCCCAGGCTCCACTATTCGTCGAAGGCCTCCCAATCCATGGTGGGATAGCCAATGTTCCAAGCTTTATCAGGATAAATCGAACGCATTTAAAGCTTTTCGAAAACGTGGAACCATTGAGAATTTTCAAACGTATTTGGACCTTGAAAATCAATTGAAAAACTTGATCAAAGGGAAAAAACGTGCTTATTGGCGAAATTTCGTGGGAGGTTTGTCACGAGAAACGTCAATGAAAAATTATGGAAAGTGGCTCGAAACATGAGAAATCGCTCTTCAACGAATGAAAGCGAAAAATATTCACATCGATGGATTTTTAAATTTGCACCATTCCGTTCCTGTGCAAAAAATTGTTCGAGATATACCACAAGATAGGTGCGATCTTGATTCCGAGTTTTCGATGGTAGAATTCTCTCTTGCTCTCCTTTCTTGTAACAATTCGGCTCCAGGAACAGATAGAATTAAGTTCAACTTGTTGAAACACCTCCCTGATGTGGCGAAACATCGCTTGTTGAATTTATTCAATCGGTTTATGGAGCATAATATTGTTTCAGATGATTGGAGACAAGTGCGAATTATAGCTATTCAAAAATCCGGAAAACCCGCGTCCGACTTCAATACGTACCGCCCAATAGCAATGCCGTCTTGTATACGGAAATTGTTGGAGAAAATGATCTTTTTTCGCCTTGATCGTTGGGTTGAAACGAATGGCCTCAGATACACAATATGGGTTCCGCAGGGGCAAGGGGACGAATGATTGTCTTGCGTTGCTTTCTTCAGAAATTCAAATGGCTTACGCCGAAAAAAAACAAATGGCTTCAGTATTCTTGGATATAAAGGGGGCCTTTGATTCTGTTTCAATAGAGGTTTTGTCAGACAAATTACACTCTCGGGGTCTACCGCCTCTATTGAATAATATGTTATATAACTTGCTTTGCGAGAAACATTTGAATTTTTCTCACGGAGATTCGGCAGTAAGTCGGGTCTCTTACATGGGCCTCCCTCAGGGCTCCTGTTTAAGCCCCCTTTTGTACAACTTCTACGTAAGCGACATCGACAATTGCCTTACACAAAATTGTAGCTTAAGACAACTTGCAGATGGTGGAGTAGTGTCTGTCGGAGGATCAAAAGAATCCGACCTGCAAGAACCCTTACAAGATACTTTGAACAATTTTTCAACCTGGCCCATTGGGCTAGGGATCGAATTCTCCACGGAGAAAACAGAGATGGTGATTTTTTCTAGGAAGCATAGACCAGCAAAACCAAAGCTTCAACTTTTGGGTAAACCGATCACTCATGCTATGTCATTCAAGTATCTTGGGGTATGGTTCGACTCCAAATGTACTTGGGGGGCCCATATTAGGTAACTGAGTAAAAAATGCCAACAAAGAATAAACTTTCTCCGTACAATTACCGGCACCTGATGGGGAGCCCATTCCGAAGATCTTATAACGTTGTATCGAACAACTATTCTCTCAGTGATGGAGTATGGCAGTTTCTGTTTTCAATCAGCTGCCAAAACACACCTCATTAAACTCGAGCGAATTCAGTATCTTTGTCTCCGTATTGCGTTGGGATGTATGCCCTCAACGCATACCATGAGTCTCGAGGTTTTGGCAGGCCTACTCCCACTAAAAGAGCGCTTCAATTTATTATCTCTTCGGTTCCTCATCCGGTGTAAGGTTATGAACCCATTGGTGATCGGAAATTTTGAGAAGCTGATCGGGCTAAATTTTCATTCTGGATTCATGACTTCATATCATGAATTCATCTCCATGCAGGTTGATCCTTCTTCGTATATTCCCAACCGTGTTTGTTTTCCTGACTACATCCATTCCTCTGTACATTTTGATCTGTTCATGAAGGAGAAAATCCATGGAATTCCAGATTATCATCGATCGGGGATCGTTCCTACGATCTTCAATGCAAAATATGGGCGTATCAATTGTGACAATATGTACTTCACTGATGGGTCCTCTATGAATGAGTCCACAGGATTTGGAGTGTTCAACGAATTTTTTAGCACCTCCCACAGTCTTCAGAATCCTTGCTCAGTGTGTATTGCTGAATTGGCAGCAATACACTGGGCGCTGGACAGCGTCGCCTCACGACCTGTTGAACACTATTACATTGTAACGGATAGTCTTAGCTCTGTCGAAGCTATCCGTTCAGTGAGGCCGGAAAAGCACTCGCCGTACTTCCTTGAGAGAATACGAGAAATTTTGAGTGCTTTATCCAGACGCTGTTATGTCATTACCTTTGTCTGGGTCCCTTCTCATTGCTCAATTCCGGGTAATGAGAGGGCTGACTCATTGGCAAAGGTAGGTGCAATTGAAGGCGATATTTATCAGCGTCAAATCGCCTTCCATGAATTGTATTCTTTAGTCTGTAAAAATACCATCGCTAACTGGCAACGTAACTGGAACGAAGTAGAATTGGGTCGGTGGCTTCATTCGATTATCCCTAAGGTTAGCCTCAAACCATGGTTCAAAAGTCTGGACTTGAGTCGGGACTTTATTCGCACCTTCTCTCGACTCATGTCCAATCACTGTTCGTTAGACGCGCTACTCTTTCGTTTTAATCTTGCCGATGGCAATATCTGTGCTTGTAGCCAAGGTTACCACGACATCGAACACGTTGTTTGGTCGTGCGAGCTGTATCTTGTTGCCAGATCGAATTTAGAAAACTCTCTTCGGGCCAGAGGAAGACAGCCCAATGTGCCGGTGAGAGATGTGTTGGCTCGGTTAGACCTTGATTACATGTCCCAAATATATGTCTTCTTAAAAGTTATCGATCTTCGTGTGTGATTGTCCTTATATCCTTATATTCTCCTTTTCCTTTTTCTTCGCGAGAAATCAAATCCCTTCTTACTAACAATAGAATAAGGTGAAATGTAAATACATATTAGATATAAGATAGGCTTAAGAATTGAGTATGATGAATGTGAGTGCGAATGTGAGTGTGAACATTGTCAACATATCCTTATATCCCTTCCTTTTCCTGGAAAAAATGTCACCCTTCTAAACTCGAGCAAACCGCGAGTAATCGGTTCTCTACTTCATTAACACTAGAATTAATGAAAATTTTTTATATATACTTGTATCAATACAAATAGGAATTTGGCTCGTTTAAACTTATGTAACTGAGCCTGTAAAAATAAACGATTTAATAAAAAAGAATCATCGTTAACAGTTTACTGTGATTGCTTGGTAAGTGTTTCGCAGTTGACTATAAAACATAATCAAGTGTAATTTTCGTCCAAAAAATTACAAAATAAAGTATCCGAAATTTGAATTCAATCTGTCCGAAATTTGATTTAGTGTCCGAAGTTTGATTCTTATTCGCTTCATTTGAAAAGCATTTTATTCGATGTTTTTTTTATGTTTTCAATCAAATATTGATACCTAGAAAGCTTAAAAGCAAATTGAACTAATAACTTACCAAAATTTAATCACTGGAAACGAGTTCATGGGCACGAAAGTAACACATTCAGTATTCCGCTCGAGAAGTGAACATTCGTCATTTAGTACGTTCTAATGAGCTTCAATGAATATAAATAACTAAATATCAAGACACTAGGAAGGATGGCTCCAGCACAGATGCTCATGGCTGTAATTATAGCATTCCAACTTTGCCTTCCCAGTTTCAATCAACCCTATTCCGTGGGATCTAGTCCTCTAGGGCTGACCATACTTTGTTGTGCTAGTAGTTCAAATTAAACGTTTTAGCGTCATGGGTAAACCAAATCACTTCACTAAATTACTGAAGCGATCGGAGGCGAACCCGTAATTGTCTTACTAGCTTTCACGAAACAGGCTGCCCTGGTTGAGAGCGAACAACGTTGAACCCCACAACAATTGCCGTCCAACTCCGCGCGTCGAATGCTCAAAGAAATCACGTCGTTATGCTGCGCAGCAGCGCGTCCCAACCCTTCCGGGTTGTACTTACACACTGTGCCCCGACCAGGACCCAACCATTAAACATCGTCCAAATTACACAAAATTGATAACCAGGAATCGTGATTTTCCTAATCTAGAAATAATACGCGATCTGAAATTGTGTGAAAATTTAACACAATTTTCAGTTCATTACTTTGCGGAAAACGATTGGAAGCAATCAAGCGCCAGATAACCCTCAAAGCCCCCTCTGGGAAGCAATAGCGCCGATCACCGGAGATCAGCTCCGGCTCGACTCGGCAGTGCAATTTTGTATCGTTGTCTTATACTAATTTCAATTTTTATTACATTTTCCGGCTTCTTGGTTCTTCCGAACGAGTCTCCATCGAATCCCCGGGCTGTCGGAGCTTTGGGGAAGCCAGCGGAATCGACTTGACGTGCAAATGGCAGACAGGAAACCAATATTGTTTGCTAAAATCAATTTGCAAATAACAAGTTTACCGATTTCGCGCTCAGTTTCTTTGGAGAGCGAGAAAGAATGAGATCAAACCGCAACCAAAGTATTCATTTGCACTGCTAGCTGGGGAAGTGTATCAACAGTCGCTGTTTCCTTTGTGAACAGAGCACCAAAATATCTTGTGGTAATCACGACCAATAAATTATAGACCATTCAAACGCAAATCAAAACATCGCAGCGGAGCGGATTTCTTCGTGCGGAGTCCTCCACCGGTAGAATACGGCAGGGTTGACTTCTATTGCTGGTAACTAATAATAAATATAACATAAATGCCTTTGGTGAAAAATAAAATTTGACAGCTCTGCTATTTATATAAGAAATTGTCGCTCGTATTTATGAAACGTAATTTCGTGACGTATTTGCAAGAGTTTTACGCCAATCAATTTGGAAACTCCTTACAATCCTTATAACGTATACATTGAAAAATGGACCAATTGCAATGAAAAAGCAAAATTTTCCTTAAGGATTTTTTTTTTAATTTTCTTTAAGGGAGGAAATATGGAAACTTTTTTTTTTATCCAAAATATATATTTTTATTAAGGCTCATATGGCGTCAACCTGACGGGGCCGGTGTGGAATATGGAAATTTGAAAAAATGTAAAATAAAATTTCTAGCCTAAAATGTCCTTGGGGTGTCTACTTTACTTAGTTTTTATCCCGGGTTGCTCCGATGCTCCGTTCCGAAGTTACAATCCAATTAGTGGACCTAAGTCTTTGCGTAAGGTGCACGTATCCAAAATTTAAAACGCGTTTTTCTCGAAACCGTGTTTTGTAAACTGGTGAAAGTTCTACCTCCAGAACGGTGGTCCATCCGATTTTGATGAAATAGTTTTTCCCAGATTCTCCACTAAATTTCCTGTCATCGTAAGTAGGATTTTTTTGATATTTTGGAAAATCAAATTTTGATGAATGTTTTTGTCTCGATTTTTGAGAATTCAACGGATAAGAGAGAAGATCAATAAAGTTGTATGAGGGAAGAATGGACGGCTCCAAAAAGCCTGGGTAGATACATCGAAGAGTGTCACCAGAAGGCCGGTCGTTAAGTTGGCGCTTTTCGACGTCGTACGTAAAGGTAAGCCGGATGCAGATGCGCCCAAGAATGTGGGAATCTTCATCATCTGCGAAATTTCAATGAGTGAAGAGGCAAATTATTAAAAAGAGCAAATCGATTCGCATTCAAAGACAATTGTTATGGCGAAAAATGTCATATTCTAATAAAAATTTATTAAAACATCATTTGATAAACTTTCAAATTTTTAACATATTACATCCGTGTGTAAATTTCAATTTTTAGAAGATCGTACCTACCTAGGAGAGATGGGGGTAAGACGGACATGTTAAGGAAAACTTCAATTGTATCTTTGGAAACTGATGTTTTCAATAATTTAAAAGCAGTTTCTTACAGTTCAATATACTGGTTTTCGAAATAACTGGCCAAATGTTGTATAAAAATGTGTTTTTCCATGTTTTGTTACTGAAATTAAAACAAGCCGAAAAGTACAACATTTTTATCGATGCGGGTATAATGGACATATAGTGGGGGGGGGGATATGGGCAGGTTCATAATATACGAAGCGAAGAGATTTATCGCTCGCGAGCGGAATAATTTCACTCTCTTCCAGTGTTTGTGCGTCCAGTAACTGAAATAGAACAAAAAGAGAAAGCAATATAAAAAAGAGTTCAATCCATTCTTCCCTTCACTTTCCATCATGCATTGGATGTGATTATGGATATGGCTATCCTATTCACACACCCCCCTAAAAAATGAACCATGATGATGTATTTGGAAAAGTTGTTGGAAATTATAAGCAAATTCATAAAATTTCATGAAAATGACGGTATAACACGACAAACATATTAAAAGGGATTATTTACTTAGAAAAAGACAATAAATTAGGAATATTTTTCTAAACATAAACACGACAAACATATTTAAAGAGATTATTTACTATAAAAAAGATTATGAATTAGAAATATTTTTTTAAATATCTCGAGAATGGTTACATTTAGAAGGAGATTGATAATAACCTTTTTTGTTTTGAATCACATCAGAATTCATAATTTGTGGCTAAGAACGATTGCTAACATACAAAAATTCGAAGTTTTGAAAATCCCTAAAAATTCGATGTTCCACAAATTTCGTCAAAAATAGTTTTACCATCTTTCTCTTACTCAAATTGATACGCCCTTTTCAAAAGTTACGCTTGTGTCAAAAAATGAACCATGATGATGTATTTGGAAAAGTTGTTGGAAATTATAAGCAAATTCATAAAATTTCATGAACATGACGGTATAACATGATAAACATATTAAAAATGATTATTTACTATAAAAAAGACAATAAATTAGAAATATTTTTTTTAAATATTTCAAGAATGGCTACATTTAGAAGGAGCAACAAATTTGACAATAACCTTTTTTGTTTTAATCACATCAGGATTCATAATTTGTGGCTAAAAATGATTGTTAACATACCAAAAATTCAAAGTTTCTAAAATTCCTAAAAATTCGATGGTCCACAAATTTTAAGAAGGCTAACGGGCTTACAGCCTATAATCCAATAATCCAATAATAATAAAGTTCGTCAAAAATAGTTTTACCTTATTTTTTATTTAAAATAGTTTACTTGGGCCCATTTTTTAAATTTTCTGCATGACTTCTATTTTGTATGAAAAAATAAAAAAAAAATTAAAAAATATGTATTTTGGATATTGCAAATTGAATTTTTATTTTGTAAAAGAAAAAAAAATACTAATTTTTTTTCTCAGTGTACATTTTTTTCATATTCAACCATCAATACTCTATAACTCTTTCTAAGACACTATTTCGGTATGCCTCATAGTTTTTGAGATATAAATTATCAAAGATTTCTTTTACTCAAATCGATACGCCCTTTTCAAAAGTTACGCTTGAGTCAAAAAATTCCCAACTGCTGTGGAAAACCCATATTTCATCTAACCCAAACGAAATACACACTTTCATTCGAATCAAAAATACTCATGTTTTGTCATTTGTCGATTTCATTTGGAATTACTCATTGGTAACTAGTTGTGAAAAATTTGTGCAAAACTTCTTGGATGGTGAATGGTTAAATGGTTGAGACTTCTTGAATGGTTAAACATCCCAGCTCTCAAAATTTTACCGAGATTACAACCCTGAGCGCACAGTTCTGTCTAGAATACGACTTGCCTGCATTGATCGCACTCACTCTGAGCTTTACTTTTCGCCGGACATCACCGAACCTTACACGGTATAGGTATATATAAAAATAATCAGCGATAATTAGTTGTAATTTATATTATTTTGTTTGTTGTTGGCGTTCTCTTGATTCATCGTATCCACGATGGGCGCATTCTTGTGCGCCGCTGCTGCCCGCATGGTGGCGTTGAGCGTTGAGCGTTGAACTGGGAACGATTCTGTCTCGTTCTGGCTCAATAGACGGATGGAGTAAGTAAGGCAGAAAAAAAATACAACATGCTCGAACGAACCCTCCTTGGAAAGCATATCTGACTTCTATCAGCTCGAGAATAATTCAACTATTCCAAGTTACTCAGGATTCCACGGAATGAGAAGAAGCAACATATGTCAGTTGAAATTCTATTATTCTTGATAATACTTGAGCCGCATCATTTTGACGTAGGACTACGCCTTTCATTTCTATACCGGGGTGTAAAATCAAAGTTTCGAAAACGAAAGCGTTACGCCGGAGACCGAGATTTTGAGTGTTAATAGCTCCTAAACAACTGAACGAAATGGTATGATAAACACTTCATTCGAAAGATAAAATGTCTACGCGTTCTATACTTGTTACTTTCTGATCCAAAAACTTGTTTCAATAGTCTTAAATTTGCTTTCAAAATAGGCTATTGAAATCACCAATCGGTATATAAGCGAGCGCCGCTCGGAAATCTACTCAGTTCTAATTGAACAGCGATTGGAGCATGTTGTCGCTGTTGTGGTGAAGCTCTTCATTTATCATGAAAGCGCGGATGAACGGTGTCACCAAGAGCCTGTTTGTGCACCTTAGGCCAGAAGGGAATCCATCAGGAGGAGAGTGATGCTACAAACGGTTCCCCGGGAAGATCTCGAAGCAGCCGCTACACACACACACATACACGCACGGAATTCTTTCCGTTTGGATCGAGAAAGATCCGGATAATAATCTGCCAGTTCCTCTAGGAATTTAAAAATACATTCATGTGAAAGAGTTTATTTGAATGTTTTCTATCCATGTAACACTGTGACCAAATATGTTTCAATCAAGTGCTATTAACAGATGGTTATCGAGTTAGCATTAACCACTGGTGGGCTTCCAGTATCGAGGAAAATGTGGAAATATCTAATCGTTACTGAAAATAATCTGCCAGTTCCTCTGGGAATTTAAAATTACATTCATATGAAAGAGTTTTTTTTAATTTTTTTCTATCCATGTAACACTGTGACCAAATACATTAGGTTTTGTGATTTTTCAATCAATCGCAATCAACAGGATAGCTTCTGAAGATTATTCTTCCCCATCAGTAGGATATTTCCGTATCCAATATTGGATGCATAAAACCTTGTGCCTCCAACGTAACGCTCTCGTTTTCGAAGTTCTCCAAATATTCATTCATTCAGAATGAATTCAGATTCAACTTCATACAAATGATCTCTAAATCAACGATAGTCCTACGTCACCCTTGCGGTTATACCATAGATATAACCCACTTCCTGTTTTTTTCGAATTTCGGTTCCAGAGGTGAAAACCTGTGAGAAATTAACATGAATATATAATTACTAGCTGACCCGGCAAACTTCGTCCCGCCCAATTTTTTTTTCGTTATCACATCCACGTTTTCTTACAAAGCGCACGTTCATGGGTCCAATCGCAGAACTGTTCATTGATTGATCTTCTAATCTACCCTTCATTATAAAATTAATTTTTACTATAAAATTTCAGTACTTGTACCAAAACTCGACATTATAATATCACATTATTTTCAGACACAATTCTCGTGCAAGATTTTTCATCTACTTGCAAATAACATGTATCTCCGTTACATGGAATAAATGTTTGATACAGAACATATGATAGAATGAAGACAGCTCTAAATCGGACAATTCCTTTCTCGAGTTTTGCTCTTATCAACATATTTGGCGATCCAATTTTATTTATATAGATAGAAGACGATATAGGAGTGCGTTTTATCACATTAAATTCAATTTCCACTTTCGAACGAAGATCCATTTCGTTACCGTAAACATCAATTGTACTAACAACGCTTGCGAATATGTAATTGTAGAACACATGCGAATTAAATTTTTCGAATTTTCCCATTTTCCTTCAGAGTTTTCCGAAAATTTTCAATTGTCTTGTTTGGTTGGAATATGTGCATTATTTTTATGGAACCCCCTCTCCTTTCCAGAGGAGGAAGGGGTGTCATACCATCATAGAAACATTTCTCGTACCCAAAAACCCTCACATCTCAAATTTGGCTCCATTTGCTTGATTAGTTTTCGAGTTATGCAGAAATTTGTTTTTCATTTGTATGACAGCCCCCCTAAGAGATGAGGGAGGAGTATCTAACCACCATAGAATAATTTATTGCACCCTAAAACATCCACATGCCAAATTTGGTTTTATTTGCTTGATTAATTCTCGAGTAATGCAGAAATTTGTGTTTCATTTGTATGGCAGCTCCCTCTTAGAGAGGGGAGAGGAGTGTCTAACCACAGTTAAAACATCTATTGCACCCTAAAACCGCCACATGCCAAATTTGGTTTCGTTTGCTTGATTAATTCACGAGTTATGCAGAAATTTGTGTTTCATTTGTATGGCAGCCCCCCCTTAGAGAGGGGAGTGGAGTGTCTAACCATCCCTGTTGCGCGAGCAACTGAATAGAAAGCAAATTTTCCGATTTAATAATACCTTTTATTTACAGGATGTTAATTGGCTGTTGGCTTCGTACCACTCCAACACGTCCTTTGAATAGTGGCACGAAGCAAGATCCGGCCAGAAGATGGTCGGGCCCTCGTGCTGCTTCAATAGTGGTAGTAAGCGCTTCTGTAGGCACTCCTTAAGGTAAACCTGCCCGTTTACCGTGCCGGTCATCACGAAGGGGGCGCTCCGCTTTCCGCAAGAGCAGATCGCTTGCCACACCATGTACTTTTTGGCAAACTTGGATAGTTTCTGCTTGCGAATCTCCTCCGGAACGCTGAATTTGTCTTCTGCGGAGAAGAACAACAAGCCCGGCAGCTGACGAAAGTCCGCTTTGACGTAGGTTTCGTCGTCCATTACCAGGCAATGCGGCTTCGTCAGCATTTCAGTGTACAGCTTCCGGGCTCGCGTCTTCCCCACCATGTTTTGCCTTTCGTCGCGGTTAGGAGCCTTCTGAACCTTGTATGTACGCAGGCCCTCCCGCTGCTTGGTCCGCTGGACGAATGAACTTGACAAATTCAGCTTATTGGCGACATCCCGGACCGAACTTCTCGGATCACGTCTAAACTGCTTAACTACGCGCTTGTGATCTTTTTCACTGACGGAGCATCCATTTTTGCCGTTCTTCACCTTCCGGTCGATGGTTAGGTTCTCGAAGTATCGTTTTAGTACTCTGCTGCATCTTACCGATGTCCCGATGTGACAACTCCGGATTCTCGAAATGAGTGCGCAGGATTAATTTACGACGACATTTTTCCAAATTTACGGAAAATTGACAGTGAAGCATGGACAACGTGATCTATACACTCTTATCTGATTATAAGCGAAAGCTGAAGATATAATTCCTAAAAATTAAATTTCTACAGCGTTTTTTCCGTGATGCAATTTGATGTGACACACCCTTTAATGTGATCATGTATGTATTGTAACGATATATGTTTTTATATGTGGTATAAATCATGTTTGTGTCGCAAATTTATGTATGTACTTACGTTTAGTGTTTGCTTTTAATCTGTAGTAATTCTATCCGTAGCTGCACAAATAATTTGTAATTTTAGCGCGAAAATTGTTTTCTGTGGTGGGACGTTGTTTAGGGTTAGGTGTTGTAAATGTTCTCAAAATTTCTATGTTTACCTGTTCTGTATCGTATGAGACGAAATCAAAAAGAGGCTAATCTGTGGGCAATGGCCACTAAAAACAAGTATGACAATACTTTTAACAATATAACTTTGTAGTTTATACGTAACTTTATAATTGTATTGTTCACGTTAACTTTCGCTCACTTTTTATGTACTCGGCTTTACCTTTTGTCCCGGTGACAGTTCGTCAACCAGGGCTGCGTACGGGTGGTTTGGTGAATCAAGGGGAAGTGTTGGTAGGTTCGTCACTCACTGAAGGGGAGTGACAACCATACAATCGTTTATTGCACCCTAAAACCTCGACATGCCAACTTTCATTTCATTTGTTTGATAATGTAGATATTTGTGTTTCATTTGTATGGCAAACGATGGGAACCACAAAGGGCTGCCTCTGCGGTTTTTCATCCAGCCATCCCGCATTTATTGAGGTACACATTTCAAGAATTACAAGCGTCTCATACCTGAAATTGTTAATCCATGTATGCTGCACTGCAGCAAGTTATGTGCAACAATTACAGGGATGAAACGTTTACATTTGTTGAGATGTGTGTCTCAAAAAAGCTAGATGGCATGGTAAATACCTCAGAGACAGCCATTTATAGTTTCCAACGGCCTTGTCCTTAAGAAATAATTATTGAAAAACTAATTCTCTCTGTCTTATTTCATCTTATTTCAAGTAATTGTTGTTTGCATTTTCAAATAATGCAAACTATATCTCAGTTCATAATAAACAACATTGTATTCGGAAATGTTTCGTCACGAGTTTATTCAGCCATCTAGAAGTGTTTGTCCTCAGCCCATTCGAATACCCGGGCCAGTTCTTGACCGACTTGGTGGGTTCGGGTCAATGCTGGACCTAGAAGTACGATGTCCACCAAAATCGAATCTTCGTCTCCTTGTTCATCCAATGAATGTTCGTCATCTCCTTCTTCTTCTATGCCGTCGCAGCTTCTGTCGTCCTTATTCAGTACCAGAGTGATAATTTTCGCGTCTGAGTATTCATCAACGCAAAATTGTTCCTCGGGGTATTCCGTTGTTTCAACTGTGTCGATGTCCATCTGGTAATTGAACAATATACGCAAAGGAACGTCGTCTTCGAGCAGCAGTTCCAACTATCCAGCCTATATTTTTCCAAGATCGTTGAATCACTGTTTCGGAGACATCCATCCATGCTTCATGCAGCCAAAAAGAAACTTCTTTAAGGTTGATGTTCTTAATGTGTTGCTTAAAGTCAGACTGATTGGCGATTTCAAGATCTAATTTGTCTCGGTATCTCGTTTTGGTAATTTGAATGACCTGTTGCTCCATGGGCTGTAGTAAAGGGGTCACGTTTGGCGGTAGAAACTTTACCTCTATCAAGCCGTCATCCGAAATCAGCAAATGTTGGAAATGATGGGCCGTGCAATTGTCGAGAAGAAGGCCTTCGGTTCGATTTTCACTCTACTGGAAAATTTTCGAATATTTGGTACAAAAGCCTCGTGAAACCACTTCTGAAATATGTCGCGAGTCGTCCATGCATTTTTCGAAACGGCATATTCAACAGGAATTTGAAAGTTTTTGAAAGCCCTATGAGTTCTTAGTTTTTCCAATTATAAACATCGGCAATTTGTGAGTACCCATAGCATTGGCGCATCACATAACTGTTATTTTATTTACTTTTACTTCGTCTTAGATTTAAAAAAAAACATCTCACAGACTGACAAATCTTAAATACTACCTAATATTCCTAATTCTACGTTTAAAAACACATTTAGATACATTAAAATCGAAGTGACATTGAACTTCATTAAACGCACGGAAGCAGCTGGACAAAGGACAGTTTTGCCCGTACGACGTTGTATGCGGACGTATCGCCAATAGTTGTCTGTCTGGTGGGAGTTGAATTTTCTTATACAGGCGAACCTTTTTTTTTTGTGCGGAGGATAGGGACCGCACAAAAAAATCGTGCAAAACTTCACCAGCAGCTTCAAAAAATCGTGTTCGGTACACATTTTAAAAAAACTTTTTTTGTGCGGTAGATAGGGACCGCATAAAAAAAGTTTCCCCCAAGAAAATAACTAAAATCCACTCCATTTACTGTTCAATTTCCTTTTGTTTCCCTGCTTTGCGCAACCGAAGACACTTTGCCTCTTCGGTTGCGCGTGGCTGTTTTGTGCTTTTAGTTGCATGTCGAAACGTGTTGCTGTTAGAAATCATGTCATGCTTACTTAAAAAAACTTGATGAGAGGAGGGGAATGATTTCAGAAGTGGATAATTGAGACGCAAATATACTTTTTTCGAACTGAAATGCATACAAACCATCGAAAAAAACTAAATGGACGAAAACTTCATCAAATATGCTTCTTTTCCTACACCGCACAAAAAAAATCGCACAAAAAAAAACGAACAAAAACAGATTTTGCTGTATATTGTCATTTTTAACTCCGGAACAGTAGACTCTTCAGTATATACCATAGTGTACCCGAGGAAAGCAAGAACTAAAATATTCGTGCCATGTAATTTTCTATTGATACATAAATATTTTTAACCACAAATTTTTTTTTTAAATTATAAAAAAAAACTGTTCGTTTTTGGCACGGTTCTATTTTGGCAATACAAAATATTCGGGCGTGTTGCCAAAATCGAACGGGGACTGTATAAAGATTAGGGTGGCAATGGATGTAGGCGTTTCCATCCCCTGAATAAATACTTGTTATGACGGGTATACATTTCTCGGTAATAGATCGATGTATCGCCCTAGAAATCGCAGATGACTCCTGAAAGGCTGACAATCCACAAAACCAAATACTTCATGCTAATGACTCCAAAGAAGAAAATCTAGAAATTATTTTATTGCAATCTTTATCTGCACTGAAGCAGTAGGATTATCCAATTACCTGGAACAGCCCGAACATTGCTGCAAAAAAATGGTCTGTATGCGGAGTACGAGAGAAGCTTATCTGCCGAAAAACAAACCGTGGGAGGAGTCAGCAGATTATCTCCTTTTATTGTCATCCCATTTGTGGACCGATAGCCGAGAAAACCGCACCGCACCTAGAAACCCGGGCACCACCCCAGAAGTCACAGGAGGGATCATCCGCTGGCATTTGTTTTCTTTTCACGGATCAACGTTTCCGAAAATATTAATGCAATTATGCCAAGCTCGGGTCCGGAGTCCTGCCGTAATTTTGCAATAATCCTCCCTCTCTCGGTGGGGTTCTGTGGCATTTGGCTGAGCAAACAACACGCTGCGATCGACGAACAGACTTAGAAGGACCCCGACATGGCAGCCGTAGCAGCAGCAGCAGCAGTAGTAGTATAGGATACGGAGGTTTCACGGTATTGATCACCAATTTTAGAAAATTGGATTTGCACACGGTTGATTTATGGTTCCGCATCGGTCAGTGGCAATTGGAAGAGAATAGAATAGTATTCGTTCGATGGTTTCGGCTGGAAGATGATCGCAGCAATGGGAAAGCTATGCGTGTGTGTGGGAATGCCTCTGCTATGCATCACCCTGCTGTGAAACGTCACCAAGTTGCCAGATCATTTGCCTTCCATCCAAGTCTCACTATTTTACAGCTTGAAGAAATCCAACGCGATAACTGAGAGCAGAGGTCCAGATCAGACCAATATTAATTTGGAGGAAAAAAATACGTTTTGTTTGTTTTGTGGTTGCTTGACTCTGTTTCGTTCGAGCGTGCGTTACCAGCCATATTTAACAGTTTCACTTCGATAAAGCCGAAAAAAATAGAAATGTGAATAAAGTTCATAGTTCTGCTACAGTAACACCAAATCACGTGAAATTTAGGTTCCGTCACACGACACACGTTAATAATAACTCATCAAAGACTGTGTGAGCTTGGTTGGGAGGCTCTGACACCAGGTGCTTGCTGCATAGTCCTGTCAAAGGTAAAGAAAATTTCAAAACAAAGTTTTTTTCATTCATATTTTTTAAGAATGTACCCTAGAAAGGGCTTTTCGAAAATCCCATGATTTACGGAATTATAGCCATTTTAGTGACGTGGTACCTAATCTAGTACGGTCATAACAATTAACTATAAACGTGTTTTCTCGAAACTGGCGTACACGATATCTCAAGTTCTAGTGAACCGATTAATGTCGAATTCATTGGTATACAATCTGTATGCATCTCTCTATCGCATGAACTAATGAAAAATCATATGTTTTTAATGTTACTATTTCTGAAAAATTGGGTAATGCTTTAAACAATATTTTTGTTTCTTCAAACGGCCGCCATTTCGTCAATAAGCATGTTTTTGACTTGTCCGAGGTTGATACGATAGCGGCTTCTTTACTGATTCAGAATTTGTTTTTTGTTTCAGATAACCTTGAATCGTGGCACACATTTTATTTGAACCCCGTCTATTCTATTCTATTCTATGTGTAAATATTTTTTTTGATAAAATTTTTGTGTTATTGTTAAGAGATAGATAAACAAACAATGATATAATGGGTGGTAAAAACATTCTTTGTTATATTTTTTCGGAGCTCAAAAATCGTCCGTAAATGCTGTACCAGTCAGGGTTGCCATAATAAAATCTGTGTTTTTGGTCTGAAAAAATCTTTTTATTTTAGTTTTTTCTCAAAAAATCTGTATTAAATTTGTACATCTAATTTTGAAGCATAATTTTAGCTTTAGTATCATAGTTATGATTGATTAGACAATGTTGATGGTATCTTCGTGAAACCAGCAAGTTTATACATTGTAGAAAAAATACAATGTTTCATTGAAGTGTGATGGATGTTTATTCAGTTCTTTAATTTTTTTAAAATCATATTCCCATTTTCGAAAGTCCGACACCACATCAATATAAATTTTCTTTCGTTTTTGAATAATAATGTGCTTTAAATATCGAAGGGGAAGTCTTTTAAGATAGAAAAGCTTTTAACATTGAATTCAATTTTTGAGTAAGATTTTTTAAATGTATTTAAAAATTTTTTTCCTAAATTGTTCAATAATTTCCCAATAAACATTTCTCTTCATAATATTTTAACCAAACCTCGTGATCTAGAGTTACGATTGAAAAAAAAATTCAACGTTTCCGCATTTGCGCTTATAAAAAAAAATCAGTCGTTATTAAAATAGATCATATGATATTGCTAATTGTGATTTTGGGTATGTAGAAAAATCGGAGAGGGTCACGTCGAAATCTGCTGTTTTTTGTCTGATTTGGCGTGCAATCGCTCAATACTGACACGTAGTTCAAAAACAATAAAATAGGTTTGGTAATCAAGTCGTTCAAATGACTCGAACTTCGTGTCAGTCTTTCGGTCATAGTTGACCCTCTCTATGTTCAAAGAGGAACTATAGGGAATTTCATAATTGTATTTCAATAGATTATTCAAACCGATTGGTACACATTCATGGTGTACCTCAAGACTAACGAATTCTACCTTCTCTCTAGAAGAAGTTCAGACAGCTTAAGGCGAACTGACGCGTTCTTGTTTGGTCTTTATTTTTCGTAACCATACTCCCAAAATAAAAATTTTGCACATTTTTTGACATCCTCATACATTATTTTAAATCAGCTTTAAAGAATCATTAAAAGTGCTATCCATCCCTACTGGTACCAGGGTTACCATATCTACAGAATAATCTGTATTTCTACAGATTTTTTGGATTTCATACAGAATATACCTTTTTTTTTAATGTAACGTTTCAATAATAGTGATGGCTCAGTGTTAATAAAAAAAGATGTTTTTGACTTGTCCGAGGTTCATGCTATAGCGGCATGTTTACTGATTCAGAATGTGTTCAATTTTTTTTGTTTCAGATAACCAGAAGTGTTGTTCCTTCTTCCGTAAATCACACCAGTACCCGTTGAAACCGTCAGGACCAAATTGAACTTGTTTTCGTCAGCGAAGATAACCTATACATTGAAGAACTTTCCGTTATGGTATAGAGTAAAATGTATTCTTTTGGAAACATGTTTTTGTCACAACATATCATGTCCCACTGTCGGTTCATGTGAGTTTTGTCAAAACTCAAACGTCTTCCGAGGTGAGATGGTGTAAGATGACGAGTTTTAACGTTTTAAGCCTTCTTTATGTGAGGATTTTTTACCAAAATTTGAAGAATTGTCACCCGAGCAATTAAGTAGTTGGAATATTGCTTTACTAGCACATGCGATTGTGAGGTTTTCGAGCCTGTTCTAGCTATTTCCCGCTTATCACGGTCAGACAGCTTCGATTTACGTGGAGCTCTCTTCTTCTTAATAATAATTGAGCACTACTTGATTGGATCGTCCAACCCGAAGAGAAATTTCTCTGATACCAACATTTTCTTGGTGAAATGCATCGATTCTCTTCTCTCTCCGAGGGGACTTTTCCCTTCGGCATTTTCCAGATTTAATTGATCAAAACATCTAAAACAACGGAAAATGTAACCGATCTTATTGAAACTTGACAGTTCAAAATACGATAACATTCGTTTACGCTCAGCGCTTGCACACACACATATGAAAATCATGCAGTCTATGTAGTCACCAATACCTACACACTAGAATATAAATTGAAGCATTGTTTGTTCACGATGAAACAAAGCAGCAAGATCATCACCTGGTCTTATAGAAGTTGGACAGAGTGTAGTCATCTGGTGCCAAAAAACATCGGTACCCGAAGATCCCTCCATTATCCTCTGTAGCGCAGTGGTATGAGACATGTAGAAAGCTGGGCTGGAGAGAGGGCGCAAATAGATAGCTGAGATATACACTCTGTCCAACTTCTATGAGACCAGGTGATGTTCTTGCTGCTTTGTGCCATTGTAAACAAACAATGCTTCTACTTATATTGTAGTGTATTGGTATTGGTATTGGTGACTACCATACAATGCATGATTTTCATATGTGTGTGCAAGCGCTGAGCGAAAACCAAAAGTTTTGTATTTTTCAAGTGTCAAGTTTCTATAAGACCAGTTAGATTTTTTTGTTGTTTTAGTTGTTTTGATCAATAAATCTGGAAAATGCCGAAAGGAAATGTGCTCACGGAGAGGAAAGAAAGACAAATCGATGCATTTCTCCAAGAAAATGTTGGTATCAGAGAAATGTATCGTCGGATTGGACGATCCCATCAAGTAGTGCTCAATTATTTGACGAATCCTCAAGGATACGGAGAGAAAGAGAGAGAGCTCCATGTAAATCGAAGCTCTCTGACCGGGATAAGCGGAAATAGCTAGAACAGTATCGAATACCTCAAAATCGCCTCTGCAAATAAAGCAATATTTCAATTTAAATGTCAATATAGCAATATTTACTCGGGTGACAATTCGTCAAGTTTTGGTAAAAAATCCTCACATAAAGAGGGTTTAAAAAGTTAAAGCTCCTCACCTTACACCATCTGACATCGAAAGACGTCTGTGTTTTGTCAAAGCTCGCATGAACCGACAGTGGGACATGGTATGCTGAGACAAAAAATGTTTCCAAAAGAAAACATTTTGCTATATACCATAACGAAAAGTTCTTCAATGTATAGGTATACACTGAGGGAAAGCGGTACACCACGATTGAAGAGCTCAAAGTCGCAATTTCGGAAACCTAGAAAAATATCGAGAAGTTTGTTCAGCAGCATTTGGTAAATAGTATTCCAACACGAATTTTTCAGGTTCTTAGCCGAAATAGCAAGGTTGCCAATTATTGACATGTATATCAGCCGATCGTTTTGAATGTTTCATTGATAATACTTATGAATTTTGAAATGGTCTTATAGAAACTGGACAGCTGAAATTATCATATTTAAACACAATAAATAAACAAACAACTCTTTTGAACGAAATTGACGTTAAATATACTTTATTCTAAGCATTCTACAATATACATATGAATGTATATTGTTGAAATGCTTACTGTTTGTGTTGCAAACGAAATATAATCAGGGTGGTCTTGCAGAAGTTGGAAGAATGTATACATATCGATGATACTTTATAAAGAGAAAATAAATATTTATTTTGCATTCATTGAATTTGCGTCTTTCATTGTGAGCTTGAGCTTGAGTTTGGGTAGACTGTACAATTCGTAGTTGCTCTCCGTGATTGACCTGAACCAACCAAATTGCACAAAGAACACACAGAATGACGCTTGGGACTAGCAAATCATTCTCGTTGTGCAATTTTCGGTGATTCGAACTTTGAATGGTCAATTACGACGCCGACCACGTCCTTACAGTCACCAGGGGAAGGGAAGGAATGTTAGTATGATATTCGCCGCCCGAAGGCCAGAAGGGTCGCCTCTATAGCGTGGTTCCCTAGCGTTTATCATGGAAGGGATAGTTGTTAGTGGGAGTGGTTCAGAATAAATCAGGATTCACTGCGGTAAGTGATGTGATTCTAAAATCTTCAATTTGAAAATTTTTAAATTTTTAAATATTAAATTTTTTTAATTTTTTAATTTGTAATTTTGAAAATTTTTAAATTTTAAAGTTTTGATTTAGTAGGTTTTTTTTAGTAGATTTAGTTTAGGATTTAGTAGGGAACTCGCTGTCGCGCTCGCGGATAATCGAGGTTCCACTGTAACTCACCCACTCTCCCTTGACACTATGAGTTCCATGTTGGCTATTGGGGGTCGACATTGAAATTTATGTCCTACACACTGAATGGCACTTGGGAGTAGCAAACCAGTCTCATTGTGCAAGTTTCGGTGATTCGAGCTTCAAATAGTCGATAACGACGCCGCTCGAAAGCCAGAAGGGTCGCCACTATAGCGTGGTTCCCTAGCGTTCATCATGGAAGGAATATTTGTTAGTGAAGAGAGGTAATAATCAGGATTTACTGAAGTAAATGATGTGATTATGTAAACGCGAACTATCGATCACGTGTCACAACAGAGATAGGTATCCTGAGAAGGAAAACCTGTTAAATCAATTGGGCCGGCTATATACTCTATAATTAATCAAGATTACTTTTTATCGAGATCCAATCGCGACGGCGAAGAATTATTTTCGAGAAACCTGAGAAGGTATCCGTGAAAAACTCTTCGAAATCATTCGACCCGGCGATATATTTCGTTATCGATTCTTAGAATCAACAAACTGAACACAGAAATAATTTTGTACACACATATTAAACATGAAATTATAAACATACAATCTGCTATATGGAACATTAAATTAGAACCAAATGTGTCATCCGCAACTATCTGCCACTGAAATGGAGTATAAAATTCGTAAATATAATATGTAGCTGAAGTATGTTAACATGGACGCATACAATGACTAATCGCAATGGCGGGAAATAATAAAAAATAAAGAATTAGAAAAATTACGATGCACTGTAATGAATGAATCAGATTATATTATGTGTTAGAGTCGTTAAACTTTTTTGATGTCATAAGCTACCCGAAAATGAAGAAATAAAAATTAGATTTTTTGTATTTTCCAGTTTCTCCCTAACGATTTCGATAATTACTTAAGAGTTATAATTTGAATTTTAAGATTTACGATTTTGGGGATTACATCGCACCTCTCTTATTTTTGTTCGCTTGATATCATTTACTCTCGAAAAATAATCAGCCACGCCAATGTTTCCTCCGGTTGTGATACATTCACTATGACGCATTAACTTTGAACTCGTTCTGGAAGGTACACACACAAACCCTTGTATATTGGTATGTCCGAATCTACCACACGAAACAACCAAACCGCCGCGCGACAAGAGAAAACACTACAACACTAGATAAAACACGCGATCGATAGCACAACGAAAACGATAGAGTGATTACCACCACATATGAAGTATGAAAAATGGCTTCGTCCAATACTTCATTTCGCCATTTATTTTCATGTTCATTTCCATGATTTGTGTAGAAAATTTCATTGTTTTCCATTTTACACGAGAGTAAAGAGCTCACTCCTTGCACCCTTCAAACAACGCAGGGCACAAACTGCGCATTTTCCGTCTAGAACGTTGCAAAACTCCCCCGCTCACAGTGATGATTGAAAAAAAGACATTTTCGATTTCACAATTCCACATCCTATTCACAACTATATTTCAAAAAAAACACCACTTTACAATAACAACAGGTACGGAGCACAGGAACATTTTGCACAGTAACAAGCAACTTCAAACGGAAATATACGCGGAGTAAGGGGACACACGTCCGCTCCCGATGACTATTCGATTGAAACTTTGAATTTGCGTCTTTCATTGTGGAAAAAAAAACATTACTTGGGAAGAACAAATATATAATTTACATGTTTCTTCCATTCCAATCTTTTGAACCGATAGGAATATCGACTTTCCTAAATTTCCTAAGCTAAATATCAGTAAGAAAATTATGGCATTATACTGAATTTTCACACCGATTGTGCTTCGATTAGATAATGCACATTACTGGCAGCACTGCGCTACACAGCGAGAAACGGGTTACCGTCTAGGGGCCAACCGGCAACGCCAAGCTGTACGGTGAATTAGCAGTTTTGCCAAATATTTATCCTTTTAGCTAAATACCATTTAATCGTCTTCTCATGGCGTATAATTATTTATGATTTATGAGTTGTAAATATACGTGTTTGCAAGGAAATATTCTTCCTTCGGCAGAAAATTACCGGGTCCGGGTCCCTGGGCTCGTTAATTTGGAGGCTGTTTTCTGCTTCGTCTCTCCTTCTTTCACTCTGACTCTCCAAATATCACGCTTTCTTGCCTAAATTCGATTTTAATAAAACTTAATGGTTTCGTGGCGCTTGGTGATGAAACCAGCCAGCAATTACCTGATTTATTACCGAAGTGGACAAGTACACACAGACGCTGCACAGAAAAGTGAACGGCATGGATCAATCGCGTGTGTCACACGTCTTACAATTAAGAAAAAGAGTAGTTTTCCCAACCTTTTATTGATTAACCGATTGGTTTCACCGTGATAGAACTAAATCTATGGGTCGATCGTTATCCGCATTACAAACCCTTCCTGGGGAACGCTTCGGCTCATGAATTTGGAAGGCAACAAAACGAGCAATCACTTTCCACACGGGGATAATCTCCGCACTCCTCCCACAGTTTGTTTTTCGACACCAACCGGTTGAAACAACTTATTTTACCGTTCAGGGACCGAGAACAAGTCGTAAAATAATTTTGCGAATACTCAAGCATGGCAATTGGTCTGACCACGGATCCCAATCCAATTATTCCAATCGAATTATGGAAATTTAAAGGCCCTCTTAGGCCAGCTTAGACCCGTTCATACCATTACCATGGCTATCCCACATATCCCCACAGTTTCAACAGTCCTTAGGTAGCACTTCCGTTTCCATCGCCGAGCATTTGAATTAATCTCCGACTACCTGGACTGGCAAGCGCACAAAACATAGGGACATACCATTTAATCGAAATGCACAAAGTTGCGCGTGTGTGCGTGTGTGTATGTGTAGGATGCTGCTGTCCCGCTTCCCGCACCCGCATCATCCGGCGGAAAGAGTGTGTCTTTTCCCGCCTTTGTCGGGATTTATTCTTTTAATAATGACAACCTGCTTTGTCATATGATGAATGAGCAGAAGATCGTTTACGTTTGATATTTCCAATTCTTATTAATTTATTTGTTCAGGCTCTCTCTCCCTGCCCGTCGGTGTCTGTTCCGTTTTGCGATCGTTTGCCCTCGGGAGCGCAGCACTCTCCTGGAACGCGGTGCGCTGCATCGCTCGCGCTTACCTGTTTACGTTGTTTCGTATGGATGAGCCGATGTTCGAAGGTGTTTGAAGGTGCTCGAATTTAAAATAGCGAACGTTGGACGAGATCGAGGTTTAAATTGTGAAAAAAATCTTTCGGTGCTCTTTTCTGTATTTGCTGTATAAAATACACAATGATTTTCTTTGTTGGAGCAATTTCACGCAGAATTCAATCCCTTTGAGTTGTTGAATAATTGTGGCACATAAATGTAATTTTTAATTAGTGTGCGATCAAGAGCGGGCTCAATTATATACAGTCTTTAATTTCTTTTCACAGTATATAATCGAATCAAAACACTTTTTTTTCATTGTTTTAGGTACTTATATTTATTTTTTTTTTGAAAATAACCACCCTTATTTTCTGCACAGTAAACAGTACACACTCGTAGAAGTTCAGTTGACTTCACTTTATCTTTCGAGTTGCTGAACGCTGAGCGCTGGAGAAAACCGGAAAGGCAGTTAAACTGGGTGCTGTGTAGTATTGTCTCGTACTATTAGTTGCACAAGTATGAATTTATGCATTAATAATATCTATAGTAAATGTTTAATGATGTTTCCTCCGTTGTATCCCTGTATCATATCCCTCCTATCCGATCGATAAACTTTTACTTAGTCGCGGCAATACATACACATACTCTTTACAGATACACAGGTCGAAGATTGTGCAGGCCACTGAACATTCAACAAGAGCCAAAGGTTGTACCGCTCATGACAACTCTACACGAGCTGAAGATTGTACCGCCCAGTGGCCATTCTACCCTGGATTCCTCGAGTCAAGAGAGATGCACCTCGATTGATGTGAGGTACAAACTAGGGGGGCGTCGCTGATTAATAATCAGTTGCACCCCAATAGGAAGTATCCCGTGTCGACCACACATACAGAGTACTGGAGACTACAACTTCTGAATTATGAGAATCTTTGTAATACTAACCTCGAGCAAACCGCGAGGAATCGGTTACATATTACTAACATAGTCGTAAGACAAAAATTGTCAAAATATTTAACTCCCGGCCCCGTCAGACTAACGCCATATGTGCCTTAATAAAATATATATTTTGCCAAAAAAAATTGCATCTATAGCATTACATTCGATACTATTGACATTATCCATAAGTTGGCAACAGATAGCAGCCTCAGAATGTAGTACAGTTTATTTGAACCAGTATTCTATTGCATGTCGTTTTTTTTTTCACCGGAATGAGTGAAAAAGCGCGAGAAGTTTTATTGCATTTTTGACGTCTTACAGGAACATATTGAAAGTATAAATTGAAAAACCGAAAAATCGATCGCATCGCATCGCTTATTGATTGGTAATTTCCTGATGGATTCACGCAATATTTTCATTTGCATCAACCATTTGGGTAACCATGAAGGGACGGTTTGTTTTTACTCAAACTTTTATATTGAAAATTCTAATAGAAGTACCAGTAAGTTTCTTCGTTTTTTTTTCCAAAAATTAATGCTTTATTCTGCAAAAATTGTTACAAATTGAATATTCAAAGCATTGCCCATCACAACACAACTTTTTCCCATCTTTCTGGCAATTCACGGATTCCTTTGCGGAAATAATCGGCCGGTTTGTCGGCTAACCACGAATCGATCCAATTTTTGACTTCATCAAAATTGGAGAAGTACTGGTCAACCAGGCCATGTTGCGTCGATCGAAAAAGGTAGTAATCGGACGGAGCAATGTCTGGAGAATACGGTGGGTGGGACAGGACCTTCCATTTCAGCGTTTCCAAGTATGTTTTGACCAGTTTCGCGACATGCGGCCGAGCATTGTCGTGCTGCAGAATAACTTTATCGTGTCTTTGCTTGTATTGTGGTCGTTTTTCCTTCTTTTCTCGGCTCAAACGCATCAATTGTCGTCGGTAGAGGTCCACCGTAATGAGTGAAATTTTTTCTTTCAAATTTCGTCAACAAACATTTTTTATGTTCGCCCCAGAAAGAATGACAAGCAAATGAAAAGAGCCTATTTTTTGGGAAGAAATATCAATAACTTTGAATGAAGTTCAGATATTGACAAGTTCAGCATCGCAAAATATTTGTATTAGTAAGTTCCAAAAGTCTTTCGAAGACAGTTTGTTCGTAGAATTTGAAATATAAAAGTTAGAGCAACAAAACAGTTTTGACGTAGGACTACGTCTTTCATTTCTATACTGGGGTGTAAGTTCAAAGTTTCTAAAACGAAAGCGTTACGCCGGAGAACGAGATTTCGAGTGTGAATAGCTCCTAAACAACTGAACGAAATGGTATGATAAACACTTCATTAGAAAGATAAAATGTCTACGTGTTATATGCTTGTTACTTTTGATCCAGAAACTTGTTTCAATAGCCCTAAAATTGCTTTCAAAACAGTCTATTGAAATCACACCAATCGGTATATAAGCGAGTGCCGCTCGGAAATCCACTCAGTTATGATTGCGCAACGACTGAGGTACGATCGCTGGAATGGATGAATGTTTCCCTAACACAGACTTTAAGACCATGGAGTCTGTGAAAATCGGCATAACAAATTAGATGCAAGCTGCGGGAACTTTCGTACTCGTCTGCGTTTTTGTAAATTGGAATGTTTCTCCAACTCAGATTTCGAAACCATGAAGCCTGGGAAAATCGGCATTGCAAAATAGATGCAAGCTGCGGGTCCTTTGGTACTTTGGCATTGTAAAATAGATGCAAACTACGAGTACTTTTGTACTCGCTTGTATTTTTGCAAACCGGAATGTATTATCCCAATACAGATGCCGAAACCAAGTAGAAGAAGGAAAATCGGCATTGCAGATACATTCAAGTCGAGAATACTTTTATATCCCCAAATATTTTTACACTCCGGAATTCGTTTTGCTATCACGGTCTACAAAATCGGGTACTAATGCAACGCTTTGGCTCGATTATTCAAGACTGCATTGGAAGATAGCCCTTCATGTCACCAGGCCATTGAACTTCTACACATTTTTCAGCAATTCTGCTTTGTTTCTACGCGTCATCGCATGATTTGTACTATGTTTGCTTTGAGCATATTCTAAAAATGTATTCTGAAGCAAAAAATGCGCTCCCGTTCAACACGGTAGCGAAATGGTGAGGTTGGCCATTGTTTATTTCTTTGGTAGAGGCTTTAGAACTTCTCAGTTCATTCGCCTCTAACCTTAAAAAGGTCCTTTTGGAAAACGACCGCTGAGCATTAATTATCGGTTTCGAGAAAGGCATCGTTTACATCGTAATGTAAAAATACAGAAGCACTCTACATCAAACGGTATGAGAATAGACGCGATGCCTCCACCGACAAAAATTGCACTGCTGTTTGCGTTGTCTTACATTCTTCCTTAACAGTAAACCTAACGCTTCTCAAATGAACGTTTTATTTTTTCATGTTGAATTTAAATAGTACACAGACAATGCTGCATCTATCAGGTAATAATACTCGGGCTTTACAAAATTTATTTGTTAACAAAGTTTTTACAGATAAAAGGCCTCTTCAGTAAACATTTTCCACAAAAAAAAAGTTTACATGTAGAACAAATATTTTTTTTTTTTTCGCAATATCTATACATATTTTACTGGTTTTTAGTCTTTCAAAAATCGTAATTAAATGTGGTGAAAATTCTTGTGGCAATTTTCTTTCTCCAGTTGTTAGACACAAGAATTTATAGCAATTAAATTTTGGAATGTTAGAAGGCCCGTCTACGAGATTTTGATTTTGATTTATGCTTACTAACCATTTGGTCCTCTCTACTCATCCGTCCGTCGTATACATCTATCTGTTTTTTAAATGTTTTTATTTAGCATCACCCGGTTAGAACTTGCCCGGAAACATGTTAATAAAACCAAAGACTTTTTGATAAAAAGTACTTTGGACTGACGAATCGAAATTTGAGCTTTTCAACAAGAAGCGGCGCAAAATAGTGTGGCGAAATGATGATGAAGGATTGCAGGAACGTCATTTGCAGGCTACAGTCAAGCACGGAGGAGGCAATGTAATGGGGTGGAGATGCTTTTCCTGGGCTTGTGTGGGAAATGTGGTGCGAATTCACGGAATCATGACAGCAAATGTCTACATTGACATCATTAAGGACAACGTTTCGAAAAACTGTCCTACGAAATAGCTTCTTTTTCCAACAGGACAACGACCCGAAGCATACAGCTAAGAATACCAAAGCCTATCTCCGTTCATGCCAAATAAAACCCCTTGGATAGCCACTACAAAGTATTGATCTCAACCCGTTCGAGAACCTGTGGGCCATTCTCGAAAACAAAGTGGTGAAAGATGATGTCACTAATAAGGACACTTTTTTCACGGTTCTCCAGAAGGCGTGGAACGAAATCGATCCTCAGCACCTCCAGAACTTGGTCGATCGTATGCCCAAACATCTTCAACAGGCCATTGAGGAGGCCACACTAAATATTGATGCATTTAACTTTTTTGCTTTTATTGTGTGATTTCTCCAACTCGGACTTTTATACTTGTTCCTTTTTTTTTATTTTCCGTGCCATTAAAAAAAAAGTTTGGTTTGAGTTTTATGAATTGAATCCAGCTAAATATGATGGAAATGCAATGAGCATGTTGTTTTTATAAAAAAGACTCGTGAATTTGATAATTTTACTTAACAAAATTGAGAACATCGTTATCTAATGTTGCTTTTAATTGTAATTCTAAACAACGATTTGTTTATATCGCTTCAATATCGATTGCTAACAACACCTCTAACTGTCATAACATGAAGAAACGTTACTCAAAGGTTTTGAGTGATTTTAATATTATTTTGAGGGTGGGCTTTCATTTTTCTCAACGCATATTAGCACACATTGAAGAAGTCATGTACGGAAATGAAAAAAAACTAACGAAAATGGCAAAACTTGTTAATTATTTGAAAGAGGAATAGTTAAGGGGGTATTCTAGTGTAGAGGCACGAATTTCGGCATTTTTTTCGAGCACCGAAAAAAATAAACGAAAAATAATTTTACTATTCATTATATCATTATTTGATTGACTATATTTTAAGTATAAAACAAAAATTAAACGGAAAAAATATTCATAATTAGTATAGTTACAAGCTAATGAAATGAGGGGGTTAAAAAAAAGTTGTGCCATGGTGGACACGATTCCAACCCTTTTGGTTTTCTGACACAAAAAAAATCGAACAGATTCTGAATCAGTAAAGATGCCGCTATCGCATGAACCTCGGATATACCAAAGACATGTTTTTTTGTCAAAATGGCGGCCGTATGAAAATGAAAATTGCTTTGTAGCTCGTTCTTTATGACGATTTCATTTTTTTTTAAATAGTCACATTGAAAAATAATATTTTTTTTATTGGTTCATGCGATAGATAGATGTATAAAGATTAATTGGCAACAAATTTGGAATGAATTGGTTCAGTAGAGATATCGTGTACGCCAGCTTGAAAACAAGTTTCGAGAGAAACGTGTTGAAGTTCTGAATCATGGCCGTACTAGATTAGATATCGCATCACTAAGATTGCCATAACTCGTTGAATAATGGGATTTTCGAAAAGTCCTTACTAGGGTATATTCTTGAGTGTCTAAACTTCAAAAATATGAATAAAAAAAACGGTTTTTTAAATTTCTAGACTAGAATACCCTCTTAATATACAATTCTATGAAATTGTGGTAGTAGTTTTTGATGAAATAATCCAGCAATTAGGAAAAGTTTCTAAACATCCAAGGTTTGCCTTTTTATGCTTACCACTGTATTTTCAAACAATTTCATGAACTCATTTATTAGCGAATTCGTTTTTGTTCAGTTTCAACCCCAGTGCCACACTAACTGCAGTAAAAACGTTTTTATATTCACTCAGTTTCAACCTAGTGTCGCAAACAGTGTTGGAAAAAATCATCTTCCCTAAGATCAAATGCATAGATTTTCGGGCTAGGTTGCATCGAAAACCTATATATTCCAAACGAAAATTAAAATGACAGACCCAGGCAACCAGTGAATATGAGCAAATGAACTTTTGTCCTTCAATATGTTTTGATGTTTATTTTTTCCACCCAGTGTCATTTTCATCTGGATTATCGGAACTTATCAGAACTGAATTGCTTTTAAACCAAATGAATATCAGCTGTTGTTAACTTCTAACCTGAGGCTGCTGTGTGCGGTTGGGTTTTGCAGCTGCCGGATGCCGTATTCGGAAATACCTTATGAAATTCCTGATGTCGCAAATGACTTGACGGTAGCTACAACCACTCGTTGTATCCATTCTGCATATGCCGTTGCTACCGTCCCGCCAAATAAAATTTATTTTGAACTTAAATTCACTGCCAGAACGAATATCGTTTCGGATGTGATGAATATCAATTTGTTGCTTTTGATATCCAAAGCATAAATAACAGCGAAGTTATGAACCCCACTCAATGTCGCATTCATTCATTATAGCAAATTTGTTTAAGCAACAGCGATATGAACAAAATGAACTCGTTTGTTATTGTCATCAATATAATGAGGGCTGTATGTTTCAAACTGAAATAAAAGTCATCTACACTGAAATAAAATCATGTTCGTTACTCGTGAATATTTGTTGATATTCTAAGACACTGGTCGCAAAAGGTTCGCCCCGAAAGCTGTTAGTTTCGCACTGAGATGTTTCACGCGTTCACCAATATAACTATACTGAACAGTCAAGTTCCGAGTATAGGGCACTTGCTACACCTACATGCAGAGCATCTGTTGGGCAAACATCATTTGTTTGCATTCGGTGTTTCTATGCAGCAGAAACGGATTCATTATCAATCGTCGTTCTTGTAGATGATTTGAATATAGTTGCGATCTTTCTATTAGCGCGAAATATTTCATAGAACTAACATGAACTTTGTGAAACAGTTGAGCAAGCTATTTACCGAACAAGAGCTTTTGTGCCCAGCATGTATCAACCGTCAACAAATTCAATGTGCTTATTGGTGTGACTTTTCACGAAACAACTTGGTATTGTATCACTGATTAGTAGCTGAGAAATAAAAGAAGATACAGATATCATGATAACAGCATACAAAAAAAAATAAGTTAACCAATTGTTAGAACATGGGTTGCATTTTTAATTAATAATTCACTGTTTGTTATATTTTTATTCTGATTTTGAAATTTACCCGGTTTATTTTTACTAACCACCGATTAAGGATATCTGCACACGAATATTCATTATAGTTTACTTCTTCACGAGACCAGTATTTCAGGGCAAAAAGCACAAAGCCTAAATGGGAGCACACTTCACCTAATCCGGCTATACAATCGCAATGTGCAATTACAATCTGTGAAACTTTTTGAATAATCAATCTGCTTTCATTGATATGTATCATAGCCAAAACAGAGATTTCTATTTTTCTCCGTGTATATGGCTTTGACGCTAAAAGTAAATATTTTTATGTAAAAAAACATATATTCGCATGTTAGTAATATTGTGCAGCGCGTAATTTCTACAACTGTTTCGCTAAAATAATTATTTATACAAAGCTCAATCTTGTCGATCCATATAAATCCTATGCAGCGATCTCTTCTGCCTGCCCAACAGATCACAAATACATATGCACGCTGCAAGAGCCCTATTGTTTTGGAAAATCTAAAAATAAAGACTATGAAAATGGAAAACCTACTGCTTTTGCTTTTGTATTATTGGAATCGTAATCCAATTCGGATTCTGATTTTGAAGAGTATATTCGCGTAGACGGCATTAAGCTTCGTGTGCTTTCATTGGGAGGCGAAAATAATGATGGATATTCAGGTGGAATAAACATGTTTTCAAAATCAAAATACCTTAACGTAACGTTTCACGTAACGAATATTTATTTTATGTGATGAAATAAGAGGTCCGATATCGCAGAAACATATTGAACGAGAATTGTGTCTAATGATGATTTTATATTATAATAATAATTATTTATGGAACAAACAGGAAATGCATCGACAAATGGTTAAGTGAGTCTCAGAACTACATGTGTTAGGTAATCAAACAAAAAAAAATTTAAAAAAATTAACAAAGAAGTAAAAATTTTCATTCAAACTTTTATATTTTTACACTGCACTTGGCCCTTCTGATCTGATAGAGAATAATTTACCTCCCAAGCACTAATATCGCCACCAGACGTCGACACTGTACATTTGTCATTGCAAGTATAAACAAACCAGACTATATAACGCACACCAACAAACCACCGCATTCGTGAAACTGAAAAGTTTTTTTATTACAGAGTCAGTTTGGCACTGTTTTCAGCTTTAAAAACGAATTCGCTATATGTTTACATGTATACTCAGCTGACACAGAATAATGTGTCAAGCTCATACAGTGTTGCGGACTTTCATGGGCGTGTGTTTCACAAAGGTCCACGCGAACTTTAGCCCCGTACTACTCTTCTAGATCACGGATATGGAAAACACAGAAAAAAAACAAAACATTTCGATCATTTTCAAAAATTCCTACTTTCGAAACGCCGCCCATCCGATCGCCCATATTAGAATGCTGTTGCCTGATTATGCAGCATTGACTCGGTTCATTTTGAGGAAACTTTAAGATGTTAATCGATTAGTTATTATTACTTTTCACCCTCCTCTTCCTGTAGATACGTGTATAAGTGAACCTCGCCTCGCGTCCCGGCTTCCCGTTCATTGTTTGTGTCCAAAACCCCAAAACCCGCATGCAAAAGTTCCCAAGTTGCGCTGCGGAGAGTTCCCGGGAATCTGATTATCGCCGGGGCTTGGTTTCCACCTCCGGTCTGGTTTCATTCCTCTTACCGATGGAATTATGAATGGAGCATTTGTGCTTAAATTGTTTGGTTTCGTAGTAGATTAATGTGTCAAATTTATAACGCTTTACCTCGTTTTTTTTGTTGTCTCTTGCTGTTGTGCCACGATTGATTTATTATTCCACTGATTGAGATAACACGTGGTGTATATACCTCGGTGTACCTGTCCAAAGACCTTCCTCCTATGTTTAAATCTTCCAAGCCCGTGTGGTGCGCTTCGCTTCGATCTGAATCCGATTTCCTAAACTCATGAATTGAGATGTACCGTGTACTCCACAGTTAATCCTATCGGACAAAGTGTTCAGCCAAATCGATGTTACGCGAGATGGGTAACGATTTCTTCTTGGCGGGAGCAGCAGCAGCAACAGCCACGAGGAAGAGACTCACCTTTCGAAACGAGTCAAGTATCGGCCGTGACAAATCATTCAATTAACTCCGAATTGCGGAGCGCTCGTTATGAGCGCTAAATCTTTCAATTCTGGCCCGCCGAGGCTCTACGCTTTTGAGATTGGTCTTTTGCGAGGGTTTTGGTACCGATTTTCTGGTTAATTTGGAAATTGTAATCATGATTGATGATGCCCGCGCAGTAATTAATGATGTTGTTATCGTTATGTCGATTTAAGCCTTTGTCCGAGCAGAATGGGCGGAATGGCAGCTCCGCAGGTTAATTGGGAGTTTACAAATCCCAATTCGGAGAGCCGAGCCAAGCTTGTTTGGTTTAGGAAGAGTTGGAGAGAAGTTGATTTATGTGGATTGCGCCATAGAAAATTAGACAATCATTTATCATCCGCTAGTTTAAATGTGCGTTTTATCGACATTTCCGATGATGGGTTAGTTTGTGCAATTAATTGTGAGAATCTATTTTATGGAACCACAGGTGAACAAAGTAAGAATGTCGGAACCAATCGTGTGTTTACAGTAAGTATTTATTTGCATAAAAAAACAGAAGAGCTTCTCTATTTCTCGCAAATAAAGACTTCGGAGTTAGAGTCGTATCCAAAATTTTCTGCTCAATTTCACTTGGCGATTTTCGTTCAACTATGAAAATGGCGCCCCAAGAAGTACCACTGGTTTCGTTTTTTTCACTTCTGAGATTGAGATATTTTGTAAAAACTACTCACATATACCAATGTTAACTTTGAGCAGTTTATTCGTATTTAGAAGACTAGAAAAATCATACCAGCTTCGCTTATTTTCTAGTCAAATTTTTGCCTTGTGTGCTTTAACTGGAACAAAATGATCCACAATTGTATCTAAATCAAGGTCTTAGCGAATGTCGATCGAATGAATTGCCAAGCCATTGAGTCGGGCTTGATTCATTTTGGAACGTAGATTATATATATATATATATATATATATATATATATATATATATATATATATATATATATATATATATATATATATATATATATATATATATATATATATATATATATATATATATATATAATGGATTTCTGTGCGCCTGTCTGTCTGTCTGTCTTGGTCTGCCATACAAATGAAACACAAATTTATGCATTACTCAAGAATTAATCAAGCAAATGAAATCAAATTAGGCATATTGAAATTTTAGGGTGCAATAAATGTTTCTATGGTGGTTAGACTCTACACAAATAAAACATAAATTTCTGCATTACTCTAGAATTAATCAAGCAAATGAAACCAAATTTAGCATGTGGAGGTTTTAGGGGGCAAGAAACATTTCTAAGGTGGTTCAACACTCCTTCCAGCTTTCTGACCCATGATCTTGCTCATAGTAAGAAAACGTGAATGTTTTTTTTTTCAAATTTTGGACGAGACTAAGTTTGCCGGGTCAGCTAGTTTTTAATAAATTTAAGCTTGCTAAAAATGCGTTTCCACGATGCCACTGTAATTGGAAGCGTCAGTAAAATTCATAGTGCCGTCTCGATGTTAAAATAGAAGGCTCCGAGAGAATATCTGAGAATAAAGTTCAAGGTGCCTAAAGACGTCGAAGAGTTCTGGCCATGGAAGAGATCCTTCATCAGCGTCTTGAACACATCCAACTCTGGGAGGGAGTTTCCAACATTTCGAATCCCTTTCTGTAGTACGAAACGTCTAAGTCTTCGAAATATGCCTCAGTTTCTGCGATGACTTCCTCATTCGATGTGAATCTCTTACCCTGGAGCCACCGCTTGAGGTTTGGGAACATATAATAGTCGCTGGGGGTCAAGTCTGAGAATATGGTGGGAAAGCAACCAATTGGAATCGTAATTGGTACAACTTGGCCATCGCTTTAAAAGACATATGCGATGGTGCGTTGTTGTGATGGTACAGAACTTCTTTCATCGCCATATGGGGCCGTTTTTCCTTTATTTCGTTGTTTAGTTTGTCCAATAACGCTGCATAATAATCTCTGGTAAAAATAACACTGCAGACTGCCTATTGGGCTCAGGAGTGTGGTAAAGTGGCCTCCATCAAAATTCCTGGTTGAAAAGGCCGTCATCCCAATTTCTCAATATATATATACTTGGCAACAGATGAACCAGTTTGAATGTGACAGTCGGCAAATAGAAGGTATTCTAATTCTAAATATCGCTGTCGAGTATGGTTCGAATCGCTCAACCGATTTCGGAGATATGGTCGGAACAAGTTCCGATGAACATGGAATATGGAGAAGAAATCACCAAACCACACCACAATTCAATTACAAGTTTAATGGAATCTAGGACCACATTGAACACTTACCGGTGGTCAGTTTTTCTTCTTACTTGAATCAATATCCGTCATACGACGCTTTTTATCACACTAGGATTCGACTTGAAATCACAGAGAAGAATGAGTTCATGACTGTGGGTAAATTTTTTCAGGTTTTTGTGATTATGATGGCAATAAAAATAATTAAATTATGATTAGTTGTAATTAGTTTATTATTTTTGTTAAGACCATACAGCCATTTCATTTCATTTTTCGTTCAATGATGAAGTTCATTTAATTTTATCGAACAGCTTAAATCCAACATTAAATTTACATCAGTAGTTCAAAAGTCGTGGAAGCACGTTTGATAGAAACTCTACTAACAACAGCCTCTTTTGCAAGGGTGAGGTTCTCCTGGGACCAACTCCCTCGATTCGTTTTCCTTTGGTAGCTGCGAGGCATCTGAAATTGATGGAAAATATGTCTTAGAAACCTTCAACTAAACGCAAACCATGCCGGGATCCCCCACTGAAAGGGTGACGGACTTACCCCGACAACACACATTTTTCAAGAAGACTATTTCTATTAACTTATTGCTTTAACTTACCTCAACTCGAATCCCAGTGATTGCTAACAATCCAGGGGACAAACTGTAGAGCAACGGAAAAGAATTTGAAACCGCGTTCAACAATAAAAGCTTAAACTTCACTGACGGAAAATTACATCCGGCTGCATATCATCGGCACTCGCGTTTGTTCTGATTTATATTTTGACAATTGACGAATCACGGTGGGTTCGATGTGATTGAAAACGTCTAAAATAATAAATGTAGAGTATTCAAAAACGTAGTTAATCAGAGTTTTCTAGTAAAACTCAGGGGGTGCCGGTCTTATCCTCAGTGGCGGGCTTACCCTCCCTTCCCCTACATTGAAGAACCTTTTGGTAAAGGGTGTGTCACATCAAATTGAATCACGGAAAAAACGCTGTAGAAATTTAATTTTAGGAATTATATCTTCAGCTTTCGCTTATAATCAGACAAGAGTGTATAGATCACGTTGGCCATGCTTCACTGTCAATTTTTCGTAAATTTGGAAAAATGTCGTCGAACGAAAAAGAGCGTCGTGAATTATTCCTGCGCATTCATTTCGAGAATCCGGAGTTGTCACATCGGGACATCGGTAAGATGCTGGGAATCGTCCAATCCACGGTCAGCAGAGTACTAAAACGATACTTCGAGAACCTAACCATCGACCGGAAGGTGAAGAACGGCAAAAATGGATGCTCCGTCAGTGAAAAAGATCACAAGCGCGTAGTTAAGCAGTTTAGACGTGATCCGAAAAGTTCGGTCCGGGATGTCGCCAATAAGCTGAATTTGTCAAGTTCATTCGTCCAGCGGACCAAGCAGCGAGAGGGCCTGCGTACATACAAGGTTCAGAAGGCTCCTAACCGCGACGAAAGGCAAAACATGGTGGGGAAGACGCGAGCCCGGAAGCTGTACACCGAAATGCTGACGAAGCGCATTGCCTGGTAATGGACGACGAAACCTACGTCAAAGCGGACTTTCGTCAGCGGCCGGGCCTGTTGTTCTTCTCCGCAGAGGACAAATTCAGCGTTCCGGAGGAGATTCGCAAGCAGAAACTATCCAAGTTTGCCAAAAAGTACATGGTATGGCAAGCGATCTGCTCTTGCGTAAAGCTGAGCTCCCCCTACGTGATGACCGGCACGGTAAACGGGCAGGTTTACCTTAAGGAGTGCCTACAGAAGCGCTTACTACCACTATTGAAGCAGCACGAGGGCCCGACCATCTTCTGGCCGGATCTCGCTTCGTGCCACTATTCAAAGGACGTGTTGGAGTGGTACGAAGCCAACGGGGTCACCTTCGTGCCAAAGGAAATGAACCCGCCCAACGCGCCGGAGCTTCGCCCAATAGAGAAATATTGGGCGATTATGAAGCAGGCCCTCCGGAAGAACCCAAAAGTTGTCAAATCGGAGGCGGACTTCAAGAGAAAATGGATTTCTGTTAAAGAAAACTACAACCTGACGTTGTACAGAACCTTATGGACGGGGTAAAGAGGAAGGTGCGAGCATACGGGCTTGGGCTCGAAGTATGAATAAAAAGAAAATGCCAAAAGTTGTTTAATAGTTTTTATTTTACTGTCTAAAATTTTCAAAAGGATCGGTCTACTGGGCGAATTTCTACAGCGTTTTTTCCGTGATGCAATTTGATGTGACACACCCTTTATATAGAGAAATGTATTCTTTTGAAAACATTCTTTATCATGACATACCATGTCCCACTGTCGATTCATGTAAGCTTTGACAAAACTCAGACCTCTTCCGATGTGAGATAGTGTAAGATTAGGAGCTTTAACCTTTTAAACCCTCTTTGTGCGGGGATGTTTTACCATTTAACATTCAAATTGAAATATTGCTTTATTTGGATGTTTTACCATTTAACATTTAAATTGAAATATTGCTTTTTTTTACATAAGCGATTTTGAGGAAATCGAAGCTTTTTTTAGCTATTTCCCGCTTATCCCGGTAAGAAAGCCTCGATTTACGTTGAGCTCTCTCCTTCACACCGTATCCTTGAGGATTCGCCAAATAATTAAGCACTACTTGCACTACTTGATCGTCCAATCCGACGAGAAATTTCTCTGATACTAACATTTTAATGGTGAAATGCATCGATTTGTTTTTCTTCTCTCTCCGTGAGCACTTTCCCTTTGGAATTTTCCAGATTTATGGATCAAAATAATTAAAACAACGGAAAATGTAACTGGCCTTAAAGAAAGTTGACACATGAAAAAAAATGAGTGGGTTATATATATATATATATATATATGATATAACCGCAAGGTTGACGTGGGACTACCTTAGCTTAGCAATTATTTGATGGTATTGATTAAATTCTTGATTGAATGTAACAATTTCCGAATTTAATTGAATTCAATATATTTGCTTTGTGAGTAAAAATTAATGACAGTCCTTTTACGTTTGGTATGATGATTAGGACAAAATATGTGAACGGGAAAATTATTAAACGATTATTTTATTTTACATTTCCCTCTGAAGTTTGCATCTCTGAAGTGTACGTACTTCTCGAAACGCGATTTTGCTTGAATCTTGAAAGTTCATTCGCCTCTAGTGTATGCATGTTTTTCCCAGGTTTCTGAGTTTAGAAGACCGTGTGAGGAAAACATATTCTAGTCTGCACAAAGGCAAGCGAGTACAAAAGTACTCGCAGTTTCCATTTATTTGCAAAACCGATTTCCCCAGACACCTTGGTTTTAAAGTCTGTGTTAGGGAAACACATTTCGGTCGGAAGAAAAATATCCCCGACTTGAATGAATTTGCAATGCCAATTACCTCACGCTCCATGGATTAGAAGTCTGTGTTAGGGAAACACATTTTAGTCGAAACCAAAATATCCCCGACTTGCATGAATTTGCAATGCTGATTTCCTCCAGGTACCAAGGTTTTGAAATTTCTGTTAGGGAACACATTTCTGTGGGATCAAGAGCTCCCTAAACTTTCACGTGTTTCAAAGCCGTTTTCTCCAATGCTGCTTGGTTTTGAAGTCTGTGTTAGGGGACACATTTCGGTGAGAACAAAAATCCCCATACTTTCATGTATTTGGAATGTTGATTTCCCCAAGACTGCTTGGTTTTGATGGCTGTGTTGGGGAAGCTATAAATCGGGCCAATCAAAACGAGGTAGTTAGGGCGTGTAGATAATTCTCAACATTTTACAGTTATTCAATTGTTTATCTAATGAAGAATAACATTTTGACGTAGGACTACGTCTAACCGGAAGATATAGGGGGAGAAATTGAAATCTAGGCACTGAACAAGTAGGAAAAAAATGCAAGATTTGGAACGCTTATAACTCGATCATTTCTCAATAGATCGCAAAGGTTTTTGCATCAATTGATAGGAAATATATCTACGCATCTATCATAACGAATAACATTTCATTTTTCTTGAGATAAATAATTGAATAATTGTGAAATATCAAGCATTGTCAAAATGCACTATGTGCCCATTTTTGATTGGTCCATTTTGTGCTCCTCAAATCGTATCGACCAAAACGGGCAACCAGAGCAGCAGCGAAATAGAATGAAGCACGATTGGGAAGGAAAAAGAAAAAAAAATGAACGAAACATTGGTCTCAGTCTCACATATGCGTAATTCTCGAGCCAGCCAGTCAGCTTAACAATCCCCGCTCCGCTGCCGTAACGATCATTCTCATTCAAACCGTACACCACATCGGTTCGCATCACAACACATCAACAAACCAACCCAAGCAGCCATGTCTGGACATGGTAAAGGAGGAAAAGTGAAGGGAAAGGCAAAATCCCGCTCGAACCGTGTTGATCTGGAGTTCCCCGCAAGGGTAGCTAGGCCGAGCGCGTTAGTACCAGTGCACCAGTCCACCTAGCCGGCGTTATATAGTTTCGGCCGCCGAAGTGATCGAGTTAGCTGGCAAAGCTGCTCGCAACGATAAGAAAACCCACATTCGGAACAGAACACATTCGGTTCGGTGGACATCAAGACAACAACAGGCAGTTGCGGCGAGTGGCGAGTGGCAAACGCAATCGCAAAACGGCATCAGGTACCAGAAGAAAAAAGTTTGTTCTTTATACAAACTGCGTTGGTGGCAAATCCAGAACAAGGCGGCATCGAGGGCATTCGAAATGGTTTTTTTTCAAAACCACGAGTACTATGTTGTCTAAATTGGAACCATTCCATAAAACAAGGCGCTTTTCAGGGCCATTAAACCTTCCAAAAAAGAGTTTAGGAAATACAGTTCAATGCTTTCTAAAACAATATCCAAAATAATAATAAAACACAAATTGATTTTTTCATAATTTGTTTGCCAGGATATGATGAGTATGTGAATTTGGTAGTTGTTCTGAGCTTATTGATTTTCACCAATTCTTAAATAGCTTCTAGATTGAAAGTACAGTAATTTACACTTATCTCGACATTTAGCTAATTGGACGGACCTGCAATGCGACATATTTAGTTGGACATTTTTGTAAACATAGAGTTCGGGGTCCAAATTATGACCCCACATTGAAAGTCGACACTGTACCACTGTCATCGCAAATGTTCAATTGCCATTGAATGTAATTTACTGTAAAATATGTCACAAGCTGGATGGGAAGAAATTTTCCAACTGTGAAAGCTGTGGCGAGTGGCAAATGCAATCGCTGAACAGAAAGGTTTAGCCGAACAAGATGGGGATATCGAGTGATAACAAAACAATAAACTCTTTAGATTGAAGATAATTTTGTGATCCTGAAAAGGACCCTTTTTAGCCTGCATGTGAATTAAACGAGCGAACAAATCGTAATGAATGTATTTTTTTTTGCCATCGCTCCCTTTTAACGCTCATTCGTTCGTCTCGTTGGACTCGCCCCTCTGGCTGAGTTTGCCGATTTGTCTCTATCCTGTGAGTGTGTACCGCTAGAGTATAAAACACGCGGACCCCAAAAAAATATCTTATTTTCTTTCAAACCGTAAACCCGTGTGGTTGTACGGCATCGGCATCGTGGACGTAAAAAAGGAGGACAAGTTAAGGGAAAGGCAAAGTCCCACTCGAACCGTACAGGTCTCCAGTTCACTGTTGGTCGCATTCACTGATTGCTCCGCAAGGGTAACTAGGCCGAACGGATTGGTGCCGGAGCACCAGTATACCTAACAGCGATTATAGAGTTTCGGCCGTCGGAGTGCTCGATTTGGCTTGCAAAGCTGCTCACGACAATCAGAAAACCCGCATCAAGAACAGAGCAGCTTCGGTTCGGCGCTCATCAAGACAACGCACGTCGCATTAAATGTAATTTACTGAACAATATGTCACAAGCTGGATGGGAAGAAATTTTCCAACTGTGAAAGCTGTGGCAAACGCAATAGCTAAACAGGAAGGTTTAACCGAACAAGATGGGAATATCGAGTGATAACAAAAACACAACACCAAAGGTTCTTTTCAGAACCATCAACATATTCATAAAGAGTAGACAGTAAACTAATCCATTTTTCAGGTATATAGGTAGGTATTCACGTAGGAGAAGAAAATAAAACAATATATTTAAAATATATATTTAACAAAAGCTGTCCCCTTTGTATATTCCTACGTCACTCCGGTTATGTCCCCGACATTACCCACCCGTCTTTTTATTAATTGCGATAGATACGTAGAAACATTCCCTACCAATTGATGCAAAAATCTTCCCGATCCAGTAAGAAATGTTTGAGTTATAAGCATTCGAAATTTTTCATTTTTTTCCTGCATGTTCTGTGTTTAGGTTTTCATTTTACCCCCCATATATTCCGGTTAGACGTAGTCCCACGTCAAAATACAAACACATTCCTTTACGCTCAGCGCTTGCACACACACATATGAAAATCACGCAATGTATGGTTGTCACCAATACCTACACACTAGAATATAAATTGAAGCATTGTTTGTTTACAATGACACACATCACCTGGTTTTAAAGAAATTGGACAGAGTATAGTATTGATGTACGAATTTTTGAACGTGTTTCTCTCGAAACCATGTTTTTTTTCAGTTGGTGGTATCGATATCTCAGGATCTACTCGACCGATTTGGCTTAAAATGCATTATCTAAAGCATTACATAGCCGTTTTTTGATCCCTTTTTGACGTGGGACTACGTCTAACCGGAATTTATGGAGGGTAAAATGAAAACCTAAACACAGAACATGCAGGAAAAAATGAAAGATTTCGAATGCTTATAGCTCGAACATTTCGTACTGGATAGGAGATATGTTTGCATCACTTGATAGGGAATATTTCTACGCATCTATCGCAACTAACAAAATGTTGTTTTTCATTAGATAAACAATTGAATAACTGTAAAATATTAGGCGTTATCTAAACGCCCTAACTGCATCGTTTTGATTGGCCCGATTTACGGTTTCCCTAACACAGCCATCAAAACCAAGCAGCCTTGGGGAAATCGGCATTGCAAATACATGAAAGTAGGGGGACTTTTGTTCTCATCGAAAAATGTTCCCTAACACAGACTTTAAAACCAAGCAGCGAAATCGGCATTGCAAGCACACGAAAGAGCCTAGAGGCGAGTGAACTGAAAAGTTTAAACCCTCTTAAAGCCAAAAAGAAGAAAAAGAACACACGAAAGTAGGGGGAGCTTTTGTTCCCACCGAAATGTGTTCCCTAATAGAAATTTCTAAACCAAGGTGCCTGGAGAAATCGGTATTTCAAATTCATGCAAGTCGGGGGTATTTTTGTTCCGACTGGAATGTGTTTCCCTAACACAGACTTCAAATCCATGAAGCGTGGGGAAATCGGCATTGCGAATTCATACAAATCGGGGGTATTTTTGTTCCGATTGAAATGTGTTTCCCTAACACAGACTTCAAAACCGTGGTTTCTGGGGAAATCGGCTCTGCAAATAAATGCAAACTGCGAGTACTTTTGTCCTCGCTTGACTTTGTGCAGAGTGGAATATGTCTGTCCTAACATGATCTTCTAAACTTAGGAACCTGGGAAAATCGTGCAGCCACTAGAAGCGAATGAACTTCCCAGTTTCAAGCAAATTCGAGATTCGAGAAGTATGTACACTTTTGGGATGTAAACTTCAGAGGGAAATGTAAAATAAAATAATCGTTTGATAATTTTTTTTTGTCTTTATTGGAAAGATTTTCAGCCTTAGGCTGATTCATCAAACGTTTGATAATTCTTCCGTACATATATTTTGTTCTAGTCATCATACCAAACGTAAAAGGTCCGTCATTAAATTTACTTGTAACGAAGAACAATCAATCACAATAAATGAATTGACTTTACACGGCATTTGTTCATTTTTTTCACTCACAGAGCAAATATATTGAACTCAATTGAATTTGGAAACTGTTTCATTCAATCAAGAATTTAATCAATACAAACGAATGATTGCTCAGCTAAGGTAGTTCCACGTGAACCTTGCGGTTATATCATAGATATAACCCACTAATTTTTTTTAGATTTTTGATGACCTTTTAACACCGATTTTCATGAAAAATAACTCACTTTTAACAAAAGTGGCCGCTGTTTTGGTATTGTTTAGAATTTTCAAAAACCCCTATATGACGCTTTAGCTTCATTGGAATTCGTTCTGCGAAACCCCGTTTCTTCAGAACCGATTTTCGAACAGCATCTTCGCATCCAGCTTTCAACAGCGTAATAATTATTCGCGCACTCAAAAACTGGAAAATAAATCTTCAAATATACCTTGAACAATAACCAAAATGCTCGAATACTTCACTTTATTCCTACCATTCCGAAAAAAAAAATCATGAAAATTTATTATTTTTCGACCTTCCAGACTGAAGCCCTTAAGCAATTAACAATAACTGTAAAACAACGCAATTGGGTGTTTCAATTTTGCGAAAATCAAAGAGAGGTCATTGATTTCATGTACGGACAGAAGCAACTACTAATGATTGATGTTTTTTTACTTACTTGAAAGATAAAATATAATACGGGGGAAAAAATTGCAATAGTAAATTCTTGGATTAAGTAGTGGAGGCAATCTGGCATAGTGGTAACATCCATTCCTCTCACGCTAAAGGTCACGAGTTCAATTCTCACTCCCGACATTCTTCCAAAAAAATGGGAGTAAAGTGACGAACCAGCCAAAATTGTTGAAAGTCACTATAATATAGATAAAAATTGTAATGGGTTGTATCTAGGACACGACCGCAGTTTTCGGCGTAGAACTACGGAATTATATTATTCAATCCTCTTGTTTATCACTTCGGATATTATTTTAGAATGCATCGAAATTTTTGAAATGTCTTTTTAGCTATTTAATCTTTTATTACTTCAGTATACTCGTAAAAGTCGATTAGAGTCGAAAGCTATCAGCACTTCTCGTTTATTTGGTTCAACTCGCATCAGACTTTCTCCTTCCCACTCAGATATCGATAACAAACTATGAACTCTTTTGCTCCTATATTCCGCTTGAGATGTGATCGAACCCCACAACATGCAACAGTAAGGCTACCCTACTGGAATTTGAAAGCATACTTTCATTAACTTTCATATACGTTTATCTAAAAAAAATTAGTGTATATCTATATTCCAAAATTCTGGATACTCTTCCATATCCGCACTAGCACCAAAAATTCTCGTATGCTGCTTTTCTTTGTCGTAGCACACCTCGATACAGAGGGCTTCCTCTCCTTCTATCGAGCTTTGTGTGTTTGTGTGTGAAATCAGCATTAGGCATGAATGATATCCGCTCGTTGTGTTATGCTAGCTCACTCGCATCTGTGTTTTCATTCTATTCTATTTTTGGATTCCGCCTCTAGCGCTGAGAAGGGCCCCTTGTGGAAAGAAACTCTAGTCCATACTCCTCCTACACCCGGCAAGAAAACAATTCTCTCCCGATCGACGCTCTGCGGCAACCATGTTGCTTCGATGACCACCAAACGAGGAGTGGTGTGGCTTCAAAAGGAAGGTATTGTAGAAAGGCCCTTTGAAAACTCTACTCTACTCTACTCTACTTCAGCGCTACCACCTCCGCCCTCTTGCCTTGAGAAAGGCACTCGATCCCTCGCCGTCCAGCCCGTCCAGCAACGATGTTGTCCAGTCGGTGTCCACACAAAGAATGGCTGAAAAAAAGGTGTGGCTTCAAATCGGGGATGGCTTATTTAAACCAAATATGTTGGAAACGGGCAAAAACGAATGTATCAATTGCTCGTTATTGACAGCTCTGTTCGGGAATACACACAAATCGACAGAACAAACGTATGGGAATATGAGAATGCTTCCAGTTTTCATTAATTTAAACTGTTTAGGTATGAGTGGATTGTACTGTATAGTATATCAAACGAAACTTAGAGAATTACCGATTCCATTGGTGTGCAAAGTATCAGAATTTGTTCGCTGTGAAAATAGTTATTAACGTTAACTTTATTTCACAAAAACGTGACCTGTTTTCTGATTTGGTCTTTCCGAAAGACGTAGTTCTACGTCAAAAAAATTCTTGGATTTTGGCGCCCCAAAAAGTCAGCGCCCCCGGCAAATGCCGCGTTTACCGACCGCACACTACGCTACTGATTATGATACCTCAAATTTTTAAACTGGATTGTGTTTAGTGAGTTCGAGAACGTGACTAACTGTGGCAATATGTGTCCAAGACAATAGTTCAACAACAAGCGTTACGCTTGGTCCTGATGGCATATTTTGGTTGTAATCTACCGTTCTGAATCATATTTCGAACGCTTAAGGCATTTGATGCAGAAAACAGATCTAAACATTATGCACAAGTATTATTTGTTTGATATTTTTATTAAATCAGTTTAATAAGCTTTTAAGCTTTTTACTTTGGTGCCTATTTGATTGAAAACATCAACAATTATCGAATAAAAATGATTTTCATTTTTAAAATGATTTTTGGACACTATTTATAAAAAAAATTATAGGAGGTTGTGTCCAAGATACGACCGCATTTTTGACGTAGAACTACGCTGTTATTTTGTATAAGTCGCTTATTTATACCTTCGGATATTATTCTATAATGCTGTGAAATTTTAGAAACAACAGCTTAGTAGAATAATCTCTGAAATAGTTTTTTCATTGTACAATCAGTTGACGATAATTGATTGATGATTCATTCTTGCCCTCGCAAAACAATACACTTGCTGATCGTATGTCGCAATTTATTTCATGTCAATGCATTGAAAATTTACCTCGAACGCTATTCCGGTGGCCTTTTTCGCAATTGACATAGACTGGGCTACAGTCGATTATATACATGTTGCACCATTCCACATCTCATAACTACATCAATATATCTTTGGCACCGCATGGAAACAACAACTATGACAACACTTGCAAGTATCAAATATCATGCTACATGTTATTTAGTATTGTCTCAAAGGAATCGCACCTCTAGGCATCGTTCGAACAATGTAAACCAAGCGTCAAACAAGCGTGCCTTCCTCTTCTTCTTGCTCATCACACACTACGTGAAGCGTCCAATTTATGATGCGGAAAGAAAAACACACGATACGAATAACGCGAAAAACGAACAGAAAAACCAAATGACGATATCCAAGTTGGATTACCACTGGTGGGGTCCAATCTCAAATCGAAGCGCATCGAAAGCAAAGTGAACTGGATTACTCAACAGTCCGATGCCGAATGAAAGTTTGCCTCAGCGAGATCCACTGTTTTTACTGTAGGCAAGTATTCCCCTTCATTCTTCTACTTTTCCTTTGTTCACGGAGACTTTAAATCCTACGATTTCCCCTCCGTTGGTTGGCGATAAGTTGCTCGTTAATGACATCTCTGTTCGGGGAAGCACAAAAATGGACAGAACAAATGTATGGGAAAATGGAAACGCTTAAAGTTTTCATGAATTTGAACCATGTAAAAACCAGGGGATTCTAATGTATAGCATATTAAACAAATCTTACGGAATTTCCGATTCGTTTAGTATGTAAATCGCTAAAATCCGTTCGCGGCGAAAATAGTTATGACCGTTAACTTTATTTCATAAAAACGTGACCTGTTTTCTGATTTGGCACCCTTAATGAAAGACGTAGTTCTACGTCAAAAAATCAAATCTCGGACACTCTCTTTGCAGTATTAAGCTCAACTTATATTTCTGTACAATTACTAATGCTATAAAATGATCAAACATGAGAAAATGAAAATGTTCGGGTATTTTGTTTATTAAGGTATATTTGGAGATGTATTTTCCATTTTTGAGTGAATTAAAAATGATTATGGAGGCGATCTGGCGTAGTGGTAACATCCATGCCTCTCACGCTAAAGGTCACGAGTTCAATTCTCACTCCCGACATTCTTCCAAAAATGGAAGTAAAAAGTGACGAGCCAGCCAAATGAGTTGAAAATCACTATAATACAGATAAAAAAAAAATAATGATTATTACTCTGCTGACAGATGGATGCGTAGATGTTGTCTGATAATCAATACCTTGATGTTGGTATCGGTTCTGAAGCAATGGCGTGTCGCAGAACGATATTCAAAGAATATTTTGAAACTTTAGGACAATACCTAAAACGTTACATATGGGCTTTTGAAAATTCGAAAAATTGCCAAAATGGATGTAATTTTTTGTTAAAAATGAGTTATTTTTTACGAAAAATCACCGTTTAGAAGGTCTGCGGATCTGTTATTATTCTGAATGATGAAACTGGTGAAAAACTTATTCGATTTTGACACAGTGCCAAACCGTTCAAAAAACGAACGTATACAGGATTAATTTTCATTCGTATATAAAGAGAAGCCTGGAGCACTGTTTATCTGGTGATAGCAGACTTTCATCCTCGTTGCTCCTACATAATATATTATAACACCCAAACGACTACTGATTAAAACCATAATAGCACATAACTACTCGTGAATAAATTACACACACATACTTGACGCAAGCTGAAAACAGCGCAAACAAAACGGCACAAATCGATGCAAGTGAATTAATTACCCTCTTATGGGCGTCCTTTCTCGAGTAGTAAATTATACGCTTTTAGCATCCGAGCATTCTTCGTCCCGGATTCAGTCCACTGGTGCCGCGAGAACCCCGCGCGGGCAAGAACCCGCCAAAGTCGAAACCAATTTTCCACTTTGCTAACGCCCCAACGTTGGGTCTAATCGCAAGCCTTTCCCGGTTTGGAATGGTTAAAAAAATACACACATTCGGATTGGCAAAAGTTAAATCGTCCTGACACGGAACCACTAACCACAGCCCACAGAGCAGGAAATCGCGCTGCAAATTTGATTCTGCAGGCCGGGATCACGAAAGTGTTTGATGTGAGTTAAACTAACTAATTTGCTCTGGAAAGTAATGCTAGAGTCTCGCTAACCCCTTCCCCGGAGCTCGTCGTTTGCAGTGAAGTTGTTTGCAGCACACATCTCATTCCTGCGGCAAATTGTCCGAGCAAGTTGTTGAACACATTTCGGGTAATTTGAGCTGTTAAAGTATTATTACTGGCTGGAAAAGTGCATCTTGTACCTGTAATCTGCAGAAACACGCACGACGACGCGAAAGGCTGGACAAAACCGGACCCCAGCGGGCTGTACGAATCGGTCAGGAGAAGGGAGCAGAGCAAGACGATGCGGAGGGCCCGGAGAATGTGTTCAAAGCTGGTAATTTGAGCTATTAATCCAATCGGCAGAATAATTCAGGAGTCAGTTCCTGAGAAGTGAATAACTCGCTTAGTTGGAAAATAATGACAAATTAATGGGTTTCAAGCAGACTTAATTATTATTGTTCCTTTTGTTACAACCCCCACGAGTAATGAAATCTGTTTTCGCTTCTTTCATTGTTACATAATTTTTTTTTGCGCACGTTGAGCGAGCGCTTTTTTAATTCTGGGTTATTTCCCGCAATGTTTTTTTTCCAAATGTCACGATAAGCAAGACAATAAATTTAAAAAAAACTGTGGCATATGTAGAAACTACCTTGGACCGAAGAACCGTTTATCAGAGATACAAAATGTTCTCAGAGGGTTAATAAGATCTGTTGTGTTTCTCCGAGTACAAACTCAACGAACTCAATATGGACAGAACAACCCACTGGATATAGGTTGTTTATTCAACGAAAATCTTTTGACGTACACTCTGTCCAACTTCTATAAGACCACCTTGATTATATTTCGTTGCAACACAAACAGTTAGAATTTCAACGAGATACATTCATACATTGTAGAATTCTTCGAATAAAGTATATTTAACGTCGATTTCGTTCAAAAGAATTGTTTGTCTATTTATTGTGCTTGAATATTATAATTTCAGCTGTCAAGTTTCTATAAGACCATTTCAAAATTCAGATGTATTATCAATGAAAACATTCAAAACTATTGCCTGATTTACATGTCTATAATTGGCAACCTTGCCATTTTGGGCTGAAAACCTGGAAAATTCGTGTTGGTATACTATTTACCAAATTTTTCTGAACGGATTTCTCGATATTTTTTTCCATTTTTCCAAAATTGCGACCTTGAGTTCTTCAATCGTGGTGTACCGCTTTCCTTCAGTGTAGATTGATTCTGCGTACAAGGATCCCCCTAAGAATTTCAACTTGATTCAAGTCTAGAGAACGAATCAATCAGTCCAAAAAATTAAGTTTTTGGTCCTTAATCCATTGCTTAGTTTCCTTGCTGGTATGAATATTAGCATTATTTTGCTGGAATGTGATTTTTTTTGTAACGATATCCATGCAAAAACGGTAGGAAAGAGAATTTCAGAACATGTATGTAATCCTTGAATGATGTGAAAGCTATCTTGAGCTTTCCAGTTGCACAGAATCCCATCCAAACCATGCACGAGCATCCACCAAAATTCCTGCTTGAAAAATACTGTTCTTCCTTCCGTAAATCACTAAAGATAACCTAGTAAAGTTCAAAGTAAAAAAAATAATTGAAGAACTTTTCGTTACGGTATGTAGCACAATGTATTCTTTTGAAAACGTTCTTTGTCATGACATACCATGTCCCACTGTTGATTCATGTGTGCTTTGGCGAAACTCGGACGTCTTTTGATGTGAGATGATGTAAGATTGAGAGGTTTAACCTTTTGACGTAGGATTACGTCTTTCGGGAACATATTGGGGTACAAATTGAAAATCGAAAATCGAGCACATCGTGAAAATTGTCCAATTTCAAACGCATATTGCTCAGTCATTTCATGATGGAATAATGAGATTGTAGAGTCAATCGATTTCGGCACTTCATAACAATTTTTTATATTGAAGAAAATAATAATGTCATGAAACTAACTATCAAACAATTAAAAAATCTGAACCCCTGTCCTAACGGAAATACCCAGTTCTGATTGGTCGAAATTGACGACACATGCGGCGGGTCCCTAACAGAGACATCAAAACCAAGCTGCCTGGGGGAAATCGGCATTGCAAATATTTGAAAGTAGTGGTGACTTTTGTTCCTACCGATATGTATTCCCTAACAGAGACATCAAAACCAAGCTCCCTGGGGGAAATCGGCATTGCAAATATATGAAAGTCGGGGGCATTTTTATATTGCAAGTAAGGTGAGTGATGCGATTAATTCTAGCTAATAAAATTCAAATTTGGAACTTTAATGTTGGTTGCATAGTGAAATTTCATATCAATGACCGATCATGCATTGTGAAAAATTTTGCACAAGTGTAATTGTAAAATTGTATATGGTAGCAGTTGTGTTAAAAATGACTTGATATGCTCATATGCTTCCCATATGCTTCACATATAGTGTTAGGTTAGGTTGTTAGGTTAAATTACCCTATCCATTTCAAATATGTTTTCTCAATATTAAAGTACCATGTTTATATTAATGAGAAAAATTGATAATTGTGTTCGGTATTGGTAATTATCTTATATTACATTGGTGAGTTTTTTTTCTTTATTTCGTCCATACATAACACAGGAGGCATCTCATCTAGGATCACAGAGGGCGGTTTTCATCAAACCTCGTTCCACTTCGGTATCTTTTATCTGATTCGCATCATACAACGACTGTTTACCATCTTTCTGTCATCATCATTCGATAAACACTGGTGGAGTGAACAAATAATACCCAACAACCGAACAAAACGGCTCTTTTCAGGGACATCAAATCATTATCAAAAAGTTTAACGATGTAATTCTTCAAACATATCCAAAATCAACAGATAGCCTAACGGAATCCTACGTCAGCTATGCGGTCGTGTCTCGGACACAACCCCCATGTGACTTTTTTTAGCCCTCTTTATGTGAAGGCTTTTTACCAAAATTTGAAGAATTGTCTCCCGTGAAACATTTAGATTCAAAGATTACGTTGTTTGCATGAGCAATTTTAAAGTATTCGAAACTGTTCTAACTATTTCCGATTATTCCGGTCAGGGAGCTTCGATTTACGTTGATCTCTCTTCTTTTTACCATATCCTCAAGAATTCGTCAAATAATAAGGAACTACTAGATGGGATCGTCCAATCCGATGAGCAATTTCTCTAATTCCAACATTTTTTTTGGTAAAATGCTTCGATTTGTCCTTTTTCTCTATCCGTGAGCAGTTTTCCTTTCGGTATTTTCCAGATTTATTAATCAAACTAACTAAAAACAACGGAAAACGTAACTGGTCTTATAGAAACTTGACACTTGAAAAATACAAAAACATTTGTATACGCTCAACGCTTGCACACACACATATGATACAGAGCGGCAATCATGCAGTGTAAGATAGCTACCAATATAAGTGCAGTAGAATATAAATTGAAGTGTTGTGTGTTTACAATGACAAAAAGTTGCAAGATCATCACCTGGTATTATAGAAGATGGACAGAGTGTAGGACTACGTCTTTGATTTCTATGTAAGGGGAGTTTGACGTAGTTTGACGTAGGACTGTGATTGTTCAGAACACTTGGTTATTTCAAATGTAATTCTTTCCATTGGTCAGAAATCTGCTAGTTTAACTCTTTTGAAAGTCTAATTAGTAGCCCAGAAAAGGGCCGTTTGTTGTATGTACTCATAACCTTCAAACGGTTTGTAAAAAACGATAAGCCTCTGGCAGGAAGTTCAACTGTCTAACTGAAAATGATTGATGGGACACATTTGTGAATATGTGAATCGGGTAACAAAAAAAATATATCGTCATTGATTACATTGAATATGATATTTATGGGGAAAAATCGAAAAAACAATTTGAAAATACTCACGATTTCGTGATATTTTGAGGTTAAATACACATGAAATCATGAAGTTGCTTTATTTTTAATGGATAGCTATGGTATTGTGATTTCTTTCATTGTCTTAATCTTATTATTAGTCTTATTCTAAGGCATCGGGAGCAGTAACTTTTTTCGGTGAAATAATGTTCGTTTGAAGACTATCACAATCAAGTCGTATTGGTTCTACTGCTCAATCTATCTTAGAAGAAATTGAGTCATTGAGATTTATTAATGGACGATCACTGTATGAATGACACTTTCCTCGTTGCTTCGATGAAATCTTGCATGATGTTTGAATTATGCATGAAATCTCGCATCTGATTACTTTAATATCTTGCTAATTTGTTAGATAGAACGAATTATTGCACGCAACTTTTTGTTACATACAACATTCATGGGAACGAAGTTGGAAGAAAGAATGCATAATACATGATTTACCTTCATATCCGCTCGCAAAACATACCTCTTTTATTTGCTAAATTGCTCACTTGTTTTTTTTATTTCCGCTGTTGATGTCTCAGGCGAAATGCTGGATAAATTTGCCATCTAATGGTATATATTATACCATATATCGTAAGAACGATTCTGCGTGATATGCTTTGGAAAACTCTTAATAAACGTTACATTTTTCGTAGAGTGACTCCCCTATATAGAAATCTAAGACGTAGTCCTACGTCAAAATTAAGGGTTTCAAATGCCTATTACGCAAAATCCCTATTACTCTATATCGTATACCATTAGATAAGAAATTTATTCAGCATTTATTTTTGATTATAACAGAAACAGTGAAGATAGTGAAAGAAGTAAATAATTCAGCGAATGACACAGGTTTGTTTCTCAGATTTTATTCGCTGCTTGCGCTGTGGGGTGAAGAGGCAGAGCGGACAGAAAATTTGACATTTCCGTGACTTGGTGTGATGATGTTGCGGCCTGCTTCGTTTACATCGTGTTTTGCCACCACCGTCGCCGTTCATTCACTAGAAGATCTCTAACACTGTCTATCGTACTGGCTGTGCTCCGAAAGTGTCAACATTCAGAGCACAACACATTCGGACTCTTTTTGACGTAGGACTACGTCTTGCATTGAGGGTGCCAAATCAGAAAACAGGTCACGTTTTTATGAAATAAAGTTAAAGTTAATAACTGTTTTTGCTGCGAACGGATTTTAACGATTTGCATACCAATCGAATTGGAAATATTCTAAGATTTGTTTTATATACTATACATTACAATCCTATAGTCTGTATATTGTTTAAATTGACGAAAAATGGAAGCATTCCCATTTCCCCATACATTTGTCTTGTCCATTTGTGTGCTTTCCCGAATAGAGCTGTCAAGAACGGGCAACTTATGCAACCGATAGAAAAAAATAACGAAGGGGGATAGCGAAAAGAGAATATTTGCGTAGTAAACTCCACCCTTGCATAGTAAGTAAGCTGTCGCTAGCGTATAAAGATTGCATCTCCTCTGAGGAAAATTCTAAGAATCTTTCTGTGCCCGGAACAAAAAAGGTCACTTAATCTGCTCGTTTTTTTTGTTTCCCGTCGAGCTGTGAACGATAGCGAATATTTCACATGAATTGCATTTGATATTGCAATTAACACAACCATTCGAGCCATGGCAAAGCAGGCGTAAAAAGAGAAGAGTGCAAATGATTATAGGTCGCTTCTAGCCATCAGTGTTTGGCTTTGTGTGTGTTGTTTGTTTTCGTTGCGCGAAACTCAGAACTTGTTCATTTGTTGTGCATGTGAATAGCATATCTTCGATACTTTTAGTTGTCATTCGTATTTGCTCTCGTGCGCATCGGCTCTGTTTTGATGCAACAACCGACCGAGAGTCGAGAAACTATTTTTCATAAACGGTGTTTGATGCTTGTTGAATGGCGATGCACGAAAGATACCTCTCGTTGAATATTCAGTGCAATGTATGCATTGATATAAGGATTGATATAAAGAAATTGAAACAATTTTTTGACGTAGGACTACGTCTTTCATTTCTATACTGGGGTGTAAGTTCAAACTTTCGAAAACGAATGCGTTACGCCGGAGAACTAGATTTTGAGCGTTAATAGTTCCTAAACAACTGAACGAAATAGTATGACAAACAATTCATTCGACAGATAAAATGTCTACGCGGTATATGCTTGTCACTTTTTGATCCAAAAATTTGTTTCAATAGCCCTAAAATTACTTTCAAAACAGGCTGTTGAAATCACACCAATCGGTATATAAGCGAGTGCCGCTCGGAAATCCACGCAGTTATAATTGCGCAACGGTTGAGATACGATCGCTGGAATGGATGGATGTTTCGCTAACACAGACTTCAAAATCATGGAGCCAGGGGAAATCGGCATTGCAAAATAGATGTGAGCTGCGAATACTTTTGTACTCGCATGCGTTTCTGCAAATCGGAATGTTTTTCTAACACAGATTTCAAAATCATGGAGCCAGGGAAAATTGGCATAGAAAATTAGATGCAAGCTGCGAGTATGATACGATGTAGTGGATATTATATTACATATCGAAGAAATCACTTTTATAAAAGCAGCGTTGCAAAATGATTTGTTTACGAATGCAGCAATCGATCGTCGTTATTGGGAAGTTGGAATTGTTGAGAAGGGGGTCTTATATTCGCTGTGTAATTCCGAGGAGGAATCCATCCCTTCTCAAGCGTTAATAATCCTGCTCCGGATCAACGATGATTCCAATTGTCGGGGCTTGGGGAGTGGGTACTATTTGCGCTGGGTATTTCCGAGGAGGAATCGATTCCCCCTTTGAACGTTAATAATTCTTTTCCGGCTAAACGAAGTGGTATGATAATCACTTTATTCGATTATATATGCTTGTTACTTGTGCTGAGTCAACGTTAGTCCTACGTCCACCTTGCGGTTATATCAAAGATATAACCCACTTCTAGTTTTTAATATTTTGCTTGAAAGCTGACGTTTTTACATAACATTATTAACATCCGAAATCCAGAGAGGAGTTATTTTTTGTTCTTAGGTTATGAGTTTTCCCCCTTTCATAACTTTCATAACTTTTGAACTACTGAGCCGATTAATATTATCGTTATATCAATTTGAAGGTCAATAAGTTAGCGGTCTTCTGTGAAAAAAATAACACAGGCATATTGGATTCTAGTCGCATAGATGTAATCTAGTCGCATAGGAATATTGAACGAAAACTGAAAACTAGACTATGAAAAACAATTACAATCAATAATTACGAATAAATTTTCCCAATTGTAATATTTTTGTGAACAGCTTTAATTTGATGTGTCAGTCATCTGAATCGATCCATTAGTTCAAAAGTTATGGTTTTTTTTGTGATGGAAAAAAGGGGTAAAAATTGATTTATTGGACCATCGCACAGTGGTCCATGAGAAAATTTAGGCGATCAAAATTCAGATTTTTGAGCTAAAAATCCAATTTTTGCTAGACTGGGGTTTTCGGATACGCTGAGTTTATTTTTCCACTCTGTTTCACCAAAAAAAAGCCAATAGAGGGAGGGGCGAAAGTTATGAATTTTTGAAAAAAGTCATTTTTGATAAAAAGTGGAAAAAGTTAATTTTTCGGACCACCCCAAAATGGAAATGGTCACCTTAACGAAAAAATAAAAATATACGGGTCTAATATTTTTTGCAATAAAGAACAAAACTACCACTTTTCATATAAATCTGAGAACCACTATACCGGTTTGGCATGGAATGGCAGATATAGGAATGCGCCAGAAAATCCATTTCAAATAATCCTTCAAATAAAGATCAATTTCGTTAGCTCAAACATCGAATGGACTAACAACGCTTATCGTGATGTAATTTTCGAACATATGGGATTTCAATTTTCCGATCTTCTTTTAGAGTTTTCCGAAAATTTTCCGATCTCTCCGTTATATTGATCTACGGGAAGAGACGAATACAGCAAAATAAAGACAGCTCAAATCGGACCATTCCTTCGTCGGGGTTTCCGCTTAGTAACACATTTGGCCTATTTTTATGTATAAAGATTTTCATCATTTGACAGTGTAATGCATAACAGGGTATCTTGAATAGCTACATATGTTCTAAGAACTGCATAATCAAGAAGTATCTATTGTTTTTAGTTAAATTATCAAAATTGAAGCACCGGTCCATTTTACCAACACTGTTCATTTTAACCGCATTTCCCCTACCACTCTTTTCAACAAGGCCAATGAATGTTTGAAAAATAATTAATCGTTGTACAACAAGACAGTTTTGATAAAACTTGTCCTTTATGCTCCAAAACGGTACAAATTGATAAAAGACGGGACAATAAAAAATGACCAAAAAAAAACGGTGCTGTCCCGTTCATAACGGTAAGTTTGGTCAGCCTACTTTTTCGGGAACTTGGTGCTATATTTGACGTCATCGTTTCCTGCCTAGTTGGGGACGTAAAATACCCGGTCCTCTGGTCCATTGAATCCATTGGAAATATAATAGATAGTATTGTTTTTTCTCATCGCCATCCGAAATCCGTCCATTTTGTATGCACACATTACTGATTATGAAAGCCCCTTATAGCTAACCGTGTGACTCAGCTGCATTGGCTCCATCAAAACGGTTTCTCCCGAGGTGCTATCTGAGCGACTGGTAAACACTCCTAAATTATTACCATTAACGAACCTTTTCGTACATTATATTAGCAGACAGGTACCACTACCTGGCGACGATAGAAGTGGGAAACGATGGCGGCCAAAGTGTCTACACCAAAGCATCAACGCACACGGCCACTCGAGCCAAGCGCCTGATAATTTCGATAATTCCGTTCTAATCGTAGATAAACATCTATAATCGAATGTTGGCCAACTAATTTCCACACATTGGCTGGCAAAGTTCCTCTATCGTTTGCTTTCGTGGGCACCCCCCGGGATCCCGGGATTTGGCGCAAGAGCAATGAACGAAAAAAAACATCCCGAGAATGGGAACTATCGATATAAATCAAAAAACGAAGTAATTATAGGGCTGGGCATGTTTTGGATATCCAGCGCGCCAAAGCACGGTCAGTTGGCCTCGGCGTGGAGCGAGACTAAGCGATCATAATAGTAGCCTCTATCTTGCTCATTGATGAGGACGACGACGACTGACTGTTGCCTGGTACGAGTGAAGACGAAAGGTATCCGGCGCCTAGACATTATATATTTTTTTTGTTCAGTTGTGATTCTGGTATTTCGATGCTGGGAGCTAATGAAAACCAGCACTTTACCCCGCCTGTTCTCGCAATTCGTGGCGCGATCCACCGAAGGCAGGAGGATCCGAAATTTGGGAGGATAACACGCGAGATTGGAGAGTGCTCGCAGTCATTCGACCAATAAACAGAAAATTACACATAATGACGCCTAATTTGAGCTGTTTAATGTTAATCATCCTGCTAATTGAGCGGGTTGTTATTAAATTTTCTAAACCTTCATTATCATTAGATTTATCAAAGTGCAGATTATATGTGTTCCGAGACGATTGTGGGCCAGTGTTCAGAATCATTGGGATGGATGTTTTGAAGGTTGGATTTCGAAATTAGGTGTTAAGAGTGCTAATTTCCAGCTGTGAGCAAGGAACGGCACAACTTGTATGTTGTTCTTGGTACAGTTCTTTTTACTAAATTTGGCGAAGACCCGCGTTATCACTGACTAGTCAACAATTTTTATCGAAAAAAGCTGTTTCGTTCGTTATTTTTGTTGAAGAAATACTTTCGCCCAATCTATTGGTGTTGATTTGAATGCTCGGATATAATATAAATTTAGCCTGTTGTTACAACAAACCTGTCGAATTAATTATTTAACATATGATTTCCATTTGCTTAACTAGTTCTCGAGTTATGCATAAATTTGTGTTCCATTTGTGTGGCAGCCCCCCCTTAGAGAGGAGGGAGGATTGTCGAACCACCATAGAAACGTTTCGTGCCCCCTGAAACCTCCACATGCCAAATTTGGTTCCGTTTTATTAATTAGTTCTTGAGTTCTATATTAGTTGGTGTTTCATTTGTATGGCAGCCTCCCTTAAAGACGGGGGAGGGGTCCCGTACTATAATAAGAACCGTCCCCGGTCCCAAAAATCCCTACACACAAATTTGCACGTCGATCGGTTCAGTAATTTCCTAGTCCCTAAGATTCAGAAAACAGAAAGACAGAAAACCATTTTTATATAAATAGATGTCACCGGGCCCCTCGGTATCGAATGTTCTCACAACAGCAATAACTCTGTGGATGGGCGAAATGGGCCTGTGTTGGGATTGGTGTAACGAGACAAATAGAGATAAAGAAAGAGGTAGAAAATAAACAATAATTTTACAAATATAACATTGAAAGGTGAATAGTAAAAGCAACAATTATTATTACTGAATTTACATAACTGTACTTAAATCTATTCTTATAGACGATATTTACCCCATATATATCCTATATCTACATAAACTAATTGTATTGTTCATAGATATATGAAGGGCTCAAAATGAAAGGGGTCTAAGTGACATGATCGATTTCTCTACGTCGACTCTCTCTTTTGGTCATAACCTGAGAGAGAGGAACCAGCTCGAGTTTGTTGTGATCACCCTTATGTCAGCGCGAACCAGTCACGGTGAACCAAGGGGAAGTATTGAAATATGTTGAAAATTTCAACATGACTTTTTTTTGTAAGACGTTTTATGTGAAAATAATGTTGACGTCGGAGTACATCTTTCATTTCTATACTGGGTGTGAGTTCAAAGCTTCGAGAACGAGAGTGTTACATTGGAGAAACAGGATTTTGAGCAATAAACCCTCTTCGCCGGTTGAAAGAAATGGTATGATAACCGCTTCATTCAAAAGATAAAATGTCTACGCGTTATTTGTGTGTTACTTATTGATCCAAAAACTTGTTTCAATAGCTCAAACATTGTTTTGAAAGCAAGCTTTTGAAATCACAAAAAATCTGTATATAAGTAGGTGCCAGCTCCACTCAATTATAATTGTACAGCGGTTAGATCATTTTGAAACAGTTACTGCTGCAAAAAAAACAAACTTGCTGCTGCGAAGAAGGCGACCAGCAAGAAGAAAGCTGCTGCTACTGCTGGTGTGGCTGCCCGAAAGCAAAAGTCAAACAAATCCTCAAAAATCGCCGAACTCATAGAAATCAGTAGCAGCTTCGAAAAAACCTACCATCGCCACACATAACGCACAACACGAGAGAAAACAAGATAGTGTTTTCAGCAAATCAAATCCAGTTCTTTTCAGAAAGAGTTTATCAAATACTGCGGTCAAATACATTCTTTTTGTAATTTCTTCGATCAAGTGCGATCAACGTAAGATTACATCTTTCGAGCACTTATTAGGAGTACAATGAGTCTTGAGAAAGACAATTCATTCCTGCTCGACACTCGCACAAAAAATGTTCACTCATCAATGTCACAAACGGGAAGTGGGTGTTGTGAGGGAGGGCAGAGTGAGCGCAACATTTATGCAGACTGATTGGAAGCGACAGATATGTTGTATATGGGAAATGGTATACAAATTATATCACACATAAAGGGGAGAAAGAATCTTGACCCTTTTAGTTTTTTGGACTATTGGTTCACCTTCACTATCGGTCAATTTGATTGGATCTTCAGTGATACTATTGCCTTGATTAAACCTGCATGTCAAATTTGAATATTACATATGAATGGTCCACCAGTGATGGGTAGAAATATCATGGCAAAGATGACGAGAGACTGGTAGTATAATTGATGATGAGATCCGAATGCCTGTTAAAAATGCAGACACAGCATCCTTTTTAGTCAACCTAGTATAATTTCCATCGGACACAAACAAAATTCCCTCAAAATGCACCTGAGAGAAATCAATGTTGGCTATTTTCATCGGAAGAGTAGCTCTTATTTTATGTATTCCACATACACACAGGTTTTTTTTACGCGGGGGATACGTATTTCGTAAAAAAAACGCGTTAATTGGAAAATCCGCGTAAAAAAACCTGGGTGTACGCTGCATATTCAAATTGCATCGGAGATAGACAATCATCGCCCACATTGCAAAAATCGATTCGTCGAGCTTGTAGCAATAGATCAACCTGGAACCAGTGAAAGAATACAAGAATTCGCGAAAACTGAATGAACGATCGGAAAAAGTCACAAATGGGCCCAAAACACCCATAAATTCACACAAGATCTCCACCGACAAACAAATCATAAAAATCAGTTTGCTTCTAATTTTGGATTTTGTTTTAGAAATCATCGAAATAATTCTTTAGGACAACTATATCGAAATTATCAAAAGTAAAAAATGTTTGAATGGGCCGATGCCGCTAGAAGCCATGATGTGGGCTGACATGGTACATCTTTTATTATTTCCTACATGATCAGTGTTCAAATTTTTACCCCCCATATATTCCTGTTAGACGCAGTCCTATGTCAAAAATCAAATCGGGGATAAAACGCACAAATGTACTCACTAACAAAGGTTCACATCAAGTTTGAACACTTTTCTCTTAAATGAATGACAACAACTTGCTTGATTGAAATTGTCAGTTTGGAATTTTCTTGATGAGAATGCGTAAAAAGAATTAGAAGAAAACAAACTATCTGTCAATCAGCTGGCTCCTCTCTCTCTCAGGTCATAACTAGTGTCTTAGAATATCAACAAATATTTACGAGTAACGAATATGATTCTGTTTCAGTGTAAATGATTTTTTTTCAGCTCGATACACAATGCCCTCATTATATTGATGACAATAACAAACGAGTTCATTTTGTTCATATCGCTGGTGCATGAACAAATTTGCTGTAATGAATAAATGCACCATCGAGTGGGGTTCATAACTTCGCTGTTATTTATACTTTGAATATCAAAAGCAACAAATTGGTATTCATCACATTCGAAACGATATTCGTTCTGGCAGTGAATTTAAGTTGATCAAGACAAAAGAGACACTGGGTGGAGAAATGAACTTCAAATCATATTGAAAAACAAAAGTTCATTTGCTCATATTCACTGGTTGTCTGGATCTGTCGTTTTGATTTTCGTTTGAAATATATAGGTTTTCAGTGCAAACTAGCCCGGAAATCTATGTAGTAACAACATGATTTAGCAATAGAAGGCGATATATTTTTATTATTTTTTTTTTCTTGAATGTTCGGGCCTTTTTTAAATAGTAATTTTTGAAAAAAGAAGAAAAACTGAAATGTTCTGCAATGAGAAACAAAACTACCCATTTTCACGAAAATTTGAGAACCACTATATTGGTTTGGCATGTAATTTTTTTTAGAATACTGTCCTGTTTACCCAAAGAAAACAACATATCGAATAAAGCTATTAATTTCAATGAACTTTTATCTTTTTCTCTCCAAAAATATTTTTATCATCCAAACTAATCATCTCAATTGCTCAACAACTCGCTCTTCATTCGCTTCCTACAATTTCATTATATACATTTGTAAAATCTCGAGAATGATTAGTCCTATGCTCAAAATCATTATATAGTTTATCAAGCAGAATTGCGAGCTGTTTTACTCTAACTTTCCCTTAAGAACTACAACACGACAAATTAAATCAGTTTTTCAAGAAATTTTTTTTTTTTGTTTTGTTTTGAAGGATTGAAAAATGTTTACAATGAAATTAATTTTGTAAGTAGTTTTGTGCGCTTAATTTCACTTTTCCTTGAAAGTCCATTGAATTTCCCAAAAAATTATCAAACATCATATTCTAATTACACAGCTTGCCTCGAGCCATTGTCAAAAGAAGACAATGATTTTGAATGTGCCCTTCAATATAATTGTTCGCAATTGGAATTGCTCAGATAAAATTGTTGATAGTCATCTTCGTAGATACAAAGTCCTAAAAAATCGGAGAGGCTCAGGCAGTGGTCAGTTAATTTGGCATGGAATTCCGCAATAGTATTTACATAATTATTGTGTAAATCTATATAAACGCGAATAATTTGCGTGAAAAGCAAAGCCAGAGAGAGAGAGACTTTTTCTTCCTACATAGCCCAAGCGTTACCCGCACATTTATTTTCACCATTGCAAATCCCTCCATCAAACCATTAAACACTTATAGATCACTTTGCAAGTGATCCCCACCGTTTACCGTTGATTACTATGGACCAAAACGCACCACAAGTTTCCCACCGAAAGCGACTCATGACGATTGGCTTGGCTCTGGAAACAAAACAAGAAACTAAACAGACAAATCTTCGCTAAAGTCATGCCACTTAATAGCAACGGTTAGCCTACGGGTGAGATCTCCAATCATAAACAAATCAAGCATTTTTTGCTCGCTTGATGCTCTGAAGATCCAGTTGAATCATTCCCAGAATTTCGATTGATTCACGCGTGACCGCTGGAGATGCGAACCCGACGCCGGGTGGGCAATTTTCAGTAGCCATCAAAGGGACTGTCATGGTTGACCTCGTTTTTGTCTGGTTTTCATTCTGGTCAATTCACATGACGACCAGCTTTTTGTGTGTTTGTGTGTTAGATTTAGATTCCCGAAAGGGGCCGAAAAACTGCATGCTCATCATAATCAAATTATCGTTAATTTTTCGAAACTATCAATTAGGGAGCTGGATCGAATTATATTTATTAAAATAAACGATTGAGATAATGGTTATTGTTATTCGTGGAAGCAGAGCTGGTAGTTTCGGAATGCAGTTCGCACACTCGAGAGCTCCACAAAGCCTTGGTGATGGGAGTGTTTTTTTTTTTGTAGTGAACAAGTGCAAAATGCATCGCAGACCCATCCGTTGGAGCGCTCCAGTAGATTTAAAAGCAAGATCTTCCAATACACTATTTGCTGAAGGCGCCACCAGCACTTCTGCCACCAATAGCCATAAATTTCGGCTATCTCGTCAGGAATAACGATTAATTTCGGTGGAAAAACACCTAACCATGACGCTACCAATACCCAATACGTGATCCAGCAGAAAATGAGCTCTGGCGCAAGGCTTGCGCATCGTCTCGCCTCGCACTGACACTTTTCGCCGATGGTGTCAATGATAAGGTCCGATCGCTACCGATCGGTTAGCGTAACGGGGGTGGTGAGTGTCGGAGTTGAATAATGATTTGGTGTCGCTCCCCGCGAGTTGTCCAACTGGGAACGGTAAGAACGGATGAGGATTTTGGCATTAAACTTTAGTAGTTCAGGGAATTTCCAAATAGTTGTTATTGAATAGATCTTTAACTGATTGAATGAAGCTTCATTGGTGATTCCGCGCCGGTTCCGTGTCTAGCCTGCAGGTGGTCCACTTTAATGGCTGCTTCGGAATGGGTACATTATTGCCAAATGTTGTTTTATGCGCTGTACGGTATCGCTTCCTTTGAGACGAAACACCCATAGTAGTTTGAATGGTTGGTCGAGTTTCGGGTCTAACAGCTGGCAGATTCTCGTTACTTTGGCGGAGTGATCTATTTTTATAACGGAAGGCTGCGAATTGTCATGATATTGAACACAATTTCTATATTTTGACGTAGGATTACGTCTTTCGGGAACATATTGGGGTGCAAATTGAAAATCGAGAATCAAGCACATCGTAAAAATTGTCCAATTTCATACGCTAATTGCTCAGTCATTTCATGATGGATTGATGAAATTTTTGCGTCAATCGATTTCGGCACTTCATAACAATTTTGACGTAGGACTACGTCTTTCATTTCTATGCCGGGGTGTAAGTTCAAAGTTTCGAAAACGAAAGCGTTACGCCGGAGACCGAGAATTTGAGTGTTAATAGCTCCTAAACAACTGAACGAAATGGTATGATAAACACTTCATTCGAAAGATCAAATGTCTACGCGTTATATACTTGTTACTTGTTTCAATAGTCCTAAAATTGCTTTCAAAACCGGCTATTGAAATCACACCAATCGATATATAAGCGAGTGCCACTCGGAAATCCACTCAGTTATGATTGCGCAACGATTGAGGTACGATCGCTGGAATGAATGAATGTTTCCCTAACACAGACTTCCAAACCATGGAGCCTGGAGAAATCGGCATTGCAAAATAGATGCCAACTACGGGTACTTTTGTACTCGCTTGCATTTTTGCAAACCGGAATGTATTTTCCTAATACAGATTCCGAAACCAAGAAGTTGGGAAAATCGGCATTGCAGATACATTCAAGTCGGCAATACTTTTATACCACAAGCATTTTTAACACTCCGGAATTTGTTTTGCTCTCACGGTATTCAAAAGCGGGTACAAATGCAATGCTTTGGCTCGATTATTCAAGACTGCATTGGAAGACATCTCTTCATGTCGTCAGCTCACTGAACTTCTACGTATACCGTTCGATTATTAGGCAAAATATTGATAACTATTTGCTACGATAACTTCTACCATAATACATGAATTGACCTAAATTAGGATTTGTTTGCAATTAAATTCGTGAATTGTTTCATTCATTCACTGGTTTAATCAATAATTTAATCAATACACACAAAAGATAGCTCTGCGCAGCGGCGATATCGTACCCAATGAGGAACATCCGAGGTGGGATTATTGCTAATTGAAGAAATACAATTGATTACTAAACCAACGGCAGTCCTACGTCAACCTTGCGGTTATATCATAGGTATAACCTATCCATAGTTTTTTATATTGAAGAAATCAATATATTCCATGAAACTAACTATCGAACAATTGAAAAATCTCAACTCCAATTCTAACGGAAATACCTACTTCTGATTGGTCGCAATTGACGACACATGCGGCGGATCCCTAACAGGGACATCAAAACCAAGCTGCCTGGGGGAAACCAGCATTGCAAATACATGAACGAAGGGGGAACTTTTGTTTCTACCGAAATGTGTTCCCTAACAGAAACCTCAAAACTAGCGATCCCCGAATTTTGAAATAAATCGTTCGTCAGCTAATCGAAGAATAGTTTTCAGCAGTTTATTAGCAGTTACGATTAATCGCCCCAAATAATCGATTAATCGATTAATCGTCACACTGAGAGAAATAATTAGTTAGACTAATATTTCTCATTTGCTAGAAAGCCATATGGAATCAAAAAAAAGTGTTCATTCCGCCTGAAAATCAATTATTATCTTTTACGCTCCCCTAAAGTCGTAAACGAAGCTCAATTCGCGTTGACGGCATTGAGCTTCGTTTACGAACGTTACGGGGAGCGTCAAAGATAATGCTTGATTTTCATGATAAAACTGAAACGGCCGTACGTTTTTTTCTCTCTGGGTTTGAATCGAATAATCGACGTAAATTATTCGTTCGCTTCGATTATTGGTTGTGCAGTTTTCGTTCGATTTATAATCGATTTCTGTAGAAAGCATTCGATTAATCGATTAATCGAACGATTATCGGGGATCACTAATCAAAACCAAGCTGAAAAAAATACATGGAAATACATGAAAGAAGGGAGAACTTTTGTTCCTACCGAAATGTGTTAACAGAGACATCAAAACCAAGCTACCTGGGGGAAATTGGCATTGCGAATACATGAAAGTAGGGGGAGCTTTTGTTCCTGCCGAAATGTATTCCCTAACAGAGACATCAAAACCAAGCTACCTGGGGGAAATCGACATTGCACATATATGCAAGTCGCCGGCATTATTATATTGAAAGTAAGGTGAGTGATACGATTAATTCTAGCGAAAAAAAAAATTAATTTGGAACTTTAATGTTGGTTGCTTCGTGAAATTTCATGTCAATAACTGATCGTGTATTGTGAAAATTTTAGCGTAAGTGTAAAATTGTATATGGTAGCAGTTGTGTTAAAAATGACTTGATATATGAAACGATTTATTTCAGTTTTCATAAATAAAAACCAATTTGTGTTCCCGCTCGAGAACGGGTCGATTGGTTTAAGCTGTCTTTTTTGGTGTATTCATTTTCACCCAAGGAAAGTTTATACGGCAAGAAAAATTGGAAAAGTGAAGAAATATTAGAAAAAGTGATTGCCCTACATATAGTATTAGGTGTTGTTAGTCCAATTAAAACTCGAATTGGGTAGAATAAACACTCAAAAAGTGAAAATATAAAAGAAAACTATCTTTTCCATTTCAAATATATTTTCTCTTTATTAAAGTAACATGTTTTTACTGAAAAGAAAAATTGATAATTGTGTTCGGTATTGGTAATTATCTTATATTACATTGGTGAGTTTTTTTCTTTATTTCATCGATACATAACACAGGAGGCATCTCGTCTAGGATCACAGAGGGCGGTTTTCATCATATCTCGTTTGTTTGGTATCTTTTATCTGATTCGCACCATCCAACGACTGTTTACTATCCTTCTGTCATCATCACACTGGTGAAGTGAACAAACAATACCCAAAAACCAAACAAAATGGCCCTTTTCAGGGCCACCAAATCATTATCAAAGAGTTTAACGATGTAATTCTTCAAACATATGAGGGGCTTAGAATGAAAGGGGTGTAAGTGATTTGATCGATTTCTCTACATCGACTCTCTCTTTTGGTCATAACTTAGCTGCAAATACATTCCCAGCTGTATTTAGAAGGTCAGATAGGTCAGAACCTCATCTATCGGATTGTATAACAAACTTAAATTGGAACGTTTTTGCAGTTGAGTTATTAACTAAATAAAAAGTTGATGAAGAGAAATCGATCAAGTCACTTACACCCCTTGCATTCTGAGCCCCTCATATCCAAAATCAACAAATAGCCTAACGGAATCCTACGTCAACTATGCGGTCGTGTCTCGGACACAATCCTCCTGTGACTTTTTTCTGGTACAATTTCTCCCTTCAGTTTGAACTAGTGAAATTGCTGAAATCTTCATAAATCTAGTAATGTTTGAGTCATTTTACATCTGGACGCCCTGTTTATTTGACTGCAACCCTCGTAGTGGTCGAGTCTGAAATGTTTTGACAGCTGTTTGTTTTGAAATGTTTTCACTCTCAGTGCTGGAAAGTTCGTCACGATTCATTTTGTTTCAAAGAAGTTATACTCGATGGAAACCACGAACCGAAAATTGATTTTGGACTCTCACTTAGAAAATCCAACGTGGGTAGATTCAAAAATCGTTGAAATTGAATAAATCGACCGTGTGTAGTGTTCTCAAACCATTCCGTTAGTGACATATCATCGATCGGCAGGATCATAGCAAGTGCCATAGTGGAACTAAAGATCGGAAGCTGAATTTGAAGATGTTGAGAACGATTAGGGCAAACCCAGGGCTGTCGGATTATGAAATCATCTAGAAAATCAATGCCAGCCAAAACACCGCAAGAAGGATTAGTCTACGAGAAGGGTTTCGATCTTTTCGGGTCAGTAAGCAACCTTACAGGATATTGAAGCAGAATCTAGTGGCCAAAAGACGTGCTCGGAAGTTGTACAGTCCGCTGTCGTCGACGGTGCTCACAGCAAATAGCCTGATCCCACCGACCAACCGTCATGTCACCAACCACTAGCTAGGTCAAACATGCATCAGATGAACAAACCTGACCCTGCAGTGGAATGTCAGTGGGCTGCGAAAATCCTCTATGGTAAATACCTTTGACGCACAAAGCCGTGCCCCTTTCTTTGACACTCCGTGGCTGTGGTAGAAGCATATATTCCGATGAACATGGTCTGCGCTTACCTACCATGCGCTAAGATCCCGGATATAAGACGCAAACTGTTAGAGGGTGTTTGAGAACTTGGAAGGCCCTTAACTCGTTCGCGGGGAATTCAACGCTTCCTTCCACAACTGAGAAACGGAGGCAGCATCGCCGATCTGTTCGAATTGCTGGAACTGTCGGTCCTGAATGACGGTACCGACTCCTTCTGTCGAAGTCGTAGCAGTTCAGTCATTCACATTTCCGCAATCATTCTTGTCTTGGTAGGTAGACTGGGATGGAGTAAAGCAGACGACCTACATGGAAGTGACTACTACCCGATCCCGATCTCCCTGGGACGATCTTCATCCAGTGGGTCTTCGACAAAGCTGAATGAGATATCTACAGAATTTTCTCCACCCTCATTGTCGCCAGAGAAAACCTGACCACCGGGCAAAAGTTTAACCTAGTTAACCGAGGTGGCTGAATCCACCATTCTTGAAGCAAAGGAAGAGCGCGCTGCACTGGAAGTTCAAGGACATCTAAAAGAAGATCCAGAAATGGATAAATTTTCTACGTGTGGCCAAACGAATCCGACACGACGTCCCAGAGAAAGAGACGGTGATAAACAGGTACCCACTATGGGATTTGAAGCGGACAAAAATCGGAGAAGCGACTGTCACCGATATGTGTTTCTATATTTCCTATAGAAAGTAGACCTTAACAAAGAAAAGTTCAAATTTTAGGACTGTAGCACGTGCTTTACATATATCGAGATATCGAGAAATGAAGATGAAAAATTGCAAAAAATTGTATTTTTTTTCGAAAAAAGCGAATTTAAAAAAAACATTATCATATAACAGAATAACTTGTAAGTATATTACATTCTTATAAACGTTATTGATTAGGCTTTCCGAATAACTTGTGGTTAAGTGACTTTATAGATGAAAACTAAAAGATACACCAAAGGAAAAGGAAGGAAAAAATGATAAAAATCATAATTTCAACTTCGACGACCTGCGACGAAATGATTTGGATCATTTTGAAAATTCTTGGTCCCTATAGGAAATATACAAAATCAAAAACATTTTCAAGAATTATACATGACGTTCTAACCAGTTGTGAGGATTTTTTGGGTATGAGAAATGTTTCTATAATGGTATGACACCCCTCCCTCCTCTGGAATGGAGAAGGGATGTCATAAAAATATTTCACATATTTTAACCAAAAATATTCCAACCAACCATGACAATTGAAAATTTATGGAAAACTCTGAAGGAATAAAATGCAAATTCTGGTATTATCTCGAAAAAAATATTTTGGCCGAAAATAGACCTTATGAGACTTCGACTTTTCAGTCCCAAAAAATATTTTGAAAAAAAAATTGTCATGACTCACAAATACTGGTAAGTATTTGTATAATATAGATGGTACAGCAATATAAGTTAAGCAAATAAGCTTTCCGCATATTATGACATATTTGCTGAACAACTGCTGAAGCATCATTAGCCATGTGTGGATGGTGTGGTCGTGTGAAATAGCTTTGCACTCCAGCCGGCCTTGGTTCGATCCCCATTGAAGTCGTATGCACCTTTTTTTGGCACAATCCCAAATGAAATGAGAAAATAAAACAGAAAGAGATGTCTGCACGCATACATACAAACCATTTTTAAGCTTATAAAACAGCTCATTATTTGCACATTTGACTCTCCAGCACACTAAATGGCATCATTTCTGGCAAAGATGACATGGTTTCTACCAACGCTAGTTTGGGTGTACTTTCATGTGTTTGCAATGCCGTTTTCTCCATCGCTGCTTGGTTTTGAAGTCTGTGTTAGAGAACATTTTTCGGTGAGAACAAAACTCCCCCTACTTTCATGTATTTGCAATGCCGATTTTCCAAAGGCTGCTTGGTTTTGATGGCTGTGTTAGGGAAACCGTAAATCGGGCCAATCAAAACTATGCAGTTAGGGCGTTTAGATAACCCCTAATATTTACAGTTATTCAATTATTTATCTAATGAAAAATAACATTTTGTTGGTTGCGATAGATGCATAGGAACATTCCCTATCAATTGATGCTAACATCTTTCCGATCCAGTAAGAAATGTTCGAGTTCTAAGCATTCGAAATCTTTCATTTTTTCCTGCATGTTCTGTATTTAGGTTTTTATTTTACCCTCCATATATTCCGGTTAGACGTAGTCCCACGTCAAAAAAAAATCGAAGTCTTGGGTGCACCCCGAAATATAACCATCATTGAATTAAATTAAAAAATAACTTCAAAATGTTTGATACCGAAGCTAAAATTACCTCCACAGTTTTGGTTTCCCTTTTCCACTTTTGATCAACATTCATTGTCGAACGATTTCCAAGCCTGCAGTGGGCTGGACACTCAGCACATCTTCCGCCATCTTATCAGCAGGCAGTCACCGTTCGAGCGTTTTCCGATTATCTCGCGGACGCTCATGGACACACATTTTGGCGATTTTGTCGAGGATTTTCAGTAAGTAAATCAGAGGCGACGCGTGACCAAGTGAGCTACCTGTTCAGTGTGTGTGTGTGTTTTCTATCGTTTCTATCGGCTTCGTTCAGCAAGAAAAATCTTGAACCTCAAGATTTGCAAGGAGGCGCATTAGTAGTAGTGATCGCTTCATACGTAGCTGACCGCGCTTGCCCTGTCGCACTTGGAAATGCAGAAAAGTGTTTGAATGACGGCGGGTTCAGATGAAGGTTTTTAGCTCGATAGTCTGCTTATTTCGAAGTGTTTCGTTGTTTGTGTGCGGGTTGTGTGGTGTAGTTAAGAGTAACCATCAGATTACATTCTTCACGTAGGAGAAGCTGCACCAAAACTGAAAAGAAAATAAGGATACTCGGGATGGAAATTCCAGCATGGTCGGCAGAAATTCTAATGTTCCATGTTAAACTGTAGGTTGACTTCTTCTTCTGTAGGAGCATTGTACCACTGCGACCATTAGTTTGAACTATTGTAGTGCACTCCAGTTTGCTATGTATGCAGTGTCAGTTCGTTCCGTCACTCAAGGAATAAGTGATAGTCGCACCAGGACTTTGTTGTATGATAATGTTGTATAATAAATACGGATCGGGACAACCGTACGATGAAACTGTAGAATAAAAGTGGATAAGGGTCAGCATAAGTGAGAGATATGAGTACCAACATAATGCCACAAAAAAATCTAGAATCGAATATACAGTACCCGCGTAAATTCGAAAGTCGCGATACTTTTTGAACAGAGCTCGTATGTGTAGAAAATCAAACATCGAACTAGTGGAGGCGATCTGGCGTAGTAGTAACATCCATGCCTCTCACGCTAAAGGTCACGGGTTCAATTCTCACTCCCGACATTCTTCCAAAAATGGAAGTAAAAGTGACGAACCAGCCAAATGAGTTGAAAGTCACTATAATACAGATAAAAAAAACATCGAACTTGTTTCACTATACAGTCCCGTATTCTAATTTCTACAGAGTGCAGATGCACTGGGTGTGAGAGAATAGATTACTTTTTCGAATCGACTAATCAGAACACGGAATTTCCGTTCGAGATTTTTTCGATTGTTTTATAGTTAGTTTCATATAATATTATTTTACTCATTGTAAATGAATTGTTATGGAGTGCTCAGATTACCAAAAATTGATGTATTGATGTACCATCAATTGATGTAAATCCATCAGGAAATGAGTGAGCAATAATTGTAAGTACATGAGCCGCCGCTTGTGTCGTCAATTTCGACCAATCAGCATTGGGTATTATCGTTTGGATAGGGCTTGAGAATTTTAAAGTGTTCAATAATTAGTTACATGATTTATATTATTTTCTTCCATGTTATAAATTGTTTAGGGGTGCCAAAATCGACTGACGCAAAAAAAACATTAATCATACAATGACTGAGCAATCAGAGTTTGAAATTGGACATTTTTCACGATGCAATTGATTTTTTTTTCAATACACCCCAATAGGTTCCCGAAGACGTATTCCTACGTTAATAAATCAAGCAAAATGAAACAGTTGAATGGTCCCAAATCCCAAATCGCCCTATAGTGAATAGTTCATATTCCGGAAACATGTAACGTGAACATAGCAAAACGCAAGATAATAATTAATCCCACCCCGATACCTGTAACTTCGTGACAGAAATAAAATCGAAATTTCGGTAGTAGCTTTCGGATGAACGAAACACATATATTTTTTTCCAAGAATACGCATATTATAATGTCAACATTTCATGCAAATACAATAGTTGCTTACCACGAACACGAAAGCCCGTCTATGTCCATCACTGGAATATTGTTCGAAATCATACAGAGAGACCGACTCCCTTCCATTTTAATTGACAATGAAATATTTACACGGATACTTCAATCACCTGACGCGCACTGGCTAATGATGTTCCTGCAATTATCCACTTACAAACATGCTGCCCTAATCGATACTGTTATTGAATTACGATACACAAACGGATAAACTAATTTATATGTAATTGCCGCTACGTTATGTACAGACATATTTACACAATCGAACAGACATGACTATTTCCAGTACTGTGGTTGGCTTCCTAGCCACTCTAAATTGACAAATAAATAATAAATAACCTACTATATTCGCTTCGTTAACTCCACCGACTTCGTACCAGAGAGGCAAGAAGCCCGTCTTGTAATTACTGCTTTTTCCCAGTTTGGCACACAATTTACAACCAACAACTACAGCAGCCGGCATTACTCTCCAGAGATGTGAATGCGCTGCCCGGGATTTCTAATTTGGCACATATTATGAATGCACGGAAGCCGCGACCACCTTTGTGGGACACCTAGCCTTGCTTCATATGTTCCTCGACCGCATGAGGTAAACTACTTTGAGGAACCATTTTTTCTTCTTCTAATAATCTTTCCACGCAATTATCCGCGAACTCAGGAACTGTTTTCAATAAATTAACATCCTATCCGATAATATCACCGTTATGTGTGTGTGTGTCGCCTAGTCAAGAACGATCATCCGAAGCAATCGTTCTTGGGCTAAAACTCATGTGTGATTGTGCTGCAGCTGGGAGTGCTGCCCAGAGTGCATCTGGTGTTGCTGGTAGTGTTGCTCCTGCTCCTCGTCACTAGCGCAGTCCTCCATGTCCATATCGATCAGCTCGTCATCGTCGTCGTAAGCACCTCCCGGGCTGACAGATCGGTTGCCACCACCACCGCCGCCGCCACCGGATTTGGCATCCTCTTCCTGCTGCAGCCGCTTGTGTTTCGTCCGCCGGTTCTGAAACCACACCTTGACCTAGACCGGGAAGAAAGGGAAAAGGAACAGATTTAGTGAGATGGACGCTCAATGTCGTAATTGTGAAACGTTTTATGTAGATCAAATTAAATTAGTGTAATAATTTGTTTGTGATAAGACAAATTGATTTGAGCATAAATTCCACCGTAATTTCTCGGCTCATTTACACCATCATTGCGCGCCGAAGGCACCACCCTAAAGGCACCATATTAAATGGGTTCTCCATAATTTAATCAAGATGGCTGCCCACCGAACCACCGCTCCGTTTTCACATAACATGATAGGCACACGCGGCGCGATGCTGAGACAAACCGAAAATTGTCCTGGAAAAACATAGAGTGCCTTTGCATGCTCGACCCGGGGCGGCGCTTCTGCTGCTGCGTTTGATCGGCCGGGAAGCAAATAATGGGAAATTGTAGCGTAATATTTTTACTGCCGCAACGGGGGAAACGCTGCGGGAAGCAATGGAATGGAATGACATCCCTTGCCAGCGAGCGGAAACGGGGTTGTTCAATCACATCATCCCCTTTGCTAGATACGGTATACGAATCATGCGCAGTTTGGTTTTATTCGCCGCTTGCACTTACACAAACACAGTTCCAGCGATGGGGTCGAGATTTTATTCATTCCTACGGCAGTGATGGCAGATTTGCGTCCGACGCGAATTTATTGTAATTTCAATTTTTGATACTTTTGATGGACTCCAGAAATTACCCCAGCACGCCTTTTAGTCTGTGAACATCGTTTATTTTCCACCGAGATGAAGAAAATAAGGTGGGAAGATTCTCGGGTTTTCGTTGTGTTAAACTTTGATTGAATTGGGAGCCAGGAAGATAGGAAGTTCATATATCAAGCATACCAGTCAGTTACTCAAATGGTACAAAATTGAACATGTCAATGAATAACGTTGAAAGAGGATATAGACAGAAACTAATTACACATCCAAAAAGTATTTTTCGCATTATGAAAAAACAGAACATGTCACGAACTAAAATGTTTAATTTTTTCTTTAATTTCTTCTTATATCAGAAATAGTATTCTAACGTCTACTATGTTTGGATTTTAGAGCAACTTCATGGAAGTTTATCTCTTGTCAGCAATTGTAATTACTTTTTTCACAATTAGGATGCTGAACACTTCATTCGTCTAAAACTAAGACGCAAGCGGAAAACTTCTCGTCTCAATCTAGTTCATACGGAGTCAAAATTTATTTTTCAATTGCATTTTACATGAAAAAAACTTGCAACCTTTTTTCCCATGCACTGTCAAATGTTGCTCCGTCAAAGGAAGAAAAGATTATGTGACTGCCTTTGTTCATTTACGTTTTGGTCGACGTAACGCACAAATTACGTAACGCGAGTGGGGGGAGGGGTGTCGAGGTTTCGTTACTTAATGTGACATAGGAGGAAGGGGGGGTTGCCGTGATCGTTACGTAACAAAATTCAAATTTTTTTCCTGAATAAATTCACGCGCCCCTAGCTTCGATTCTGAGACCAAAAGAGGTGTGTTTACTGAGCCAAGATGATAAAGCACGTGTTTTTTTATTATCCAAAATATATATTTTATTAAGGCTCATATGGCATCAGCCTAACGGGGCCGGGAGTTCAATATTTTGACAATGTTTGCTTAGACTATGTTAGTAATATGTAACCGATTACTCGCGGTTGACTCGAGGTTAGTATTACAAGTGTTCTCATAATTGGTATGTCGCAGTCTTCGATGCTCTGTACGTGTGCCCGACACGGGATACTTCCTATTGGGATGCAGCTGACCATTAATCAGCAACGCCCCCCTAGTCTGTACCCCATATCTAGCGTGGTGCGTCTTTCTCGACTCGAGGATTCCAGGATAGAATGGTCACTAGCCGGCGCAATCATCAGCTCGTGTAGAGTTGTCATGAGCGGTACAACCTTTGGCTCTTGTTGAATGATCAGTGGACTGCACAACCTTCGGCCCGTGCATCTGTAAAGAGTGTGTGTATGTATTGCCGCGACTAAGTAAAAGTTTATCGATCGGATAGGAGGGATATGAAACGGGGACACAACGAAGGAAACATCATTAAACGTTGACATCGGCGTTTCTGGGGAACAGGTATAGATGAAGCAGAAGATCAGGATCCCGGCTACCTAAGATATCCCGGACGGGGATATCCGATTGTCTGCCTTGTGCTCTCAGTGCTCTAGAGAGCTGAGAGCGAGCAGCATGGAACCGGATACACGACCAGACAATATGCTCGATGTCGTGGTAGCCATCGCCACAATCACAAAGATTGTTTGCTGCGAGCCCAATGCGATAGAGATGCGCGTTTAGGTTGTAGTGATTGGACATAAGCCGAGATATCACGCGAATGAAATCACGACCTACATTCAATCCCTTGAACCATGCCCTCGTCGAGACCTTAGGGATAATCGTGTGTAACCAACGACCGAACTCATCACCACTCCACATGCGCTGCCAACTTACGAGCGTATACTGACGAGGAATGTGGAAAAATTCATTATAAGCAATTTGCCTTTCAAAAAATGTGCCTTCTAAAGCGCACACCTTAGCTAGCGAGTCCGCTTTCTCATTCCCCGGAATCGAGCAATGAGAGGGAACCCATGCTAAGGTAATCTTGAATAATTTTTCGACCAAAACACTCAATAGTTGTCTTATTCTTGTTAGGAAATAAGATGAGCGTTTATCAACTTTCATTGAGCGGATTGCCTCTATTGAGCTGAGACTGTCTGAAAAAATAAAATAGTGGTCGATGGGCATTGTTTCAATGATCCCTAATGCGTAATATATCGCACCCAGTTCAGCGACATACACGGAACAAGGATCTTTGAGTTTGAAAGAGGCATTGGAATTTTCATTGAAGATGCCGAAGCCAGTGGACCCATTTATGAATGAACCGTCAGTAAAGAACATTTTATCAGATCTAACTTTCCCATATTCTGCCGAAAATATCGGCGGAATATAATCGGAGCGTAGATGATCTGGGATTCCATGGATCTTTTGTCACATGGACAGATCAAAATTGACAGAGGAATTGTAAAAGTATGGGAAGCAAACTTGGTTGGAGATGTCCGGTGAAGGGTGCACTTCATGGGTAAGGTACTCATGGTATAAAGACATAAAACTTGACTGAGGAGTCAGTTGGAGTAGATTTTCGAAGTTATCAAGCACGTGTTGTAATGGGCAGTAAGCAGGCACCGCTTAATGCAGCTCGAATATTGCGTTAATCTACCGAATCATGATTTTGTCATGGCTGGAAAACAAGCTTATTCCGTCTGTTATCGCAGGATGCAAAACAAAACTAGGGCATCTCGATCATGCTTGTTGTGGTCGACAAACGAGCACTACTCTTTACGGCAATTTCATTTATTTGATTGCTTAAAGCTAAAATTAATTGGCAATAAATATTGGTTACGAGAAAGTGTGATGATTCTCTTACATTCAATAGTGCGATGTAGTGCGAAATTTTTCGTCTATCAATTCAACCGTACAATATACGTATTCGATCCTGAATTCTTCAGTTCCTTGTTTTGATCAGGAATGAATCCTGTTCTCTAGAAATCATTTTTTGATTTAGGATATCTAATTGTGGGAAATAATTCACTGGTTTTCTAACCTACCCGTAGCTCAAATGCTTTGCTCCTAGTTTAATTTACCTTTTTTAGATTAATGTAGGTATAATTTAAGCTGTATTTTAAGTTTAAGATATATGTAATTAGTTAAATGAATTCACATATTAATAAGTTACTTACAATATAGATATAAGAGATTTTAGGAAAACTGACATTAAGGCACAATTTTTAGTTCGCTACCAAACAATACAATTTTCTAGTGGGCAGATGATAATCCAATTGTTTCTCTATTGTTGTTGTATTGGTTCGCTCCAACAACGACAGCGAACCTATCATTGATGGAGCGAACCAACCTTCGATAAGTCGGTTACAGTTAAGGCACTTTGGGCCGGGTTGCCGTTGCTGTGATCGTACCAACAATGCTGAAGTTATTCTATGCAGTGTTCCAATATACGTTGCAATTTGTTCAGGAAGACACTGTTCTTCGAACGCATTTCCTCGTGTGATCGATTTTCAAAGTATGTGCGAGCTGCCTGAATTCGAGATTATTCGGTACCGAAGAATAATCAACCACCAAGCCAGTAACCATAATTAATGTGGATGGAGGACCAGACGAGAACCCTCGTTTTAAAAAGGTCATAGATATTTTCGATGTATTATTTTAATCAATTCAATTCCTGAGCTCCTTCGGTTGATTTATTTCAACATAAATCACCGTAATCTACGATCTCATAACTATTTATACAACCCATCAACCCGAACAAATTACGGGTATAATGAACCTATATCTTGCATGTGCTGCGTATTTTATCGTTGTAGTGTCTGTTTCGATTTCCATCTGTCTCGTTCGTCTCTCAAAAAAATGTATTCTATTGCTCTTAATTAACTTGATAAATTTCAGTAGTATATATTTATATAGTTGTAATTTGTAGTGGTAGTATTATAAGTAGTAGTAGTAGTTATGAAGCCTTAGGGCATATATGTATAGCCTGTTGTCTTTGTAAACAAAGAATTAAGAACATTAGTTGCTACAAATTCTCCAGCACGCAGTGCATTCAACTGAGTTGGATTGTCTCTTTTCCGGCAGGTTAAATACTTCCTCGTAATCATGAGGGATCTCACTTGAATGAAAAACTCGAAACAAGGGACCCGGAATTGGAAATAAATGATTTTTGGTATACAGGGGAATCGTTAGCTGATTTGTGGAATAACCTAACGATCGATGAATATCCCGTCAAAACAGAATATAGGGGAAGGGTGGTAAAGACGTTGATTTTTTTCGTGAATTTCACAAAAAAATATATAGCTATCTCACCACAAATTGATAGTCTAGGTCTCTTTTTACAACAAAATTTGTCTTTGAGGCAGAAATTTAGCAAGATGAATGTGTCCGGCATTTTTAAAAAAATAAGATTTAGTCGGGAAAGACGGACACTTGGTGGGAAAGACGGACACCTGGGGTGATGACCTGAAAGATGACCACTATCTGAAAATTCAAGTATCAATGTTTTTAGTATTTTGTTTTATCAATATTTCTGGAGTAAAAATTATAAAACTTCACCGCTGATTCGATAAATTGGAAGAGAAGTGATGGTAAAACACTCATGTAGCGAAAAATAACCCAAAAAATTACTCGATAACAATGAGAATCTTATCTTCTGCAGACGAAAATTTACATCGAGCTGCTCTCTGTAGATAATTTTTTGTTTTTATTAATAAATTTAACAGAAAGCCAGCTAAGTGTACACAGTTAGTGTCACAGGTATTGTATTGCAAGTTTGTATATCATTGAAATTTAAAATAAAAATGTAATATATTAATGATACAGGGGAGTCCGTCTTTGCCGACTTTCCCCCCTATTAAGTCCGCAAACTCTCAAATCGACGAAGCGGAATTAGTACAATCGAGTTGTTTGCTCGTCACGTAAAGACATCCCAAGACCTTTTGCAGGTAGTGAAATGTAACGGCAGGAACTGCCGCATTGAACGAAGGAGTAGTTACTTTTGTATAAATCAACATCAATTTATACCATTCCATGGTCTTCTCAGCTAAACGCCAGAAGGTTTGAAAGCACCAATCCCAACAGATGTGAGCATTAATTTTCCATTTCGGTTTGTTCGATTTTCTATGAACTTGTCGAAAGTTCTTTCGAAGTCACTACTTGCATATAAAGAACTTTCGTCTAAACATTTGATTCCGACCTGGGCAGATATCTGATTTTTTAACGTTGATATTCTCATTACTTAAAAAAGCTAAAAAAATATCAAACGACTTTGACTTTGGGTACAGATTAGCGTTACGTAACATGAGGGGGAGGGGGGTTCGTCTTGCGTTACTTTTTGTTACATAGAGGAGGGGGGAGGGGGTCCAAAACCTCATTTTTAGCGTTACGTAATTTGTACACGACGCCCGAGATGTAAAATTGAATTAAAATTAAGTTTAGAACACCTCAATAATACTGAAATTTCAGTTTCTGCTAAAATGTCAGTTGGGCTCTTCGTTCATTTCATCTGCTTACTTTTACTTTTAATAACAACACTTTTCCTATGTGTTGGACCATTATAAGAAAAGTAACATACATAAACACAATCTGTGACGTCACAGATTTAAAAATCTTCCCACCTTTTATTTTCCATCTCGGTTTTCCACCATACTGTTAACCCTTTCACTACGGCAGTATGCTACCGCTAAACGGAGCACTGCGCCGAAAAGTATGCATATTGCGCTGGTGTGTCACCCTGATGTCGTCTGTAGATGACGCTCGTAGCGAAAGGGTTATGTATAGGTTCTGTATCAACGTATCAAGAACTGGAACTCTAAGAGAATCGAGAATCGAATATACGCCCTCGGAGGAGCATTCTAGGAGCTAGTTAGGCCAGAGAATTGCGTAGAGGGTCAACACAATTCCCTCAACCGGTCCTAGCACAGTAAAAGGTGTCCCACATCAAATTGCTTCACGGAGAGAAACGCTGTAGAAAATTGCTAAGTTGACCGATCATTTTGAAACATTCAGACAATAAAATATAACCCATTAGTAAGCTTTTGGGATATTTATTTCATTCAACTTCAATACCATAGTCGTAGGCTCGCACCTTACGCTTAATTCCACTCATAAGGTTCTGTACAACATCTGACTGCAGCTTCTTCTGTACGGAAACCCACTTTTTTCATGTCTTCCTCAGATTCGAACTACTTGAGATGCCTTCGTAGTGGCTCTTCATTATAGCCCACTATTTTTCGAAGGACCTCAGTTCCGGTGCGTTGGGGTGGTTCATGTCCTTGGGTACAAAAGTGACTCCAGAAAGTTTCTTCGTACCACTCCAGAACATCCTTTGAATAGTAGCACGAAGATAGATACGATCAGAAGATTTTAGGGACCTCGTGTTGCTTCAACAGAGGAAGCAGACGCTTCTGTAAACACTCCTTGAGATAGATTTGCCCGTTTTTTTACCCCTGTTGGGTACATTTTTTTTGGATCTATTGTCACGGTCCCTCATAGCCTCTGAGTTCATGCAATTTTTGCAATAAAAACTAAATTTCTAGATCGTTTCTGTGAAAAAGTATTCTGCAAAGAAATGTTTTAGCAGGAATTATTTATTTATGAGCATGGAAAAACACACGCGAAAAGCAATGAAATACTGGGATAACGGGTGGTATGTTTTTCACATTATTTGTTTGAATTATAAACACCATGTTTGTTTATGATGTAAGAAACGCGTGTGATTCAAACATGTTTATGTTTGTGTATCATTAGACGTGTTTGGAATACACATTGAACACTAGCAAAAAGTATGTTCATGTTTAAACACAAACATGGAATTTGAACATCGCGCGGACATGTGTTTGTTTGTGTTTGTCGGAAGACTGGTTCTTACCGAAAATGTGGACCCTCCCTGACTACACGTTATTGCTCTTTTTTGTAGTATTTGAAATACCCGTTCTACAACAGTTGCATTGAAATAACGCTGTTTTATCATTGAATTATGGAATGTATTGTCAAATGCTCCTTCAATATCTGAACGCGGCTAGCGGCAACTCTTTGACTTCAAGTGTTTTTTAAGATACGTTCACATTACGCCAATCGGCCTTGGCCACCCCGTGAAGCCAAATAAGTGTAGTCGTGCCGCCCGGGCTTGCCGACGTGCCGAAAACCGATTCGAATCATTGCGAACCCAACCCGAAACAAGTCGGTCCGGATCAAAGAAAGTCGAAGCAAAACGAAACGAAAGAAATTCGCGCTGACGACATTGTGCTTCGTGTGTTCGTCACGACTTCGTGCACCCGATAGGGCTTCGGCTTCATGCACCCGATGGGTCGTCCACATCACATAACGAATCGAATGTGCAGCCTGGTACAGGCCGATCGGCATAATGTGGACGTGATAGATTTTCGTGGCTAGTGTATGAAGTGCTGTTATAGTTGATTTTTCTGGCTGGTATGCAAATTGAAATTCACTGAGTGAAGTCGATTCCAAATATTTCGATTTCGATGTAGTCACACTATATTATATGATTATGTAACTGTCATAGTTATAGTCAATTAGTCAATTAGTTTCACCATTAATTTCACCATAAATAACAAAAGACTAATGTGCCTAAACGATTTTGGACTTTTTTTTTATCTTTTTTTATTAGCTTTAATAATGTAAACAACGCGAACTTGTTGAAAATGTCAGTTAAACAGGACACTATAGTTCCTCCACTATTCTGAATCATCACAGGACGGATCTCATCATCGCCCGACGATTTAAAAGGATCAAATGAATTTATTTCCCATTCAACTCTTGCAGGAGTTAAAAAACAACTTGCTAGATCTTGTTTCTGCCCGTTTATAGTCCCGGTAGTCTCGAACCGCGCACCCCGTTTGCCACATGAGCAGATCGCTTGCCAAATCATGTATTTCTTGGCAAACTTTGATAAGTTCTCCGGAAAATCAAACTTGTGCTGGGCGGTGAAGAACAGTAACCCCGGGAGCTGCCGGAAGTCCGCCTTGACGTAAGTCTCATCATCCATGATGAGCATTGAGGCTTCCTCAGCATCTGGCTGTTTCTTGTTTCCGGGCCCGCTACTTTCCCACCGTATTTTGCCGTTCGTCACGATTTGGAGCCTTCTGCACTTTGTACGTATGGAGTCCCTCCCGGTCTTTGTCTCTCTGAACGAAAGACTTGGACAGATTCAACTTTTTGGTCACATCCCTGACCGAAGCATTGGGATTCCGCTTAAACGTTTCCACGACACACTTGTGATCCTGATCATTAATATAACATCCATTCTAACCGCATTTCTCCTTCCGTTCGGCGCTCTGAGTTTCGTAGTAACGCTTAAGAACACGACTCACCGTTGACTGCACGATTCCGAATCGTTTTTTCCGATGTCCCGATGAGAGAGTTGAGAATTTCCAGGGACTTGCGCAAAATGAATTCGCGACGTTACTTTTCGGGTGACATAATTTTTTCCCATTTTCGAAAAACTGAGATCGATAAAAGAGAACTAGGGGAGGGTTATATCTGTGGTATAACCACAAGGTTGTCGTAGGACTATCGTAAGTTTAGTGATCATTTGTTTGAAGTTGCATCTGAATCAATTCTTCAATACATAACACTTTTGTGTCACAAAAACACCAAAATTTTACTACTATTCAGAGAATATAGACACAAATATATGTTATTGGTGGGGATGAATAGTATTCAGATACTTTTCTATTAATTACACCTGATTAAAAAATTACAAAGCTAAACGTATATGGTCGCAGTGTTATATTATAAATCGAAAACCAAGTAAACTCTTTCATTGCAACGCAATTCTAAGTTCTAAGCAGAACTGGATCTTTTCGGTTTCTTCTCCTCGACGCTCAGAGTCCACCGGCAATCGATGCTGACTCGATGACCTCCAAACGAAAATAGTTGCGATGTTTGTAAGTGTGTGTGTGTATGCCGGCTGTCTTCAATGCCTCAAGTTTTTTCGATGCTGGTGCTTTCTTGGTCGCCTTCTTCCGATGGATTCCTCTAAGGCCACTTAGGGGGAATATTTAATGAACTCGGCGCACCAATGCCGTTTGTGTGCACAAACAGGCTTTTGGTGACATCGTTCATCAGTGCTTTCATGATGAACGAATGTAGCTTCGTCACAACAGCGATAACTTGCTTCAATGTGTTAGGGAACAAGTCAGATTCCAAAGATCGTCCATCAACCGCTGCGCAATTATAACTGAGTAGATTTCCGAGCGAACCCGCTTATATACAGATTTGTATGATTTCAATAACATTACGTTTCAAATTTATGTCTTTGTCTTCAGGTTATGGTAAAACACATGGTCACAAATTTTGGATGCACCCGTAGAAAAAATGAATATGTTCAGCTAAAATGAAGCAAATGATGGTAAAAAAATGTTTTGGATTACCAATAAAGGGTATGTCACATCAAATTGCATCACGGAAAAAACGCTGTAGAAATTCGCCCAGTAGACCGATCCTTTTGAAAATTTTAGACAGTAAAATAAAAACTATTAAACAACTTTTGGCATTTTCTTTTTATTCATACTTCGAGCCCAAGCCCGTATGCTCGCACCTTCCTCTTTACCCCGTCCATAAGGTTTTTTTTTGAACAGAAATCCATTTTCTCTTGAAGTCCGCCTCCGATTTGACAACTTTTGGGTTCTTCCGGAGGGCCTGCTTCATAATCGCCCAATATTTCTCTATTGGGCGAAGCTCCGGCGCGTTGGGCGGGTTCATTTCCTTTGGCACGAAGGTGACCCCGTTGGCTTCGTACCACTCCAACACGTCCTTTGAATAGTGGCACGAAGCGAGATCCGGCCAGAAGATGGTCGGGCCCTCGTGCTGCTTCAATAGTGGTTGTAAGCGCTTCTATAGGCACTCCTTAAGGTAAACCTGCCCGTTTACCGTGCCGGTCATCACGAAGGGGGCGCTCCGCTTTCCGCAAGAGCAGATCGCTTGCCACACCATGTACTTTTTGGCAAACTTGGATAGTTTCTGCTTGCGAATCTCCTCCGGAACGCTGAATTTGTCCTCTGCGGAGAAGAACAACAGGCCCGGCAGCTGACGAAAGTCCGCTTTGACGTAGGTTTCGTCGTCCATTACCAAGCAATGCGGCTTCGTCAGCATTTCGGTGTACAGCTTCCGGGCTCGCGTCTTCCCCACCATGTTTTGCCTTTCGTCACGGTTAGGAGCCTTCTGAACCTTGCATGTACGCAGGCCCTCCCGTTGCTTGATCCGCTGGACGAATGAACTTGACAAATTCAGCTTATTGGCGACATCCCGGACCGAACTTCTCGGATCACGTCTAAACTGCTTAACTACGCGCTTGTGATCCCCTTCACTGACGGAGCATCCATTTTTGCCGTTCTTCACCTTCCGGTCGATGGTTAGGTTCTCGAAGTATCGTTTTAGTACTCTGCTGACCGTGGATTGGACGATTCCCAGCATCTTACCGATGTCCCGATGTGACAACTCCGGATTCTCGAAATGAATGCGCAGGATTAATTCACGACGCTCTTTTTCATTCGACGACATTTTTCCAAATTTACGAAAAATTGACAGTGAAGCATGGCCAACGTGATCTATACACTCTTATCTGATTATAAGCGAAAGCTGAAGATATTATTCCTAAAAATTAAATTGTCTACAGCGTTTTTTCCGTGATGCAATTTGATGTGACACACCCTTTATATGAACGAAGTTCCGCTGAAATCGGAACGGGATCAGGACAGTGCACAGTGGAGAATCGCTGATCGCTGACCATCAGGCAAAAAACGAAATTGGCGTCAACTGTTTCGTAATACTTTTCCTTTTTTGCTATTATATACAAGTGCTTAAATTCCACATTTGAGCGCAATATCATCAAATCTGATTTTTTCTATGACTTTCCAAAGCTTGGCATACTGTTGTTTTTTTCTACAATTTTTTGAAAGAAAGTACACTGGATTCTTTTTTTACGCGATAGATGCGTGCGCGCAAAAAAAATCGCGTAATTTCGAGCAAATCACGTAAAAAAATCGCGTAATTTTGAGCAAATCGCGTAAAATAAAATCACGCAAAAAAAATCGCGTAAAAAAACCAGTGTACATTACTTTGAAACGCTTTGCAGCTTCAAGGATAGCGTTGGCGTCGAAGAAAAGGTTGTTCGAAAAACTATACAAAACAAATCTCTTTCATTAGATATTGTAAAATTTTTGTTTTGTTGCCGCAGTTCGACGCGGTTGTGGCTACATTCTGAATTTAGGTAAAAATATAAGCTTTCAGTTGAACACTGTCCAAAGCTGTGCAAAACTGCGCGAATTGTCGTTTTAGTGTGAAAAGCAATAGCAAGTTTCATTTCAATTTCAGTTTCCTTTGCAACGTTGTGTGATTCCAGTGTCATTGTTTTCACGATTCGTTCGAAACAGATATCAGCGATATATTAGAAAATCAAATTCATGGTTTCGTTGAGTCTTATTATTCAAAGTCTAGTAAGTTGTTTATGCATGGTTTGATACATGTATTATAATGTCCCCTTTTAACCAAAGGACCCGGTTTAGAAAGAAAACAAATCTAGTGAAGCATCGAAATTCACTAGACGAAATGAAAATAGCCGCGAAAGAGATTTTTCCTGCTGATAAGTATCATGAATTTCGAACTGGATACAATTCAACAGGAGATTTCAGCAATCACAATGGAAGCGTGATCAATTTGAGAATGACCAGTCCACTTAAGGATTATACTATACCACAATCTCAGGGATCATCACAACCTACAACTGTCCAGATATACTAGCCACGATACATAGTTAATCATCTTCGTGTCTCCGCTGATCCAAAAGTAAACACTTATTTTGAAAAGAGAAAAATAATTGCCCATGACTTCCAGATGAAATATTATTTCTATTGAAGGAAACAATTGTTTAATCAGTAAAGGATGATGATGAATCTGAAGACAGTTATGAATAACAAGAAGAAGAAGAAACAGATGATGATAATGGTTTTGATTTGTAACTTTTTCGTATTAATTGTGTTGTTTTAATTTGTAGTCTTTCACAATAGAGTAGACGCCCAGTGGGATTATTTGTGGTCAAAGATTATAAAATTAAATAAAAAAGTATGTTAAAAATACTACGGGAAGAGAGTGCCATTAAAATCCAAAAAATTTAATCACGTGCTTTATGGACGACCCCAAATGAAAAATGGATGCCAGATCCGTGTTCAGCATCCCGAAATTAGGCAAATATCATGTTTTTTCGCATTTAACAACACTTTGTTCGCTTGGCCTTTGTATGGAGTCGTATGTAGTCTTTGTATGGACGCGCCCCACTGTGCAGTGGATGAATAATTTTGCATGAAATTGCGGTATGGAAATATTGAAAAATTATGAATTTTATCATTTGATACGTTGAGAAAAACTTAGTGGGGTTGAGAAAAAATGATTATTACAAATTCTCTCACCAAATCGTATCCTAATATCTGTAATCAAACTTCAATTCAATCCTTGTTCCGAATCAATTGACTGTCCAAATCAATGGTCCGATTCAAACAAAAGTACTCCATTATGTGTACCATTTAATGGTACACAATCTGAAAAAAAAATCACAGACGACAATAACAATAATAACAATAATTAATAGTGCCGGCGCTCATAATTTCTCCAATTGATGTCAGAAAATATATGACTCGAAACGCGCGGTAAAAAAACCGAAGCCACCCCATCCGAACACATCCGGAACCGGAATCGCTTTCCCCTCGGCCCCTCGGCGCGCTGATGTCTCGTTATAAATCTCATGAATAAATTCGTTACGAAAATTGATACGCTTTTTATTAACTATCGACGCTGAACAATACAAGTGATGATCTCTCCGCTTCCTGCAATAATGGGGGAAAGGAAGGAAGGCAGAATGGATGAAAATCAAGATTCGGTAAACATATCACGCAGCCCATAAAGCAACAGCAGCCTATGTTGGGAGGGGTTGGTAGCGCTTTATCGCTCACCCTTCGCGTAGAGTGTGCGTGTCCTGTGCTGTGTTGGGAAATTGGGTTCACGATGCTTGACTCTGAGGCTTCTCGCACGATGCACGGTCTCATTCCGTTCGTAATAGGGAGCGTTTTACGAGAGTTTTCATATTTTTGATTCCGAGCAGGAGAAAGAGAGGACGCGGCGGCGGCTGCTGCATATAATCCTTATTATTCGTGGCAAATATGGTCGGGTATTTGCTCGACAAAGTGCTAACAATTTATTTTCCACCCCACCTATTGCCCGACTTGTCAACTGCTTGTGTGTCGTGTAATTTTGCCAGGATGGAATAAGGAGGAAATGGAAACGGCCATTCAAGCTCGAACGCTGCCACTGGCGCAGATTCGCAGAGCTCTCGGGTGGAATCATTTATTTTGCCGCATATTTTATGTTCTCTCGCTCAAGTGGTACGTTGGTACGTGATGAAACGTCCCTGCCAATTTATGCAACTCGAGAATGGTGCGGTGAAAGTAACACTTATTCCTTCGCGCACAATGTTGGCAGCGTTGGTATACGTAGGACTACGTCTTTCATTCCTTTACTGGGGTGTAAATTCGATGTATCGAAAATGAAAGCATTACATTGGAGAAACAAAATTTTGAACGTTAAGGCCGTATTTCAGTTTAGAAATTTGAAAAATATTTATAAAAAAGTTTCTTCATATTTATGAAGTTTGAGCATTCAAGAATATATACTAGAAAGAACGAAAAATCGCATTATTTACCGAGTTATCCCGTATTCACTTACACTTAAGTTCACGCTACGCTTACATCTCACTTCATGTGCACCCATTCCCGTTTGAACAGATCATGAAGTGTAAAAATGAACTCCGTGTATTGAGCACCTCGGTGTATTCATAATGAATTCTACCAAATGTTTGCAGTTGCGTGTGAACCGGAATGAATCTCAATCAACTTTGCTTTCACGTGTAGTGTTTTTTTTTTTGAAAATAAGGCCCATTTTATGCACCTATTCCCGTTTTGTGAAGTGTAAAAATGAACCAATCGTTTGTAAAATGAATATCAGATGCAATACACATCTCTACCTTCGTTTGATTCATTTTACTTCGCGGTACTAGTAACTTTTACGATTGTCATTACTGGCAACCGCGAAGAAAATGTAAATATAACATTATTAAAGCCCATTTATACGTTGCTAGTAGCTGACTTCACAATGAGCAGCTACTGACCCGGTGAACTCGCTTGACAAATGGTTGACTCGCCTTGTCCGTTCACACAATGTGAGCTGCTGACAAGAAACCAGATACCACGACACGGGTTTACCAGAGATGCCAGGCGATTTTTCAAATGTCCATCAAATAGTCAGAAACAGCAATCAGGTCCGAATTTGTCAGATGATTGATCCAAAATCGGCTTCTTTATTGGCAGTTTTCGTCTTAGGTTTTCAGTTGAATTTATCAGTACACAATTTTATAGCGAAACACACGCTGGCCGTGTTTAAAAATACTTTGTGCTGAATTTATTTTATACTGAAGGTACTATCCGAAAAAAGCAGAAAGAAAAAAGGATTCGGGCCAGGAATTGGATGCAAAGAAAAGAAGCAACAAATACAATATTGAAGTAACTCTACAATGATGATCTCCGAGAGTACAGAGCAGTGTTGAGAATAACACCTGAAAAAGTGAAAAAAACTGTTGGATTTAATTGCTCCACAAATATAACGCCAAGATACACTCATGAAGGATGCTAAACCTACAAGAGTGAAACTAGAAATGATGTGCCTTTCTTCTGGAATATCGTTCAGATTATTGTCGAAATTTTTTAAAATCTCGAAAGCATCCATAGCTAAAATAATTCCGAAAGTATGTGGTGCTCCAAATGGCAGTCTAAAAGATTTTTCAAAATTTGATTTATTTCGCCTTGACAGCAGCTTCGTGTACCAATTTGTGAAATAAAAATGTTAGTAGATTTGCAGGAGCAATTAATACGCCTCAAAAACTAAAATAATGAATGAAAATCTACTTTTTCTAAATCGAATATGTATTCTGTTTCTTAGAACAATACTTTTTTGCAAGTTTTGAGTGAATTTTGAATTAAAATCGTGCCCGATAATGATTTTATATTTAGATCCCCAAGAAAACTATTTTTAAAAAACGTGCCCCGTCAGCGTGCAAAACTAAATAATAACGATTCCGTTTAGAAACTATGAGGGTTTAATTTGTTCTTCCAATAATTTTCAAGTCTATAAATATCTTCGCATATTTTCAAATATCTTAAAAATAGAGAAATGTAAAGACAATGTCAAGATTTGGCATCCCTGATTCGAGCGCTAAAATCTGTTTTTGACGTTTTGAGGGATGCGAGTGCGAGTAAATTCAAAAAACTTTGAAGTAGCTCGCACACCGAATCACACATGACACTAGCTGGCATGATGTGTTCACACGGTGTGAGTAGCTGCACTGCAGTAACTGACTAGACCGACTCGTATGTTTACTCGCACCGTCTGAACCCGGCTTTAGCCTAATTACCGAGTTGTTAATTGAGTTGAACGGCACTACTTTCCGACATTGATTTCTTTACAGAAGAAGGTTGAATTAACCCAGATTCGGGACAGGTAAGTAATATTCTGGAAAATCAATTCAATTTATCAATTTATGTTCTTTAATTAATATTGATACATATTGGATAGCAGTGATTCGTGCTCGTCTGCTGCGGGAGAATGCGAAGACATTACTTCAACAATAATCTAGGTACTTCGAGACACAAAAACGAGTCCTGTCGAGTCCTAGTTCTACATTTATGCTGTTGGATTTGGTCAAGGACAACTTCAACTTCATAAACGCTGCGCATCAAGTCAATGTTGCAACGAGGCATAGAGCTGGCCTCACGTAATGCCCCCTGGGTTTCGTCAGCTTCGTGATATTTCCCGAATGTGTAAGAAGTAATTACACGCTGGTCCTGGGAGAGGATAATGGTGAGAATTAAATAGTCTGTCATTGCATGTCAAAATTTCAATAACCGGTTATTCGGTAATTAAAGTTTAATTATCTGTAAAACCGGTAAATTACCGATAAAAAATGCTTTAAAATAATTTTTTTTTTTTTTGAAGAAACGGCTTTTATTGATAATAGTTAGTTTACAAAAAAATTGTAATTTTTTGCTGCTTAAGGACCGAGAGAATGTTAATTTTGTCGTATTCTAATCTAGATCGGATATCATTAACAAAATTTTCAGAAGAGGAAAACGCACGTTCGGAGTCCAATTATGTTAGGTGTACACTACGAAAAGCATCGAATACCATTGCCATGTATTTGCCTCTGATGTTCTCTGTACGAAAACTCTTGTTTGAGGGTTTTCATCAATCCGTTTATAGACGTTGAGCCTGGGCTGGACGTTGATACCTTCGTTCAAATTTTTCCTTGATGCTCAACTGTTCTGCAGGTTCTGCATCGTCCAGTTTTTCTTCCTGTTGTCCAGCTACTGAATCAATACCATCATCATCAAATTCCATCAAGTCACGAACAAATTAAAATGCCTGCTTGATCTATGCAGTCCGTTTGATAGAAGACGCCAAAATTATCATTAATTTTGTTACGACCACGAGCAGAATGAGTATTCATACACAGGAAAACCTTTTTCTGAGCGGTCGTTTTTTGGGATTTTTTTTGCGCGATCTTCTGTTCTTGTGCGGTATATGAAAAGAAGCATATTTGACGAAGTTATCGTCCATTTAATTTTTTGTCTATGTTTTATATGTATTTCAGTGCGAAAAAGGATATTTGCGTCTCAATTATTCTCAAATCATTCCCATCCTTTCATCAATTGCTCGAAGTTGCGCATGACTTGATTTCTAATAGCAACAAGTTTCGACATGCAACTAAAAGCACAACACTGGCACGCGCAACCAAAAAGGCAAACTGTCCCATTCTCGAGCAATATTCCAAGCGGCATAAATGGACATATTATTTATGGTGTAATAATGAAAATTACCGAAATTACCGGTTATTGATTGTAAAATTACCGGTAATTCAGTAATGGAAAATGACCCGGTATTACCGGTAAAACCGGTAACGGTAAATCCGGTTAACAATCCCTAGTCGTAGCTTTCTGTAGTAATGATTGTCTATTTTTCCTAATTTGTAGTCGTGGATCAGACCCAATCGATGCAGGATCAGATGTCGGTAGTTTAGATAGTTCAAGAAATAATTGAGATAGTTTAGATAGTTCAATAAATGAATAAAGATGCATACAAAAGCTCAATAAATTCATAACAATATATGCATAAAGGTTGGGTTGAACCGACTACTTATACTGGGTTATACTGGTTATATTTGTTTACCATTCTAATCGCGTAATACAGGGTTTTCCCACTTTAAATTCCGAAAGTAAATTGAAATAAAACACACTTAGAATTCGAATTTCGATGAAACTTTTATTTCAAATTAAAGTTTGGTTTATGCCATTATGTGTGAAATACAACATCATTCAAATGTCCACTAGGGCTTCCTCGCACACCTTGATCCGGAACAGGTAATTTTCGATGACTTTTCGGCACATATGGGGCGGTATCTCGGTCATAGCTTCACGAATGTTGTCTTTCAAATGTTCAAGAGTTTGCGGAGAGTTTTTTTTTTTTTATTTAAATCGTTTATTTTTACAGGCTCAGTTACATAGGTTTAAAGGAGCCGAACTCCTTACTGTATTGTTACTAGTATATATACATTTTTCCTTAATTCTAATGTTAATAATATAGGAAACCGATTACTCGCGGTCAACTCGAGTTTAGAAGGGTGAATTTGCGGAGAGTTGGCATAGACACGGTCTTTCGCATAACCCCACAAAAAAAAGTCTAGCGGGTTCAAATCGCATGAACTGGACGGCCAATTGGCATCACCAAAACGCGAAATTATGCGTCCCTTAAATTTCATTCGCAATATGGCCATGTTCGGTCGTGTTGTGTGGCACGTGGCGCCGTCCTGCTGAAACCACATGTCATCCGTATCCATATCTTCAATTTGTGGCAAAAAAAAGACGGGTGGGTAATGTCGGTGACATAACCGGAGTGACGTAGGACTATACAAAGGGGACAACTTTTGCTAAAAATATATTTTAAATATATTGTTTTATTTTCTTCTCCTACGTGAATACCTACCTATCTACCTGAAAAATGGATTAGTTTACTGTTTACTCTTTATGAACATGTTGGGGGTTCTGAAAAGAACCTTTGGTGTTGTGTTTTTGCGTTTTTTTTTACAAACTTGATTCTTGATTTTCTGAAGGCTTTGTACTTATTAAATGTTCAACGTCGGGCATCTTTCGGCGTATACACATATCGTACAATCAAAATGATGACTGTGATAGGGAATGCATAGGTAGGCATCAGCTCGTTCACTATCATATATTTCACTATTGAGCACATTACCGTACCTTAAGCTGTGGTTTCGGAGACGAATGAATTGTAAGATGTGTAGTCTCCGCAAACAAAGTAAATAAAAATGAAAAAGAACTGAGGTTTTGGAGACGAACTCTACGATCTGTCGAGAAATAAACGAGCTATAAGCGTTCTGAAAAACCAACAGTAAATACAGGGACGAATGACCTTCGGATTAAAGTCCTTTAAAATAAGAACAGAGCAGCAGGAAATACATAGCTCATCGTGTTGCTCCTTAGTTATTTCTCTATGCAATGCAGATGTAACGTCAGTCAATTTTCAACATCAGTTATCAACCAAAGAAAGCAGTTCTTGCTACCGAGAAAATTCGTTAATGCCATCCTGCATACAATGTGTTGTAATTTGAAGCCACTTTTAATTCGGACACCATACATGGGTTTGTGAAAACTGAATGATCAATTTAAAAGACCCCACGACGTGTCGAAGCACCACTCAGTGTCGCTTGGAGGCGATTTTAACCTGTGATTGAACATTTGCGATGACAGTGGTACAGTGTCGACTTTCAATGTGGGGTCATAATTTGGATCTCTATGTTTACAAAAATGTCCAACTAATTATGTCGCATTACATGTCCGTCCAATTAGCTAACTGTCGAACTAATTGTAAATTACTGTACTTTCAGTCTGGAAACAATTTGAGAATTGGTGAAAATTGAATAATCAGGAAAGTCCCCAACTATCAATAAGCTCAGAACAACTGACAAATTCACATACTCATCAGATCCTGGCAAACAAATTATGAAAAAATCAATTTGTGTTTTATTATTATTTTGGATATTATTTTAGAAAGCATTGAACTGTATTTCGTAAACTCTTTTTTGAAAGGTTTAATGGCCCTGATAAGCGCCGTGTTTTATGGAATGGTTCCAATTTAGAAAACTTTGTACTCGTGGTTTTGAAAAAAAAACAGGAAGTGGGTTATATCTATGGTATAACCGCAAGGGTGACGTAGGACTATCGTTGATTTAGAGATCATTTGTTTGAAGTTGAATCAAAATCCATTCTGAATGAATGAATAAATGAATATTTGGGGGACTTCGAAAACGAGAGCGTTACGTTGGAGGCACAAGGTTTTATGCATCCAAAATAGGATACGAAAAACCTTGTTCTGAAGAATAATCTTCAGAAGCTTTCCTGCTAACTGCACTTGATTGACAAATCACAAAACCAAATGTATTATATGGATATTTTATGGATAGAAAACATTAAAATAAACTCTTTCGCTTGAATGTAATTTTCAATTCCAAGGGGAACTGGCAGATTATTTTCCAGCAACGATTAGATATTTCCACATTTTCCTCGATACTGGAAGCCCACCAGTGGTTAATACTAACTCGATAACCACCTGTTAATAGCACTTGATTGAAAAATATTTGATCACAGTGTTACATGGATAGAAAACATTAAAATAAACTCTTTCACATGAATGTATTTTTTAAATTCCCAGAGGAACTGGCAGATTATTTTCCAGCAATGATTAGATCTTTCCGGAACTTTCTCGATGCTGAATGGCATCCTAACGGAAAGAGTTCTGCGCGTGTATGTGACGATCCTTCGCCGCCCACCTCCTCCAGCACGTTTAGGCAACGATGTTGTCTTGTCGATGTCTTCACGAAAAATGAATGTGTCTCACTACCAGAATATCGCTTAAGTATGCTTTTTGTGTGTGATTGAATCGAGAGAAGGTGTGGTTTACGATGGCAATTTGGAAGGCAAACTAGAGTGGAATGAACTCTCTGAGCTCGAAACTTTCGGCGACTGAGCAATAATCGATTGCGTACGCATACAATATTGGATACGGAAATATCCTACTGATGGGGAAGAATAATCTTCAGAATCTTTCCTGCTAATTACACTTGGTTGAAAAATTACAAAATCAAATGAATTTGAAAGCTGTGTTACATGGTTAGAAAACATTAAAATAAACTCTTTCACATGAACGTATTTTTAAATTCCCAGAGGAACTGGCAGATTATTTTCCAGAAATGATTAGATCTTTCCGGATCTTTCTCGATGCTGAATGGCATCCAAACGGAAAGAATTCCGCGCGTGTATGTGTGTGTGTAGCGATGTCTTCCCGGGGAACCGTTTGTGGCATCACTCTCCTCCTGATGGATTCCCTTCTGGCCTAACGTGCACAAACAGGCTCTTGGTGACACCGTTCATCCGTGCTTTCAGGATAAACGAAGAGCTTCACCACAACAGCGACAACATGCTCCAATCGCTGTTCAATTAGAACTGAGTGGGTTTCCGAGCGGCGCTCGTTTATATACCGACTGGTGATTTCAATAGCCTGTTTCGAGAACAATTTTAAGGCTATTTAAACAAGTTTTTGGATCAAAAAGTAACAAGTATATAACGCGTAGACATTTGATCTTTCGAATGAAATGTTTATCATACCATTTCGTTCAGTTGTTCAGGAGCTATTAACGCTCAAAATCTCGGTCTCCGGCGTAACGCTTTCGGTTTCGAAACTTTGATTTTACACCCCGGTATAGAAATGAAAGACGTAGTCCTACGTCAAAAACATTTCGAACGCCCTCGATGCCGCCTTGTTCTGGATTTGCCACCAAAGCAGTTTGTATAAAGAACAAACTTTTTTCTTCTGCTACCAGCTGCCGTTTTGCGATTGCGTTCACCACTCGCCACTCGCTGCTACTGCCTGTTGTTGTCTTGATGTCCACCGAACCGAATGTGTTCTGTTCCGAATGCGGGTTTTCTTATCGTCGCGAGCAGCTTTGCCAGCTAACTCGATCACTTCGGCGGCCGAAACTATATAACGCCGGCTAGGTGGACTGGTGCACTGGTACTAACGCGAACGGCCTAGCTACCCTTGCGGGGAACTCGAGACCAACATGGTTCGAGCGGGATTCTGCCTTTCCCTTCACTTTTACTCCTTTGCCATGTCCAGACATGGCTGCTTGGGTTGGTTCGTTGATGTGTTGTGATGCGAACTGATGTGGTGTACGGTTTGAATGAGAATGATCGTTACGGAAGGAAGGAAGGTATTGTATTATAGAGACTTTAAACTTTTGCGGTTCATTCGTCTCTAGCCTTGAGAAATGCCCTTTGAAAACTCTACTCTACTCCAGCGCTACCACCTTCTCCCTCTTGCTTTGAGAAAGGCACTCGATCCCTCGCCGTCCAGCTCGTCCAGCAACGATGTTGTCCAGTCGGTGTCCACACAAAGAATGATCGTTACGGCAGCGGAGCGGGGATTTTAAAGCTGACTGGCTGGCTCGAGAATTACTCATGTGTGAGACTGTGACCAATGTTTCGTTCATTCTTTTTCCTTTTTCCTTTCCAATCGTGTTTCATTCTACTTCGCTGCTGCTCTGGTTGCCCGTTTTGGTCGGTACGATTTGAGGAGCACAAAATTGACCAATCAAAAATGGGCACATAGTGCATTTGGACAATGCTTGATATTTCACAATAATTCAATTATTTATCTCAAGAAAAATGAAATGTTATTCGTTATGATAGATGCGTAGATATATTTCCTATCAATTGATGCAAAAACCTTTCCGATCTATTGAGAAAATATTTTCGGCCGAACGCACATTACGATGATGCACAGGTTTCACAATATCCGCTACGGATCCAGTTTGTTCGAATTTACTCACTACATTAGCGATTGTGTGCTCTGTAGGCCGTCCATGACGACCAAAATCCATCCGAAATGCTCGAAAAACATTTGCCGGTTTTTCATAATTTTTGTAGTATAATTTAACAAAATTAACACGTTGTGCGATGCTTAAACGATCCATATTGTAAAATGGCAGACATTCAACTAACGATATGACGCTTTGGTTGACAGCTATGTCAAACGGTTGTCAGCGCAGGGCTGTATACTTTCGGAAGCCCGAAATGGAAAACCCTGTATGTACGAAGAATTCATATTGCAAAAAATACTTTTTTATTGGTAATATTTACCAAAAAGCTCGTCATATATACCACCTTTTCGGGAGAGTGTATGATTGACGATTATGATGAGCACGACGAATCGCTCTGTTTACACAAACGAGAGCGTGAAGTGTAAACCAGAATAACATCGGTGGATGAACTCGGTGTATTCATAATGAACGACAATAACTGTCGACTGTGACTAAATAAACGAAATAAACTCTACCTGTTAATCTCAACCTCTAAAAGAGTAGCACTGCTTAATTATGATGGAGATTAGCGCATATGCAATCCTAGTTGAAAGCAGTTTTGCGACTGGCACGCGAGCCCGAATAAATTAATAACTTAATATAACTTATTGAATAACTTGGTATTCCCCAAATAATTTTTTGGTGCACAACCTTAACACCTGCCTGTTGAATCAGAACAGAGCCGATGCGCTACTTACTATGCAAGGGTGTAGTTTACTTCACAAATATTCCCTTTTCGCTATCCCCCTTCGTTGTTTCTATTCTAGCGGCTGCAAAAGATGCCCGTTATTGACAGCTCTGTTTGGGAAAGCACACAAATAGACAGAACAAATGTATGGGGAAATTGGAATGCTTCCAATTCTCATCAATTTAAACCATATACAGACTATGGGATTGTAATGTATAGCAAACAAATCTTAGACAATTTCCGATTGGATTGGTGTGCAAATCGTTAAAATCCGTTCGCAGCAAAAATAGTTATTAACGTTAACTTTATTTCATAAAAACGTGACCTGTTTTCTGATTTAGCACCCTTAATGTAAGACGTAGTCCTACGTCGAAAAACAATTAACGTAATGTGCCCTAATTGTTTTACCGAATACACTACATCCCTATCTAGCCTTTGAACAAAATTAGGATTACAGGTCGGACTCGGTTATATACAGACTCGATTATATGTGATTCGATTATATACAATTTTGGACTCGATTATACACAGTTTGGAAAATATTTTTTTTTTATATTTTTAATATGACTTATTTCAAGAAGAAATGTAACCTTTCAACGTTAAGGTGTAATTTAAGTGGCTATTATATACAGTGGGGTAAAAATCAGGATTTTTGGAGATTTTGATTGAATTTTCACCAAGAATTGTTTATATCGATATTGCAGCCAAATTAAGAAAGATAGAAGTTCGGTGTCAAAGAACAAATTGTAGAACGGTTAAAAAGCTTCAATTTAATTGATAAAAACAATCTAGTTTAATATTATTTTTCAGGATGAAATTAATAATAACACATTAAAAATAATTGACTTTTATGTTTTTCACTTCCAAAATGTTATTAAAATCCACTTATTTAGATGTTCCACTACTATATCCTGTACTAAATTTTCTCATCTTTCAAATGAACGCAACTAAATCGTCTTCTGTAGCGTACTTTGTAATGTGGAGCCAGTTCTATGCAACAGAGTCCGAAACAAAAACAAAAGTTCTGTAACTCTGGAAACATGAGAAAATTGCTGTTGGAAAAACTTTTCCCCTGTAGAAGTGTCCATCGTCTGATGTAAGTGTGACTTCCCGGATATTTTATGAGCCATTCATTTTATTTTGAGAATCAAAAAAAGTTTTCGATGAAAATGAATTTTAAATTCATAAATGTGTCTGTTTCAGTACAATTTTTTGACAATTTTTCAATATTTTTCAAAGAAAATTTCCTATAGTTTCTTCTATGATCAAAATTTTGTAGATATTATAGTTTTTAAGACAAAATTCTTTGTAAAAAGTTAAGAAAAACAGAACAATTTCCCTTTTCTAAAGGCAGTCCATTTGTTTTTGTTTAAATTTAATGTATGCAAAGTTACTTGAATGACCAATGTCTCTACACCCGTAACATTTCGCTGCAATCTGAGATGAAACTGCTGTCGAGTTGGCATAATATGAATAAAAGTCAATAAAAGGCGCATTTTGATCTTGATTCCTACTGAATAAATGATTGAGGAGTAAAACGCTAAATGCTCTTAAAATCAACCTCTTCCTAACATAAACACTAAAAAATGAAGTATTTCATGAAACAGAATTTTGATACGACGTAAAAAAACGCGCAACGTAAACTCAAATTAAGACATGGAATAGTAAATCTAAATGTTATTACAGCTAAGAACAAGGGGCTGACTAAAGTCATGGTTTATTTCGCAAAGTTCACGGCATGTAAGTAAATAATATCGGCAATCAAACGCATGTAAATAATATAAATCTGTTCGTACGGGCCATAATTCCTCCGGCAGACGGTATCGATATCACAGGCGCCGCGTACGAACGCCCCCACAATGTGACGCCATCCATGTCGCCTCGAAATGCCGTTGAACCATTCACCAAAGTCGCAATGTCGCCATGCTCAACTAAAGCTTCAAGGCAGCCGTTAAGTCACCTGTCTGCCCTCGTAACCTCGACCACGGAATAGAGACAGCAAAAAGATGAATATGTATACAAATATTACCCGCAATCGAATCACGCGTCGTAATTTAATCCAATTATAATCATTCCTTTACCCGATGATGGTTGCACGCCCAGGCTGGCGTCAAACGACCCCCGAATATGGCGGCTCCCTTGCCGTTCCCCGTCTACCACCGGTTCTCAGCACTCCTCGGCAGGACCAGCTAGCGATTTGATGATAATGTCTGGAAAATTATCGTCGCCACCCTCAGCCAAGCCTCTAGCCAAACGCCTCAATTCGTGAACTCCCCCTCCTCGTTGTAACCTCCGAAAGTCTCACAAGTCCCAGAAGACAGTACGCGTCTAATCCGATTATACGCTAGATTAAGTGAGTCAACAACATCAACAAACCAAACGGAGGAGAGACTTGGGAGCTGAACGCTCGAAAGAGGGAAATAAAACATGTGTAACCGTAGAAATATGTAAGGGGGTGCTAACTAATAGATTGCACCCTCCGAACAGAAATACATCCCCTTTTCGGGAAGATCTGCAACCGAACGAACGAACGAAGGGTGCTCGAGAAGAAGTTTCGAGGAGAGTGTAGATGTTATCTTCGAATGTTGTAGCAAAGTTTAGTTGGCGATACGGATAATATAGCCACGCCATTAGACCACTCAACGACGGTGTGGGGATTCGAATTAGGCACCATGAATAAATGTTGAATAATTATTACCTGCGTTTCCGTTAGGCTGAGGGTCTGGGCGAGCGATTTTCTCTCCGCCCCCACCACGTAGTGGTTGTTCTCGAAAGCGTGTTCCAGTTTGAGCAGCTGCGAGGGTGAGAAAGCCGTCCGCACCCGCTTTGGCTTCCGAAATGGTAGCAGGTAACCTGGGAATGGAAGACGGATAATAAGCTTATTATCGTACTGTTATGCAATATAATTTATGTCATGTAATTTAACGTATTTCGGGTTGATTTAATGTGAACAATTCAAGAGGAAAAACTACATTATTAGTGTGGGTGTTACGGAAACTTGTGGCGTCACCAAAAACGAGACTTTGAAACATTGTAGCCACATTGTATTAACTTCTGTGAATTGTTGCAAATAATGGCCATTACTATCGGCTTACAGACAATTTTAGTCACCCTGAGTGATGGTCTGAGCAACGCAATACCCATCAATTTCAATACCTCGATGTGCCTCTTGAAACCTAAAATTACGTATCTGCTTCGATGAGCCAGCTGCTATTGCAATCACCGACATATCATGCTCATTTAACTGCCCAGTGTATGTCCCACGTTTCCCCCCTCTGTGAGTAATTCCAACGCCGAGGGAAACAAAGTTTCAGAAGGCATCAGGTAATTTAAAAAACGTGATCAACACTCCACGTTTTCCCACCGATGCCACCAATAAGGCTGTGATTAATAACTCATTAATGTGAAACATTTCAAATGTTGTAATAGTTTTACGAAGATCCCCCAAACATATTTGACAAAAATGAACCAAATGAAAGGTCAATTTTATTTCACTTACATCAATTCGACCAACGGCGAGATGAGTCCTTGGAGAGGCTCTTGTCATATCTCCATCACACGGCGAGTCTCATTTAATGGCACTTTTCCGTTTCCCACTCTCATTAGCCACTGCGACCATAATCGGGGAACTCAACAAAGTAAAGTGTTCGTAAATTAATTCCATCCCCCAAATACTTGGCCGGTAATTCAATGTTTGGGGAAACGAAACGAATCGAGAAAAAAAAGGTCGGAACTGAATTTGTGCGCTTTAATGCCATCGTGGCGGCGGCGACGGCAGATGGTGATCCGCTGCCAGGCCCTGGGACGCAATAAACATACATTCAACACCACATCAACCCCGCGAGAGAGAGAGAGAGAGACTTGCAGAAATCTTGCAGCATTTCATTGTCCACCATTACTTAATGTGGTTCGCTCGCAACCCCAAATTACCGGCATGGAAACGCCAAATCCAAAGGAGAGAAAAACTCGATCGCGCATCATTAATGGCAGTGTAATTGCCCTCCGGGTCGGGAACGAAACTTCTGCTGCTAATACTGCCCCGTCTCGTTGAACTCTCGTGTAAACCAGGTACACTGGCAAAAACATATCGTGAACCGCAGCACATTAAGTTAGTGCCTTATCGAATGCGGGGTTGGGGGTGTGCGGCAACGCAACACAACACGACAGAAAGGAGTTTGTTGGGCGCACTTTGCGCTTCCCATATCAACTCGATCATCACCATCAGCAGCAGCAACAGCATCATCAACGTTGGCACGATATATCCAGCTCCGGAATCACCTCTTTCCTTCCTTCCGAGCGCACAGACTGTTATCTTCCAACAGCTATTTATGCGCTGCGGAGAACATTGCTTGTTTTATGCTGCTTTTACGGGCCCTAATTTGATTGATTCGGATGCATAATGTTCGTTAATCGTGATGTGCCTCACACGGGAACGCTGGCACTATATATCAACTCGTAATGACGGGTGGTTAGCCCCTTCGGAACTGGGGTCGAATGCATCATCTGTGCAAAAGATTCACCAAAAAGGTGCCTCGCCACTACAGTCCATTATTACTCGATTGGGCAGAGTTGAGGTCAATTGGTTGGATTCAAGTTCGGTTTGATACTTTCAGCACAGCTTTATTTATTTATAATGAGAGCAACATCCCATGAAGATATTAAATCTTATTCAAAATATTGTGCCGCCAACAAACCCGGTCCATAGCTGCAGTTCTTCAACTCTCGGCCGCACTGATTCTTATCAAGTCCAGCTCCACCTCATCCAAACACCTCACTCGTTGCAGTCCGAAAATCTTGCAACATGCTCAACGCACTCGTCTAGCCTTGACAACTTTCTGGACGCTGGGTTCGCCGTTGAGTTGCGCCAATTCGTGGTTAATTCTCCTTCTTCATACTCTGAGCACTCCGCATGCTTGTGTGTCCTCTCCGAGCATCATCCATGCTTCATGCCCTCAGAGAACAACTGGTCCAATCAGTACGGGGTCGGAGTTTGTTGGACCTTAAGGGTTTGCGGAGCCCATAGTAGGCACGACTTTCGTTGACTATGGGTTTTCGAATTTTACGGCTGCTGTTGTCGTCCGTTTGTTATCAACGAGCCAAGGTAGACAAATTCCTCGACCACCTTGAATTCGTCGTCGTCGATCACAACTCTAGTACCAAGAACGATTCTGTTACATCGGCCCCCCCTGCTAGCGCGTATTTATGAACGCATGGATCCCAAACCCAATCAGCCCTGAATCGTGTTGCAATCGGGTATACGAGTCCGCTACCTTTGCTTGGATTCTTCCCACTATCTACTTTCGTAGACGAATGGAATCTACGAAACAGATCAACTGACTAGACTTGTCAAGAATCGTGGCCCGCATGTTGAATCCCGTATTCCGCACAACACCTTCCAGCGCTTCCGTTAACCCTTTCTTTACGAACGTCGTCTATAGACGACATCCGCGCGACGAGCTGTGTGTACCAGCGTCGTCTTTAGACGACATGAAATTCATACTGCTTTTCGATCACACCAGCGCGATGTGCATACTTTTCGGCGCAGTGCTCCGTACAGGGGTAGCACTTCGGCGGTGCACACTGCCGTAATGAAAGGGTTAAACCGCAGACAGGAGAGTCAATCGCCTTATCGATGTTCCCTGTGAGTCTCAACCGATTCCGACAGATCACCTGAGATACGCACACTGCATCGCACGCCATTCATCGTTACCTGAATCAGTCTTGTCAGCATATGGGGAAAGTAGTGTTCGTGATTATCCATAACTGTCGTCGGTCGATTGTATCATATGCGGCTTTGAAGTCGACGAAGATGTGGTGCGTAGGGACTTGATTTTGTAGACACCATTCAGCTAGTTCCCACAATCAAGTTTGTAACCATTTCTATAGATGGGGCAGATTACCGCTTCTTTCCACGTCTCCGGTAGCTGCTCTGTATCCTAGATTCTGACAATGAACCAGTACATACACTGAATAAACTTCGCTGGACCTCCCTTGACAAGCTCCACTGTGAGGCCATCCTTACCACCTGCTTTGCGGTTCTTTAGCTGATTTACGGCATCCTTAACCTCATCCATCGTAGAAGGTGGTACATAGTCGTTATTCACTGCATCGGTGTAGTCCTCTTCGACGCCATCTTGGTCTCCTGTCTGGGCGCTGTCTGCTGCGCAGATGTTCATCGCAGTGCTGTCTTCAACTTTCGATCACATCGCGTTTATTCATCGAGACTCCTCTTTCTTTGTTTTATTTTTTTTAAGAACTTCCGTGATGCATTCACATTCTTTTTCTTAAAAAAAAAACAAAATTAACTGAGTAGGAACTTGTCCATGGCAGTCCTCGTTGTCAGTGGTACCTATTCAGTTCCTGGAGTTGGTGCTTACATGCAGACGCAGTAGAGGCAAAATCAAAATGAGTGAAGACTTCGTTGAAACTGGCCGGCATATATAAAGTGAATGTTGAGTTGCCCTAACAATTCAAGTGCATCAACTTCACCATTTAAAATGTTTGCGATAAATACAGCTTGAGCAATGCCCCTTCTCTGCTCGTTGTTAAGTAGAGGCGAATGAACTGAAAAGTTTAAAACCTCTATAATTCATCACGTTCGTTCTCTCAGAGTTTAAAGTCTCTTTAATTCAAAACCTAACCTAACCCCCCTTCTCTGCTGCAATGTCTGCGATCCCAGTTTTCTGCATCGATCTTCGTATTGCGGAAGGTTCGTAGGACCCCGCCACGGAAGACGACGGAGAACATGTCTCACAAATTTTATCTGTATCGATTCAATCCTAGCAATCCATGTTGATCGCTATAGGCACCATTCTTGAGAATTAGATTCCAAAGCCTGTTACACCAGAGTGCAGTATACAGATCGGAGGTAAAGTGGATCGTTGAATCATCGGGATATTTTAAACATAAATCCTAGCTGCCGGTTGGCTTTAGAGATCATGTCGTTGTAGAGCAATCTAAAAGTAAGTGATGAGTGCAGGATGACGCCAAGATTACGAACTTTCGGGACACAAAGCTTCTGACGACCATGTATATTTTGACGTCATCAGCGTAATCCAATCGGCAGCCAGGTGGTAGAACAATTGAAAGCTGGTTAATGAAAATTGCAAACTCAGATGACACTCATCTCTAGGTGCATCTCTACAAGTGTATTAAATAGATATGGCATCCCGACAAAATGGTATCATTAAACGTACTTCCGAAGTGAGTTGCATAAAGGTAACATTTTGTTGCAGTGAAATTGGTTACTTCAGTGCCAGGAAACATCTCCGCGGGCAACACATTGTTATCTTTCCGTTTTGAATTCACGAATTTCCAAAAATTTCGAGGATGTCTACGTAAATCTTCCAGAGTTTGTATGCAATAGCATTTGTATAAATAGCGGTTGTACGTTCCATAACTGTTACTAGCAATATTGCTTGGTGAGTATGCAACGAGACTGGCAACAGTCTCGAAAAGCCTTCGATCTCAGACGTTTGAAACGTCTCAGGTGTACGTATCCCCAAAGTGGCTTGGGAGACGGTCTACACAATGGGATAAAGTCAGCCATGTAACCTCTGAGCAAACTTGTAAAGTAGTCAACTGCAACGTTTATGTCAACTATAGATTCTAGGAAATGCCAATCAGTTTGGCGTAGGGCTTCTAATTAGTATTCCTTCAGAATTGGCTCGGTGAAAATTAAGTCCAGGTTTATCCGGAATGTTTACAAGTACGATGAACTGTGAAAGACTAATTGTTACCTCCAAAGCAGGATGGTCGGCGTCCAGAACGGTATGCGGCTCTGCAACTTCTTCGCGATGGCATCGAGAGAGAGAGAGAAAGAGAGTAGTTTTATCCATCAGAGCAAAATTCAAATTTCGTTCGTTTCGATTAGTAATATCGTTGATTTGAGACAAGCCATGCAAACTGAAACCGTCTAGTAGCTAAGCACAAGCAACAGAAATGCTAGATAGCAAGCCATCAACGGAGGGACGATCGTTGATTGAAGTGCCCCGGACAAGTCCTGATTGATTGTAGCCACCAAACAAAATGGCAAGATCGTTCTCCAAGGCGGGAATAGACCGCTTTAGTTGACTCGATATGATTACTAACACTTACGAAATCAAGATTGCGGTCAGGTGGGAGATGGATAGCACCGACACTAATAAAGCGGTGTTGCAGTTTCACCTTAACCCAAATCTGTATCATCACTGTGTGCTGGATCGATTACACGAAAGCGATGGGTTACGGTTGTCCTTTGGATGCCAACAAAATGAAAACTCGTTGACCAATGACCTTGAAGTCCCCGCAGACTGCAGACTTTTTATCGTCCAATAGTCTTGATCAGTACGGAGAGGTATGCATACGCGCACAATATATCGACTCATTTGGATCGGTGTTTGCACTAGCCCAAACCGTACAAAACTATCGGCCGGAGCGTAACGTCACATCATAACAGAAGGTTTGAGCATGAGTTCCTCAAAAACAACAATTATTCCTTTCTCCAAAAAGAAAAAAAAACAGCATCTGCCGTCTTTACATGTTGGAGGAGAGGAAATTAAAAGCAGCGCTTCAGTGAAATATATAGGTGTTATCCTAGATGCTAAACTAAACTGGAATGCGCACTTAGATTCAATAATCAGTAAGGCCAATTAAGCCCTATGCAAATGTTATAAAATGATAGGACGAACATGGGGCCTTAAACCAAAACCAGTTATATGGGTCTACACTGCAATTGTGCGGCCTAGGATAACCTATGGCCAAAGACTAAGAAGACTGTAGCTACAAAAAAGCTAAACAAACTCTGGCTATCCTTCACCTGTTGCCTTTGAACCAACATGTTCAGCTAGAGGCATGTTCAGCATGTTCAGAAAGGGCTCTAAAGCCTAAAAGGTGGATTACCCTCTGGACCAGCTTCAAAGATGAACAGTGATAGGATTGGGCGATCTCAGATCGATTCTTAAAAGATCGCTCATTTTCATTCCGATTTCTGATTTTTTGGATCGATCTTTTGTACTCGATAAAATCAAGAGAAAATCGATTTGTTTGCTTTCGATCTTTTCGATCTTTTTGTAGATTGTTTTTCAATATACACCAAAGGCCACTTGACATTTCTTTTAAACATAATGTCAACATTTGGATTGCTTCTTCTACGATTTACGTCTGTACAAATGCTGACAGAGATAGAACTAGCGGCAGCTAGTGAGGGGATGAACTGTATAGGATCATAGGATCGATGCGCATAGAATCACTGAACCTGTTGTTGACATCAATTACTGGCGAAAGGTTGTTTTCTAGATCTGGCGCCAAAATCAAGATGAATGCCCTATGGCTGTGGCCTTCATACTGTTAAACGAAATAAAATGCTTTTTGATTTTTTAATAGGAATATGAAATTTGTATTCCCTTTTCAAAGAAACGACAGCATTCATATAGAATAAGCAGATAAATAGAAAAAAGCTTTTAATTTTTTGAAAATCACACCCAGCAGGGGAAAAAATTTCGAGGGGTTGTATCTGAGACACGACCGCTTAGGACGTAAGAGTACGCAATCTTTTTTTTGAAATTTGTTGGTGTATCATTTCGAATATTATTTGCGAATACGTCGAAATTTCATAAATCACTCTTCAGTCAAAAGTTCCGGTGACCCTGAAAAAGTTTAATGGCTTACGTGGTTTTGTAGAATCATTTCGAGAAGCAACGATTCTTTCTTGTCTATGTGAGAACAATACACTAATTGGTCATATGTCGCAATTTGTTTCTTTATATCAATGTACGCATTGTACTGAGTATTTAACGAGAGGCATCTTCCGTGCATCGCCATTCAACAAGCATCAAACACGCGTCTAACAGATGCACACAGTAGCAGCGATAAACATGAAACATCGCGAGAATGACCGTTCATGAAAAATCGTTTCTAGACTCTCGGTCAAAACCGTCAACAAAACTAGGAGCTTGTTGCATCAGAACAGAGCCGATGCGCACGAGAGCGAATACGAATGAGAACTAAATGTATCGATGGTTTGCTATTCACATGTACAGGAAATGAACAAATTCTAAGTTTCGCGCAACGAGAACAAGCAACACACACAAAGCCAAACTCTGATAGTTAGAAGCGACCTATAATAATTTGCACTCTTCTCTTTTTTCGCCTGCTTTGCCATGGCTCGGATGGTTAATTGCAATGTCACGCTAGCGTTTACAGCTCGAGGGGAAACATAAAACACAAAACGACCAGAATAAGCCTTTGTTGTTTCGGGCACAGAAAGATTCTGAGAATTTTCATCAGAGGAGATGCAATACTTGTATGCTAGCGACAGTTTACCTACTATGCAAGGGTGGAGTTTACTTCGCAAATATTCTCTTTTCGCTATCCCTCTTCGTTGTTTCTATTCTAGGGGCTGCATAAGTTGCCCGTTATTGACAGCTCTGCTCGGAAAAGCACACAAATAGACAGAACAAATGTGTGGGGAAATGGGAATGCTTCCAATTTTCACCAATTTAAACTATATACAGACTATGGGATTGTAATGTATAGCATATCAAACAAATCTTTCCGATTCGACTGGTATGCAAATCGTTAAAATCCGTTTGCAGCAAAAATAGTTATTAACGTTAACTTTATTTCATAAAAACGTGACCTGTTTTCTGATTTGGCACCCTTAGTGTAAGACGTAGTCCTACGTCAAAAATGAGCGTATCAGAATGGCCTTAGCATATCAGCTCTGCTTCGCAATTAGAAAATAGATGATGTTTCCGGAAAGCAACTGCCAAAATTAATTGATTCGACTGGCGGTAAAATCACAAGGTGAGTGGCTTACAATACAATTTTTTGCTTGTATTCAAAGTATATTCCACTGTTACTCTGGTTGCTCCTTTTGGTCGGACTCATTTGAGGAGCACAGATTGGACCAATCAAAACGTGGGACATAATGGGTTTAGGCAGTGCTTGATATTTCACAATTATGCAATTGTTTATCTCTAGAAAAATGAAATGTTATTCATTGTGATAGATGCGTAGAGATATTTCCTATCATGTGATCTATTAAAAATGCTCGAGTTGTAAGCATTTGAAATCTTACATTTTTTCCAACATTTTCAACGCCTAGATTCTCATTTTATCCCCCTTATCTTCCGGTTAAACGTAGTTCTATGTAAAAAAACTGAAATGTCAGTAAATGTCAGCTACTCTCGTAACCGCAGAAATTGCAAGAAATATGGGTGTGGCAAGCAATATAGAAAATATATGGGAGAAGACCTCGAAGTCATTTTCGTACCCAAACCACAATTGAATTGGTTCCTTCAATTGGAAGATCTTCTATGCGAAAGCTCAGGAAAAATGCCAGAGGAAAATGCCTGTTATCAATAATAAATGAATAAAAAAAAGAGGAAAATAATGTCAATAAGTGTCCGTCAGTTCCGAAAGGGCATCTCGTTCCCCGTGGGTGCGTCGCATCACTCCTAGCCCCGGAGAGAGAGAAAGGGGCAATTGGGGTTCGAACTGCCAGCAATTATCGTAATTAGTTTGAGAAAAACGATTAAGAGGAATAAATATTAATAAAAACATACCTAATTAACTTGATGAATCTCGAGTGGTCTGAAACGTGATAACCGAATCCGAGCAACAGCAGCAATAACAGTGAAGTGGCGCACGATGGATGAACTGTACTAATGAATTCAAGCAAAGCTAACCGAATTTGAGGGAAATTAGCTCCGATAAATAATTTCCCAGCGAAAGGTAGCAAACGTGGCATCGGCAAGATATGCGAAATGATCGATCTCGCCCAACCTCAGCTCGACCAGTCGTAGCCGAACAATATTTAAATTAATCAGAGCTTGATCCTCCTCCAATAAACGGGATCTTAGGGAAAAGGTAGGACCACTGCTGCGTTGCGCAAGGAACATTGCACATGCCAAGTTGCGCTAGATCTCTGCCTCGCTTCCCCTATTAACCGGGCGAGTTAATCAAAATGAATACTTGCGCTAACTAGTTGCTGCTACCTATTGATTGAGACTAACGAACAAAAAATTAAGACAAATAATGCAAAGCCATACACAGCGTGTGGTATGACGCTGTCTACACAGCTGTTCACAACCGAAAGAAATCGTGAGATCTCCGCTGACGGATGGAAGTGAGCAGCGAGAATGCAAGCGCACGAGCAAATTGTTTGCATATTATTATTAAATCAATTTTTTGCGAAATTTATCATCAGCGGGGCAGCGAACCTGGCCGGGAAATTGATAGAACACACATCGGCACCCAGGGTGAATAGTGTTGCCAAGTTGTAAAACATGATGTGGTAATAATTGGGAGAAAAGAAGGAAAACGTGACTGAAACGTTTGCAACGCGAAGCGTTGCGCTATCTTCCATGTCACCGCATGATTTTGAACAAACACAAAAAGCCTCACAAACATTTAAAGAATTCTAATTTGTTGATCAATACTGTGGCCACAGAACGCGTCGTCGGACTCAATTAATTTACAGAGGCCGTCACGAGTAATCTCCGCTCACAGATCGTGAGTAAGTTGACGCGTAACAGGCAAATATCATTGCCCCGTCGTATGAGGGTAAACTAGTTGGTCTGTAGCGCGTCTTTCCGCCTAGATGAAAGTCACGAAAAGGGCGGAAGAAGTTGTAAAAAGCAACAGCAACAAATTCATTAATTTAATAATTGACTATGCACTCGCGCATGCGCGAACCTGCGCGATGCGTTTGTTTTACGCCTCGCTCGACCATCGCATCATCAGCTTGACTTCGATTCAGAACCAATCGAGATGTACCTACTCGAGGCATCTGTATTTTTTTTGCAGTTGCCCCCTCATTCCGGTTTGTGCCACTAGCAGGAGAAGGTGTTGTTTTGTGCTTCCTATAATGCGCGTGTAATGAGGTTTTTTCTTTTAATGATCGATAATAGTTATGAGGGAGCACTCAGGCCCATGCGCTACCGTAGAAGTCAAACTACCACGTATGTGAATTAATGTGCGTTCAGCGCTACTGAACAGGTAGGTAGCTGATTAATTGCATTGCAGTGTACCGAGTTGTTAACGAATGGGCAGATTAGCTAGCGCTGTTGTTGCGGTGAAAAGGTAAAAAATCTTATTGCGATAGAAGGTTACCTCCCGGCATGAAGCGTTGTTGCCACAGAATCTCAATACAACGGTTTTTAAAATTATTTTTGTCGCTAAACTGGCTCCACGATTCTCTATGAAAATATCCATGAATCTTCTTCTTCTTCTTCTTCTTCTTGAATGGCAATAACGTTCCCAGTGGAACTTTTACCATATCAACGTAGGTATTACATGCGTCATTTTTATTAGTAGTACTGAGTTGAAATTTCTATGCCGGATGACACACCTTGGATGTATTCTGAAGTGACAAGCTCTAGAATACGCGTGATCACAGTGCAAGTCGGAAGAAATTTCCGTAAATCTTACGAAAACTGAACGCGAATCCGTCCACAAATTTGTTGATTTTTTGGTCTCTTCGGATTTCTACGAATTTTTATTTCAGCGTTTCAGAAGAATCAGTGTCCTATACAGCGCTAGTTTTGTGTGAGTTTGCAAACTATGGGACCTTAGCTGGTTACGTAGTCCGTAGAAGGACCTGTTTGCAGCTGCAACTCGTCGTTCCACTTCACGGCTCATATCGTTGTCACAAGTCACAAGCGTACCAAGATAAACGAATTCATCAACCACTTCAAGTCGTTCCCCATCAATCTCCACTTCAGTATCAACACCACCGCCAGCTACCATGTACTTTGTTTTGGCAGAGTTAGTGATAAGTCCCAACCTCGCCGCCGCTTCGTGATGATGTTGTGACGGGCCGAGTATAAATAATTCACAACAGTTTAAACGAAATCTATTTTAATGATTATAATAATACAATATTCATTTCTATCGCGGAAGGCGAACTTACTCATAGCGAGAGTGAAAAACTAACTGACGCTCGTTCGTGCGCGGGAAGAGAAGCTTCTAGAACGTCCAGGTTAGCACTAGTAAAAGGCATGGCAATTCAGAACAAGGTTGATATATAACACTTCTCCCCCTCGTAGAAAGAAAGCTACATTAGATAAGAAAATTACAGATTCATTCTCTGGGGAGGCTTGATTACACGGCTGGATCGTCGCAGTGATGATGCCAACTCTGGCAGTGATGTCGTCGTCTCATCAGCATTGCGGCAAGTTACCACCGATGTCGCACCAGTAGCTTCCTCAACCGGGCTTGTAGCAGCAGGAACAATCGCAGGAGACACAGTGGCGTCTGGGCCCACGGCATTAGATACAGCTGGTATGGTTGACTCGTAACGTTCAATGAACTCCTCACTAGGATTGCCCACCGAACTCTCCTGTAGATCAGCGCCCACACCGACTATATGGTCAATATGATGCTCCCAGATGCGTCCATCGTCGAGACGCACAGCATATCGCAGCTTCCCAAGCTTCTCGGCGATCTTTCCAAACTTCCATTTGGCTTTGGATATGAAATCTCGCACACGTACACGGTCACCGTCCTGGAACTGGCGCACAGTAATATCCGTTTTGTTTGAAGTTTCATTCATCGGCAGCAATAGGTCGAGCCTTGATCTAATCCGTCGACCAAATACGAGAATTGACGGTGACTTCCCTGTAGATGGATGGATCGTCTTCCGGTAGGTAAGAAGAATGTTGGATAGTTCCAGATTCAGCTGCGACTTCGAACATTTCTGTTTGAATGTCTGAACTTCGTTGCTGGATGATACGGTGCTCTGAAGTAAACTGGACGCCATGGTCGCTCACCAAAACTGAGGGAATGCCGAACGTACTGAAAAATTCCCAGCACATAGCAACGGTACCTTCGGCTGTAATGGATCGCCATATCTTGATCTCCGGCCACTTACTGGAGGCATCCACATATATGAAGAAGTAGGTTTCCCTGAAGGGACCCGCGAAGTCCACATGGACCCTCTGAAATGGTTCACTCGGAGTTTCCCAGCAGTGAAGGTTCATCTTCGCAGGTTCCGCACGCACCGACTGACAGTCAGCGCAATTCGCAATCATTTCCTCGATCTCTCGATCTAATCCTGGCCACCAGCAGTATCCTCTTGCGAGCAACTTTGTACGAGTAACACCAAAGTGAGCAGAGTGTAATTCCTCCAGAACACGTTTCCGGAGAGCAGCAGGAACGTACCCCCGAATTCCCCGAATTCGAAGCGATCCTTTGCTTCCACGGATTGGCCGTGCTTGACTCCTTGGATTAGCTTTTGCACCACTTGATCCTGGGCAGTTGCTTGACTCAGCTCAGCTGCAGTCAACGGTATCGTATCGATTTGGCTTAATTCCACCACATCGGATTCTTCGATCTCGTTCTCGGAATCAGTAATCTTCAACGGAATTCTTGACATTGCATCAGCATTCGCATGTTCGGTAGATTTACGAAACCTGATTTCGTAATCGAAGCTTTGCAAGTAGGTAGCGTAATGCTGCATGCTCAATGCAGACATGACCGGCAATCCTTTGTGCTCCTCGAAGATCTTCGAGATTGCTGATTATCGGTTAGCAAAGTAAACTTCCTCCCGTACAAATATTGGAAAAACTTCTTCACGCCAAATATTATAGCGTATGCCTCCTTGTACACCTGCATATAATTCTGCTGCACACGAGTCAAGGTCTGGGACGCGAACTGAATTGGACGCTCCGTGCCATCGGGGTACACATGACTTAACACCGCTCCTACACCGTAGGGTGAAGCGTCCGTAGCAAGCAACAGTGGCAGCTCAGGTGTATAGTGAACAAGGCAGTTGTTGGATAGCATCTGTTCTTTCACTTTCCTGAAAGAATCTTCGCATTGTTTAGTCCATCTGAATGGAACATTGTTTTTGAGCTGGTTATTGAGAGGATACAGACCCGTACTCAAATTCGCAAAGAATCGTCCGTAGTAATTTACGAATCCTACGAAAGACCGAACTTCATCTTTGTTCTTCGGCCTTGGCATTTCATGGATGGCTTGTACTTTTTCCTGGATCTTATGAATTCCATTTTTATCTATCACGTATCCGCAGTATTCAATTTTGTCCACGAAAAACTCACACTTTTTCTTATTTATCCGTATTCCGTTCAGTCGCCGAAGTACCTCTTCTAGCCGACGCAAATTAACTTCATCCGTTCCACCCGTGATCTTAATGTCATCCAGAAAACGCTAACTCCTTCTATTCCTTGCAGTATGGCCTCCATTTGTCGTTGCCATATAGCTGGTGCCGATGAGACACCGTACATGAGTCGATTCGGACGGTAAAGACCACGGTGGGTACTCAACGTGAGTATCTCACGATCTTCCGGAGCCACTTCTAGATGCAGGTACGCTTGGACGAGATCGATCTTGCTGAACTTGATTCCTCCTGCCAGTGAAGTAAATAGCTCGTCCACAGTAGGCAGTGAATGCTTGTCCACCCCGAGGTTCGGGTTTACGGTCTGCTCGTAGTCTCCGCAAATCCTCACCCGGTTCTGCGATTTCTTCACAGGAACAATTGGTGTTGCCCAGTTACTGGAATTAACACACTTTCTGCAACCAGCTTCTCTAATTCATACTCCACCGCTTTCCACATATTAAACGGTATCTTGCGTGCCTTAAGGAACACCGGGCGCGCATTTTTCTTCAAAGGTAGGTTAGCTTGAACGTGGGAGATCTTTCCGATTGAGTCTTCGAAAACCTTAGGGTACTTTTCCAGTACCGCCTGATTGACCTTTGTTCATCGAACGAGAATCATATTTCAACGCAGCGGGTTTCTTCAGGCAAACCTTCGCAAGGTGCCCCGTTAACTTGCAAAACGAGCACACCGTTTGTTTATGCTTGCACGCATTCGCAAAATGCGATTTGTCCCCGCACCGATAGCAACTCCCATCGCTCGCACTTTTACCCGCATTTTTACTCGCATTTTTGTTTACAGTATGTTTTTCTTTTTTACCTGTTGCATGGTGCATCGCATGGACACCCTGTCTGAATGAGCTTCCTACGATCACGGCTCCTCCCTTAAGAGAAAGCTCCATGCTCATCGCAATATCACGGGCCTCAGTCAGGGTTAACTCCCGCTTCTTCAGCAGCCGGTTCCGGATGTCATTCCTCTTCATTCCGATCACCAGTTGATTTTGCAACGCCGTCTCCAAGTATGCTCCGAAATTGCACGTAACCGCTATTCTCCGCAGGGCTACCAGATACTCATCCACGGTTTCGTCGGCAGAAGCAGCATCTTTAAAGCCTTGGCGACGACAATTGAACAGAAAATTCTCACCAATTTCCAGCAGACGGGGGCTGAAATAATCTTCCAGTGTTGCAACAATCTGCTGGAACGTTTCGCAAATGACGTCGTATGTTTCGGATCCCATGTAATGTAGCAAAAGATGTTTTTGACGTGGGACTACGTCTAACCGGAGTATATGGGGGGTAGAATGAAAACCTAAACACAGAATATGCAGGAAAAAATGAAAGATTCCGAATGCTTATAACTCGAACATTTTTTACTGGATCGGAAAGTTGTTTGCATCAATTGATAGGGAATATTTCTATGCTTCTATCGCAATTAATTAAATGTTATTTTTCATTAGATAAACAATTGAACAACTGTAAAATGTTAAGCGTTATCTAAACGCCCTAACTGCCTCATTTTGATTGGCCCGAACTACAGTTTCCCTAACACAGCCATCAAAATCAAGCAGCCTTGGGGAAATCGGCATTGTAAATACATGAAAGTATGGGGACTTTTGTTCTCACCGAAATGTGTTCCCTAACACAGACTTTAAAACCAAGCAGCGTTGGAGAGATCGGCATTGCAAATACATGAAAGTCGGGGGTATTTTTGTTTCGACTGAAATGTGTTTCCCTAACACAGACTTCTAATCCATGGAGCGTGGGGAAATCGGCATTGCAAATACATGAAAGTCGGAGGTATTTTTGTTCCGACTGAAATGTGTTTCCCCAACACAGACTTTAGAACCAAGGTGTCTGAGGAAATTGGCATTGCAAATTCGTGCAAGTCGGGGGCATTTTTGTTCCGACTGAAATGTGTTTGCCCCTAACACAGACTTCAAAACCAAGATGTCTGGGGAAATCGGCTCAGCAAATAAATGCAAACTGCGAGAACTTTTGTACTCGCTTGTCTTTGTGCAAGTGCCTGAAGTTCATCAAATCAAGCAAATTCACGATTCGAGAAAAACGTACACTTGAGAGATGCAAACTTCAGCAGGAAACGTAAAATAAAATAATCGTTTGATGGTTCTTCCGTTCACATATTTTGTCCTAGGCATCATACCAAACGTAAAAAGACTGTTATTAAATTTACTTGTAACGAAGAACATAATCTATCAAAATGCATGAATTGACCTTATATGGAATTTTTACTCACAAAGCAAATATATTGAATTCAATCGAATTCGGGAATTGTTTCATTCTATCAAAAAATCAATTAATACAAACGAATGATTGCTACGATAAGGTAGTCTCACGTCAACCTTTCGGTTATATCATAGATATAACCCACCCATTTTTTTCATATTATCTGCAATCCCGTAAATGTGAAAAGCAGTCTCCAGGCGTTCCACCCACCGCATCCATTTCAACTTGCGTCTGTCGAAAGGATCGATCGCAAAAGTTGGTGGTGGAAGAGCAGCAGCATTATCCGGAATATCGCCATCCTCCGTCGCCAGAACTGTTGTGACGGGCCGAGTATAAATAATTCACAACAGTTTAAACGAAATCTATTTTATTGATTATAATAATACAATATTCATTTCTATCGCGGAAGGCGAACTTATTCATAGCGAGAGTGAAAAACTAACTGACGCTCGTTCGTGCGCGGGAAGAGAAGTTTCTAGAACGTCAAGGTTAGCACTAGTAAAAGGCATGGCAATTCAGAACAAGGTTGATATATAACAGATGATCGTTCCGTTTCTTTGCACGTTTGCTCTTCGTACTGCTCCTTCAAGGGCTATGTTGAACAGTAAGTTGGAGATCGCATCCTCCTGCTTCAGTCCATCTAATGTTACGAACGTAGCTGATGTCTCGCCAGCTATCTGCACACATGACTTCGATCCTTCCAGTGTCATACGACTCAGCCTAATTAGTTTCGTCGGAAAACCGTGTTCCAGCATAATCTGCAACAGCTCGTTTCTTTTCACTGAGTCGTATGATACCTTAAAATCGACAAACAGGTGGTGAGTCTGCAAGCTATACTCCCGGAACTTGTCGTGGATCTGTCGCAGGGTGAACATTTGATCCGTCGTGGAACGCCCCTGTCGAAAACCAGCCTGGTATTCGGCGACGAAGGATTCCATTAGCGGTCTCAATCTGAAGAACAGGATACGGGAGAGCACTTTGTATGCGGAGTTGAGCAACGTAATGCCTCGATAGTTGCTACAATCCAGTCGATAGCCCTTCTTGTAAAGGGTGTGTCACATCAAATTGCATCACGGAAAAAACGCTGTAGAAATTTAATTTTTAGGAATTATATCTTCAGCTTTCGCTTATAATCAGATAAGAGTGTATAGATTACGTTGGCCATGCTTCACTGTCAATTTTTCGTAAATTTGGAAAAATGTCGTCGAACGAAAAAGAGCGTCGTGAATTAATCCTGTGCACTCATTTCGAGAATCCGGAGTTGTCACATCGGGACATCGGTAAGATGCTGGGAATCGTCCAATCCACGGTCAGCAGAGTACTAAAATGATACTTCGAGAACCTAACCATCGACCGGAAGGTGAAGAACGGAAAAAATGGATGCTCCGTCAGTGAAAAAGATCACAATCGCGTAGTTAAGTAGTTTAGACGTGATCCGAGAAGTTCGGTCCGGGATGTCGCCAATAAGCTGAATTTGTCAAGTTCATTCGTCCAGCGGACCAAGCAGCGGGAGGGCCTGCGTACATACAAGGTTCAGAAGGCTCCTAATCGCGACGAAAGGCAAAACATGGTGGGGAAGACGCGAGCCCGGAAGCTGTACACCGAAATGCTGACGAAACCGCATTGCCTGGTAATGGACGACGAAACCTACGTCAAAGCGGACTTTCGTCAGCTGCCGGGCCTGTTGTTCTTCTCCGCAGAGGACAAATTCAACGTTCCGGAGGAGATTTGCAAGCAGAAACTATCCAAGTTTGCCAAAAAGTACATGGTGTGGCAAGCGATCTGCTCTAGCGAAAAGCGGAGCGCCCCCTTTGTAATGACCTTCACGGTAAACGGGCAGGTTTACCTTAAGGAGTGCCTACAGAAGCGCTTACTACCACTATTGAAGCAGCACGAGGGCCCGACCATCTTCTGGCCGGATCTCGCTTCGTGCCACTATTCAAAAGAAGGTGTTGGAGTGGTACGAAGCCAACGGGGTCACCTTCGTGCCAAAGGAAATGAACCCGCCCAACGCGCCGGAGCTTCGCCCAATAGAGAAATATTAGGCGATTATGAAGCAGGCCCTCCGGAAGAACCCAAAAGTTGTCAAATCGGAGGCGGACTTCAAGAGAAAATGGATTTCTGTTCAAAAAAAACTACAACCTGACGTTGTACAGAACCTTATGGACGGGGTAAAGAGGAAGGTGCGAGCATACGGGCTTGAGCTCGAAGTATGAATAAAAAGAAAATGCCAAAAGTTGTTAAATAGTTTTTATTTTACTGTCTAAAATTTTCAAAAGGATCGGTCTACTGGGCGAATTTCTACAGCGTTTTTTCCGTGATGCAATTTGATGTGACACACCCTTTAGATTAGGCATATGAGGCTATCCAACCAGTCGTTCGGCATATGTTCATCCGCCCAAATATATGATCTGGTGTGTCGCATCGTACAGCCGCTCACTTCCCGCTTTTAGCAGTTCGGCCAGAATACCATCCTTCCCAGCGGCCTTACCGTTTTTCAGCTCACTAATCGCCTTTTTAACCTCCCCCTGTATTGGTGGCTCTACAGCTTGTTCGTCATTCATAATCCTCATCCTGTTCCTGTTTTGCTCATCTTGCTCCTCACCGTTCAATAGTGCCTGAAAGTACACCTTCCACCTGGCTGCAACCATCGGTTTCTCAGTAAGCAGGTTGCCGTCCTTGTCATTACACATTACTGGCGCAGGGAAATTCCTGCTTCTGACTCTGCAACGCCCCGCTCCGCTGCTTTGCCGCCACTGTAGAAGATCTGGTACTTGAAAGAAGTGTGTACAATAGGGTCTACTGCACGGAATTCCCTTTCTCCGGAATTTGGCCACCGAACCACCTGAATCGCTGCGATTTCGACTCCCTGCCGCTGCAATTTTCGAGCAAGCAAACCCGCTCGCGCTGGTTCATTGAGAGATCTGACGTTCCAAGCACCTAACCTCCAATCGTTTACCTTCTTCGTGTTCCGTGTTCGTTGCCTAGGCCTTTGCCGATTAATCCGTTCCGTATTTAAAAATTCGTTGTTCGTGGTTAGCATGGATTTCGGTATGCTACCTTACCAGGGTCGAGATACCTACATCCTGGAGATGGAGCTGCCATCTTAGGTGTAGCTGGCGGGATACAGCATTTCATTCTCAGCCGCTCGTTCCGAAACAGACGCTGTTTGGGCCGCTCCTCCTGGAGAACAGACGCACCGGTTTTTTTTTTCGGGCTGAGGCGCTTATGGCGGAGTCGACTCGAAAGCTTTAATTTGATTGATTGAAACAAACAAGTTCAATATGAATTATGCACAACTTTTTTGTTTACTTTTGATGCGTGCTTATTTGCGAAGTGTCTCTTATTTTACTCTCTTATATTGCTCTTATATTGCTTTGGCATATATATTATACACAAACTCGCCTCTCGATTGAGTAAATGCTGTACCAGTATGGGTATATGTTGTACCAGTTTTATCATTTAATAAAACTTTTAAGCTCAATTAATGTAATGTTTAAGGATGTCAAAAGGGTGCTAAATATTTATTCTGGGTATACTTATTACAACTCAACTAAAATTTCATAACTTCGTTTCAAGAAGCTCATCGGATTCAGGAAAGATCAGAATGCTAGTTTCGTTGCTTTTAACATCTACACTACTGACAGTTGACTCACTAGTCGTACGTTTAGTGAGCCGTGTGGTGATTGGGAAAATTTTCCATCCATTAATACACGATTCACATATCGGTATCCAATCCCATTGTGAAACGCGATAATGATTTGCCCACCGTATCGCATGCAGGGGGCACCCGAGGACACAGTTTTCACAATTTGGTCACACCTGGGTAATGAGCGTCGCAAATCACATCCTACGTGTGTGGCGGGGGCAACAGCATTAGGCTTGACTAATGCGTCGTGGAAAAAACCCACTTAACCCAAATAGCCGTACCGCTACTATTTACCGCTGCCGCCCTGATAATGGCGAACTCCCTAATGAATGCTAAATTAGGCGGAAAGTGTTTATTTTTTTCCGTTCCTTCGGTGAGCCCATAAAATATGGGTTAATTTGAGGCAAAACAACTTGTTAAGTGTGTGGAGAGCAGTGTTCTGTTTGTGGATAAACGCCCGAACTAACGCACATTGCCGGAATAATTCGTAACACTGACGTGAACGTTATCGGCTCGCCCTTCTCGTCGATGACCGTTCAACTCCTTACCGCGAAACTAATGAAGCCAGAAGTTGAGTAAATTAACACAGTTGAATGAGTCGCTAATACGCCCCGATAAGAACAACGCTTATTCGGATATACACACGTTGAAGTCGGGGATGAATTCAGCAGCGTTCGATCAGCAACATCATGCGAGATAATCGTACCAAAAAAGAAGGGTAAGGAAGCAGAACCTGCCACATGCATGGCTATAATTTATCAAATTATCACCAATTTGAGAACAATTAAGAGCAATAAAGATAAAATAAATTGCTGGTTTTGTGCCCGGCCAAGGATCCCGCAGCTGAAGCCATCCGGTCCGGCCCGGGATGAGAGACAACGCAAACTCTCACTCGGGCCAATCATCGGTATCAGCTCTAGTGACCGCTGTTCCGTGTTCGATTCGTTCCCGCGCGAGTTCTTCTGGTTCTCAACCGTCTGGGCCCCGTTTGATTGACAGCAGCAGTACACACGAGATCATTTGGTAGGCGAACCAGTTTCATGTGACGGGAATCACATTTAATCAACGGTCATTAACGGGCCGGGTTCGCGCGCAAATATGCGGCAACACTTGAGACACAGTCCGGACCATGTTTCTGCCCACGGTGACAGCAGCGCAGCAGCTTGGGCGGAAATTGAGCCGGTCGGACGTTTACGATTGCTTTCCGCCCGCGGCATGCGCGAGAAACCGATTGATGGGTGGGAGTTTCTGAATCTATGCGAATAAAAAAAAAACGGTGCAAAAATCAACATTTGGATATTTTAAAAATCTATTAACCATCTAACGAACACTTGCTTATGACTGCACATGGTTCATTTCAAGCAAATAGTTGTTTTCTCGTCTGAATTGAACCCATTCGATGGGTAACCCTAGCGGTTACCATGTTTCCCACTATTATACCAACACCCTTGCCACCTGCTGGTGACAGTTCGAGCTCATCAATAACAAAAACAACACCAAACGGGCTAACATTTTCGTGACAGAACGAGGTTAACCTTTTAATTCATCATAATTCCCTACAACTGCCAAGTGCTCTCGGTTTGAACAGTGTTCAGGTGTTGGTGTATACCTGCAAAGAATAGCAATGGAGGGTATCCTCCCCTCCCGACTCCCGCATTTGCGTTTCTTGCAGTTTCGTGTATCAGCACGGGCGGGGGGAAAGTGTTGATGTTCTATTATAGCCATTATTCAGAGGAGTGAAAACGCCTGTTGTGGAAACGCGCGGCGTCTGGTACCTACTCCTCTGTTCGTCGAACCATTTCTGCCTTCCACTCAGTTGTTATCACGATTATTGTGTATTCATTAGGTGGGAACAGCTCGAATCAAATTGCGATTTTATTGGCTCTAATGAGGTTATCGGAAAACGCAAGGCGCGAGCGCGCTAGTTGGCACGGAATAGGGGGTACATTTTGGAACGCGAAGTGGAGGATATTTATGCCAAATAAACGTTCATAACAACAAATTGGTTCACAGATTTTATGTTCAACTATTAGCACATTGTTGACCGGTGACGCCCGGTGAACTCGATTTGTAGGTTCATAAAAGGTCCTCCAATTCCGTTCTAAGAATGTATACGTCAGTTTGACGCCATTTTTTTTTTGCTGTCAGTGTCACTATGTTGGCTGAATGTTTCAAACATTCTTCATGAAGACATAATCGATCGATGGTCGCGTTGAAGTTGATGACACTATAGAAGTTGTGATAAAATGAGAACCATAACCGCTCAAGAGTAAAACCAACAGAAAACTAAATCACAGCTGTCACTTGTAGATATTGAGTTCAATTCCCAATCAGTCAAGGATCTTCCCGGGTTGGAAATTTTCTAGACATGCCTCGAAAAAACTTTGGGCCTGATTTTGAGAATATTATTAGGGGCTGTCCACATACCACGTGGACAACTTTAGGGGGGGGGGGGTGTTAGGGGGTACGAAAATGTCCACGCTTGTCCACGGTGAGGGGGGTGGGGGTACAGATAATGTCCACGTGGATGCGTTAAACAAATATTTTTTAAAAGTACATTCAGATCTGTTTTCAAAATTAATGGAATCTGTTTTGCATTTTCAAGAGTGTTGAAACTTTCCGCCCATTTTGAGTACTCCATATTTATCCATAAAATAGTCATGTCGAATATTTTTCCATATCATCGAACTTCTTCGCTGAAATATGTATTCTGAATGAAACTTACATAAATGGTGAGCGATCAAGCTTCCATTGGTAGTGGAGGATCATCGTTTTCAATTTGTAAGCTACGTCATATTTGAGCATAAACAGAACTCTGTGTTCTGGGTCGAGGTATTTACGAGAGTAAATTCGACATGGCGAACTGCTGATACATTTTATCCGCAACGCACATGTGAGATGTTGATAACTTGATGAAGTGACCAGAGTATTTGAAGGATTTTCCAAATAATTTGAGAAGGACTTAGCGAAACAAGTGCTATCCAAATCTCTATAATACCTACAGATACAGAGTTCTACACTTTCGTATTGAAAGAAGTAGATTCAGTCCACGTTTTTTGATGGACTGTACTCTCGTTCCCGAATACTTCCCGAATTTAGCGTCCATTTGGCGACGTTATCTTTGATACAGCTGAGTTAGGTATGCTCAGCACCGGAGAGCAGCATTTTAACACATTGCGGAACGCTGACGAGATTTCTCGTGTTTGGTGTTCCGTTTGTTACGGATGGATCACGAAATAACCCGTGTTTCCTACACTTAAAGGTTAAATCCTTGGTTTGCTAAGAATCTAATGAGGCCTACCGATGGCTCGCCTCCGTCTCATCCACATCGAAGGCAACGATCTCATTCGTGGAATCCGAACAAATGGAGCGATCAAGTTTGCCCCAAAACGTGCGGTCCTTAATGTGTTAAGAATCACTTTGTCCTACCGAAAGAAAGATTGGGGCGCTACAATTTGTTTTTTTACAAGGAGGTTTTGAATCCGGGGTTGGACTACATATTCTGTACCACGACCAAGAGGAAATTCTTATCAATACGATCAATGACATGGTTAAAATCACAAGCGATAAGTCTTCCTGCTCTATATTTGGAATTAAGATTGACAATTCTACGTTTCATGGAATTAGCCTCATTGAAAATATTTTCTTCAAATTGGAGCATTTTAGGCATTCAAAATATTGTTTTCTTTGTTCTAATTATCGTTTCAATATCTTAACTGGTATCTCGCAGCCAAAGTTCAGTAAAGAAGTATGCCTAAACCCATTGCTTGGTTTTTTATTCGATTAAGCTTCAATTCAAACAGTTTTTCATTGAGCTAAATCATTTCAGAAGTCTTCAGAAAAACTCTTTTCCATAGACACTCGTTTTTTGGAGATTTTCTGCAGGCGAATTATATTTCTTCAGATGTTATTTTATGCGTCGTTTGATTATAGATTGTTGATTCCGCTGTGATTCTTGTTTTCCTTGATTGTGCAGTGTTTACAGTACTTTGTCGAATCGAATGAATCGGAAGATTTCTAGTCACAATTAACGAAAAAGAAAAATGTGTGTTTTCTTGAATTGTTTTTTTATCATTAAAAAACACCAAATATAAAATACGACTAATTTAAAATTGAATATAGGCACAATGCAATTATTTCCATTTTTTCGAATAAAATATATGGAAGAATTTCCACGTGGACAAAAGGGGAGGGGTATAGTCAATGTCCACGCTTGTCCACGGAGGGGGAGGGGGAAGTCTAAAATCGTGCTTTTTCTGTCCACGTGGTATGTGGACAGCCCCTTATGTCAATGTCGATACGGAAAGTATCATCATGTTACAGTTTTTGCCTTTTATAATGTTCGATTAATAGAAATTCATACCTGCAACAAAGTCAGTTCGTTGAGATTTTTTCAATACTGGTCTCTTGATTTAGTTTAACATAAATATTATCTATTAGATAAATCGGCCTTTATAAGAGTATGAGGTGGGTCATCATCATCATTAAGCTGTCCAGTCTTATTGACTGAAATTCTTCGAAATTAGTTTATGCCGAATTATTCACAAATATCTCCATCATCACAAATTCAAGTCAAAATTGGCCCAAAAATTCATTGTTGAACAACAGACAACAGACAAAGGTAAATGGTCAACGATCAACAGTCAACACGCGAACACGATACGCACAGATACGCGAACATCGAGATGGAAAATTAAAGCTGGGAAGATTTTTAAATCTGTGACGTCTGTGACGATTTTGTCACTTATGTTACTTTTCTTATAATAGTCCACTATATAAGAAAAGTGTTGTAATTAAAAGTATAAATAAGCAGATGAAATGAACAAATTAGTATTTTTTTCTTATATCAATGCTAGCGTTCAACATCATAGGGGCCCAACTGAAGTTTGTGCAGAAACTGAAATTTCAGTATTGTTGAGGTGTTCTAAACTTTATTCCAATTTAATTTTACTTCTCGTTACATCGACCAAAAACGTAAATGAACAAAGTCAGAGTTAGAAAATCGTTTGTTCCGTTGACGGAAAACATTTTACAGCGCATGAGAAAAAAGTAGTAAGTTTTTTTTCGTGTAAAATGCACTTGAAAAATAAATTTAATAGACTCCATATGACCTAGAATGAGACTAAAAGTTTTTCGCTTTCGTCCTAGTTTTAGACGAACACTTCAGCACCCTAATTGTGAAAAAAGTAAATACAATTGCTGACAAGAGATAAACTACCTTGGAGATGCACTAAAATCCAAACATAGTAAAAATTAGAACACTAATTCTGATATAAGAAGAAATCAAAAAAAAATAAACATTTTGGTTCGTGACATGTTCTGCTCATTTTTTAAATGTTGAATGTAATGCGAAACATATTTTTTGGAAATATGTAATTATTTTCTGTATATTCTCTTTCAACGTTTTTCGTTTACACATTCAATTTTGTATCATTTGAGTAACTGGTTGTTATGCCTGGTATGTGAACTTCCTATCTTCCTGCCTACAAATACAATCAAAGTTTAACACAAGCAAAACCCGTGAATCTTCCCACCTTCTATTTTTCATCTCGCGCGAACATCCACATACACACACAACCACACAAACACTGACAGCGGACAACAGTTAATCAAAGGCGTATAATAGCATAATTTAAGATGAAGATGAAAGGAAGCCACTGTAGTAGCATAAGTAAAAGCACGTGTTCTTATGGGGTAATAGTGTTTGTGAGAGAAGAGCAAAGCACAAGTAAATAGATTAATTCACTTATCAGACTGTGTGGCGCTTCACTGACACGAGTCTTAGAATACATTTGAAAAAAAAATAACAATTAAATACTGAAGTAAATTGTATGTACGATGTGTTCCGATGAACAATTGCAAATGTAAATATATATAGAAATTTATAACACATGCGAATTGGGGCTCTTTTGGTATTACAAATTCTTCCGCACAATAACTCGATGTTGATAATTCCTCAATATTTTCCTTCGTTGATCGTATTTTTCCACATATTCACGTTGAAGAGCCTCAACCCTTCTCTTCGTTGGCCGATGAATTTTGATTGAATGTGATACTTTTCCGTTTACTATTTTTGACAGCAGAAACAGCCGTGGCAGTGTTCCGAGATCTGCAATACAATTTTCTTAACCAATGTTAAAGTTGCTATAACATACATTATAATCCCATTAAACGTAAAAACAATAATTGTATTAATATCAACAATTGTAATTAATACCAACACAATTTTATTATATGTTGTCAAAAAAACGATGTTTCCACCAACACAAGCAAAACCATTGCGGAAAATTGAAAAATGAAATTTTAACTTTCAGAGCACTAGGCTAGAGTTTTCCGACGTTTTTCACTATACATTGCGACGGCAGATGAAAATCACGATCAACAAAATCTGTTTGTATAAAAAATATTCTTAATTTTGCGTATTTGGTATAAATTTTCAACAAGTATATATTTGTTCAAGATCGGTTGGCTACTAGCTCGGCCGGTTGTTGGCGTGTATTAATAAAAATGTTTCGTTTCAGTCTATTTCTGCATGCCTATCTAAGTATTTCATTTTCATATGTGTTATCTATGTTATAACTATTACCATTGTGGTAGTGTAGTAATCAGAGATACTCAAACATTATATTACGTTATATTAGGCTGTCAAAAAAGTCCTGCGGTATTTCCGCGAGGTGTCGTTGTAAGCGCGTAGTTCTAGTTGTATTCATTGTATCGAGTCATACTATAGCTTGTTAGAAAGGTATTTTTGCGCGCTATAATATAGTCAGTGTTTTGTTTGGTTAAGTCGTTCGTGAGTTATAGTGCCGCAAATATGGAGCAAAATAAAGAGAAAATCCGACATATTTTACAGTACTACTATGACAAAGGCAAAAATGCATCTCAAGCTGCCAATAAAATTTGTGCAGTTTATGGACCCGATACAGTTTCCATTTCCACCGCACAACGATGGTTTCAACGTTTTCGTTCTGGTGTAGAAGTCGTCGAAGGTGCGCTCCGGAAGGCCTGTCGTCGAAAATTGCGACAAAATCGCTGAATTAGCCGAGAAAGACCGGCATAGTAGCAGCCGTAGCATCGGCCAAGAGCTGGGGATAAGTCATCAAACCGTTATTAACCATTTGAAGAAGCTTGGATTCACAAAGAAGCTCGATGTATGGGTGCCACACACGTTGACGCAAAAAAACATCTTTGACCGTATCGACGCATGTGAATCGCTGCTGAATCGCAACAAAATCGACCCGTTTCTGAAGCGGATGGTGACTGGCGATGAAAAGTGGGTCACTTACGACAACGTGAAGCGCAAACGGTCATGGTCGAAGCCCGCTGAAGCGGCTCAGACGGTGGCCTGTACTGCCAACAACTGGACCGCTTGAAGGTAGCACTCATGAAGAAGAGGCCATCTTTGATAAACAGAGGCCGCATTGTCTTCCATCAGGACAACGCCAGGCCACACACTTCTTTGATGACGCGCCAGAAGCTCCGGGAGCTCGGATGGGAGGTTCTTTTGCATCCGCCGTATAGTCCGGACCTTGCACCAAGTGACTACCACCTGTTTTTGTCCATGGCGAACGAGCTAGGTAGTCAGAAGTTAGCCACAAAAGAGGCCTGTGAAAATTGGCTATCCGAGTTTTTTGCCAATAAGGAAGCGAGCTTCAATAACAGGGGTATTATGAAGTTGGTATCTCGTTGGGAACAAGTCATCGAACAAAACGGCGCATATTTGACTTAAAACAGATGATTGTAACTAATTTTATGAACAAATGAAAATTTTAAAAAAATACCGCAGGACTTTTTTGACAACCTAATATGTATAACAGTTATAATTTTACTTTTTAATCCTAGATTTAAGTTTTATTTCAATTCACCGCTCTATTTTGACAGCTGGTTGTTTACATCGGACACAAATATAATTTTCGTAGCTGTTTAGTCAACTTTTCGTTCGTAGCGACGTGACGTTTTTAACGCTGCGGAAGCTCTCGGAAAATGGGTAGAAAGCAAATCTCAACAGGTCCGGAATTTGATTGTGTGTGACTTCTAGCAAAATTTGACTTTAGTTTGCGAGGGACCATGTCAACAAGCCGCTGGAATTCTCGAAGCGCGTCATTTGGACGGACAAGTCCAAGTTTGAGCTGTTTATCGAAAAAAATGACTCCGAATGTGGCGGAAGAGCGACGAGGGCCTCCAGGACCGGGCTTCTACAACCGGCTGTGAAACACGATGGTGGAAGCATCATGATGTGGGGCTGTTTCTAGCGGACTAGCGTGTGGAAACTTAGCGCAGGGCAACGGTATTATGATACAATAACCTTCGATGTTTCGAACGGGATTTCTTGCAAAATGTTGATGATCGCGAAAATTCAAAGAAGTTCAATCGGACTTTTACTACAAACAAAATTAATTTTTAGCCCGGTTCATCATCCCGATTTATTAAATTAAATGAGCCTAAAAATAAAACAGGAAATCTCAAATACTGGTATAGCATTTGTTTAATATATATGGTATATGGTATGGCAATATGAGCGAGCGAAACAAGAGACACACTACAAATAAGCACGCATTAAAGCTTTTCGCATACTTTGCCAAAGTCACGGCCCAGACCAAGATAGATATAGATTGACGTTTATGCTTTTCTTTTAACTCTTAGAAAACACTTTCCAACTTCATTTTATAATGTGATGTAATATTACCAAGCATTTATGCAACAGCACTAGTAGCTATGTGGACAGCGTGATCGTGTGAAACAGCCTTACATTCTAGCCGACCTTGGTTCGATCCCCGTTGACATTGTTTGGACTTTTTTTATTGGTACAATCCCAAAAAAGATGAAAAAAGAAAAAAAAAAAAGAGATGTCCGCTCCCATACTCCCACCGACATTTTGCTCATTTCACCCTTCAGCAAACGAGTAAGCATTTCTCCTGCCGAAAGATAAAAGGTTTCTTGTCAACGCTTGTTTGGGTGTCACAAAGACGTCGAAGTTTGTAACTGTAACAGTAAATCTCAACGTTCCGTGCAATTTTAAGACATTCAACTTCAAAACAATTCTTTTTCTGTTCTGTTTCGTATTCCGGAAAATGAGTCCTAGAGTGTCGATTTTTTTTTTTTTTTATCTAAAATTTATATTTTTATTAAGGCTCATATGGCGTCAACCTGACGGGGCCGGGAGTTCAATATTTCGACAATGTTTGCCTTATAACTATGTTAGTAATATGTAACCGATTACTCGCGGTTGGCTCGAGGTTAGTATTACAAGTGTTTTCGTAATTGTGATGTTGCTGTCTTCAATGATCTGTACCTGTGCCCGACACGGGATACTTCCTATTGGGATGCAGCTGCCCATTAAGAGTGTCGATCTTTGACAGGGCAGCTGCATCCCAATAGGAAGTATCCCGTGTCGGGCACAGGTACAGATCATTGAAGACAGCAACATCACAATTAATGTTGCTACAAATTGCTACAGAGTGTCGATCTTTGACAACATTTTGCAGGAAGTCCGGTTCCAAAATTTCGACATGACTTTTTTCATTGGCACACCCACCGAAACGTGTTAATACGAGACTGACAGGCATACCTCTTTTTATCCGGACATACTGTATGATTCCTGTATCTCGATCGTCTCTCAACGGATCTTTACTCGCCAGGTAGTTTGAAGTTTTGGGAGACAATAAAAATACAGTGAAACCTGTTTTCGTGCGGTTTTTTTGGTGCGATTTTCTGTTCTTGTGCGGTTTTTTTTGTGCGATTTTTTTTTTTGTATATGCATTTCAGTGCGAAAAAATCATATTTGCGTCTCAATTATCTCCTTCTGAAATTATTCCCCTCCTCTCATCAAATGCTCTAAGTTTTTCTAAGTTTTGCATGACATGATTTCTAACAGCAACACGTTTCGACATGCAACTAAAAGCACAATACAGCCACGCGTAACTAAAAAGGCAAACTGTCCCATCGCAAAGCAGGGAAACAAAAGGAAATTAAACGGTGAATGGGGTGGATTTGAGTTATTTTTTTTGGGAGAAATTTTTTTTATGCGGTCCCTATCTACCGCACAAAAAAAAGTTTTTTTTTTCAAAATGTGTACCTAACACGATATTTTAAAGCTACTGGTGAAGTTTTGCACTATTTTTTTTATGCGGTCCCTATCCCCCGCACAAAAAAAGGGTTGCCTGTACTAGGATTAAACCAAGCGAAGGGAAACTGCAGTGTTCCCAGAAAATTCGGGACATCACCGGTGATTTTTCGAACGGCCGTGACAAAATTTTGTCCTGTGCCTAAACCGGTGGGAGGGTCGATAAAACAGATACGAAATCCAGAAGTGGAGGATGACTACAACAATGTTTATCCAGATGGGCGCGTATATTTCTGTACTGGCAGAAAAATGACCCAAGCATATCTAGCAAACGCAAAACCAACCGGTTGGTAGTTGAATGAGGGGCGAATGGTGGGTAAGTAGTTTTCAAAAGTTGCCCCAAGTACCTAGGTTAAACGACTATCTAATTGGTATCATGAACATCAATACTTGCAAGATAAATTATCATACACAATTCATCGGTTTCACGCATTACAGCTTCTGTTGTGACTGGTTTCCCAATGTCGTCATCTCACGACAAATTGCTACATTGGAAGCCGTTAAGCCTTTCCTCGGACCCGAGCCGAAACTACATCATACCGTACATGTCTGACTCCCTGCGCTCGCTGGAGCCAATACCGCACGGCAAAACTCTTGGTCCCTCGCTGCAAACCTGCCGCTTAATTGTGCGGCTTACCCATAATGTCCGACCCGTTGAACCACGCCGCAGCTAATTTGCGAAACAGGGGCAATAAATAACCTCCTGACCAGCAGCAGTCACGCTGCTCGGCTGGTACCGGGATCAAATTGAAACTAAATTACAAAAAAATCAATCATTTATAATTAACTTAACATGTTCGTAGTTGCGACGGTTGCGATCCCGAGAGCGGACCGGAGCAGAAAGTTCATAACCGAAGCTTACCCGGCGAACACATTTGCCTGCTCTTTAGCAAATGCACTATAAAAAATACAATATAATTAAATAATTACACTTCATTATTGCGCATATATTTATATGTATACACAAGCAAACACAGATTGGCTGTGACTGTGAATTTGAGCGGCCAAATTAGCCCCCCATACCGGAGCACAGATACAGCTCGAGGACAGATACACACTCACCGCTCCACGCAACCCCGGAACCAGTTTTTTTTTTTTTAAATTCAAGTTTTTACGCTCCTACGTGCAGTAATTTGCAACTCACAGACAAGAGCATTCGTCTGTGTATCGAAGCTAAATTTCCCCGTCTAAACATGGTAATATGGGGGGGGGGGGGGAAATCCAATACCTTCGAAATACCTGTTAATGATGGACTCCCCTAGGCCGAGCCCAGTGCCACAGCTACGAGACGCTGGGTATTTATGCAAAATGTTTTATAAACTTGTCACTTTGCTTGTCAGAGGTAATGGGTTTTAATAAATATTTAGCTTGCTAATTAGTCTTAATTCAATATTAATATCGTTGTTAGATTGCGTCGTTATGTGCGCTCGGTTCGGCCGATAAATATGACCGGGCGCGGCGCAATATCTGCCTTTCGTCGCCGATCAAAGCCCTGCTAAGTGGAGTCATTATCGGTTGGCGCTGAATAAGTGGATACTAATCGCGAGAGTAATCTACGCGATACAGGAAAATCAATAGCTTGGTGCCCATTGCCACTTCGTGGTGCCGTCGTGGTATCCACTTCTCGCGCAATATCTCCCAGGCCAGGCGTGTGATCAATCAGCGGAGGGGCGACAGGCGGAAATTGTTTCTTAATTAACGCACAACGCACAAGCGGCCGATCGATTGGCGCTCTTCGATGTTCCAGCGGCCGTATATGGTCATTAGTGCGGGCAGGTTTGGGTTCCACGGCGGGTGAACGTATGACTTCAATCCTAGTGCTACCATCCATGAATGGTGCGGTTTGTGGTGGTCCAATTCCGCCGAACTGCTGAGGGACCGACTTCCAGCTACATCCTAAATTGAGTCCGTTAAATGCAACTTACGCAGGAGTGTAAATCAGGGAGCGCGAAATGAGAAAAATTACAGGTTTATGGGCTGCAGATCTTGCAATGATGTGTGCATTACATATACTTTCCCGTTGACTGAAATCGATTATCGCTTCAATGATTAGTGTTCCAGAGTAAACAGTTTTTTGGCGATCGATTTTCGCTTCACTCAGACCTCTACTTCAGCCATTTCATGACAAACCGATGTAGTGGTTCTCTGATTTTCGTGAAAATTGGTAGTTTTGTTTCTTGTCGCAACTAGCGTCCCAATTCCATGTATTAATGAGTTTACCGCAAAGTCATTGGAATAGCTTTACTGTTGTACTCGAACAGACTCTCGCAACTTTTTTTCTTTCATTTTATTCAATGTTTCTTTTTTAGTCCAAATGTCTCTATGTCTCAAACTTCTACTCTTTCTCTGCGATCAATTGTTGTTCTTTCAAATTTGATTTTACTCTCTGCTCTTTATTTTAAACTCTCTACTCTTCATTCTCTGCTTTCTACTCTCTACTCTCTACTCTCCACTTTCTCTCCACTCTATCTACTCTCTTTACTTTCTACTCTCTACTTTCTCTACTCTCTACTCTCTATACTCTGTACTCTGTCCACTCTATCTATTCTCTACCCTCTCTATTCTACACTCTCTCTACTCTCCATTCTCTACTCTGTTCTCTCTCTACTCTCCCAAGTCTTTGTACTCTCTCCACTCTCTACTCTCTCTTTTCTCTACTCTCTACTCTCTACTTTCTCTACTTTCTCTACTCTCTCTACTTTCTTCTTTCTCTACTCTCTGTACTCTCTTCACTCTCTACTCTCTCTACTCTCTACTCTGTACTCTTTCTACTCTCTACTTTCTCTGCTATCTACTTTCTACTTTCTCTACTCTCTAGTCTTTCTACTCTCCATTCTCTAATCTCTGAACTCTCTCTACTCTCTAGTCTCTGCTCTCTACTCTCTACTCTCTAATCTCTCTACTCTGTTCTTTCTCTACTCTCTCTACTCTCTCTATTCTCTACTCTCTCTCTACTCTCTACTCTCTACTCTCTACTCTCTACTCTCTACTCTCTACTCTCTCTACTCTCTACTTTCTCTACTCTCTCTATTCTCTCTACTCTCTAGTCACTCTACTCTCTCTATTCTTCACTCTCCACTCTCTCTACTCTTTTTTTTTGTATAGACGTGACGAACGCTCTTCCAGCTTTATCTGGGAAGGGATAACCCAGACGTCGAGTGGGGATCGCACCCACAAAAACCAAGCCCTCTACTCGCAGCTTCATTCCCCTCATGTGGTCCCATCTATGCGACTACATAGGGGGCGGCTGTGCTCATGCACTTCACGAGTTTTCAACGCCAACTAGCGTTGATCCTTCCCTTTTTCTCTATATATCTCATTTACGATTCCGTTGTACTCCGCCACGCACATCCGCTGCACAGGCTTCCTTTTACCCGTCGAGACATGTACCGATTAGGAATTGCCCTCCAACTTGACGCGCAACCCGTCACAGCCACCCTCGCAGGATTTCTCTTCCCTACGGAGCGCCGATTAGGCAGTGCCCTCCAACATAACGCGCACTCCGTCACAGCAACTCTCGTAGGGTACACACCGATTTGATGACGCCCTAGGTGCTCGCTTCGTCGAAACTACCCTCGCAGTGTTCCTTCTTCCAATCCACCAACAGGCATTGCCAGCATTTTGTTGCTCCTGCTCTGCAGATTCCGCTTACCCGTCGAGACCGATTAGGAATTGCCCTCCAGCTTGACGCGCAACCCGTCACAGCCACCCTCGCGAAGTTTCTCACCTGTCGAGACGTGTACCGATTAGGAAGCGCCCTCTAACCTGACGCGCGCCCCTTCACACCCATTCTCGCAGGATTTCTCTTCCCAACGGAGCGCTGATTAGGCAGTGCCCTAAAACATAACGCGCACTCCGTCACAGCGACTCTCGTGGGGTACTGGTGGTACCTTCGTTCAGTAACGTTACTTCCAGCTTTGCTAGTGCTTCCAGTGGACTGTACCCTCTGATGTTGGTACATCTACTTCCCCACTCCACCGCCCAAGCGTTGAAGTCGCCTCCAATGACGATCGGTGTTCTACCGATTAGTTCCTCGGTCATTGCGTCTAGCATCTGGTGGAATTGCTCAGTTGTCCATCTCGGGGGTGCATAGCAACTACACATGAAGATTTCATTAATTTTGGCGATTACGAAACCTTCATGTGAACTTCCAACCACTTCCTGGATAGGATATCTGCCCATCACCTGTATTGCAGCAATCCCTAAAATATCCGTCGCCCAGCTGCCGTTATCACGAGGTACTCGATACGGCTCCGCTATGATTGCAACGTCGCATTTTGTCTCTGTTGTCGACTGCCACAACAGTTGCTGAGCTGTGTTGCAATGGTTCAGATTGATCTGTATTATCTCCGTTACTACGATTCTGCTAACGCCTTCTTATACGAGGGACACTTGAAGCTTCCTGTCGTATGGTCGCTACCGTTCCCTGGTTTGCAGAGCAGGCATTTCGGTTGCTTCGTGCAGTCTATCGCAACATGCCCTTTCTCACCGCATCTCCTGCACAGTTCAGACCTGTCGGGGCCGGTGCAGCTTCTTGCCTGATGTCCAAAGCCCATGCACTGGAAGCATCTCTCCATCCGCTTGGTCACCCGGGGCACCATCTTCAGCGAGCAAACCGACCAGCCAACTTTTATTTTGGTCGTTTCTACCATCTTATTGGCTGCGACTGTTGAGAGCCGTATCGACGCCGTCTGCGTCCCACCATACGCCTTCCTCATACGGATCGTCATTGGTGTATTGTCCAGCTTACACTGCTCTATTAACTCGCGCCTTAACTCCTCGTCTGTCGTGATTTCGTCCAGATTTCTGCATTCGACCACTGATTCCTGGGATAGAGCCCTCACCTTCGTCTCCTCACCGAGCGACTTCGCAACCAGTTCCTTGAAGGCTGAACTTTTAACCGCCGGATCCCTCTTGAGATCGAAGAGCATCTCTCCTTTCTGGGTGCGCCTGGTTTTCACCACATTCTCTCCCAGTTCTTCCAACTCCGGATCGTCTCTCACTTTCCGCAGGAGTGATGCGTAAGTCACTCCTTCCTTCACCTCGACGATCAGGGCCTCTCCCTTACTTCACTCGCGTCAGGGCCTAGGTTTTTTTGTCTCCTGCACCCCTTTTTTCTTTTCTTCTTTCTTCTTCCGTTTCTCCGTCTGTTTCTCGATAGTGCATCATCCACTGCCTTCACCTTCCTTTTTGTTTCCCAGGTTATCATTTTTAACCTTCTTCAGGTCTTCTTCATCCCCTGGGGTATCCCTCTTCCTTTAGTCCGATCGTGGATTTCGTGACGTCTTAGGCGTCTCCTGTATCTCGACGGACATCTTCTCCCTTGCTTCAGCGAGTGCTTTTTCAACAACCTCTGCTCGCGTGATCATCTCCTTCTCCCCCTCTCTAAGAGGGAGCTGCCATACAAATAAAACACAATCTTCTGCATAACTCGAGAACTAATCAAGCAAATGGAGCCAAATTTGGCATGTAAATGTTTTTGGGGTACGTGAAACGTACGTTTCTATGATGGTTTGACACCCCTCCCCTCCCAGGATCCCATAGAAAAATTACACATATTTCAACCAATCATATTCCAACCAAATATGACAATTGAAAAATTTACGAAAACTCTGAAGGAAAAGGGGAAATTTCGGAAAATTCAATTTCCATATGTTCTACAATTATATAGTGACAAGCATTGTTAGTCCATTTGATGTTTGCGCTTACGAAATTAATCTTTGTTCAAAAGTGGAAATGGATATAATGTGACAAAACGCACTCCTATATTTTCTTCTATCTATACCAGTGGTTTTCAATCTTTTTTGCTCCATTCCCTCCTTTACGAAAATGAATCCCAGTGCACCCCCTTATCAGTATTTTGTAAGAAGGTCCGTGGCATATCAGTAAAATAATGAAAAACTACGAATGAGTTTCAAGTTATGTCCGCCACAAGTTTGATTTTATGCTTGTATCTAATTACAAAAAGGGTATATAAAGTCTGTTAAGTCAGTATGGCACCTGCGCCTGAGCAATTTCCGCCAAAATCGTAACTCTTGAGAACGTTGTCACACCTCATGTGATCTTCGATATGCACGGTGTTTTGTTTCCATCAGCAGCATTGTAGGAAATCCTGATTAACATAAATACTACGCAAAAAACAACAACACTCGTAACGCTTATTCCGCATATCAGGATAAGTATCGATCAATTGTAGATTGATAAATCGATGAGTTTGTTCTGAAATTGATCCGAAACCTTCATCACCGTCAGTCGAAAGGCCTTTCAAACCATGTCCAAATGTTTCAAGTTTTTTTTTTATCCCTTTTGTTTATTTTAGGCTCATTAGCATTTTAGCTGTAACAGAGCCGAATTTTAATCGTGTACATGTCACATATTTATCATATCTATAATTAGCACATTACACAGTTGCCATTTTTCGGCGTTAGAGTATTCCCTGCTATACCATTGCAAATGGTACATATTTACACAGTAGCCATTTAGGCGTAAGAGATTTCCTTCTGTTCTTCCCATTATCCAGTAAGACGGGACAGCGAAGACAGTTGATTGATCATTGTTGAGTTATTTATAGAACAGCAGCCCGATGTGTCTTGCAGAGCAGAGCAGTTGTATGGATGAATCGATCTTATTTCGACCGTGGATCGATCTCCATCGCTGATGATTGTTGCGTGGACGTAGCTATTCTGTAACAACACAAAGATGGTCAATGGGGGCCCTGAGTTTTGAACTCACGATCGATCGCTTACTAAGCGAACGCGCAACCAATGTGGCTACGGAGACCCCCCAATGTTTCAAGTTTAATTTGTTGTAAAAAGTCTTAACAAATGCTGTACAGTTTCCTTTTTAATGGTCTTCTGTACTGTTTCGTCGTCTGTTCCATCATCATTCACTGACGAAAGTCTTTCAAACATTGCGTAGTTGTCCAATTGAACATTACATTTCAAATTTGGAAATGTTTGCCGAGGATGGTAAATTTTAGCGTATCCAATAAAGTTTTTGTGGCAATTTTTGCTAATCATTGTCATCTTGAAAGTGAAGTTAATGTGCAATATTCCCTTACACAATTCCCCCCTTTTAATGACCAAATTCGCCACTTGGAGGGAATTCCCCACCGGTTGAAAATCACTGATCTATACAAATGAGAATGGATCGCCGAATGTGTTGACAAGCGCAATATTCAAGGAGGTAATTGTCCGATTTGAGAAGTCTTCATTTTATCATATTTTCTGTATCAAGTATTCCATGTAACGGAGAAACATGTTATTTGTAAGTGATTGAAAAATCCTGAACGAGAATTGATTCTGAAAATAATTCGATATTATAATGACGAGTTTTGGTTGAAGTACTAGGAAATTTATAGCAAAAGTAAATTGTAAAGGGTTAATTAGAAGATCAATCAATGAACAGTTCTGCGATTGGACCCATGAACGTGTTCTTAGTAAGAAATCGTGAATGTTCGAAGGTATTGATAAAAAAAACATCAATTTTGAGCGAGACGAAATTCGCCAGGTCAGCTAGTATCCTATGAACCTACTGTAAATCATGGAAAAGACAATTTTATTTTCTATGTTCGGAAAAATTTGAATACCTTATTTGACACAGGTGCGATGAAGAGCATTCAAAAAAGTGGACAAACTAAAATCATATTTTCGACGGGACAAACCAACATCAAATACTCTATAGTTTTGAAAAATCGTCAAATCTCCTTCACTTAACTAACAGAAACCCTAGTGATCATCTTATAAATTGTGAGCAATATCTTAACTGAAAATTCAGGTTTCTGAAGGCTGTGTTCGAAGGAACGAGTGGAACGGAACAAGTGCAGTTGGTCAATGAGTTAGGACGGAATTTGCACAACATCGTCCATAACGTTTCAATTCCCTCAGACCGTGCTTCACTCTATGGTCCGGTACAATTTGTACCTTGAAGCTTCTCAAACCATTTTTGGTTTCTGGACATAGGATTGTGGAACTCCTGCCATTTCCAGCGTATCTTTCGACGACAACTTCGGGTCTGTTTGAAAAGAGCCACCACTTCCGAAAAGGTTTTAGAATCAGATGCCCTTGCTTTTCGGCCAATGCCGTGTTTCCAATCAATGGTCAAACGTTCTCCAAATCGTGGATTTGGGATAATGCAACCATTAAGTTAGTTAATTAGCTCTTAAACGGATAGTTCGGGATGTTTATTACGTCCCTACAGGATCGATTCATGACGCACTTGTTTCGGTGATGCACACGTAAGACACAATGAAGCAAGCATGAAATTTCCTTCTTAAGGCTACTGTCAGACGGATTAAAAGTTTTTCTTTGCTTCTTGAAATAATTGATTATTTTACCCGAACATCCATGTTCAGAGTTCATATCCCAAAAATGAACCTCAGATCAACAATAATTCAAAAACTGATGCAAAATTGGCGTAACGATCAATTTTGGAAGGTAAAGAATCATCTAATTCCATATTAGCAGAAGACTGGGCATAATTGGCGCTTGTAGTGTCGCTTACGTGCACATGCAACCCCGGATTTCCTGCCGGAAAAATCCAAATCTCCATAATAAATATGATTAGTGGCTCTAATAAATAAACAAAGCAAATCAGCTGCTGAGCGACATTCCCCGTGAGTGAGAGAAGGAAGTGAAAGACAAGACCAAAAAAACTAATTGCATCTCCAAATTCCACCTAATTATAATTTAACGGCCGCGCGAAACCAACTTGCACAATCTGGTCGTTTTCCGTTGGACTCTCGGACCAATGGCTCTAAATCCAGTCACGTCGAGAGAGGCACCACTGGCACTTCAGCAGCTAATTCTTCATCGAAAAGTGAGAAAATAAATTTCCACAAGCGTAAAAATTGCCTCGGCTAACCAAAAACGGGAACCACAAGTCAAAGAGGAAGAGCAAATAATTAATTAGTTTACATGCACAGAAAAAGGTGTTTTTTATATCATCGCATATATAAATAAAAGATAATCTACGCCACGCTTGCCCGTTGCTTCCCGCCGTTCGATCGGACCAAAAACGGAAGAAGCTACGGAGCCCGGGCCCATTGCCACAGTGGAAATCCGTACACATTTATTGTGCTCATAATAAAAATGATTAGTGAGATGTTATTTCTGCCTATCGCAGGCCCTATCTCGTTCCCGCGCCGGATCGCGGTCGGAATTTCAACAGCCCCAAAACCCGAGGAAAACGCTCAGCGTCAGGGAACAAGGCAGACCGCGAGGTTCTTGGGCTTCTGCGGCTGATACTACCACATCCACCTTGGTTCTGGGAAATGGTATTGGGCGCGCTGAGTGCATGTTTATGAAACGACGGAACGACGAGAGCATGTGGCATTCGACGCCACACCGCCCCCAGTGCAGGCAGGCAGTGGTTACGCCAATGGAAGGGGCCACGTAAACGCTGAAGGATGGAACATAAAATCTCATTAATTTATATCATCGCCATGAGGTGATTTTTTAGTTGTTTTAAGATCGCTTCTACCCGTGTTGTGGATCCCAAGCTCGGCCGGGTCTGGATTGGGTGGTATTATGTGCTACATGACATTCCGTTTACGAATGGGGGTACAATTTAATTATGAGAAGGAACGAGATTGGAATCGAATCAGAACGCTTACATCAGATATATGTTATTAACGGGAGGAGAGCATCTATCAATTAATAATCGAATCCAACTTCCAGCGGCTCGAGAGTGGTTGTCGTCTTAGTTTGGCAAGGAGGCACATCAACCGATTATTAAAGGCTGTTGAGGAGGCTGACACATGATCACTGGTTTAAATGGATTGTTTATACATGTATTATGAATATTATACATATTTCATATAACTAACCAGAAGGACTTTGAACTTTGAACTTTGAATTTTGGATCGTCAATTTTCTCATGAAAAATACAATAACTCTAGGATTCCGAAGCTCACACATTTCAGGGTGACTAGAGCACTTGGAATTATGCAATTGAGAATTTAGTTCCAGGTTTTCCGGACATCAAACCTGAAGCGCAAAATTCTTGTTGTTAAAGTATACGATTGATGGTAAAACTGTTTTCGGCAAACTTTGTGGAACATCGAATTTTGACGTAGAACTACTACGTCTTTCATTAAGGGTGCCAAATCAGAAAACAGGTCACGTTTTTTTATGAAATGAAGTTAACGTTAATAACAATTTTTCCGCGAACGAATTTTGGCGACTTGCATACCAAACGAATCGGAAATTGGCTAAGATCTGTTTGATATGCTATACATTACAATCCCATAGTCTGCACATGGTTTAAATTGATTAAAATTTGGAGCATTCCCATTTCCTCATACATTTGTTCTGTCCATTTGCGTGCTTTACCGAACAGAGCTGTCAATAACGAGCAACTTATCGACGAGCAACGAAGGGGAAATCGTAAGATGTAAAGTATATTTGAAGGGGAATACTTGCCTAGAGTATAAACAGTTGATCTCGCTGACACAAACTTTCATTCTTCGTGAGGACACCGACTGGACAATATCGTTGCTGGGCGAGCTGGACGGCGAGGGATCGAGTGCCTTTCTCAAGGCAATTTATGCGAAGGAGTAATATGATGGATGAAGTAAAGTTTTCCAAGGGCCTTTTTGAAGGTTAGAGACGAATGAACTGAAGAAGTTTAGAGTCTCAAGCAAGGAAGCAAGGCAAACTTTCAGTATCGTTCTGTATTCAAAGCAATGACAATCGCTTGTTCTTCCTTGTTTTGCGCCTTCACATGTCTTCGTTTCGGATTGAGCTATGGTCTCTATCATTGCAATCATTGCATCAAACTGGCGCCATTGCATTAAGGTTCTGAGCTACACAATTGTGTGGGAAATCATCAAACTAGGCTATCGTCAGCTCACCAAGAAAATAAATGTTCTGGAATTTTGTCAGTGATTTGGTTTCGCATGACGGTAGGAAAACTCTCTCCACGAATAATGAAAGCTAAGCTAATCTACATTGACAATATCAACAGAAAGGGCTTCCGAGCGCAAAACGGAGATCAGTGTGTGTATATTTAGTTGCTTCAAACCATCGGTATAAGGATATTTGTGTGCGTACGTGTGTGCTTCATAACCCGTACGTAAAAATAGTGCATCTTCGCTACGCTGAGACCCCATTTGTATCTGCTCCCGTGTGCATTGGCCCTGTAACGTTGCAACTAATTATAGCGGAAGGGAAATATTTGCGCTAGGGTACTAGTAATGAAAATCTACTGAGGCAAATATTCAGCCTTTTTCCAGGCAGTTAACATTGTTTTCTGTCATCTTCGCTTCGTTGGTACCCTTGACATTGCATCAATGCATTGAACTGACGCTATGGTGAAGCAGGTGTTAAGGTTGTGCACCAAATAATTATTTGGGAAATACCAAGTTGTTCAATAAGTTATTAATTTATTTGGGTTCGCATGCCAGTCACAAAACTGCTTTCAGCTAGGATTGCAATTTGCGCTAATCTTGATCATAATAAAGCAGTGCTACTCTTTTCGAGATTAGTGAGATGAACTGATAGAGTTTATTTCGTTTATTTAGTCACCAAGAAAGTAAATGTCGTTCTGGAATTTTGTATGTGATTTGATTTCGTGTTAAAACTACAACGGGTCTGGCGAGCGAACAAATCAAAATTGAAGGAGTAGGCAAGTTCAAGAAGGTCCCCTCAATTTAAGTAAAAATCCTAAACTGTCACCACCTCGGGAAAGCTTCCGAACAATGAACAGTTTAATGAACAGGAAACTCCGACTGGTTTCGAATCACCTGGTGCCGCTTTTCCTGACTACTTTATGCTGAATAAATTGAGACTACCGGTGCGACTCTTCGTGCCAAAGCCCACGACTTACAACAAATGCAAGTCAGTTGGTCATACAGCAGCCTATTGCGCCAATAAGCAACGTTCCGTTCCCGGAATTGTTCGAGATATAACACAAAATAGGTGCGATCTTAATTCCAAGTTTTCGATGGTAGAATTCTCTTTTGCTCTCCTTTCTTGCAACAATTCTACTCCAGGATCGGATAGAATTAAGTTCAACTTATTGAAAAATCCCGATGTGGCGAAACATCGCTTGTTGAATTTATTTAATCAGTTTCTGGAGTATAATATTTTTTCATATAATTGGAGACAAGTACAAGTTATAGCTGTTCAAAGCCCCGTAACCCCCGGGAATAGCAATGCTGTCTTGTATACGGAAATTGTTGTAGGAAATGATCTTGTTTCGCGTTGATCGATGGGTTGAAACCAATGGCCTACTCTCAGATACACAATATGGGTTCCGCAGGGGCAAGGGATGATTGATTGTCTTGCGTTGCTTTCTTCAAAATTTCAAATGGCTCACGTCGAAAAAATGGCTTCAGTATTCTTGGACACAAATTCCACTCTCGAGGTCTGCCGTCTCTATTGAACAATATATTATATAACTTGCTTTGTGAGAAACATTTGAACTCTTCTCACGGAAATTCGGCAGTAAGTCGAGTCACTTACATGGGCCTCCCCCAGGGCTCATGTTCCAGCCCCCTTTTGTACAACTTCTACGTAAGCGACATTGACAATTGTCTTACGCAAAAGTGCAGCCTAAGACAACTTGCAGATGATGGAGTGGTGTCTGTCGTAGGATCAAACGAATCCGACCTGCAAGGATCCTTGCAAGATACTTTGAACAAAGTTCCAACCTGGGCCATTGGTCTAGGAATTGAGTTCTCCATGGAGAAAACAGAGACGGTCGTCTTTTCTCAGGAAACATAAACCAGCTAAACCAATACTTCAACTTTTGGTTGAACCGATCACTCATGCTATGTCATTCAAGTATCTTTTGGTCTGGTTCGATTCCAAATGTGCTTGGGGGGCCCTTATTAGGTATCTGAGTAAAAATACCAACAAAGAATGAACTTTCTCTGTACAATTATCAGCGCCTGGTTGGGAGCCCATTACTCATTAGACTCCTTAGCAAAGGTATGTGCAATTGAAGGTGATATTTATCAGCATCAAATCGCCTTCAATGAATTTTATTCTTTAGTTCGTAAAAATACCTTCGCTAACTAGCAACGCAAATGGAACGAAAATGAATTGGGCCGGTGGCTTCACTCGATTATCCCTAAGGTTAGCCTCAAACCATGATTCAAAAGTCTGGACTTCATTCGCACCTTCTCCCGACTGATGTCCAGTCACTGTTCGTTAGACGCGCTACTCTTTCGTATCAATCTTGCCAGCAACAATCTGTGCGTTTGTGGCCAAGGTTTTCACGACATCGAACACGTTGTTTGGTCGTGCGAGGTATATCTTGTCACCAAATCGAATTTAGAAAACTCCCTTCGGGCCCGAGGAAGACGGCCCAATGTACCGGTGAGAGATGTGTTGGCTCGGTCAGACCTTGATGACATGTTCCAAATATATGTTTTTCAAAATGCTACCGATTTTTATATATCCTTATACCCTCCTTTTCTCCCTTTGCGAGCAAATGGTTCCCTTGCTATACACAGTAAAATAAGTTGCAATGTAAATACACAAGAGATATACGAATAGATTTATGAAATGAGTGTTATTATCAACATTCTGACAATTCCCTCATATACCATCCTGAAAAAAATATGTCACCCTTCTAAAATCCACCACGAGCAATCGGTTTTCCACCTTATTAACCATAGAGTTAATAAGATTGTTTATATATATATATATATAGATTTCAAAATATATTTAAGAATTCGGCACCTTTAAACTTAGGTAACTGTGCCTGTAAAAATAAACGAATTTGAAAAACTATGGATGGGTTATACCAATGATATAACCGCAAGGTTGACGTAGGACTGCCGTTGACTTAGTAATCAATTGTATTTCTTCAATTAGCAATAATTCCACCTCGGGTGTTCCTCATTGGGTACGATATCATCGCTGCGCAGAGCTGTCTTTTGTATGTATTGATTAAATTATTAATTAAACTATTGAATGAATGGAACTATAGACGAATTCAATTGCGAACAAATCCCAATTTAAGTCAATTAATGCATTATAGTAGTTACCGCAGCAAATAGTTATCCACCTTTTTTCCTTATCATCAAACGGTATGCGTAGAAGTTCAGTGAGCTGGCGACATGAAGAGATATATTCCAATGCAGTCTTGAATAATCGAGCCAAAGCGTTGCATTTGTGTCCGCTTTTGTAGACCGTGATAGCAAAACGAATTCCGGAGTGTAAAAATGCTTGGGGGTATAAAAGTATTGCCGACTTGAATGTACCTGCAATGCCGATTTTCCCAACTTCCTGGTTTCGGAATCTGTATAGTCAAACACATTCCGGTTTGCCAGAAAAATTCAAGCGAGTACAAAAGTACCCGCAGCTCGCATCTATTTTACAATGCCGATTTCCCAAGGATTCGTGGTTTTGAAGTCTGTGTTAAAGTAACATTCCTAGTAGCAAAAACGCAAACGCAAACGGTATATAGGCACTCGCGTATATACCGATTGATGTGATTTCAATTGCCTGTTTTGAAATCAATTCTAGGGCTATTGAAACAAGCTTTTGGATTAAAAAATTATAGGAGGTTGTGTCCAAAATACGACCGCATTGTTGACGTAGAACTACGCTGTTATTTTATATAAGTCGCTTGTTTATACCTTCGGATATTATTCTATAATGCTGTGAAATTTTAGAAACAACTGCTTAGTAGAATAATCTCTGAAATGATTTTTTCATTGTACAATCAGTTGACGATAATTGATTGATGATTCATTCTTGTCCTCGCAAAACAATCGTATGTCGCAATTTATTTCATGTCAATGCATTGAAAATTTACCTCGAAGGCTATTCCGGTGGCCTTTTTCTAAATTGACATAGACTCGGCTACAGTCGATTATATACATGTTGCACCAGCACCATTATTCCATATCTCATAACTACATCAATATATCTTTGGCACCGCATGTAAACAACAACAATGACAACACTTGCAAGTATCAAATATCAAATATCTACATGTTATTTAGTATTGCCTCAAAGGAATCGCACCTCTAGATATCGTTCGTACAAACTAAGCGTAAACCAAGCGCCAATCAAGCGTTCACCATAGCATGCATACAGAGCCATACATTGGTGGCTTGAAACTACTAGCAATATAAACATTTCTCATCATTTTGCGCTATTCTCAAAAGAAACGCTTCTGTTAATATCACTGGCCTCGAAGAGTTGCATTACTTTCTCATGCTCGAGAGAAGCGCAGCTGTCACCCTTAGTGGAGGAAGTTTTGCTACTGGCAAGTAAAACCTAATCACATACAAAATTCCAGAACATTTACTTTCTTGATGACTAAACAAGAGAAATAAACTCTTTTTGTTAATAATAATCTCGAAAACAGTAGCAATGTTTCATTATGATCAATATTAGCGCAAATGCAATCCTAGTTGAAGGCAGTTTTGCAACTGGCACGCGAACCCAAAGAACTTATAACATTCCAGTTAGACAATCAAGATGCTTGGTATTCATTTTTTGGTGCACAACCTTAAGGTCTGCTTCGCCATAACGTCAGTTTAATGCATTGATGCATTCTCAAAGGCACCAACGAAGCCCTTATGAAGACGGAAAATAAACAATGTTAACTGCTTGGAAAAAGAATGAATTATGCCATACAGCTTGTACTCTGCTGTAACACCCATCGATGCGAATTTGCTGATGAGTTTGTCAAGAGCGACCACCTTCACCACCAGCGGGGGGAGCTTGATTTTGGTTGCTGCCTGGGTAACGGCGTTTACATTTTCGACCGACGCGCCGAAATCGCCTACTTCGCTGTTGTTCGGTGCGGTGTCACATTTGCGAAGGCTCGGTTCAGTGCGAGCGCTTTTCACTGCACCAACACCGCGTGCATCATTAGATGACGCTTACCTCGAAATTTTATTGCCCCTGGCAATGTGTTCGTTTTTTGCAGGGCTCAAGCCTGCCTTCCTCTTCTTCTTGCTCATCGCACACTACGCGAAGTTTCCAGTTTATGACGCGGAAAGAAGAACACACGATACGAATACTGTGTTCCCACACTGGTGGGGTCCAATCTTAGATCGAAGCGCAGCGAAAGCAAAGTGAACTGGATTACTCAACAGTCCGATGCCGAATGAAAGTTTGCCTCAGCGAGATCCACTGTTTATACTCTAGGCAAGTATTCCCCTTCATTCTTCTTCTTTTCCTTTGTTCACGGAGACTTTAAATCCTACGATTTCCCCTCCGTTGGTCGTCGATAAGCTGCTCGTTATTGATATCTCTGTTCGGGAAAGCACTCAAATGGACAGAACAAATGTATGGGAAAATAGAAACACTTAATGTTTTCATGAATTTTAACCATTTACTAACCAGGGGATTCTATTGTATGGCATATTAAACAAATCTTACGGAATTTCCGATTCGTTTAGTATGTAAATCGCCAAAATCCGTTCACGGCAAAAATAGTTATTAACGTTAACTTTATTTCATAAAAACGTGACCTGTTTTCTGATTTGACACCCTTAATGAAAGACGTAGTTCTACGTCAAAAGTAACACGCATTTAACGCGTAGACATTTTATCATTCGAATGAAGTGTTTATCATAACATCTCGTTCAGTTGTTTAGGAGCTATTAACGCTCAAAATCTCGTTCTCCGAAGTAACGCTTTCGTTTTCGGAACTTTGAACATACACCCCAGTATAGAAATGAAAGACGTAGTCCTACGTCAAAAAAATCACGAGGATCTAATACAAAATGAAATATTAAGGACTTTTCAATCATGACTGATGAGTCTACCGACTTGAGAACCATAAAAACTTTGATTATTGTAGTTCGTATTTTTGATGGATAGAAGTTTCAGGTGAAAAATACATTCTATAGATCTAATGAGTTGCACAACGCGAATTACTCAGAATTGGAGCTCAAACCATTGGAAATGCTGAATTAATACTCAATAAGATTCACTTTAATTCACTACATGTATACCATTTAAATCGTTGAATCAGGGTGATGTTCAAATCGGTACTATCCGTCATTTAGCTTAGATGTTCATAAATACGAGAAAGAATGGAACATATAATCGTGCACCAAAACGCCCATTTGTCTTCCACTGCCATGAATTCCTCTCTAAGTCCATGACCTCACAATTGTTGCCATATTACGGTATCAATGCTGCGTTCCATTTTCAAATACGTGCGGTTATGATAACGCAAGCTAGCCAACAGCTTTTCCCGAATTATTTCCTTTCAATCAGTGAAAAACCAACGTAACCCCGCCGATAGAATATAATCGTTGACGCGGGAGAATCATTTACGTCAAACCTGGAGCCATAATTTACCAGGTCAAAATCAACATCGATTTTCCTGGTTTGTTAATAGGCTTCGCGACCACCACTACCCTATCCTATCCAATCACCCCGAGAAGCGTGTAAATTACGGGCGACGGATATTTTCGCGAGCTTACCCGCGGCACACTGACAGGCGAACGATAAATCAATAATATTTATAAACAAGCGACCTAACAACAATTTATAAAATCACCTAGTTTTTATTTCCTTTCGATGTTTTTTTTCTCACTCTTATTTTTTGCCCCTCTTTTGCCGCTCAACCACCGATCGGCCTGGTTTCGCACGGTGTCCCAGGCAGGATGGCGATCGTCGTTGAATCGATCCGAGGTGCAGTGACGGTGAGCGCCCATTGCGCTTTCAATGTCTGGCGTAATAAATTTCAAAATCATCACTCCGGCTTTTTGCTCTCTGTTGCATGGAAATTTATATTTGCAAAACTAACAAAACAACAGGGAAAGCCATCCCGGGCGCCCGTTCCGGCCGCCGGTCCGGGTGCTCGGAGGAGGAAAACGACGTGAACGTGAAACGGTTTCGAGTGGTGCAAATCGATATCATCTACTCGGAGATATGTTGCCGGCTACTGGTTTTTCAGTGCTCTCGGGTTAGGCAGGTTCAGTGATTTGTTTTTTTTTTATTATGTAGATATGTGATGGTAATTTATACCCTTGCACTCTAAGTATACCTTCGCAGAGAGAACGGTCTGATCTAGTTTTTTTTTGTTGGTCCATCTTCTGCATCTTGATTTCAAAGATTTGCTGCCCGGCAGCTGGACAACTGCATCCGAAGCTTACGGCTGATAACAAGAAGCACAAATTGGAAGCATAAATTTTGCAGCGTGTGAACGTTGAGTGTTAATGGTGACATGAATTATGGGGACTCGTTGCGAGTGTTTGGTTACTTTTTTTTTCGCTGTTCACGCTCAAACGAGGCATTTGCTGCGGGCGTTCCGATAAATCATTAACGAGCAACTAATGAATAAATGGGTTTTTATCGAAAACTATTCCACTTACAAGCTCGAACCCAGCCTTGTAAGTAAGGTTGTACTGTTGGCCGTTCACCAGCCGCTTTCGGCGCCTTGGGGGTCAGAGAAAATCGCTTTAATGATTAACAGCTGCTTTGTTTTCGTTCCGTTTTGGAGGAGAGCATTTACGCAGAGGTGTGAACCTGATTGCATTTGAAACAAAAAAAAAGTACATCGATGAGAACGGTTTTGATGGAATCGAATAGAATATTTTCTGTTCACATTAATGGCTATAATGTGAGCCTTATATAAAAAGCCATTGGAAGCTGCTGATTTCTCTCATTTTACAGGCAATTCATGAATACCTCGCAAAAAATTCTTTGTTTTTTAAGCCAAACCAGTAATCGAGTCTCATTGATAAAAACAAATGTCAATTGGAAGGAGCCAATTTTTGCGTTTAACAAGAAGGTATAAGGTGTAAAATGAACATTTTAAAAGCTGAGTATGTAATAGCTAATGAATGATTTCGAACGCTCATAACTAATATCATAACCATTTCTTGCTGGATCGCAAAGGTTGGATCAATAACATAATGTTCGTCTAGAGCAAGGATGGCCAAACGGTAGTCCGCGGTCTACCGGTCGCCCGCGTAGGTATTCCTAGGCGCCCGCTAGCTGGTGTAGGATAGTGTCACCTCCAAACGCAATGAATTATTATCCTTCCACTTTTTGCCTTGGTCATTGTATAAGGTGTTCATGCTAACCTCGATAAAGCAAAAAATTGTCATTAGAACAATTTAAACAATGTTTTCTCCAGGCATACCATTTGTTAAATGACCAATTGAAAATGCTGGAAATATCCGGAAACAAACACAATTTTGTTTTTGAAGATTTTGGAAACCTTATAAATTTTTTAAAGAAAACTTCTCCTTTGAAGACTGCGAATGCGAGTTTTGACGAAGTATTGTTACTTCAATTTTAAAACTATGATAAGTAATGTGAATTGATTTCTTTCAAGAAATCTACAGAAATTCATGACTATAATAGAGCAACCAGTGAATGAGAAATTAGAAACTTCTAAAATTAAATATTGGCCTCTATTATGTAATTCAAGTTGAACCCTTTTAATAAAATACAGGGTTTTTGAGATAGTGAGTGCAAATTTATTCTGGTTGTGGTTCAACTTCTTCATTTTAAGAATGAAATTTGATTTCCATCACATGAGCACCACGGACCCGTTTATAGCGATCGATCCAACGGCCACACATTTCGACCAGAATGTTGCGAATTCCGCGTTGTTGTCTCTGAACTCTCCTAAAGTTGCTGGCTTGTTGACATAGATTAGTGACTGGAAATAGCCCCACAAAACATATCCAATGGCGTCAAAGTGCATGAACCAGGCGGCCAACAGGTCTATTTCTCGAAATAACACATTCACCAAATTTACTTTTCAATACAAGTGACACCGTCTTGCTGAAACCACATATGATTGATGTTGATGATTGATGTGGCTTCCAATTCTGGTCAAAAATAGTTTTCCAACATGTCGCGATAGCGCTCTCCATTGACGGTAACAAGACGATCATTCTCATCGACGAAGAAATACGGCCCAATCACTCCTCCGTGTTAAAATCACACCAAACAGTATTTTTTGCGAATACAATGGTGTTTTTGAAGCACAAACGGGTTTGCATCTGATCAATAACGCATACTTTGCTTGTTAAACCTCATCGCTGAAGATGATTTTGTAATAAAAATCGTCATTTTCTTGAAAATTCGCCTGAGTCCAATCGGAGAAGCTTCGGCACCTCATATGGTCGTGGCTTTAGCTCTTGAAACAATTTGATATCTTGTAAGGATCTTAAAATTGCAACCACCGACTCCGAAAACTGTCAATCGATGACCTTTTACCTCTAGGTAATTGAGGTATATAATAATCATCTCTGGTGTATTTTTATGGAATACTAGCTGACCCGGCGAACTTCGTCCCGCCCAACATTTGGTTTTTTGTTATCAATACCTTCAAACATTCACGTTTTCTTACTATGAGCATGTTCATGTGTCCAATCGCAAAACTTATCTTTGATTGATCGTCTAATCGACCCCGTTGAATTTACCTTTTACTATAAAATTCCTACTATTTCTAACAAAACTCATCATTATAATATCAGATTATTTCCAGACACAATTCTCGTTCAAGATTTTTCAACCACTTGCAAATAACATGTTTCTCCGTTACATGGAATTGATGTTTTATACAGAAAATATGATAGAATAAAGACAGCCCTAAATCGGACAATTCCTTCCTCGAGTTCTGCTCTTATCAACACATTCGGCGATACTTTTTAATTGGTATAGATAGAAAAAGATATAGGAGTGCGTTTCATCACATTGAAATCCATTTCCAGCTTCGAACAAAGATCAATTTCGCTACCGCAAACATCAAATGGACTAACAGCACTTGTCACTATGTAATTGTAGAACATATGGGAATTTAATTTTCGAATTTTCCTTTTTTCTTTCAGAGTTATCCGAAAATTTTCAATTGTCATGTTTGGTTGGAATATTTTTGGTTGAAATATGTGTAATATTTTTATGGGACCCCCTCTCCATTCCAGCGAAGGGAGGAGTGTCATACCATCATAGAAACATTTCTCATACCCAAAAAGCCACACATCCCAAACTGTCCATGATTAGTTCACGAGTTAAGCAGAAGTTTGTGTTTCATTTTTATGACAGAACCCTCCCCTCCCAGAAAGGCTGAGGAGTGTTGAACCACTTTAGAAATGTTTCTTGCCCCCTTAAAACCTCTACATGCCAAATTTCGTTTCATATGCTTGATCAAATCTTGAGTAATGCAGAAATTTGTGTTTGATTTGTATGGCAGCCCCCCCTTAGAGAGGGGGGTGGAGAATCTAACCAGCATAGAAACATTTATTGCACCCCAAAACCTCAATATGCCTAATTTGGTTCCATTTGCTTGATTAATTCCTGAGTAATGCAGAAATTTGTGTTTAATTTGTATGGCAGTAATATCCGTAATCGTACTCCACCATGCAGATCTCTTTTCCCTTGTTTTGAAAGTCGAAAACGAGCTTTCGGAACATTCTATCTAGATAAAGTAATAGTGGCATATTAGAGTTAAAAGTTTTTATTTCTTTACAAATGGCGAATGTATGTGCTAATGTATGAAAATTGACTCAAACTCATAATCGTACGCTGGTTGAAATCTCAACTCGATCCCGAATTCCATCATAAGTATGGTATCCCTTGTTCATTGCACTTATCTTTAGCTGTCTTTAGTCTTATCTACGAGTTTTTGAATGTATTCGGAAGGAATATTTATCAATTTTTCCATCAAGTGCTTTTTAAAATTGTTATTTTTAGAAATTTTATGGCTTCTAAATTTCCTACACAGATAACTTCCTTAGTTTTTTTACTGGGATTGATGTCGGAAGATTGTGGAGGAATATCAATTACTTTTGAGTAATTGTAATGTAACCATTTGCGAACTTTATATGTCTTGAGCTCTGGGCAAAACTTGAATCCTCGATTACATCACATGTCGTTGACATTTCGGGTGCATGTATGAGCAATTTGGTTTTCATCGATGATGTATCGGATCAGAATGTTTACTTGAACATCCTGAAGAAAAATATGAAGCAAAGTGTCAACGAAATGGGATGGAATCGAGGATTCAAGTTTTGCCAAGACAATAACCCAGAGCTCAAGACATAAAAAGCTCGTACATGGTTACATTACAATTGCTCCAAAGTTATTGTCATTCCTCCACAATCTTCCGACATCAATCCCAGTAAAAACTGAGGAAGTTATCTGTGTAAGAAAATTTAGAAACCATTAAATTTCTAAAAATAACGATTTTAAAAACCACTTGATGAAAAAAATGATAAATACTTCCTTCCGAATATACCAAAAAACTCATAGATAAGGCCAAAGACAGCTAAAGATAGTTGCAATGAACAAGTGATACCACAGTAATGATGGACTTCGAATTGACCAACGCCTTCGAAATCGAGTTCAGATTTCAACCAGCGTACGATTATGAGTTTGAGTCAATATTCATACATTAGCACATACATTCGCCATTTGTAGAGAAATAAAAACTATTATTCTGAAAACAGATAGCAATCCTTTTAACTCCCATATGACACTATGACTTTATCTACAGGGTGCCAAAAAAGTCCGGTCACACTTTTCTGGGGTCGCCTGTAGCCTACACGTTGCATCTCTCTGGTGCCATCTATATGTCAAATGAAAGACCTAACTTTGCTGCCCAGAGTTTCGTTTCTGTGCAGTTTGTTTACATTGAGTTGTGAGCCATGGCAGAGTTAAGAGCAGCTGTTATCGCTGAATATGTGAAAGGGTACAAACCCGGACACATATTCAAACACCTAAAACCGCTCGGAATCAACCGGAAATTCGTGTACCGGACCATAAATCGGTACCTAGAGACCGGAGGCACCGAGAACAAGGCACGATATGGACGACCAAGGTCTGTGAGAACTCCAAGGCTGAAAAAGATTATACGAGACCGGATTCGCCGGAATCCCGCCCAATCTGCACGGAAGCTGGCCAGGAACCTTAAAATGAACCGAGAATCAATCCGCCTGCTTCTGCGCAAGGTTTTAAAACTTACACCGTACAAAAAACAGGTGGTTCATGGGGTTACCAAAGCTACAAAGGACAAGAGGTACCAACGGTCGCGGAAGTTGCTCGGTTGGCGCGCAGATGACGAGATTATTTTTTCGGACGAGAAGCTCAATCGCCAAAATGATCGAGTTTGGAGTGTGAGCCTCCAACAAGCTCCTGCGGACAAGCTGAACGTTTCCTGGTTCCAAAATAAGACGTCAGTGATGGTTTGGGGAGCCATTTGCAAGAGAGGTAAACTGCCTCTTATTTTTATCGATAAAGGGGTCAAAATCAACGCAGCGTACTACCTGGACACGGTTTTGAAGAAAAATGTTCTGCCTCAAGCTGAACTATTGTTTGAAGACGATTACTACTGCTTCCATCAAGATGGCGCCCCATCCCACACTGCAAAGGTTGTTCAGGCGTGGTGTGAGAAAAACTTGACCGATTTCATTTCGAAGAATGAATGGCCTCCGTCGTCTCCGGATCTGAATCCACGGGATTATTTCGTGTGGGGATACAGGATGTCGAAGCTGAACGACTATAAAATAACAAATTTGGAGCAATTCAAGCGAGTTATCACGAAAACCTGGGACGAGATGCCGATGGAGCACACGCGCGCCGCTTGCGACGACTTTCCGAGACGTCTGAAGCTGGTTCGATCAGAGAAAGGTGGTGTAATTCCGAGATATCGTCTGTGAAGTATCTTTATGAGTTACTGAATAAAGCTATGGAAGTCAGATTCAGATTTTCTTCTTATTCTTTGAAATATTGAGATTTTCCTGCGTGACCGGACTTTTTTTGTCACCCTGTAAATAGAATGTTCCGAAAGCTCGTTTTCGACTTTCAAAACAAGGGAAAAGAGATCTGCATGGTGGAGTACGATTACGGATTTGAGTCACTGTATGAGTAGAATTTAAAGGAATGACGAAAGGTATTCTATTGACGGAAGAGGGGCGGAAAATAATAAAGATATTCAGTGAATAAAAGTTTTCTAATCGCTCGATCGTAACAAAAATTGGTCGATCTGAGAAAGTGGTACGGAATTTCTTTAAATAGTGCCAGAAATATGGGATAAAACGACCAAACAAATGGGAACACCAAAGTTACTTTGTGTCTTAAAGGTCGAATAAGACACGAAGCAACCAGGAAACGATGTCCTGCTCATACTTTAAGGCAGAATCGGTTGTTCCAGTAACGAAGAGGCATATTGCGCGCATCTTGAATGAGTCACCAAACATCATGTGGAAGAAACATCAAGGGAAGCCGAAACTGACCGCCACCCATAAGCAGAACCATCTCATTTGGGCCGGCAATACATGGAATGGAAACTAGAATGAAAAAATGTTGTATTTTCCGGCGAAAAAAGTTCAATTTGGATGATCCGGACTGTTACAGTTGCTATCGGTACAATTTAAGTCAACGGCATGTCGTGAGATCGAAGCGAAACTTTGGGGGCGAAAGTTTCACAGTGTGGGGAGCCGTTTCCTATCACAGCAAGCTTCCCATTTGTTTCATTTTCACCCGAATGAACTCCGAAAAGTATCTTCAATTACTGGAAGACGTTTCGATTGGCCATATTAAGAATAACGCTACCGAGGATGTCGTTTTTTCAACAGGATTATGCATAGATCCACGTTTCCAAGCAATCGAAGGCATGGTTTGCCGAGAAGGACATTCCGCTTCTTGAATGACCAGCTTGCAGTCGATTGCAATCCCATAGAGAACTTATGGAGAATCTTGACAATTTGACAACATTTTCAGCCTCAAGGCAGTAATTCAGGAGTGTTGGGCTATAATCAGTATGGCAATACTTTAAAAGCTGTCTGACTCGATGCCAAATAGAGTTTTCAAAGTGATCCGAAATGGAGGTGACATACTAAATATTAGCTACCGATTGGACTCGAAATTTGCCGCACAAATTTTCTTTTATTAAAATTTTAGAATGCGGCTAAACGAATGTCCACCCTGATTCCACATATTTGAATTACTTAGAAAACAAAAAGTGAATTTATACTTTTTTTTTAGAATGAATTCGATATAAACAATAATAGTCTTTTATGAACAAAACTGTACAAAGAATTGACTTATTTTTAAAAATATTGAGGAAAACTAGGGTACGGCTAAACGAATGTCTACCACTGTATCACATCATATCATCGTACAAATACGCCCTAGAGTACGTTCACCGGATACTACACCGAAACAATCAAAAGTCAAAATCTATTTGGTGGAACCCTATCAGCCGATAATATTTCTATTGTCGTCGAAACTGTACCTAAACCAGTTGGAAAAATCTGATTATACCTCCCGCATATTGCTGCGCACGTCACCGAAGCAGAATTTTTTACTATTGTGAGGACATGTCTGCCTGGTGCTCAGCCTACACTCAGCGAAACAAAAATAGCACCACTTAGTTTATTTCGTTTCAAAAGCTGTCGGATTGACCACAATTTCTAAGATTTTTTCCAACATGATTAAAAAAGCATTAGGGTTCAATACACGATAAATTTAGTTTATTTTGTAGGACCGTTTACATTTTAGCCACTGAAAGCTAAAAAAAGTATGCGAAATAAAAATAGTACCATTTCTTTTTATTGCAAAAATTAAAGTTTATTTCTCAAATTACATCAAGTAGACGTATTTAGTAATGTGTATATGATCCATTGTTTCGAATAACTTCAATCAATCGTGATTTCATGGATAAAACCAACAGTTTCTCAATGGTTTTCTGATCGATTTGCTGCCAATACTCTCGAACTCGAAATTTGAGCATGTTTACATTGTCAAATTGCTTGCCATTCTCGTGAACACGGCGCGCGAGTATAGACCAAAGCTTTTCGATGGGGTTCAAATCCGGAGAACACCACGTTTGCTGACCGTCGACCGAAAACAGCGGTGCGTTGATGATTCAACAGCCGGTTTGGCGTAATCGAGTGGACTTCTTTCGACGTTTGTTGACAATGGATGAAACGTGGATCCATACCACACTCCACTGAGACTCGAAGACTTAAACGTTTCGTACTTCAGGAAGGGAATCGAAATGCTGCAAACTCGCTATACCAACTGCATTGCTCTCGAAGGAAACTATGTTGAGGAATAAATACAGCTTTGCCCAAAAAACAATTGTTTCCTTCAAAAATCCCGCGACTTTTCAGCCTCTCGGGTTCGTCCACGCCGTAGACCAGTATGGCTGGTCGGGAATATAAAATCCTCAACAAAGTGTTATACTTCAACTATGTGCGTAACACAGAATGTAATCTTCGAGATAGGGCTACAAATGGTGAGTTGACAACCGGGAGGGATCGTTAACTAGAGCTCTGGTCCTCACAAGTTCCTACCTCACGCCTCCGCAGGTCTTACGACTACCAGCCGAAACATGGAGACTGCTGGTGGCGTAGCCTGGGCAATGATGTCAACCCGACAATAGCAAAGTGAGGGGGTGCGACGCGAACACCGGCGCTGTAAAACCATAGGAAGGCGTTAGAGGAAATGCTTATCCAAACCCGAACGACTGTTTTCTCCAGGTTAGCGGCGGCTGAATCACCGTCCTCGTGTCAGTGTGGGACCATAAACAGTACTGGCACGTTGGTCCTCCGGGAGATTGGTCGCAGGCCTTGTAAGCCGCAATCTCTCAACTTCCACTCGAGTGCTTTCCGACGTATCGAAGGAGGTATTGCAGGAGGAGTGTTCATGCTCTAACACGACACGAGCCTTTTTTTGAGCGATTGTCAAATTATGTGGGATCCAACGTGAACATAATTTTCGCACAACTAAGTGTTCATGTAAATTCGCATATATGCTGGTGGAAGTAATGCTTAGGGATGCCTCAATCTCACAAAAGGTTACATGACGATCTTGCTTAATCATTTCGTGCACAGCATCGATGTTTTCTGGCACTACAGTCGATTTTGGACGCCCTTCACGAAACTCGTCGGACAGCGAACTACGACCACGATTGAATTCACTATACCAGCGATACACAGTGGTTTTTGATGGAGCTTCATCGCCAAAAGTCAAATTAAGTTGATTGACGCACTCTTGTTGTGATAATCCACGTCGAAAGTCGTAGAAAATCATCGCACGAAAATGTTCACGATTCAGTTCCATTTTTTTGCCGAGACCAAACTTTCAACTAAATATAAAATAAACAAATAGCGTCCGTATGACAAAATGTTCTGAGTACGTATATCGTCAAAAACTTTACGATGGAACCGTCAGATGGACTCACATGACATCAGTGTTGCCAGTTCCCGAAATATTAATAGTGACCCTCGTACAAACCGGTAATTGGAGGGTTCAGCGCACACCAGCTGACCAACGAAATGCCCCTAAAACTTATCGATTTTGCCGCCTCTAAAAAATGGTCATTCATAGTTCCTTATTCCAACATAAACTTCTTCACAAGTACACCTGGAGGTCACCTCATCAGACATAAACACAAATCGAGCACGTTTTGATTGACTACCGGCACTTCTCAGATATCATCGACGTCAGATCCTATCGAAACGCTAACGTTGACTCGGATCACTACCTGGTGGTGGTGAAGATGCGCCCAAAACTCGCCGTTGTGAACAACATTCAGTATCGATGCCCGCCTTGGTTAAATCTCGTGTGGCTGAAGCAGCCTGATGTCTCCGGAAATTACGTGCATTCGCTCGAAGCTGCGCTGCCGGAAGAGGACGAGCTGAACGAAGCTCCTCTCGAGGACTGTTGGAACACAATTAAAACTCATTAAAGCTACGATGGATGGTACGCAGTGCTGCGTGCGGATTTCGGGCGGACTGTCGAGTTCATCCGTATCCCTTCGTCAAGCTGATGGCCCCTTTTGCTTGCTGTTCAACATAGTGTTACAGGGTGTTATAAACCGAGCGGATATAAACACGCGGGCAAGTTCGATAATGTGTTGTGAATGAAAAACCCCAATGCAATTTTAATGTTTTTGCAAACCTTCGTTCTCAAACCTGATGTAAAAAAATGTCTATGTCAATTAAATAAATTAATTGAAAATTATTTTTCATTCAAATTCAACATCTGATATTCACCCAACTCCACTGACAATAACTCTATCAAATCCAACCGTAGGTCTGACATATAGTCCAAATCATGGTAGTGCTTCCAATTCTAGAAAAGAATGCTTCAGCTGAACCTGATGTCATCATCCAATTTCGTCAAAATTTTCACTGTCATCCTAGTGAATGTGATGATGCAAATGTAACTTGTGATCACTTGTTTCGTAATGACCAAAGTTAAAAAACTACTCCTATATTTTTAAGACCACTAATTTGACAACCAAAAAAGGGATCCAATGTTAATGAAATTTGTCAAGTGAGATTAAAATCAATGTTGACCGAAAAACCAAATTTACAAAAAAAAACTACTACGATCAAAAAGATCGAAAACAAAAGATCAATGTTTGCGATTTTTTGGAGTACAAAGAATCGATCCAAAAAATCGGAACCGGAGAGGAAAAGATCGATCTTCTAAATATCGATCCAAGATCATCCAATCCTAGTGCAGAGTCAGAGAGATGGCACTACTGGCGCATATTGAGGTTATGTCTAGTTAGTAGTATTTGTTCCAACACTGTGTCTTGAAGACAAATGTTGAACATGAAGTTGACATCATTTTCAATGTCAACAAAACATCGAAACCAATAAACATGTAAGATTCAACATTGAAATTCACGTTTGGGAAATGGAAAACTACTACCATACTACGGAGAAACCCGATTCGGGCGTTGGTTAATACTCAATGCCAAGAACCACCCTATTAAATGAATCATTTTTCAATCTTTTCATACTAGTGCAGCTACGTTAGATCGAAATGAATGGAAATTGATATTCCGTGTGACATTATCTTTCCGAAAATATCGGACAATCGAAACAATCGCGCAGAGCTCGGGGTTTCAATCAAATCCAATTAAAAAATTAATCCCTAATTTCGTGCTAAGAGGGATCATTGCCATTTTCCAGCTGGCTGTCTCATGTCCCATCCTATTGCCGCCACCACGCCTCGTCCCTCCTCAGTCCCTCCCGAAGACGGCAAAAATTAAAAACAAATATTGTTATTTACACCCGAGATCAAACCCTGGGGTTAGTTTGTACCGAGGGATCCGATGCGTGTGCGCGCAGCGTTGCGTTGTCCCCTTGCTTTGGGCAGGGGGTAAAAAATGAACAAGGGACACCAGATTTTCTGCGGGGATTTGATATCACGCTGTGGCCGAGAGTCAATCAAACCCGCATACACACGAGCTCTCTGGTACTTGTAGTTAGCCGAGTCGTGTGAATTGAGTGGAAAGTGTCAGATCGTTTTAGGAGACGTTTTTGTATTTTTTTTTTCAGGGCATCTGCATATGTATGCGAAATATGAGCGACAGCAGTTTTTTTTATGGAATCATTCCCGAGAAGAGCGAGTGTTAAATAAAAAAGTAATAACACATGAATGGAGTGTTAATGTTCTGATGGATGCGTGCGTTGCTTTATTCTTTAGAAGGGCATCCAGTGCAACATATGCGTTTTGATATGACGGTTAATTTCCAGCGTAAAGTGATGCGTACATCTGGCTTTTATGGCGCGCAGGACATTCATTTTGACGCCTCGTCGAAGCGTGTTCGTATTTTTAAATGCCTATTGTTGTCACCGAACGAGAGGAGTTATTTATGACGAACTTGAGCAGCAAAATTAATAGAGTAAATTTACAACACTCGTCGTATGAAAAGGCAGTGTTGTAAATCAAAATATTAAATAACTACCAACGAACGGGCAGTGAATTTAATTTGCTTATCATGGAATAGTAAAATAAGAATTAATAGGGGAGCAAAGGAGTTGAAATTTCTTGAATAGGCAGTTGGCTAATACTTGGTAGTACCTAGTTCCTTTTTTCATAATTACTACGAATACTCTCATAGTCGTTGAGCTGACAAAGCCTTGGAGAACGACTTGCTCTCTATCTCAAGATCGTTTACTGTGTTATACTGACGTCCGCTGACGTAAACTTTCGCAGCCAATAATCATCAAAAATTTTGGATCGGGTTTCAAACTGAACTACGAGCAGGCCAGTCAAATACGGTGATGTTCAGTATGGTTCAATAAACCATTTTTGAGCAGTAATGGGAATTCATGTGCATTTTTTTGTAATACCTAGATACCTAATAAACATGTTGCTCACGAGTGGTTTTGCGAAGCAAAAGACACATTGCAAATAAGCACGCATTAACCTTTTTCGCATACTTTGACATATACACGGCCCCGTCATGAAAAGAGTGCAGGTTCACGTTCATGCTCTCCTTTTTACTTTTTACCCCAACTTCGTTTTATAATGTAGTGTAATATTGTCACGCATTTCTGCCATTATTTTTTCTGCCAACGCTAGTTTGGGTGTAGTAGTTAATCTTAAAACTCTTATAATTATTCGACGATCTTACCAAACCAATTTCCCAAAGTTTTGCTACAACATCTTTTCCACCAACCTTCACGTGGAGCCTTGCATTCTTCTTCTCTTCATGTAATGACACCACATAGTTGGCGTAGGATTACGTTATTATATTTGATGTATGTTGATTTTGAATATCTTCCAACAAAATACGCCGCCCTTTGCATTCGGCCACAAGTTGGGGAAACGCAAACAAACGTCTACATACGGAAAATAAGAAGCCCTATTTTTACATATTAACATACTATTGAAAACTTTTTCATTATCTATATTGCAATAGATTATTAGGGAGTGTCCGAATCGAATGGGGTAAAATTTCGTAAACCCATGAAGAAATGACTAGGGCTCGAAATTGGACAATTCTCGTAACGTAATCGATATTGCGTATTTCAAATTGGATCCTCCGCATGTTCGCGAAAAATGTAATCCTACGTCAAAATTCACATCATTTTGAGGCTTCTGGTTCTGGAATATTTATTAGGTTAGGTATTATGTTAGGTAGGAGTCGTTTATTCAACGAATATGCCAGGTAACCTCTACTCTCAGCACATTTGCAATGAAGTGCAAATGTGCCTCTAAATGACTCAAAACATTGACCGGAAATAAACGTTCGGTAGGAAGAAGGCTGAAAACATAAGACTAAAAATTTATCTTCCAACATAATTGCTTGCTGCAATATTAGTTAAATTATAATGGGTTTTTAGAAAACTCCAGAAAAATAAAGTTTTTGCACTTTTCTGATATTGATGCAAAAAAAAAGACAAATAAATTAGGTATCCTCAAAGCAATGATTCGGTACTGTACAGAGTTTGATCATGTTTCCAAAACGGCTGGATGATTCGGTTGAGTAAATTCGTTATTGATTGGATCATAAAAATATTAGGTTGGAGAAAAAGTTTATTTTTTCATTATTTCTGGGTGAAATTCAATTTTTTTTATATGCTTTGTATTATCCGATTTGGGTCAAATAAGCACCATTTTGTTGAACAAGCTGTTGCCAATAAAATAAAATTTAAAAAAATATTTGCACATATTTTACTGTTACATTATCGGCACCATCAACACCATTCACAATTTCAGCGGCCTGGCTTACATTTTCGCCTATATAGAAAAAAAATGGTAAAATATCGTATCGATTTTTCCCTTTGTTGACTTCCATTGTCAACACTCTGTAACTCACAAATGAATAAAACAAACAAAAAACAAAAGATTTTTTTTGTGTGAAATGTCACCTTTACAATGAGCCTAAACATGAAATTTTATGATCGATATTATGCGAGATTTTGATTATTACCGAGAAAATAATGGATTACTATTTCCCCAACCTAACATTATCTTAGTCCACAAAGGCTGTGAAAGAAAAAAGAAAAAATGATTTTTTTTTGCACTTTTCTGTACATATCTAATCACATTTAAATGAAAATATGCAAGTAGAATATTCCAAAAGAAAAAAAATCCTTGTAGCTGTGAATAAAAGGGCGGTTTTTTCTACAGTGAATGATTTGTGCAGTAAAACATTTCACAAGCTAGCTAAAGAAAGCGGAATATCGTTTGGTCTCACACGAACACTTTATTTTTAAATGTAAATGTGGTAAAGTTTAATGTTACAAAAATTGAATAATAAAAAAAAACCTGACATTCTTTGGGGCTTCATTTTAACATCATTTACAGGTATCGATAAAGCCTATAGTTTATAATATTAAGCATTTGCAAAAAAGTAACTGTCAAAACCACTTATGAGATGTTTGCGTTCGCAAATTCAGTAAAAAACAAGCATCGTTAATTTTTCAGTTTTTGTTGTTGTTTTAACTATTTCGTTTGCTGTTGCCGTGTTAAGTACTAGAAAAGGTATAATCTACTATAAATGGATAAACAAATTATTTAAATAGTGTTTGGAATTTGAGTCCCAGACAGAAATGGTGTTCGAAACTTGAGATAAATGTAATTTAACATATTTCTAGCCTTTTACCATTAATATTAATTTTTAAATCAATTTTAGTGTAGTTAAGCAAAAAAATGCTCTATTGTATCCAAAAATCAAATTAATTTCGCGAAACAGAACCATTTTGAGTAATGAGACACTGTTTAATGGCCAACAATGCTTCAGTGTTCGGAATTTGAAACAAAACGGTAATTGGACTAATGGATTACTTAATTTAAACGGATTAATGGATTCTGTAACCAAAGTTACAGAATTTCGGTGTTGCACCTTGCTTCTATAACTTTTTTTTGACAATTCTTGTTGTTTCCTAACTTAGAATGGTTGAGGAATATTCAATCCAAAAATCATATCGTAGGGATCAAAATATTGCAATATCATCAGAATAAGTACTTGAATCTTATGTGTTTCACTATTTTTTTTCTTGTTTTCAATCCGATTGCTGACCGATTTTCGTTTCAATAGGCTGACCAAATAGTTCCGGAATAAAAGCGGGACACGTAGGCCAAAAAAAAACAAAAACCCATTTTTTGAAAAATTTCATTGAGTAAATAAAACCGAGAATGTAACTAAACAATCAATTTTATGTGTACCCGCTTTATTCCCAAATCAAAGGAATATTTATATTATTATGATATTTGGAAATTTTCTCATGAAATTTGTCACATTCCAGACAAAATTTCTGTTTGACATGATTTCAACATTGAGTCGTGATTTTAAAGTTGTCCACATATCATGACGGAAAAATCCTGTTTTGGCCTTCATCAGTTACGCGAAGAAGTCGCTGGAGGGAACGTTTGAAGATTCCGAAGTCCGCCAACTCCCGAACGTCCTCCAGCTGGGTGAACCTGAAGCGGAGGATCTACTACAACAATTTCGTTGCGAAAACGTAGGAGGAGGAACTAATAAATAAAGCTATATAAGCAACGACGAAAGTAGCCAACCAACACTTTCGCCGCCCGAAAGGATGTTGAAATTTTTTTGAACCATTACCAGTAAAATTATTTTTTAGGGGTATTTTTGTTGCTAATTGTTGCAACTAGCAAAAATTATTAGTTCCTCCTTTTTGACGTAGGATTTCGTCTTTAATTTCTATATGGGAGGACCACTCTACGAAAAATGTAGCGAAAAATTATGGGATGTAATCCAATATTACGTAAAATCGTTATCGCGATATATGTTATACTAAAGGGTGTGTCACGTCAAATTGCATCACGGAAAAAACGCTGTAGAAATTTTATTTTTAGGAATTTTATCTTCAGCTTTCGCTTATAATCAGATAAGAGTGTATAGATCACGTTGGCCATGCTTCACTGTCAATTTTTCGTAAATTTGGAAAAATGTCGTCGAACGAAAAAGAGCGTCGTGAATTAATCCTGCGCACTCATTTCGAAAATCCGGAGTTGTCACATCGGGACATCGGTAAGATGCTGGGAATCGTCCAATCCACGGTCAGCAGAGTACTAAAACGATACTTCGAGAACCTAACCATCGACCGGAAGGTGATGAACGGCAAAAATGGATGCTCCGTCAGTGAAAAAGATCACAAGCGCGTAGTTAAGCAGTTTAGACGTGATCCGAGAAGTTCGGTCCGGGATGTCGCCAATAAGCTGAATTTGTCAAGTTCATTCGTCCAGCGGGAGGGCCTGCGTACATACAAGGTTCAGAAGGCTCCTAACCGCGACGAAAGGCAAAACATGGTGGGGAAGACGCGAGCCCGGAAGCTGTACACCGAAATGCTGACGAAGCCGCATTGCCTGGTAATGGACGACGAAACCTACGTCAAAGCGGACTTTCGTCAGCTGCCGGGCCTGTTGTTCTTCTCCGCAGAGGACAAATTCAGCGTTCCGGAGGAGATTCGCAAGCAGAAACTATCCAAGTTTGCCAAAAAGTACATGGTGTGGCAAGCGATCTGCTCTTGCGGAAAGCGGAGCGCCCCCTTCGTGATGACCGGCACGGTAAACGGGCAGGTTTACCTTAAGGAGTGCCTACAGAAGCGCTTACTACCATTATTGAAGCAGCACGAGGGCCCGACCATCTTCTGGCCGGATCTCGCTTCGTGCCACTATTCAAAGGACGTGTTGGAGTGGTACGAAGCCAACGGGGTCACCTTCGTGCCAAAGGAAATGAACCCGCCCAACGCGCCGGAGCTTCGCCCAAAAGAGAAATATTGGGCGATTATGAAGCAGGCCCTCCGGAAGAACCCAAAAGTTGTCAAATCGGAGGCGGACTTCAAGAGAAAATGGATTTCTGTTCAGAAAAAACTACAACCTGACGTTGTACAGAACCTTATGGACGGGGTAAAGAGGAAGGTGGGAGCATACGGGCTTGGGCTCGAAGTATGAATAAAAAGAAAATGCCAAAAGTTGTTTAATAGTTTTTATTTTACTGTCTAAAATTTTCAAAAGGATCGGTCTACTGGGCGAATTTCTACAGCGTTTTTTCCGTGATGCAATTTGATGTGACACACCCTTTATTCTAGTTGACCCGGGAAACGTTGTTCTGCCATATGAATTATTCCTAGTGAATATTTTGGGTGTTAAATGAAACAAGTATAATGTATTGTAAGCGTGTTTGAACGTTTTAACGATCTATAAAATTAATCGAATGTGATCAAAAAGCAGAACAAATGAAAAGATTTGAACGAAAGTGTGTATTATGTATTTCATCAACATAACTAGCATGTTTGAACTCTTAATAGTTAAATATAAAGTGAAAAAAGTAATATATTTTTATAGTAAAATGTCCGTTGTCTCGTTGTTGTAAAATACGCGCTTGCCGTTTTAAAGATGGACGGCTAGATTTATAACTGTTCATGAAATGGGATTGAAAACAACTTCAATGGAGCTGATGTACCGGCCTATTTGGTAGCGCACTATTTCATCGTTTTCATTCAATTATTCACATTGTATTCACATCGGTATTTTGAATTTAATATACAGTCATATTGCTTCCTTAATTCACGGACTTGCAAATGTATTTATTGTTTTACATAGAATTGCAGAACTCAACATTTATTCATTTCATTTCGTTTATTCATCACTATCAACAGGTCTGAACGTGAGTGCCCTATAATACCTAATACTGCAATAGCTGAGCAAAAATTATCGTGAACATTGAGTTTTTTGCACAACTGATGAGAATATGGTACTGCCCAACGATTGTCAGAGTGAATGTCTGCGTTGTTGATTTCTGTGAATGATTATCTGACATTGTCACTATTTCTTCGTTGATATATTTGTCATCCGCGTACGCTTGTGATCGTGTCGTTTGTGCAATATTTAGGAAAACATCTTGTACATATTACACCCGTCATGCAAGGCGATAAAAGTTTAAGATCCATGCATGAATCATATTCTTGGTAACAATATCGAACAATCACCCATATCCCAGAAGTTTGAAACTCGACTTCACGATTCGATCGACATCATCTTTTGCATTCTTAAATCCGTTCGTCTCAAAATCAATCGTTCTATGCAAATGTGGCAACCTTGCCTTGTCGCGAAACAGACGTCAGAATGGTTCATCCGTATTCGTGGAGCAATTTAATCTCTATCAGATTGGCATATCCAGAAACAAATTCAAATTGTTGAAGTTTGAATGAAAATGATCACTTAATTTAATAAAGTTTGAATACACAGTCCCTAACCTAACTTTTTTCCTATAAATTTTCTTAGCATTTCCACCAAAACTTTACCTACAATATAAAGCCATTACCAGGAACAATTTTCGTTCAAGATTTTCCCCCACTTGGAGAGAATGTGTTATTTTTTTACATAGAACACATTTGATGTGTAGAGCTAATTTTTCATTTAAAATTATCGTTTTGAAAGCGTGTATATTCCACCCGAAAATCCATAACCATTTTTGGTTCATATAAATGGAACACTGGGCTCAATGTCAGCTATGTCGTATTGTATGGCAAAGGTTGCCACACTTGCACAACTCGATTGGACTCGAGTCGATCGGATTACAGAATGCAAAATTGCAATCCGTTCGGGTAATTCTGTAAAACTAAAAATATGTGTATGAGGTAATCCTCGCGTCTACCCTGCAACCGACTACATCCAGCAATATGTAAGTCCGAATTTGACAGGGCTTCATTTTTTGTTTGAACACACGCTCTCTACTTTCGCGCAAATGTCGATCATAAATTGTTGGCACAGCTCACGACATCGTAGAATGGCGTCACTCTGATCATAACTAATAATCATATGATACAATTCAAAATGAGAAATGATGTTCTTAACATGATGTTCACATGAATTACCTTTAGCAAGGTCTTGTTGTTTCATGTTTATGCAATATCCGTCTTGTCTTGTTGTTTTGACGTAGAACTACGTCTTTCATTAAGGGTGCCAAATCAGAAAACAGGTCACATTTTTATGAAATAAAGTTAACGTTAACAACTATTTTTGCCGCGAACGGATTTTGGCGATTTACATACCAAACGAATCGGAAATTCCCTAAGATTTGTTTGATATGCTATACATTAAAATCCCATAGTCTGTATCTGGTTTAAATTGATGAAAATTGGAAGCATTCCCATTTCTTCATACATTTGTTCTGTCCATTTGAGTGCTTTCCCGAACAGAGCTGTCAATAACGAGCAACTTATCGACGAGCAACGAAGGGGAAATCGTAAAATGTAAAGTCTCCGTGAACAAAGGAAAAGAAGAAGAACGAAGGGGAATATTTGCCTAGAGTATAAACAGTGGATCTCGCTGAGGAAAACTTTCATTCTTCGTGAGGAAATCGACTGAACAACATCGTTGCTGTGGACGCGATCAAATTACTCACTCGCTGATGTCTCTAACATTGCAATCATTGCAGCAAACTGACGCCATTGCATTAAGGTTCTAAGCTACACAATTGTATGGGGAATCAACAAGCTATCGTCAGCTCACCAAAAAAATAAATGTTCTGGAATTTTGTCAGTGATTTGGTTTCGCATAACGGTAGGAAAACTCTCTCCACAAAGGATGACAGATAAGCTAATCTAGACTGGCAATATTAATAGAAAGGGCTTATGTGTTATGTGGATAAGTGTGTTTATATTCAGTTGCTTCAAGCCATCGATATATGAATATTTAAGTGCGTACGTGCGTGCTTCAACCCACATTTGTATCTGCTCCCGTGTACATTGGCCCTGTAACGATGCAACAATCGCCTAACTTTTTTATGCTATGATTGACGATTGTTTGGTTGAGGGAAATATTTACGCTAATGTATTAGTAATGAATCTCTTCTGAGGCAAATATTCGGCCTTTTTCCAAGCAGTTAACTTTGTTTGTTTTTTTTTTCATCAATTCATTGATTTGACGCTATGGTGAAGCAGGTGTTAAGCTTCTGCACCAAAAAATTATTTGGGGAATACCAAGTTATTCAATTAGTTATATTAATTTATTAATTTATTTGGGCTCGCGTGCCAGTCGCAAAACTTTCTCCATTAACAGTTTCGCTTATCTCAAGAATGTATTGTTCTGCGAGCACAAGAATGAATCATCAAACAATTATCGTCAGATGATTCTACAATAAAAAAAAACATTTCAGAGCGACCAAACTGGTAGAATGGTTATTTTAAAATTTTCGTAGCATTATGAAATGATATCCGCAGTTTTTAACAAGCGACTTGAATTAAACTACAGCGTAGTTCTACGTCAACAATGCGGTCGTGTCTTGAACACAACCTCCTATATTTTTTTTGTCTAAGAGGCCCTTCTGACTTGTCACAAATGTTCCTGAGCTGGTCACTTAGAATACATTCAAGGCGTATTACTCGGCATTGAAAATTCGTCCAAGTACTACTAAAAATGATGCAAGTAATACACCGATGATAAGGCGAACATTGGGAACGTTAGTGCTATTGAAGAAGAACATGGACAAAGTCGTATGAACGATGTGCGTCAACGATGAATTCCAGATTATTGTTTTTTCCTCGAATCACAATTACTCCCGCCACTGTGCAGTCGTCTTCTATGATTCTAGCACCGCTTGAGCATTGAATCTACACACGTGCTCTCCAGCAGGTGTTTTTCTTCAGGATTGACGACAATAGAGTTATTGTCATTTTTTAAACCGATCAAGTGTGATTTGAAGTACAGGGCGGACTCGATTATACACAGTTTTTGATTTCTTTTCACTGTATACAATCGAGTCAAAAAAATTTTTATTCGTTTTTTTTTTGCATGTATTTTTCGGTTTTTGAAAATAAAAGAGGAATTCAATTTTCGTCAGAAAACATCTCCTTAAAGCCAGAAACACCTTCCTCACATGAACGAAGAGTTGTTCGTCATACGTACTGATTCCGAGTGAACCGTTTGGGAACGAATGAAGTGCAGCTGAACTGAACACATGTGGATTGCGGATTGCGGATTGCGGTTAACGATACGAATGAAGATGACAAGAACACTTAGAAACTGAAAAAGAACGATATAGTCATTCACAAGAAAAATGCATGTAACGCGTAGCTTATTTTTTAATGTATGCCTAATTTTGAATCTAAAATTAGGATTGTAAAAATTAAGATTTTCATTATCAATTTATGGTTTTTCTGTTCATCAAAAAAAATACGGAGGAAGCTGAGACAATTCATGATTTAGGTAAACAAATAATCTTCCAGTGGAAAGGCAAATTAAAAAAAAAATCTTCGTTGCCTTCAATCTATTGATTGGCCTATTACATGTACGTGTTATCGCGATAACCATCACCGGATTATTGTAAAAATTAAAAAATAGCTTTATGGGATTTTTTCTTTGATTGAATTATTTTTAAACATTATTATTCATGGAACCAAGGTTGATTCCCAACAGAAAATATGTAAAATTGCGCGAATTAAATTATTACATACAACACTGTCCAGCGATAAATATATGTTGACATACAATTTGCGACCTTTAAAGAAACACCTTCTTTCACCAGTATTGAAAAAAATTGTACAAATTAGGAAATAACGATATCAATGACATGACATGAATAGCTGTGAAGTTTTCATGCCAACAACGATATAAGAGAATGTCGATTTTTTTATGGTAATGTTGGAATATCTATCTGATTTTTCTAACAGTTTACTATTACTCTTATTAACGAGTTCAGTTCAGTTAAGTTTATATAACAAAAGATTTTTCCAGGGCAACCATTTGGAGTATTATTTTTTTTTATTAAATTCGTTTATTTTTACAGGCTCAGTTACATAAGTTTAAAGGAGCCGAATTCTGGAGTATTGAATGAGTTAAATTTACGGAACTCCGAACAGTTACAAAAACACAATTCAAAAGTAATTGTCCCCAATAATCGAAGTCCTACGTCAAGCTTCCGTCCGAGCATCTAGGCTCAGACCCTCCTACTTTTATCTCATTCATTTTAATTACTTTAGTTATTGTGTACTGCTTCAATTCATCTGAAAAGTGAGATTTTTACTAATGCTACTTTGAATCATCGGTTAGGAATGGACTTCGATACAATCAATTTATACTGTTGTATGTTAGACTAACCATCCATTTTTCAATGTACTTCAACGTAGTATCGTAAAACCATCGTTTTCTCACAGTTTAAATAAATTTCGTGTTCTGTATATTATCTGAATCAGCTAAACTTTCCAGACCACTTTGCACCTTGCTAGACAAAACTAATTCTTTCCTTCTACGTTGAAGAATTCTAATAAAATCGTCAAAATTAACGCCAATGCCAGTGGCAGACACATCGCCTCTTTCAACAAGGCGAATAAATGTTTGACCATGTTACCAACTGATGTCTCTGATGTTGAAAAGCAACCATAGTTTGAAGCATGGGTTTCCAGTTGAATCCCGTAGCACTACGGAACACTTTTGCCATTCAGTTAGGGGAGGTGGGGGTAAAACGGAGAGAAACTTCAATTATATCTTTGGAAACTCATGTTTCCCAAAACAGTATATTGAATTGCAAGAAACTGCATCATTCTTGCAATTCAATATACTGTTTTTCTACCTAATTGGCCAAATATTTTACAAAAAAGTATTTTTCAATGTTTTTACTAAAATTAAAACAAACCGAGAAGTACAACATTTTTTTCGATGCGGGTATAATAGACATGTAGTGGGGGTAATATGGACAGGTTTGTAATATATGAAGCGTAGAGGTTTATCGATCGCGAGAGGAATAATTTTATTCAACCAAGTTCTAAACTCATTCGTCTTCCTAAGCTCGAAGCCGCCGGACGGTTTTATATCGTTATCGTCCATCGTTGAAGTGATACTGTTATTTTCGTGGCTGGTGAAGTGAGTGTTGGACACTAACGGGATTCCCTGTGAATTCATTGAAGCAGACACAACATACGAGAGGAAGAAACCCTGCACGCGAGCGCTGTGCGCTGGTGTGTTATCGCCGTAGCACCGTCTTCGACATCATCACCGCGTGGTGCGATACACGGGTTCAGCTGTACCGAACGATCAACACGCAGCACCGTTATAAACAATCCGCACTGGTCTGCATAATAAGTATACTGAAATTAATAGGTTAAGGTTATTAGGTTAAGGTTAATATTAGAAAAAAAAAAATTGCAAAAATTTTAAGAAAGTGTACATCTGCCATTTTAAATGGCAGAAGGGGAAGAAAGCGTTGACATGGATATCGAATCCACTGTCTCCCCCTCCCCAGCTACGGGTGCTGGGAAGTCGCTTAAACGCGTTCCCCCCTCAGAAGATGTCTCTTCACAGGAAGAGTTAACTCACCTCAATAAGCCTCCCTCAAGAAAATTTGCAAACCTTTCCTCTTCACCCCCTCATTCTCCCGCTGCCGTTTCCGCTCAACTCCCGAACTTGCCTCCCAGCCCTACTGATCCCGCTCCCGCTCAACAATCGACCTCGACCTCCCCCTCAGTTGCTTCCTCTCCTCGTGTCAAGGTCTATCCAGAAGATTCACCTGGAGCTGGCCCATGGGTTGTTTTTTTCCGGCCCAAACCGAACGGAAAATCCATCAATGTCATTCAGGTTTCGAAAGATCTGGCAAGATATTATTCCTCCGTGGTCGAAATCTCTAAGGTTAGACCGAACAAACTGCGTGTTGTCGTGAGTGATCGGAAACACGCAAATGCAGTTGTGATCGACGAGAGATTCTCCCTAGAGTATCGTGTCTACGTGCCGTCCCATGACGTAGAAATCTCGGGGGTGATAACTGAAACGGGTCTGACGTGTGAAATGATAAAGGAAGGAGTTGGTAAATTTAAAAGACTCCCGTTGGTGGGCGTTAAAATTTTGGACAGCCGCCAACTAGGGAAAGTATCCCAAGAAAAGGGAAAAACTAAATTCACGCCGTCAGATTCGTTTCGAGTAACTTTTGCTGGTTCCGCTCTCCCTGACTACGTCATGGTGGGCAAATTAAGACTGCCTGTGCGACTCTTCGTGCCAAAGCCCATGACTTGCCAAAAATGCAAGTCAGTTGGTCACACTTCAGATTATTGTGCCAACAAGGAGCGCTGTGCCACTTGCGGAGAGCAACATGAGGGGAAATCCTGCAGTGCGACTGAGCATAAATGTCCATATTGGGGGGGATCCCCACACGAGCTCGCAGTTTGTGAAACTTACAAGAGTCGCTGGGAGAAACAGAAGCGCTCTTTGAAGGAACGCTCGAAACGCACTTTTGCGGATATTTCAAAGGGCGCTTCTCCACTGGCCCAACAACAACCAATCATCACACAAAATGTCTTCGCCACGTTGCCCGTTGACGAAATGGAAGCGGACACAGCTAACGGGGGCACACCGTTCATTTTCCAAGGGAATCCCCGGCGCAAAAATGTGACCACTCCCAAAGTTCAAGGACAAGCCCCTCCTGTTAGCATGCCTAAAAAATCGAGTGCAGCGGACAAGCAAAATCAGGTTCCTCCTGGCTTCCGTGGGAATAGTTCACCTTCGAACGACCCAGCACTCGAGGGGACATCAAAAACCCCAAATGTCCCTATTTTTCCGTCCAGCTCAACTCCCCAATCGGGATTTATAGAGTTGACTGACCTTCTGAGTCAAATCTTCACATGCTTTAATGTTTCCGACTCCATCAGAACCATTGTCATTTCAATGCTTCCAGTATTAAAGACAATTTTGCAACAATTGATGCAAACATGGCCCCTCCTTGCAATGATTATCTCTCTTGATGTCTAATTCAAATAGAGAGGTCGGAGATATCACTGTTTTACAGTGGAATTGTCGTAGTCTTATCCCTAAATTGGATACATTAAAATTTTTAATTCATAACTTCAATTGTGACGTTTCTGCTCTGTCCGAAACTTGGCTTTCTTCGCGAGATGATATCTCTTTCCACGATTTTAATATTATACGCTTGGACCGTGTTGACAGATACGGAGGGGTGCTATTGGGGATCAATAAGTGCCACTCATTTTTTAGAATTGACCTTCCACCTATTGGGGGGATCGAAGCTGTTGCTTGTCATGCAAACATCAGAGGCAAAGACCTTTGTATTGTCAGCTTGTATTGGCCTCCGAGAGCTGCGGTTAGCCGCAAGCAACTTGTTGACATGTGCTCACTCCTTCCTGAGCCACGATTGATCTTGGGAGACTTCAACTCTCACGGAACTGCCTGGGGGGAACAGTACGACGACAATCGTTCATTGTTGATATATGACCTTTGTAACAGCTTCAATATGACCGTTTTGAACACTGGGGAAACAACACGTGTACCTAAACCTCCTGCTAACCCAAGTGCTCTTGACCTCTCGCTTTGCTCGAATACACTATCGTTAGATTGCAAGTGGAATGTAATCCAGGACCCCAACGGCAGTGACCACTTGCCAATCAAAATTTCCATCACCATTGGTTCGAATTCTTCTGAATCTATAAACATGGCATATGACCTCACAAGACACATTGACTGGAAAAAATATGCGGACGCGATTGCTCTAGCCATCAATTCCAGAGATGGTTTACCTCCATTGGAGGAGTATAACTTCCTTTCTCGTTTGATATATGACAGCGCGGTTCGCGCTCAAACGAAACCCATCCCAGGCTCCACTTTTCGTCAAAGACCTCCCAATCCATGGTGGGATAGCCAATGTTCCAAACTTTATCAGGATAAATCGAACGCATTTAAAGCTTTTCGGAAACGTGGAACCATTGAGAATTTTCAAACGTATTTGGACCTTGAAAATCAATTTAAAAACTTGATCAAAGGGAAAAAACGTGCTTATTGGCGAAATTTCGTGGGAGGTTTGTCACGAGAAACGTCAATGAAAAAATTATGGAAAGTGGCTCGAAACATGAGAAATCGCTCTTCATCGAATGAAAGCGAAGAATATTCACATCGATGGATTTTTAATTTTGCACGGAAGGTTTGTCCCGATTCCGTTCCTGTGCAAAAAATTGTTCGAGATATACCACAAGATAGGTGCGATCTTGATTCCGAGTTTTCGATGGTAGAATTCTCCCTTGCTCTCCTTTCTTGTAACAATTCGGCTCCAGGAACGGATAGAATTAAGTTTAACTTGTTAAAAAACCTCCCTGATGTGGCGAAACATCGCTTGTTGAATTTATTCAATCGGTTTCTGGAGCATAATATTGTTCCAGATGATTGGAGACAAGTACGAGTTATAGCTATTCAAAAACCCGGAAAACCCGCGTCCGACTTCAATTCGTACCGCCCAATAGCAATGCTGTCTTGTATACGGAAATTGTTGGAGAAAATGATCTTGTTTCGCCTTGATCGATGGGTTGAAACCAATGGCCTACTCTCAGATACACAATATGGGTTCCGCAGGGGCAAGGGGACAAATGATTGTCTTGCGTTGCTTTCTTCAGAAATTCAAATGGCTTACGCCGAAAAAAAACAAATGGCTTCAGTATTCTTGGACATAAAGGGGGCCTTTAATTCTGTTTCAATAGAGGTTTTGTCAGACAAATTACACTCTCGGGGTCTGCCGCCTCTGTTGAATAATATGTTTTTTATAACTTGCTTTGTGAGAAACATTTGAACTTTTCTCACGGGGATTCGACAGTAAATCGGGTCTCCTACATGGGCCTCCCCCAGGGCTCATGTTTAAGCCCCCTTTTGTACAACTTCTATGTAAGCGACATCGACAATTGTCTTACACAAAATTGCAGCCTAAGACAACTTGCAGATGACGGAGTGGTGTCTGTCGTAGGATCAATCGAATCCGACCTGCAAGGACCCTTACAAGATACTTTGAACAATTTTTCAACCTGGGCCATTGGGCTAGGGATCGAATTCTCCACGGAGAAAACAGAGATGGTGGTTTTTTCTAGGAAGCATAGACCAGCAAAACCAAAGCTTCAACTTTTGGGTAAACCGATCACTCATGCTATGTCATTCAAGTATCTTGGGGTCTGGTTCGACTCCAAATGTACTTGGGGGGCCCATATTAGGTATCTGAGTAAAAAATACCAACAAAGAATAAACTTTCTCCGTACAATTACCGGCACATGGTGGGGAGCCAATCCCGAAGATCTTATAATGTTGTACCGAACAACTATTCTCTCAGTGATGGAGTATGGCAGTTTCTGTTTTCAATCAGCTGCCAAAACACATCTCATTAAACTCGAGCGAATTCAGTATCTTTGTCTCCGTATTGCGTTGGGATGTATGCCCTCAACGCATACCATGAGTCTCGAGGTTTTGGCAGGCGTACTCCCACTAAAAGATTGCTTCAATTTATTATCTCTTCGGTTCCTCATCCGGTGTAAGGTTATGAACCCATTGGTGATCGGAAATTTTGAGCAGCTTATCGAGCTAAATTTTCATTCAGGATTCATGAGCTCATATCATGAATTCATCTCCATGCAGGTTGATCCTTCTTCGTATACTCCCAACCGTGTTTGTTTTCCTGACTACATCAATTCTTCTGTACATTTTGATCTGTTCATGAAGGAGAAAATCCATGGAATTCCAGATTATCATCGATCGGGGATCGTTCCTACGATCTTCAATGCAAAATATGGGCGTATCAATTGTGATAATATGTACTTTACTGATGGGTCCTCTATGAATGAGTCCACAGGATTTGGAGTGTTCAACGAATTTTTTAGCACCTCACACAGTCTTCAGAATCCTGGCTCAGTGTATATTGCTGAATTGGCAGCAATACACTGGGCGCTGGACAGCGTCGCCTCACGACCTGTTGAACACTATTACATTGTAACGGATAGTCTTAGCTCTGTCGAAGCTATCCGTTCAGTGAGGCCGGAAAAGCACTCGCCGTACTTCCTTGAGAGAATACGAGAAATTTTGAGTGCTTTAACCAGACGCTGTTATGTCATTACCTTTGTCTGGGTCCCTTCATTGCTCAATTCCGGGTAATGAGAGGGCTGACTCATTGGCAAAGGTAGGTGCAATTGAAGGCGATATTTATCAGCGTCAAATCGCTTTCAATGGGGGTCTCCGTAGCCACATTGTTTGCACGTTCGCTTAGTAAGCGATCGATCGTGAGTTCAAAACTCAGGGCCCTCATTGACCATCTTTGTGTTGTTACAGAATAGCTACGTCCACGCAACAATCATCAGCGATGGAGATCGATCCACGGTCGAAATAAGATCGATTCATCCATACAACTGCTCTGCTCTGCAAGACACATCGGGCTGCTGTTCTATAAATAATTCAACAATGATCAATCAACTGTCTCCGCTGTCCGGTGGTCCAACTGGATAATGGAAGAACAGAAAGAATACCCTTACGCCTAAATGGCTACTGTGTGAATGTACCATATGTAATGGTATAGAAGAAATACTGGCGAATGGCAACTGTGTAATGTGCTAATTATAGATATGATAACCATGTGACATGTACACGATTAAAATTCGGCTCTGTTACAGCTAAAATGCTAATGAGCCTTAAATAAATAAATGGGATAAAAAAATAAAAAAAATCGCTTTCAATGAATTGTATTCTTTAGTCCGTAAAAATACCATCGCTAACTGGCAACGTAAGTGGAACGAAGATGAATTGGGTCGGTGGCTTCACTCGATTATTCCGAAGGTTAGCCTCAAACCATGGTTCAAAAGTCTGGACTTAAGTCGGGACTTTATTCGCACCTTCTCCCGACTCATGTCCAATCACTGTTCGTTAGACGCGCTACTCTTTCGTTTTAATCTTGCCGATGGCAATATCTGTGCTTGTGGCCAAGGTTACCACAACATCGAACACGTTGTTTGGTCGTGCGAGGAGTATCTTGTTGCCAGATCGAATTTAGAAAACTCTCTTCGGGCTAGAGGAAGGCAGCCCAATGTGCCGGTGAGAGATGTGTTGGCTCGGTTAGACCTTGATTACATGTCCCAAATATATGTCTTCCTAAAAGCTATCGATCTTCGTGTGTGATTGTCCTTATATCCTTATATTCTCCTTTTCCTTTTCCTTCGCGAGAAATCAAATCCCTTCTTACTAACAATAGAATAAGGTGAAATGTAAATACATGTTAGATATAAGATCCTTAAGGCTTAAGAATTGAGTATGATGAATGTGAGTGTGAACATTGTCAACATATCCTTATATCCCATCCTTTTCCTGAAACAAAATGTCACCCTTCTAAACTCGAGCAAGCCGCGAGTAATCGGTTCTCTACTTCATTAACATTAGAATTAATAAAAAATGTTTATGTATACTTGTAACTATACAGATAGGAGTTTGGCTCCTTTAAACTTATGTAACTGAGCCTGTAAAAATAAACGATTTAATAAAAAAAAAAAGTTCTAAACTCTTCACGAATGTCCGTTAAATGATGAAAAAATCGAATTAACCCACCTAGAAGTGATATCGTGCTTTTCAGCAGTATAAACGGACAGACCCTCGACTATTTTGCTTTTGGTTCCAGTCAGCTTCCAAACAGTCCACATTTGACGATTTGATTTCCATTTATAGATTAAACAGACTTTTCACAGTTCATCTCACTCCCATTAGCAACTGTCCGTTTTACCCCACCAGTACAATTATTTCAATAATTTAAATTTTTCCACTCAAAAATGAATTTACTTTTCCATACATACCTAATATCGCTTCTCAGTTAGCTCGCAAACCGAAATATAACCATCAACGAATTTTGATATTAAACCACTCAAATTGCTTAATATCGAAGCAGCTAAAATTACATCCTTACGCGGAATCATGTATTATTTTCGGTTCTTGTTTTCCTTTTCCACTTTTGACCAGTATTCATTGCTTAAATATTATAGAATAACATGTAGAAAGTGTTCTCATTAACAGAAATCGCAAATTCAAAATATAACTATACACCCCCACAGACCGTATTACCCGCGGTTCCCCTACCATTAATTATCGATTGCATCTTGAAGATAGTTGTGTAAAATCTCTGCGAATCCAACGATGTAAATCCCAATTTATTCATCAGTTATTCATTCGAATAGAATTATTGGAAATATTGACAGTAGACTACACCCAGTTTTTTTTACGCGACGCGAAGGATACGTACTTCGCGTACTTCGCGTTAAAAAAACCGCGTTTATTCGAAAATTTGCGTAAAAAAACCTCGTAAGAAACCGCGTAAAAAATCTGGGTGTGTTAAGAATTAAAAGAATTTTCTGTATTCTCAAAATACGGTACGAATTGACAAAAAACCGGGAATTGGATCGAAAAACAGTACTGCCCCTTTCAACACGGTACATTTAGTCGGCCTACGTTTCGCCAATTGATCCAAACTATGAATGAGTCCAGAAACACGCACTTTTTTTCTAAAAAAAAATCTCCTGTTTGGACGCACTGAATGCGAATAAATATTCGATTTTCAATTCTTTATTATTCGAAATTTGGCCTGAGGCTTTAAGCCGGATCTGACCTTGTAGACGTCAATAATATTCGCCACCCGAACGAGAAACAGCCGAAGCCAGGAACTCCATTTTTAAACGCAGCGCGCGAACGCAACCCCCAAACCAGCAGGGAATTAGCATAATTCCCGTTGAGCAGCTTTGAATGTGAAATTTTTGAGCCAGGAACAAAAAATAAACAAACCGAAACGCACTCTGCTCTTGGCTGTGTGCTGTGTGCTGGAGAGGTACAGCCATAAAAAGTGAAGTGGTAATAAAAGCATGACTTACTTCCAGGAAACCGTGGCGGGAACACATTACGGCCGTGACGACTCAGTAGCCACGGGTACAGCGGGTAGCTGTCCCGTGGAATGCTCTGGTTGTGCAAATGACTCGGATGCGGTGGCGGTGGGAATCCGTGGCCAGCCTGGGCGTGAGCCAGGGCGGCTGCCGCCTGGAACTGGGCCGCCAGCATGTGCTGGTTGTGAGCCGCCTGGACCATCTCCTGGGGGTTCATGAAGTGCGGCGCCATGTGTTTCAGCTCACCCATCGATGGCGGGTGCCCCACCGGGAATGGCCTCACCAAGCCGGCCGGGATTCCAGGAACTATGATTGGCCCCTTGGCCGCCATCGCCGCCGGATGACCGGCGGCTGGTGATGATTGGGGAGATGGACTCCGGGAGCGTCGGTTGGTAACGTCCTCCGGAGTTAGTCGACTGTGAGGAAGTGAAGGACTTTTGCTACTATTGTCTAAACGCGATAGGTCTTGACTCTGAGGAGATTCTGGCAGCCGAGGGCCACGGTTCAAATCCATGGGAGGTGGCGAACTGTGGTGCAACCGTTGTATTCGACTGCTGTAATCACTGGGAGCGCAATTGACCGGTAATCCCAGTGCCCGCTGGATATCCACTGGTGTTGTGTGGAAATTAAACCGACTGCGCTTGGATGGTTCGTTTGGAAAGCCACTGTCACTGAGGGGACTCATCGGTCGCTCCGAACCTTCACTGTTCGGCGAAAAGTGCGGAGGCGATTTCGTTATCCTGTTGCCGACGATGGACTCAATGCTGAATCCTATCCGGGGTTTATGGGTCGGAATTGCCATCACGGAGGTCGAAGCCAATGGCATCATTTCGCTCCACTAGTGGCGATCTTTGTGGGTTTTTTTTCAATCTTTCACTGATTCAAATACTGCATTTCACACCGAAATGTTAAAATGACACCGTTATTGTTGCAGTAACATGTTCTACACGCACCTTACGCACTACCAAAGCTCCAGCATAAATCGCGAGGGCCCATTCGAACCCTCATTCCGTCCGCGAACAGCTTAATTTGTTCTTGGGTGTTTTTGTTCATGCCTCGTTTATCACCCCATCCGTCCGGAACAGCATAAACAAAACGAAACAACAACAACAACAACGCTTTTAACACTCCACGGGCCCGCAGATTACGCACGCACGTAAACCGTTCCACATTCAACGACGCCTGGCCACATAATAAAAAGCAACTATATTAGCTGCCTGGGAGCTCCAACACACACAAACACCCAAACTCGACGCCACCAATACCAGCTTGGATGCTCGCCCAGCTCGCACGTGATCCGCGCAAAGCCTCGTCATCATTCCACTCTCTCTCTCCTTCTTCTTCACACATCGCTTCCAGAGCACTGGAAACCGAACTTCGAAAAAAGGAGGAGCGATTCGGTCCGGCAAAAGCGGTGCTAATTTATGTACAACCATGCCGAGCCCGAGACTGGCTGTGATTGGTGGTCTAATGGAGAGCTTTAAACCTCTCTGTCGTTGTGTTGGGTAAGCTACTCTACTCTCTGCTGCACCACAGATGTTCCCGACTGGCAGCTGGATTACTAACCCTTTCTCCACTCGATTTCAATACCATGCGTTTCTCCCACTTGCCACTTTCGGAACCAGATTCATATCCCTGCCCGCTGCCTAACCGAATGGGAGGTTCCTGCTCGGACACCCCACGCTCTCAACCTCTCTCAGCGGCTATAATAGCATATATTTACCTTATTTATTATATATTATTAGAAGCTTGTTAAAAGTTCATTCTATAATTGTCTGGTATGTTATTTGGTGTTTTATTTTCGTTATTATCGCCATTTGCTTTCGCTCATTTCGGAATCCGGTCGCGAAACGGAGATTCCCTGCGAGGGAAGACAGAGCGGCGAGGGGGATGATTAAATTGTGCTCTCTCTCGCGAATTGCGCCCGCGGAAGTACAAACGATGAGGAGTTTTCTCGCCTCTGCTCTGGAAATTGCTACGGCATCCGGACAGCCGCAGGGACGACGACGGAGACGATGGGAAAAACTGCTTCGCCGCAATGCTATTAATTTAAACGACGGATCCGTTCCGTTCGCCGTTCCGTTGCGCGCGGTCTAGGCCAAAAGCAAGCGGTGCCATTTTGTTTGCCAATTTACCGAAATGTGATGCTGTTGCCGGGATGCCGAGAGAGAGAGAGAGCCTGACGAAGGATCCGACGGTGGGGATGGGTGAAAAATCAATACTTCTTATAATGGTATGTTGTGCTTTCCCCCCTCTCTCACTCCCTGTGTGTGTGTGTGTGTGTGTGTTTGCACTTGGGATCGATACAGAGCACGACGTTCTGCACACTTATTAAATCAGATGAAAAATTTTCTGCAATAAATTTCGACCCAAGTGAGCATTACATACACGATTCGACGTGGATTATCCTAGCTTCCCAAGCAGGATTGAATCGAGAAAAAAATGTTTGTTTTATGTTGGCATATGATGGGGATTTCATATGTTAAACTTAGAAATGAGGATGACCCCTGTGAACAGCAGTACAAAGTGCGATTCTTTGTCGGACCGATTTCTTCAATTTGAAACAAACAGTACACGAATTTACGCGCATTTCCAGGCACAGTAAAACTTTAATTGATCATGTTTATTCCAATTTTGATACTATTTACACAGTCACGGACACCAATTTGAAAATAACCGATCATGAGACTTTAATTATCAATATTGTAGATAATCTCGTGGTAAACAAAGATGTTGTGAAATTAAAGTGCTGGAGGAAACATTCGAAGCATGCTGTTTCGAATCTCGTAGTGAGAAGCCTGGATTATCCATTCGAGGTGGGTAATTTGGGTGAATCAGCGACTGTTCTAACTAATACCTTGAAAACGTGTACAAATCGGCTTGTTAGGCAAAAAAATTTTCCTATGAAAAACTCGAACAGCTGGTACAATTTGGATCTTTTACGCCTTAAACGTGAGAGAGACAGATGGTACAAGAAATTTTGTAGAACAAATGATGGAAATCATTGGAATATGTACACAAACGTGCGCAATAGATATTCACAATCGAATAAGAAAACTCGTTGTGAATATATTCAGAGGAAGATTGATCTGCTTCAAAGCAACAGCAAGGAGTTATGGAAAATTTTGAAATCTTTATTAAAACCCAGTAATAGCAAACCGCGGTCCATTACATTTAACGGCTCACTTGCGTAAGAAGCGAAGAAGTTTTTGGAAATAATTTTAACGTATTCCGGCACGGCCGCAACTTATCGTTATCTCAGAAGAAGTCTGGAGGAGGGGTCCTCATTGCCATTAATGCAAATTTCACTTCTGAGGAACTTATAACCGAAAAACATAAACAATTTGAGCATGTATGGGAAAAATTATCTATAGCTGGCGAAGTACACATATTTGCTTCTGTTTATTTCCCACCCGAACATGCAAATAAAAAGTCGTATGAATTATTTTTTCAGACGGCAAATCGAATTGCAGAAACACTAGAACCAGAAGTGAAATTGCATATCTATGGCGACTTCAATCAAAATAAAGTAGACTTCATTCCCGATAATGATAATGAATGCATTCTACTTCCAGTCGTCGGGGAAAATGAAACCCTACAATATATATTTGACGAAATTGCACATCTCGGTCTTAACCAAATAAATCATGTGAAAAAATTCCAAAAATATTATCTAGACCTATTATTCACTAACATCACCGACGACTTTTGTGTCTATGACTCCTCTTTGGAAAAATGAAAAATTTCACACAGCAATTGAATACTCAATCTTTATACATAATAGACAATTGCCTATCGACTGGGAGTATGAAGAAGTACCGGAATATAACAAGACGAACTTTGAAGCAATCAAATGTAGCCTACAAGCCATAGAATGGCAAACTTTATTAAACAGCGAACGAGATGTCAACTTAACTGTACATATTCTTCACGAAATTCTGAATAACATAATATCAGAATTTGTGCCGAAGAAATTCAACCAGCAAATATCCTATTTGGTTTAACGTTCAAATAAGAAATCTAAAGAATAAAAAACAAAAAGCACATAAAAAATACAAAATAAACAAAAGTCATCAAAAATATTTCCCAAGAATTAAATTTTGCAATAAAAAGTGCACACGAAGAGTACAATAGAAAGGTTGAAACTGAAGTCAAATCATGCCCTAAGAAATTCTTTAATTACGTAAAGTCTAAGCTCAAAAGCAATAACTTCCCATCGCAGATGCATCTCGATGAGGATGTGAGGAATTCTTCGAACGAAATTTGTAATCTCTTTGCAAATTTCTTTCAGGAAGTATATACCACATTTTCCGAAGAAAATCGCGATCGGAACTACTTTTCATTTTTACCGGAATATCCAAATGACATATCGGTGAACTAACTTTCACAACAGGAAATATGCCATGCACTAAAAAAATTAGACGGAACAAAAGGACCAGGACCTGACGGAATAGCACCTATATTCCTAAAGAACCTGGCTGAGGAACTCACCCTTCCCTTACATTGCATTTTCAATATGTCACTACAAACTGGAATATTCCCAGAAAAATGGAAACAATCTTTTTTGGTACCTATCTTTAAATCAGGCGCTAAATCTGACGTACGTAATTATCGTGGAATTGCCATTATCTCTTGCATTCCTAAACTATTCGAAGCAATAGTCAACGAAAAAGTCTTCCAACAAGTAAAGAATTGAATTACGTGTATGCAACATGGCTTCTTCAAAGGCCGTTCAACTGCAACTAATCTGTTGGCTTTTGTGACTTTTATTTTGAATGCAATGGAAAATGGCAAACACGTAGAAGCTCTTTACACTGACTTCAGTAAAGCATTTGACCGCATCGACATTCCATTACTACTCTTCAAATTGCAGAAAATAGGAATGGAACAAAGACTCATAAACTGGCTCATTTCTTATCTAACAAACCGTGAACAAATTGTTCATTTTCAAAATTCTGTTTCAAATCCAGTAAAAGTTACTTCGGGAGTCCCACAAGGCTCTCATCTTGGTCCACTTCTTTTCATTCTGTACGTTAATGACATCTCCTTCGTTCTCAAGCTTATCAATGTACTTGTGTATGCCGACGACATGAAGCTTTTCGCGGAAATTGGAAATGAAAACGACATCGAAGCATTTCGAAACGAAATTCATGTATTCCATACTTGGTGTGATAAAAATCTACTAACACTGAATGTGAAAAAGTGCAACTCTATAACATTTAGCAGAAAAAAACATGTACCAAATATTGTAATATGTCTTGGAAATCAAAATGTAGAAAAATGTGAAATAGTTAAAGATCTAGGCGTCGTCCTGGACTGTAAACTCACATTCATAGAACAATAGAACAAAACATAGAACAACTCTGTAATAAATAAGGCGAATAGTGTGTTAAGTTCTGTCAAACGCATCTCACATAACTTCCAGGACCCACACACAATAAAGCTTTTATATATTATATATGTTAGGCCTATTCTGGAATACTGTAACATCGTGTGGAACCCGTATATGGTCGTACATGAAGAACGCATTGAGTCAGTCCAGAAACAGTTTCTTCTATTTGCACTTCGTAAACTCAACTGGACCTCATTTTCACTTCCTTCATATGAAGCACGCTGCATGCTCATAAACATCCAAACACTAAAAGAACGCCGTGAATTTGCAATGCTTTCTTTTGTTAATGACCTAATTTCGCAACGAGTACAGTCAGCTGAATTACTAGAAAAACTAAATTTCTATGTACCTGGGCGTCAACTAAGAACACGAAATTTGTTTGTAACCAAAACATCCAGAACAAATTATGCAAATAACGCCCCTATCAATCGCATGATGCGTATATACAATCAGCACTGCGAAATAATTGACACAACAATGAATAAAAAACAGCTAAAAAGAAACATGTACCGCAAAAATAATATTTAACCTAAGAAAATATTGTAACATTAGTGTATAATTGTGTAGTCTACATTTGTTTGACGAAATGAATAAATAAATAAATAAATAAATAAATAAATAAATAAATAAACAGTCTGAACAGGCTATAGCATCTATGTTTAACGATTATTTTGTCAATAGTGTTTCATTGAACAATCAGTCCATTGAATTGGTTGATGAACTTGATGAAATAAAGCAGCCTGTTAATATAAGTTGTAGATTTGAAAGTTTTCACCCAATTACATTAAACGAACTTAGAACTATTTGCTTTTCTTTAGGAAAAACGGCTGGTGTGGATAATGTCAATGCTAGAGTTTTTTTTATCCCATTTATTTATTTCTAAGGCTCATTAGCATTTTAGCTGTAACAGAGCCGGGTTTTAAGTGTGTACATGTACATATGTTTATGTTTCTATAAATTGTAAATTACACAGTAGTTAGTAGTAGCTATGTAGGCGTTAAGTTTTCTGTTCCATTACATTATGGTAAATTACACAGTAGTAGCCATTTTAGGCGTAAGGGTATTCTATCTGTTCTTCCATTGTTCAGCCGACCGGACAGCGGAGACAGTTGGTATTGATCATTGTTGGGTTATTTATAGAACAGCAGCCCGATGTTTCATGCAGAGCAGAGCAGTTGTACGGATGAATCGATCTTTGTTCCACCGTGGATCGATTTCCATCGCTGATGATGGTTGCGTGGACGTAGTTATTCTATAACAACACAAAGATGGTCAATTGAGGGCCCTGAGTTTGAACTCACGATCGATCGCTTGGTGAGCGAACGCGTAACCAAGTGGCTACGAAGACCCCCGATGCTAGAATTATTCAAGATTGCTTTCATGTCATCGATCACATCTTGCTGGACCTTATTAATTAATCTTTGCTAACTGTGCATGTGCCTAAGGTGTGGAATGAATCTTCAATAGTTCCAATTCAAAAGGTTGCTGGAACGATTAAAACCGAAAAGTTTATGAAAATATTAGAAGTAGTCGTTAAAGGCCAGCTGCTGGAATATCTGAATTGCAATGCTTTGCTAATACCAGAACAATCGGGATATCGGGAAGGTCATTCCTATGAAACCGCATTGAACTTGGTATTAGCAAAATGGAAAGAGAAGCTAGAGTGCAAAGAGAATATCATCGCTGTTTTCTTGGATCTAAAACGCGCTTTCGAGACAATTTCTAGGCCCTTGTTGTTGAACACGATTAAGCGATTTGGATTTACGAGTACTGCATATACAGGGTTTTCCAACTTTAAACCAACTTTTTTTTCCAAAAAACACACTTAGAATTCGAATTTCGATGAAACTTTTATTTCAAATTAAAGTTTGGTTTATGCCATTATGTGTGAAATACAACATCATTCAAATGTCCACCTAGGGCTTCCTCGCACACCTTGATCCAGAACAGGTAATTTTCGTTAGTAATATGTAACCGATTACTCGCGGTTGGCTCGAGGTTAGTATTACAAGTGTTTTCGTAATTGTGATGTTGCTGTCTCCAATGCTCTGTACCTGTGCCCGACACGGGATACTTCCTTTTGGGATGCAGCTGACCATTAATCAGCAATGCCCCCTAGTCTGTACCCCATATCTAGCGTGGTGCGTCTTCTCGACTCGAGGAATCCAGGATAGAATGGTCACTAGCCGGCGCAAACATCAGCTCGTGTAGAGTTGTCATGAGCGGTACAACCTTTGGCTCTTGTTGAATCATCAGTGGACTGCACAACCTTTGGCCCGTGTATCTGTAAAGAGTGTGTGTATGTATTGCCGCGAGTAAAAGTTTATAGATCGGATAGAAGGGATATGAAACAGGGACACAACGAAGGAAACATCATTAAACGTTGACATCGGCGTTTCTGAGGAACAGGTATAGATGAAGCAGAAGATCAGGATCACGGCTACCTAAGATATCCCGGACGGGGATATCCGATTGTCTGCCTTTTGCTCTCAGTGCTCTAGAGAGCTGAGAGCGAGCAGCATGGAACCGGATACACGACCAGACAATATGCTCGATGTCGTGGTAGCCATCGCCACAATCACAAAGATTGTTTGCTGCGAGCCCAATGCGATAGAGATGCGCGTTTCTAATTAACACGTTGTGCGATGCTAAAACGATCCATATTGTAAAATGGCAGACATTCAACTAACAATATGACGCTTTGGTTGACAGCTGTGTCAAACGGTTGTCAGCGCAGGGCTGTATACTTTCGGAACCCCGAAAAGGAAAACCCTGTAAATGGCTTGAAAGCTATTTAAATGACAGAACTCAACGGACTATTTTTAATGATTCAATTTCCAATCCCCTAGGGAATAATCTTGGAGTACCTCAAGGAAGTGTATTAGGGCCTCTTTTATTTATTATGTATATCAATGACATGCGACGAGTTTTACGATTTTGTGATATCAATCTTTTTGCAGATGATACTGTAGATCAAATTTACAGTAATGATTTATATCAGGTCGTTTTACATGTATAGGCAATTGAAATTGAACATAAGTAAAACTAAATATATGGTAATCTCGCGAAATCGTTTAAATGAAAACGTCTCCATCGTTATCGATAATGAGACTATTGATCGAGTTCGGGACATTAAATATCTTGGCGTGATTATTGATGACAAACTCAAGTTCAACACTCACATTAACAATGTCATCAAGAAAATTGCCAAAAAGTATGGAATTTTATGTCGATTGAAAAACGATTTAACTATTTGCAGCAAAATACAGCTATACAAATCAATCATCTCTCCTCATTTAGACTTTTGCTCTTCCATTTTACTTTTAGCCAATATCACACAAATATCGAAATTACAGTGCTTGCAAAACAAAATAATGCGGTTGATACTAAAATGTAACAGATTCACTTCCTCATCTTTAGTGTTGGACGCTCTGCAATGGTTATCCGTAAAGCAAAGAATTGTTTATTTAACTATGGTGTTCATTTTTAAAGTAATTAACGGTTTGCTGCCTCAATATTTGTGTGATCGAGTTGAAAGAGGAAGTGTCTTTCATAGTTATAACACTAGAAACGCGAATGAATTAAGAACACCTTATTTCTTGTCATGTGCTTCACAAAATTCGTTGTACTTCAAAGGAATAAATATGTTCAACTCGATGCCAAGACATATTAAGTGCGCAACAACACTTACAGAATTTAAGAGGCACTGTATTTCACATGTAAAAGCTGTGTTTTGTTAACAGCCGAACGAGTTTTTGTTTGTTTTATGACGAAGTTTTATACGAACGGATAATTAAATGTGGACCATTTTTTTGCAGTTTGTTTTCAATATTTTCAATTAATCTGACGAAGTTTTTTTGAACGTATTACATAGTATGTAGATTATTTAAATTTTTTAATTTATCTTTTTTTAAATTTGTATTGATCTCTATTATGTCTGTCATGATCTTGGTGATGATGGACTATTTTTCTGTTTTATTTTGTCGTTCTCATAGTTCTTCTTGGATGCCTCTAACGTTCCAGTGGAACTTTTGCCCTCTCATCGCAGCATTACTTGCGTCATTTTTATTAGTAATACTTGGTTGAAATTTCTATGCCGAATAGCACGCCTTAAATGTTACTCTGGAGTGGCAAGCTCTAGAATACGCGTGACCACAGTGCAAGCCGGAAGAATTTTCTTTGACGAAAAATCCCCCGGCCAGAACGGGAATCGAACCCGAACCCCCGGCATGATAGTGTGGGATGCTAACCACTCGACTACGGGAGCACGTTCTTACAGTTGTATTAGTTTAAAAAAAGTAGTCTACAAAAATTTGAGTGTCGCGCGCCGGACACAGATATAAAGGATATTAAATTGAAAGTTTTTTAAGTGCCGGTCTAGGAATTTTTCGTAAAGGAAATTTTCTCGATTTCTCTGAATGAGGGTATTCATAGTCAATCCAATACAAGGCTGGCGGTTGGACTTGTGCTCTGGTGGACCACTTGGCTGCAAGAGCCTCGTCGGAACCGTATCGGCTCTGTGGCGGACATGACTGAGTATTGGCTTGTCTTTGGACATTGCAATTTTTTGAACTTATATCTGTAAATAAAATCAGTTCGTTTTTTATGTTTGCTAAACTGATTTCAATGTTGAGAAAAAATAAATAAAGGAGGCGGGACCATCAGCATCATCATCATCACCATAGAAAAATTAAAACAGTCAATAATTTTCAGCTAACGTTGGGATGGCCCAAATTTAGTGGAAAATGACATGTGACAGACATGTGGACTTCTGTGAGAGGTCCCCACGAATGTATCAACGCAATTTTTTTTAGTTCATATTTTTTATTTGCTTATTTCCTACTATGGTTGGAGCAAGTTAAGATACCTGTGAGAAGGATTTTGTATCTATAAACAATGAGCGATGCAGTCTCTATACCGAGACTAGATATTCTTCGATATTTTCAAGCCATTGTATCGATACTTCAGAATGGATATTTTCCTGTATCGCTATTTTCATCCCGTTATTTTATCGACACACTTCAATAGAGCCAACGGATGGCAACTAAAACTTTGGAGTTTATTTCACAAGCTATAAAAAAACAATCATCCTTGAAGAAGATCTGATTTATTGAAATTAAAGATACATTGTCCATTGTTGGAAAAAAAAGTTAGTGAACATTTGGAAACGGTCCGTAATCGGCTGTTTGCCAAGCTTGCTTCCGTTTGACTTCGACAAGAGCGTTGTACGACTTTCATGTCAACTTTGCGAATGCATCTCTTGAATCTACCAATTAACTGTTTTCTGTACACCAAGTAACTCAAAATCTCGAAGAAATCATCGATTGAGCGACACTGAGACAGATTTGTCGGGTTACGGTTTTTGGGTACGAATGGGATCGAATGGGTATTCAGGAACGATTGCGTATTTTTGGCGTAATGCGATGACGCTTTATCTGGCCAAAACACGTATTGCCCATCTGCCTTCAATCTGTCTTCAAACATTCATTCTGGTACACATAGCTAAACCCGAGAACTTGAACTATGGCACTATGGTATATCTAAACCTCTCTCGGAAGTGGAAAAGTAGGGTAGAGCGGGGCTAGTTGGTCATAAGGGTAAGTTGGTTAGTGATTATATCTTGGAATCTGAGCGTCCAAAAAATTAGCGATCTATGGATGGAAAATAGCGAATTGCTGATACAATAAAATAAGCAAATTGGAAAAACTTTTTATTAGGTAGGTTAAAAAATACGGACATGGTTCCGATTTTGCCAAAAATCATTCACGGTTTGCGCATTTTAAAATGTGTTCTAAAACTGGTTAATGACCATGAAAAAAATCGATTCAAACGTGAAACAAAGGTTTATTGTACGTCTTAGCTATGAGTGTTAATGGAAATCACTTTTAAAATTATTTTTATGGAATTTTCATGAATATTCTTTTTCATATATAGAGGGGCTAGTTGGTCACACAAATTGCTCGTTTAAGAGCAACGCATATAAAATTTTCAGGTATGCCGTGTTTCGTTACGCTAGCTATAAATAAATATAGAAAGCATATGTTTTACTGCTAAACCCAGTGTATTTAAAACGAGACAACCACCACACAAACCACTTGCAATATAACTGTCATATTTATATTTTTTTGCTGTAAAATTTCCATTAAATATAATAAACGCTATCATTGAATATCAGAACTCACAATAATGCATTGAGTAATGCAGCATACCTGGAGGCTATTTCTACATACTTTGGGGCGAACGGTACAAATCTCATCAAAACAAATGCAAGCAAGACTGCAAGCGGTTGTGCGTCGCAGGGATGCCAGGTGATTTTTTTTTCAAAAGTCATGACATGGTACGAGAAAATGTATTCACCATAATATCGGAGGAAAGTTCTTCAAAAACGGAACTGTGATAACTCTATTTGTTTATTTCAGCTTTGAAATTTTGGTTGTAACTCAAACCATATCCATGAAACTAATTTTAGAAAAGGTATGTAACTGGAAAACCTTCGATTTGTGAAGTGGTCGTTTGAAAGATCTAAGTTAATCTATTGCATAGTAGGGCAAAAATAATAGAAATCCAATGTCACAATCATTCGAATTTTCGACTGCAAATGAACTAATGTCTTCTAGAGACAATATGTATTCAGACCGCTTCGTTCGCTGAGACTAAAGCCCTACTTTTTTAACGATATTTTCGGCCAATAGTTAGAATTTCTTGGAAATATTATCTTTTAAAAATCCACGTCTGCTATCATACTAAAATGTCTTCACATATTTCATAATGTCTTCAAAATGTTATCACAAAATCAAATGTCTTCAAAATGAAGACATTTCTTCAAACCTGGCATCTCTGGTTTGCCACAAAGTGGAAGAGAGACGAAATCGCAAGAAAAGATTGCCCGACTAATTTTCAACAACGATGCTAATTTGAAATTTTTATTAATTTGTTTTTTTTTTACTTGCTGCATTATATTAGTTAACTGTTTTTGTTTCGATTAAATTAATACATTTATAATGAAGGACTTTTCTAATGGAAAAACGTTTATTATTTGCTCTAAAAAACATGCCTGTTATTGACCAACTTACCCCGTGTGTGCGGTTAGTTGGTCAATTTATTCTGAAATATAAAGACGTAAAATAAAATAAAAATATCAAATAATTGATTATCTGGTTATTTTTCATTGAAAGGGTAAAAGGTAAACTTCATTGTGGTACATAACATTCTAACGCAAAACTTCTTACTACAAAGTTATAGCCAAATTTATTCAAACATGACCAACTAGCCCCGCCCTACCCTACAGCATAATTTTCTGTTCAAACTTCTCTTTTATTTTATTTATTTTATATTTTTATATTTAGCATACAGTAGAACTATTCATGGACTAGTGTCAATCATTTCCGGGAATGTGCGTCCTCGAAAGATGGAAGTAACTTTAGTCGTTCTGAGCAAAACATTTCCCGGAATAATGTCTTTTAAAAACCAGCGATATTGGGATCTCAGCGTCGAAATCTGTTTCTTACTTACGGGCTCTTGTCTTCTTTCAGCACTCTATTCTGACTCTTTTAGATGTTTTGTAGATGCACTGGTGAAAACAGTTGATTTTTTTGGTGATATACCGTTGGCTCATTGAATCCTTGTTGTTGAAGGTACGAGAAAGAGAACGAAGTCCTTTTGCGTCCATAATTTAATAATTGGATATGATTGGATATGATAAACAGTCGAAGCTGCAACATATCCATTTTTAAAATGTTGTATCGTATACTTTTTGCGGAGATTTCTGTACAGTTCATAGAACTGTAAAACATGCTCGCGAAATACTTCCTGTTTCAACGGCAGAGAGAGATAACATATGCACACTCTCATTTCTCTCTGAGCTCGTATATTGTCGGGCCTCGAAAAAATTCCAATACTTGCGTTGTCACCCATTAAAATCAATTCTTTTCATTTACTCGGAGATGTGAGCTTAAATTGATTCCCATGAGCAGGAATTATAGGTGGAGCAAATGGTAGAGTTGTTCGAGCGTAGTGTGCGTGATAGCATGTGCCGCCATAACTGCGCATGCTCATACTGCTTATAAGCTGCATCTACTATTCGTACGATCACTCCTCACGAGTTTTAGACAGGGTATTAATTTGGTAAACAAGCTGACCAGTTTAGAATCTGAAGCCCCTATTCATTTAACCATACCATGACTTTCCGGATTTGATGAATTGATGCCAAATTACCCAATTATCACATTGTGTTCGATGCGAAAACAGCAGTAAATGATTCTGAAGTACTTCATTGCACTTCTGACTGTTGATTTGTGTTGATGGTAAGGTATCTAAACCAGGTCTTTTTGAGAAAATTCTCCCCAAACCATATAAATTCCATTTCAAAAACAGCGGGTCCAAAAACTAATGTGGAAGCTAATCCCAAGGGTTTCACTATTTCAGGATAACTTCTCTGATAGAAAGAAATTCTACTTGAATAGAATTTCTACGTACTGGAAGGACTTACGGAACGTGTCATTTAATTTTTCATCTCGTATCTTTGCAGGCGGCAGATTGATGGTTTGAGAAAAATATTTTCAAAAAGGCCTAGTTAAGATAGCTTTTCATCAACATGAATGCATAGTCAGAAGTGCAATGGAGTTGTAATTCACGGGAAATTGATGTTAATTTTGTAAAGGAGTGATAGTTTTTCCATCTGGTTCTATAGTTATGAAACACTAGAGATCTAGTTTTTTTTAATGTTTCGCGCCAGGACACAACAATAAAGCTCAAATGACCAGTCTTATAAATGTAAAGAGTAACTGTATTCTACACTATATACTTCAATTCAACTGACTTCTTACATATCTCTGGAAACTCAGACAAATTGAGTGCTTCTATAGTTATAAAACGCATTGTATTACACCCAAACTAGCGTTGGCAGAAAACATTTCATCTTCGGCAGAAATAATGCTTTTTCGTGTGCTGTAATAATGCGTAATGAGCTGTTTTAAAAGCGTTTAAAATGTTTGTATATATGGGAGCAGACATCTCTTTCTGTTTTCTTTTCTCATTTCATTTGGTTTTTTTTTTCTGTATTATAGTGACTTTCAACTCATTTGGCTGGTTCGTCACTTATACTTCCATTTTTGGAAGAATGTCGGGAGTGAGAATTGAACTCGTGACCTTTAGCGTGAGAGGCATGGATGTTACCACTACGCCAGATCGCCTCCTCATTTCATTTGGTATTTGCACCAAAAAAAGTTCATACGACGTCAATGGGGATCGAACCAAGGCCGGCTGGAATGCAAAGCTATTTCGCACAACCACGCTATCCATATGGCTGCCAGCGCTGTTATATCGAAGCGTGATAATATTACACCTCACCATAAAATGAAATTAGAAAGTGTATTCTAAGAGAAAAAAAGGAGAAAATAATCTGAATAAATATATCTTTCTCGGTCTAGGCAGTGTATGCGGCAAAGTACGCGAAAAGTTTTATTGCGAGCTTATTTGCAATGTGTATCTTGTTTCGATCGCTCATATTATCTTATATTGCCATACCAGATATATTATACAAATGCTTTACAAGTATTTGGGAGTAGTACTTTTTATGTTGTTTATTTCCTCTGTTATTTTCTGTCATTTAATGTACTACATCGAGATGCCAAACATGCGCTAAAAATTAATTATGGGTGTAGAAGATTGCAATTTCAATCGTTTGCTTTCGAATCATTCAATAGCCATCGAAACAAGATTCTGGGTCAATAGGTAACCAGATTAACTCATATACCTTTTGTCTTTCGAATAAAGTGATTGACATTCACACTTTGTTCCACCGACAAAAAAGTATTAACGCTCAAAACTTGGCACCCTTAACGTACCGCTCTCGTTTCAGATATTTTAAGCTTACACTCCCGCACAGATTCAAATATTGGGTTGGGGAAAAAGAAATGTCGTATATTGTCAATATATGGCAACACTTAAACATATCTTGTGTTGTACTTATCGCATCGGGTCATACTATACGGATATTTAAAGACGACAATCTGTGCTACAAGTGTCGTTTTGACAGTGTTGTGATTGTCCTTTTCAGTCTCAAGTTATAGCGCGTCAAGGATGGAGTCCACCAAGCAAGAAATTCGCCATATTTTACGTTCTTACCACCTGTGAGGTAAAACTGCAACGATGGCGGCCGAAAAAATTCGTGTAGTTTATGGACCCGATACTGTAACGATTCGCACAGCACAGCATTGGTTTGATCGATTTTGTTCTGGTGTAGTGGCTGTCGAAGATACACCCCGTACTGGTAGGCCAATCGTCGTGGAAACCGATAAAATCGTTGAAATCATCCAAGTAGACCGGCATGTGTGCACTCGCTCGATTGGCCAGGAACTGGGTATAGACCATAAAACCGTTTGGAACCATTTGCAGAAGAATGGATTCCAAAAAAAGTTGGATGTATGGGTGCCACACGAGTTGACGCAAAAAAATCTTTTAGACCGAATCAACGCCTGCGATGCATTGGTGAAACGGAACGAACTCGACCCATTTCTGAAGAAGATGGTGACTGATGATGAAAAGTGGATCACGTACGACAACCTAAAGGAATCATCCATTATGAGCTGCTCAACTATGGCCAGACCCTCAACTCGGTTCTCTACTGTGAGCAGCTTGACCGTTTGCAGCAGGCGATTGACCAGAAGCGGCCAGAAATGATCAATAGGAATGGTGTTGTTTTCCACCAGGACAACGCTCGGCCTCACACATCTTTGATGACCCGCCAGAAGTTACGGGAACTCGGATGGGATGTCCTATTGCACCCACCGTATAGTCCGGACCTGGCTCCAAGTGGTTATCAACTCTTCCGGTCCATGCAAAACGCTCTTGGTCATACTAAGTTGGCCTCAAAGAGGCTTGCGAAAACTGGCTATCTGAGTTCTTTGCAAATAAGGAAAGGGGGGGGGGGGCGTTTTATAGGGGAGGATTCATAATTAGATTCATAATTGGTGGCTAAAAATGATTGTTAACATACAAAAATTCGAAGTTTCGAAAATTCATTAAAATTCGATGTTTCACAAAGTTTGTAAAAAATGGTTTGACCATCTTAGACTCATTTTTCAAATTTTCTACATGACTTCTATTTTATATAAAAAATTAAAAAATTAAAAAGTACATGTGACGGATTTCACGCCAACTCGTCTTAGGAGTTGGCAGCACCATATCAGATTGCAGTGAAACGTTTTGGGTGTAAAGATATTGGTCATTTAAGCAACTTTGCATACTTGAAATATTCCAAAAATAATTGGACAACTTTTTGAAAAGTTCCAAAGTTTTTTTTTAATTTTTTCATCAAAAATAAAAATTTATTATATATAAAATTATTATATAAAAAATAAAAATTTATTGTTTTTAATTTACACCAAAATTTTTTTTTTTCAAAAACTAAAATTCAATTTTCTCAAAAACGTTTTTTTCTTAAAATTCTCAAAAACATTGTGTGAATAGCCCGTACAATTATCAACAAGTCGTCCATACATCCAAAGATGGATACTTTTACAGGAAAAAATTTTTTCTAACAACAACTTTTCCATGTTTAAAAAAAACACACAACGAATTCTAATTTTGTTTGAAGTCAAGATATCGATATAGTGTGTTCGATAAGGTTTTAGATAATTTTAAAATATGAACTTTTGTCGAATACTTCAACTTTCTGTCTTTTATAATTTCTTGAATATACGGCATTGTTGCCTGATGACTATTGAAAAACTAATGTTTCTAGCTAATGGAAATGTAAAGTGAAACCTTAGCAGTAGCTTTTCAAAGGAATACAAAGTTAGAAAAACTCTTTTCCTATAGAAGTGCCCTTCTTTCGATGTTTAGATGAATTGTTGGTTATAATATGAGCTGTTCAGATGATTTTTTTTATAATTAAAAAAAACTTTTTCGAGAAAAATGAATTTTATTCTTTTATACTTTTCTCCAGCGTAATTTAAAAAAAAAAGGTATTTTTAATGAAAATTTCAGCAATTTCCTATATTTCTTTGGCCACTATATTTGGTCTTTGGACACAATTTTAAAGTTTTTTGATTTTTTTTGTAACAGTTTAAGGAACAAAATTTGGCCCTTTTCAAAAAGTCACTAGATTTAACAAGAAGGTTTCAAGTATGGAAAGATGCTTTAATGGCCAATGTTTTTACACCCACAAAATTTCATTGCAATCTGAGATGGTGTTTCCAACCATTTCCTCATTTATTAAAACACACTTTCGGTGAATATCATAACTAGAAAATTTATTCAACATCATATAAAAACTATATATGTATAGTCTAGTGCTATAGAATAACTATACATATTATTCTCTGGCTTTTCCTAACAATGTGAAAATTTGTGGAGTTTCCTTCGATTTCGAATATCTTTTAGCAGCTATTTGTTCATCATTAATAGGTACAAAACAATGAAATTTCTGGGTTCCTGAAATTGTCTTTGCGTTGCTAAATATTTTTTCGAGTTTCTCCGACATTTTTTGATATTCTTCAGTCGTTATGTTACTGAAATTTAGTTTAGTTATTCCTTTATCTGCTTGTTGTTCTGCCCATTCGTAGAGCTCTCGTGGAGTTTTAATAGTATTTCTGTATTCTTGAGCAAGACTTGCTCTCTTTGCCATTCGTTTAAGTGTTCCACCAATAGCATCACAAGGCCCTTTCCCATTCGATATCGCGAAAAAATGCCATTCAGCTTCTAAATTATACTCTGATTTAAACCTACACAGACTGGCAATTTATTTATTTTTTTTTTGTTTTATAATGACCAGCTGCTCTATCTGACATAAATGTAATTTTTGTGAAATCAGTAAACTGTTTCATAAATCCTATTAATCTTGAAATGAACAACTGAACTGCTGTTGAATCGTGGGCTAGTACCTCTGATATAATAATGAAACTAATATTTTCTAATTTTGTACTACTTCTGTAGTATACTTCAAACGGGTGAATTGTTGCTTGCGTTTTATTCCAGTGATAACCCTGAGCAGCATTTTGGATTATAAATGAATAGTCTTCTGAAAAGTCGCAAATTGCAAGTAATTCACCATGCTTTAAAGATTCTTTTTTGTTTCTTAGAAAGGATGACTGTTCTTTACAAATAAAATCATGAGTGATCTACATATCAATTTTATCAACAAAATGTGAAACAAACTCATCTACCGGCTTCACAATGTTTTCTAAATTACAACGATCAGTTGTCAACCATTGTTGAAAAACAATGTGTTCTATCTCATTCAATAGCATTTCAAGTTCCTCTTTTACTTCTTCCTTTAATGCACATTCCTTACACGAATAGCACGAAAAAAACATTCTATCGTTCTTACAGATGTATTACAAAGCAATTTACTAGTGATTTCTTCTTGGGATACGATTCTTAAACTTTTAGCCATTAATTTCACATTTTCATGGATTGTGCATACACACACATTATGAATTCCTGTGCTATCGAGTAGCCTTCAATGTTTCGGTCTTGGTATGGTAAACGAGGTGAAACCGATGTTCAAATTTTGATTCCGTTTTTCGAAAATCATAAATGCCTCTTTAAGAGACATCATCAAAAGACGCTTTTGAACTCTTTCTTTTTGGCCATTTTTGAGTTCAGAAACGTAGTCATTCATTCCCGGCATAGGTCTGCTTATATCATCACTGTCGTAGAAATTTGTTACAAAGGCTTTTTCGGGTTCGCTGATTCCATGGCCACTTCTGGTCTTGGTGGTACAAAGGATTCCCTGCTCATAAACTAATTTTTTCATTTGTTTAACCATGTATTCCGGTGCATCAAACTCTCCTACGATCTTGGTTTTAGGCCAAGATTTGGGTAATACTGATAATATTTTTATCTGCTCGCTTCTGTCGTTAGCAGATGATTTAAACCTTTCTTTCAATTGCATAACTATCTCGTCAAAATCATCTGATTTGTTTTTGTCCACTGGATCCAGATGTTGCCGCACTGCTTGTGCAATTTCTTCCGATTTTTTAATACGATAGTCTAAGCTCCTCATACTTCTCATTGAAATTTGTGAAATTTTCAACATTTGAACGATGCTGTTAAATGCTTCCACTTTATACGTCACCTGCAAGTCATCCACGGAAGAAACTGATGCCAATGATGCAGTTGACGGTACTGTAAATTATTCAAATTTATTGAAAGAAAAATAAGACAAAAAAGAATGAATACAAATAATTTACAAATAATAACCGTACATATATCTTATCATTGACGTTTGAATTTTTGAATTTGCTACCTATGCGAACATCCCCAATTCATAAACAAAAATGAAATGTGCTTGCATCACACTGATCAACTAGATATTGTTTTTACCTTCTATATCTTGAACCACTAGTTTTCCACTTGTTGAAGGCTGCGTAGGGTCGACGAATGAGAATATTTATTTGTTCATTTCCAACTGCTGTGATTCTCTCGGTGGACATCTATTGTGAACCACAACGGCACGACATGATTCACAAATCCGAATATTTTCATCCAATTTAAAAAAAAAAATTTTAGTGTAAATTAAAAACAATAAATTTTTAAATATTTTTTTATAAAAATTTGAACGATTTCCTATAATTTCTTCATTAACCAAAATATTGTTAGTCTTATTGTTTTTAAGATATAAATTTTTGAAAAAAAAAACTTTGGCCCTTTTTAAAAAGTAGTCTAATTATTTTTGGAATATTTCAAGTATGCAAAGTTGCTTAAATGACCAATATCTTTACACCCAAAACGTTTCACTGCAATCTGAAATGGTGCTGCCAATGACTAGTTGAGTTTGCGTGAAATCCGTCATGTATAAGATGAAAAATAAAATCAAATAAAAAAAGTCAATAAATTATGTTTGAATATTTTTTCAAATATCTCGAGAATGGCTGCATTTAGAAGGAGATTGATAAATACCTTTTCTGTTTTAAATCACATCAGGTTTCATAATTTGTGGCAAAAAATAATTGTTAACATACAAAAATTCGAGGTTTCGAAAATTCATGAAAATTTGATGTTCCACACAGTCGTCAAAAATAGTTTTACCATCTTGGACTCATTTTTTAATTTTTTTATGAAAAAATGAAAAAAAAAATTCAAATAGAGATATTAGATATTACAATTTTTTTTGGTAAATAAAAAATGAGTGGGTTATATCTATGATATAACCGCAAGGTTCACGTGGAACTACCTTAGCTTAGCAATCATTCGTTTGTATTGATTAAATTCTTGATTGAATGAAACAGTTTCCAAATTCAATTGAGTTCAATATATTTGCTCTGTGAGTGAAAAAAATGAACAAATGCCGTGTAAAGTCAATTCATTTATTGTGATTGATTGTTCTTCGTTACAAGTAAATTTAATGACGGACCTTTTACGTTTGGTATGATGACTAGAACAAAATATATGTACGGAAGAATTATCAAACGTTTGATGAACCAGCCTAAGTTTCAGCCTAAGTTTTTTGTCAATAAAGACAAAAAAAATTATCAAACGATTATTTTATTTTACATTTCCCTCTGAAGTTTACATCCCAAAAGTGTACATACTTCTCGAATCTCGAATTTGCTTGAAACTGGGAAGTTCATTCGCTTCTTGTGGCTGCATGATTTTCCCAGGTTCCTAAGTTTAGAAGATCATGTTAGGACAGACATATTCCACTCTGCACAAAGGCAAGCGAGGACAAAAGTACTCGCAGTTTGCATTTATTTGCAGAGCCGATTTCCCCAGAAACCTCGGTTTTGAAGTCTGTGTTAGGGAAACCCATTTCAATCGGAACAAAAATACCCCCGATTTGTATGAATTCGCAATGCCGATTTCCCCACGCTTCACGGATTTGAAGTCTGTGTTAGGGAAACACATTCCAGTCGGAACGAAAATACCCCCGACTTGCATGAATTTGAAATACCGAGAAAGTTGGTTTAGAAATCTCTATTAGGGAACACATTTCGGTAGGAACAAAAGCTCCCCCTACTTTCGTGTGTTCTTTTTCTTCTTTTTGGCTTCAAGAGGGTTTAAACTTTTCAGTTCACTCGCCTCTAGGCTCTTTCGTGTGTTTGCAATGCCGATTTCACTGCTTGGTTTTAAAGTCTGTGTTAGGAAACATTTTTCGATGAGAACAAAAGTCCCCCTACTTTCATGTATTTGCAATGCCGATTTCCCCAAGGCTGCTTGGTTTTGATGGCTGTGTTAGGGAAACCGTAAATCGGGCCAATCAAAACGATGCAGTTAGGGCGTTTAGATAACGCCTAATATTTTACAGTTATTCAATTGTTTATCTAATGAAAAACAACATTTTGTTAGTTGCGATAGATGCGTAGAAATATTCCCTATCAAGTGATGCAAACATCTCTCCTATCCAGTACGAAATGTTCGAGCTATAAGCATTCGAAATCTTTCATTTTTTCCTGCATGTTCTGTGTTTAGGTTTTCATTTTACCCTCCATATATTCCGGTTAGACGTAGTCCCACGTCAAAACAGAGTCAATACTCTATAACTCTTTCCAAGGCACTATTTCGGTACGACTCATAGTTTTTGAGATATAAATTATCAAAGATTTCTCTTACTAAAATCGATGTTGAGGAAAACTCATATTTACTCCAACCCAAACGGAATACAAACTTTCATTCGAATCAAAAATACATGGTTTTAAAATCTGCATTTTTAGGACGATTTCATTTAGAACTACTTGACAAAGATTTGGATCTTATGAAAATATGAACTTCTGCCGAAGAGGTCAACTTTCTATCTATATATATAAAAATCTCGTGTCACGGTGTTTGTTACCGAACTCCTCCGAAACGGCTCGACCGATTTTGATGAAATTATACTCAAAATACTTGGTAGGTATGAGAATAGGTTGTAAACTATATATGATACTGGTAGGATACCGACAACCATACATTTAATACCGAATAGGGTGGCTCTATGCAAAAAGATCTGGATATTTTTTTTCAAAAATTTGACTTCATACCATACATATAACCTTAAATTTTGACCCCAATTCCCTATTTTCAATTGCGATTTTATTATTTTTGTGTCAAAAATATTCTAATAATTTAACCGTTGTTCGTTTTTTCAACAGAACGAATTCATTTAAGGTGTTCAATGACTGATGGCGTAACGCCCGCTTCATTGAACATCCACAAGTACACAAGTAACATCAATTCATCTAAAGCAGGGAGCATCTCCGACGAGCTGGAAGCCTTTTTGAATGAGCACAATGAGTTATCGAAATTCTTCAATACATTAGTGTGTTTTATTCAACACCCAAAATATTCACTAGAAATAATTTATTTGGCAGAACAACGTTTGCCTGGTCAGCTAGTAAACTATAAAATCTGGAATATAAGGTATTATCGTGTGAAAACTCCTGAAAAAATTATGTTTCACTCGTAACATTTTTGTGTGTAAATTTGACATGTTCGTTTGACATGGTTCCAAATAGAAAAAGTTTTTAAGAGTAATTTATACTTAAAAATGTTACGAATTAAACACTAATAGTAATTTTCCAAAGAGAACATGAACAAGTTATTGGTAGAAAAACTTTTTCCCTGTAAAAGTTCCCATCTTCCAATGTATGGACGACATGTTGTAAATTATTTTTTTTCAGCGGATTTTTTCTTTAATTTTGATATTTTTTTATGAAAGTTTGAACATTTTTCTAAATTTCATCTCTTGGTCAAAATTTTGAAGGTGCTACACTTTTTGAGTTATGAATTTTTGTAAAAAATAAAGAAAAACTTTTTGATCTTTTTCAAAAAGTAGTCTAACTCTTTCTTGAATATTTCAAGTATGCAAAGTTGCTTAAAAGGTCCATATGTCCACAATGTTTCACTGATATCTGAGATGGTCCTACCAACGGTCAGTCGAGTTGGCATGAAATTTGTCAATACTGGCTTGTATTTCCGTTGTATTAAGTGGAAATCTCGTACTTGTATCAGACAAGTTTACATATTTTCTGCCTGTACCGGAATACTAAGTAATGAAGATGGGATAGCAGAAATTCTAGCCAATTTTGGCTAGTGGTATCTCTACACTCTTTGGTGTGGGCGTGTGTGTGTGTGTGTGTTTCGCCAGATTCAGATTTTTAAAAAAATCCTGCCTGGCTCATGAAAGCTGTTGTAAAATTTGAATTATCACACCAGTTGCAACTGAATTAGTTGCCGAAGAATAATGATTTCAGTAATTACGAATTTACTGCAGCGAACTGTAATTTTCTCCGGGTAGTTAACAAGAAATTATTTCTCTCCCCCTAATCGGTTACACGATAAGAGCAACTCGTTAGGCTACTTCTCATTGTCTCCCACCGTCTCTGGGTCAGGCTAGCTAGATCGCCTCGATCACCTTACAAAGTATAAACACGAGCCGCTTTCCATCACACGATTAGCTGGTATCACTCATCTCACAACAAATGGCAATAAGAAGCGTTCAGTAGGGGAGCAAATGTTTCCTCCGGGCTCCACCTAATGGTCAACTAACCGTGTGAGTGCACGCCTAGCCCGGCTCGGTTTAATGCACACACGCGCAGCAGTCGGTAGTTATGTCAGGCATTGCACATAAATATAAATCTTGCACCATTAAACTGCTTAATTTATCTCGCGCTTTTACAGCGCCGCAAAACGCGCCAACTCCTATTTCTGGACGATAAAAAATAAACGGAGGCAAATAAAACCAACCAACGAGTGCATCTCATAGCTAGCCGTTCCGTACACAAGCTTCTGCTTCTTGATGATGATGATGGGGGTAATTCGTCGTTGTCGTCGTCCCCACGGCGCAGCGCCACCGAACAGAACACCTCACGATGCAGTGGCCGATGGTCAAAAGTGAGAAAAATAATTAACATTTATGATGTATTACTCGCGGCTTGGATGCTGCTGCACCTGAAGAGTGGAGGAGGGGGGGGGGGGTGTAGGATGAAGGCTGATATTCATCTTTGCGGCTCATTTTCACGGGAAATGCGAACAAAACGAGCAGCAGTTAATCGTTCCTGTATGTGGCGATTGCCACTCGGATGCATACATTCATATATTGGGAGCTAATCGCAACTCGCGTGGAGTTTCACAAGCTTTCGATTGAACTAGAAGAACTCAACTCCGCAAAGTTCCACATTTCCCAAATCATTTGCGCTTCAGTCAACACATTTTCTTCCAATGGGAAATAATCGCGATCCACCCGGAGAAGAACCTGCTGCCAGCAGCGGTAAATCGTGAGGCATTTATTTCAGTATCACCTTTCTCCTCCCCCGCACGACACCAACCTTCACAGCTTCGGTTCCGCTGGTGTGCGTGTCCATGCGCACTCGGACCGACCAAAGCCAAATAATGGTTCGTTCCGTTGTCGAGGAGAGGAGTAAAAAAAATATAATTTGCCTGAGAACGAAACGACAGAGGGCGAGAAGCAAGAAGCATCATGCTGGTTTTCAGTTTTCTTCATAAATATTTCATGTTAACGCGTTGATTTATTTGTAAATAAGGCAGAGTGTATATCCATGATGTTTTAATTAATAAATGGTTTTGTGTTTCTTGCGCTCATTCGCGCCTCTTCGCGGCGCTAGCCTCTAACTGAACATCCGTGAGCAGTTGCGCTTAATATTTGCTTGTGTTTTTTTTTCATTTCTCGTTGTGTTTTTGTTTTGTTTTGTTTTTTTGTTTCTTCTTCTGATGCTGGCATCTCACATGAGCTGGGCCGAGTTAAACGCCAATGCATGCGCGAGTGGAAAGTGGCAAACTCATTGTCCAATGATTTGTTTTCATGTTAAAAGGGGGCATGTACGCGGTAATAAGCGGTCTGTTCAGATAAATCAAGCAAAACCCGCCGCTGCCCGATTTGATGACCCATCATCGGAATGTGGGCTGCAATAATTTACGCGAGAGGAAATAATATCCTTCACGAAAATAAACACATTTTCATAATCGTGATGCTGGCCGTCGTCGTTTCCCCCAGAAACGGATTGCCAATCACCGCAGCACCCTTCCGAATGGGGCCCGGGTGTGATGTGAGGGCTTATTTACATTCGCTACTTTGTGGCATTATTTATTGTTTCTGCGTGCCCGCTTCAGTGGGGTCTTAAATTTCGCCAAACACTAATTGCGCACATCAATTGTCCTGAAATGTAATACGAACCTGCCGAAGACGAGATATTAAATAATTTTGGTTGTCTTTTTTAGTAGTGCCGTTTTTAAATATGGTTTGCATTCAGGACTGCGTTTCTCACATAGCCAGAACTGATGGAAAATCAACTTTTTTTTTATTAATTCGTTTATTTTTACAGGCTCAGTTACTTAAGTTTAAAGGAGCCGAATTCTTAAATATAATTTTAAAACTATATATATAAACAATTTTCTTACATCTATGGTTAGTAAGGTGGAAAACCGATTACTCGCGATGTACTCGAGTTTAGGAGGGTGACATATTTTTAGGAGATGGATGGGATATAAGGAAATTGTAACAATGTTGATGAACACTCATTTCTTAAATCTATTCGTATATCTGTACAGGGAAACTTCGATACAACGTACCCTCATTATAACGTACCCTTGATATAACGTCACTCGATATAACGTACACATTTCCAAAGTGTAAAGGAAAATTTTTTTCAATATTTTTTTTCTGATGAGAACAATGAATTATCTGTATTGTGATGCTAAAACAAGTTTTGTACCTTCAATCAATCCCGAAATACAGCTGGTTTTGTGATTCCGGATTCTAAATGAATCATGCTTTAATCAACAGTACGAAGGGAAACATCATGAGAAAGGCTGGCTTCGACTTCTGATTGGAATTATTCATTAACTGTACTAAAACAGCAACACAATAATGTATTATAGACTACGTTTGTGAGTACTTTATTATGCTTCGATATAACGTACAATTCGATACAACGTACAATTTTGAAAGTAAAATGTACATTATATCGAAGTTTACCTGTATTTACATTTCAACTTATTCTACTATTTATAGCAAGGGGACGAATTACCCGCAAAGGAAGGAAAGGAGGGTATAAGGATGTAAGGACAATCTATAGCTTTAAGGAAAACATATATATGGGACATGTAATCAAGGTCTAACCGAGCCAACACATCTCTCACCGGCACATTGGGCTGTCTTCCTCGGATCCGAAGGGAGTTTTCTAAATTCGATCTGGCGACCAGATACACCTCGCACGACCAAACAATGTGCTCGATGTCGTGAGAACCTTGGCCACAAACGCAGAGATTGCTGCTTGCAAGATTGAAACGAAAAAGTAGTGCATCTAACGAACAGTGATTGGACATGAGTCGGGAGAAGGTGCGAATAAAGTCCCGACTCAAGTCTAGACTTTTGAACCACGGTTTGAGGCTAACCTTAGGGAAGACAATCAACTTGACTAAACCAATTTATTTCTTGAAAAAAAAATTATAACTTCAGTGTATAACTCTCCTGAGATAGACTGTTCAGAAACAAAAGAAAACTTTTTATCGTAGTATAGTGTTGCTTATAATCATAGGAAACATGAGATAAAAATAATGGAATAATGGGCACATTAACCATTATTACACATTACAAATTTACATATTACAGTCAACTCTCCCTAACTCGATGTTCTGTATCTCGATATTTTCCCTAACTCGATGGATTTCATGGCACCTTCGATTTTACAAGCATTCTTCACTCCATAACACGATACCTCCCTAACTCGATGCCTCTCTTACTCGATGTGTTTTGATTCATTTTTCCATGGATTTTCACCTCCCTAACTCGATTGATTTTCGCGTACATGTTTTTGTGCGTTTTTACCTCAGATTTCAATTGAGAGGCTTAGAATGAAAGGGGTGTAAGTGATTTGATCGATTTCTCTACATCGACTCTCTCTTTGGGTCATAACATAGCTGCAAATACATTCCCAGCTGTATTTACCAATGTGGAGAATAGGTCGGAACCTCATCTATCGGATTCTATAGCAAACTTAAATTGGAAAGTTTTTGCAGTTGAGTTATTAACTAAATAAAAAGTTGATGAAGAGAAATCGATCAAGTCACTTACACCCCTTGCATTCTGAGCCCCTCATTTGTTCTTGACAGTGAAGACGGAGTGTTCGTGTCATCAAACAATTTCTTTTCAAGTATGGAAAACCACGAGAAACCTTTCAAGCGAACAATCAAAACGCTAACCATTGGGCAACGTTTGAGCATCATCGAGCAGGTCGAAAAGTATGGACGGAAGGGGTCTGAAGCTGCAAAAAATTTCAGTATTGCACAAAGAGCGGTATCAGCACTACTCAAACTAAAGTAAAAATGGATTCGGAATGGAAAATTGTATCTAGACCAAAAGCATATAAGGTTGGTCAATGAATTTTTGTCTTGTCAAGCTAGACAGAATAATTTACCCCTCTTCTATTCTTCGGGATATGGCTTGAGAATTTGTCCAGAAACTGGGAATTCCTAACTTCAAAGCACAACCAACATGGACGGGAGTGATATTCCGCTGGCATAATTAATGCGTCGTGAGCTTGCTGATGTCGACGGTACAATACCGTTCGATTGCTCAATGTCTTTTAATAATTAGTGCAAAAAGGACCAAAACGTGATTTGCTGTGATCTGATGGCAGATACCGATATACTGGAAAGTGTTGAAAAACCTGAGAAAAACGCTGAAGATAGTAGTTCTATTGAGATGTTAATTCGAACGTTTAATCAAACCTGAAGAATATGTCCGGAATATTGAAATCAACTGAAAATGTTCCTGTGAAACTATTCGAACATTTCTTTGTGATTGAACAGTTCCTGCGTGATCGTTACGATTCAGTTTGAGTAACATACTTAATCAATATTTTCTTTGTTAACCTAGTGCCTCATGCAAGTCGGACTCGATTATATACAAATTCGATTATATATGATTCGATTATGTAAAATATAGGACTCGATTGTATACAGTTTGAAAAAAAAAGTTTTTTTTTATAATTCAAATATGAATAATTTCAAGAAAAAAAATTAACCTTTCAGCATTAAGGTGAAATTTAAATGGCTTTTATAAGTACAGTGGGTTAAAAATCGCGAGTTTTGAAGATTTTGATTGAATCTTCATCAGGAATTGTTTATATCGATATTGCAGCGAAATTAAGAGAGATAGAAGTTGGGCGTCAAAGAACAAATTGTAGAGAGGTTAGAGAGCCTTAATTTAATTAATAGAAACAATCAAGTTTAGTATGAATTTTTAGGATAAAATTAATAATTACAAATAAAAAAAAAACTTTTAAATTTTCCACTTCAAAAATGTTTAATCCACTAATTTAGATGTTCCACTACTATATCCTGTACTAAATTTTCTCATCTTTCAAATGAAAGCAACAAAATCGGATTACGTAGCATACTTTTCAATGTAGAGTCAGTTTGAGTCAACAGAATCCGAAACAAAGAAAAAGTTCTATAAGTCTGTCATCGTTGAAATTCTAACATATGCGTAGAAGGATTTTTTTCGTGAAATATAACCGTCTATCACCTCCTGAAAGATTCTGGAAAAAATATTTTTTTTATATGAGAAAGGTGTTTTTTCACTTTAAGGGAATGAATCAAAAATTCAAATTCATACCATAATTGGGACACTTACCCTAATATATGACAATTTGAGACATAAAAAAAATAGGAAAAAATGTTCTGTATCTCGATACCTCCCTAACTCGATGGTCCCTTTGGATATCGAGTTAGGGAGAGTTGACTGTAGTTAGTTGTCTAGTTAGGTGGATTTAGTAGAATAATTTTACATTTACATTTACATTTACATTTATTCATCGAACAGAAAAAGTCTACATGAATTTTATAATACATTCTTAATACTATAACATTGATCGTAGTCGATCAGTAAATACATTAACACTAACATTAAAATCAAATAAGTTATAAACTACGTTAAAAATAGCACACATTGATCTGATTGGTTCGTTCTGGGCATATTCAGTTCTATAAAAGTTCAGCCCAAGGATTTGTCGAGGGCGAAGTTGTCTGGATGGGACGCTGAGGTTGATTCGTGAAAGTATGTTGGGAGCGTCAATTTCTCCTAGCAGTAGTTTCCCAACAAATATGGCTTTCTAGTGGTTTCTCCTTATCTTCAAGGTAGTCATTCCAAGTAAACGACATCGACTCTCGTACGGCGGCAGCTCGATTGGGTTGTTCCAGGGTAAAACCCGTAGTGCGTATCTAACGAATCTCGCTTGTACTGCTTCAATCCGCTTTATCCAGACTTCATAATGGGGACTCCATACGACAGCTGCTGACTCCAAGCCGGAACGCACCAACGTATAGTACAAAGCTCGTAAACAGTAAGGATCACGAAACTCCTTTGAAACACGAAGGATGAAGCCTAGATTCCGGTTAGCCTTAGCGATGATGCTGGAGTAATGGTTCCGAAAAGTCAATTTGTAATCCAGCTCTACTCCTAGATCTCTTATGCTAGAGACTCTTTCCAGCGTTTCTCCGCAGATAGTATAAGACCATTGGATTGCAGACAGTTTGCGGGTGAAGGATATTATGGCACATTTCTTCACATTAATCACCAGATAATTTCTGTTGCACCAGTCTTCAAAGAGATCAAGATAAACCTGCAGTTGCTTACAGTCCTCTGCTGATCGTACTGTTGAGTAGATTTGTAGGTCATCTGCGTATAAAATTTTACACCCTTGGGGGAGAACAAAGCACACGTCGTTGAAAAACAGAGAAAACAGAAGCGGTTACCTAAATTACTCCCCTGAGGAACTCCATAGCTGTTGGTAAAAAGGCATGACTCGTGGCAACCAAGCTTTACGCGAAGACGGCGGTTAACAAGGTAGGACTTCAACCACTTGACAACCCGACCTTCGATTCCTAATCGTTCCACTTGTGCAAGTAGAATTCGGTGATTAACACGGTCAAACGCAGCCTTTAAATCGGTGTATATAGCATCAGTGTGATAACCATCATGCATACTTAATAAGCAATCAGATGTGAACTGTATCAGGTTAGTGGTAGTTGATCTTCCTGGGAAACTCCATGCTGATCAGGGGATATATACGTTCTAGCGGTGTGTATCAGTATATTGTGAACTAGTATTTCCAACAGCTTTGAACAGGCACACAATGATGTAACTCCACGGTAGTTTTCGATGTTTCTCTTGTCTCCTTTTTTAAAAGTTGGGAACATGAAGGAATCTTTCAATTTATCCGGAAAAACAGAGTCCGAAAGTGATTTATTGCAGATGAATCTCAGAGGCTCACAGACAGTTTCAGCACAACGTTTTAAAATGATTGCTGGGATTCCATCTGGTCCCGCTGAAACCGAGGACTTCATTTTTGTTAAGGCTGTAAGAACGTCCGAAACTGCAATGTCACCAATACGCAAGTTAAAGGCATTCACTGGTACGTTCCTCATAGCATTCCTGACTACATCCTGACCCACTCTAGTTTCGTCAAATACACTTGAAAAATGTTCAGCGAAAAAATTACAGATGCCATCGAAGGACTCGAATGATTCGTCCTTCAAGAACATGTTAGATGGAAGACCATCTTCCTTTCTTTTGCTGTTCACGAACTTCCAGAATCTTTTTGGATGTTCTATGAAGTTAGATTGTAGCCGACGAACATGTCTAGCATATAAGAAGCGATTATACTTCTTATAACTTATCTTGTCCAAGGGTTTTTGGATCTTGAATATTGTCTCAATGCTACTGCCCTCTCTCGTTTAAGCTGACGGAGATAATGGTTTGACCATGGTGGTGATGGACGAGAGCGTGGTGGGGGAACATGTCCACAGAACAGCCGATATATAATGGAATCATATAATTGCGACCAGTTAATCGAAGAGAGAGCTTGATTCAAAGCAGCGAAGTTAGTTTTTATGAAGTTGAATTCCCTGTCGTCATTCGGTTCCTCGAATCTAGTGGGGGTTGAACATTTCAATAAAACTTGGAACGGGGGGTGTAACTGATCAACGCATGTAAGTGGCTCGGGAGGATTAGAAACAACACAGGGCGATCTGGTATCTGCATTGACGAACAACAGATCTAACGTTCTGTTCCCTACGTTCCTAAATGAAACAAGTTTCTTCAAGCAAAGAACTGACATACCGTCGAGTAAAGCGATACTAGATTGCGGGAACGATGATTCTTGAGGATCAGCAGTAGCAAACCCTCCGGAGGAAGTGTTCCAGACAAGTGAGGGTTGATTGAAATCCCCAAATATTAAGTGCAGGTCCAGGTCATCAGTCGAACTCAAAACTGCGTCAGCCGATTCAACAAACTTACTAATTATGTTGGCACTCCCTGCTTGGTCAGGAGGAATATAAACAGCTCCTGCGTAAATTTTCCAAGCTTTTGCGTCGATAATAGCCCAAACCTGTTCTATGTCGTCATTTATCTCAACAGAGCAACAGTTGGAGCTAAGTCGATTATGTACCGCTACTAGTACCCCTCCACCGTGCATGATCACGGAGCGTGCATGATCACGATCCTTACGATACACTTGGTATTGTCGTCCGAAGATTTGACGCGATGAGATCTCGTCGTTCAGCCAGGTTTCAGTCAGAACTAATACGTCGTATTCGGCCTCCGATACTGCGAGAAGAAAATCATCGATTTTGGTTCTGAGGCCCCTGACGTTCTGATAATAGAAGCTGATGTTCTCTTCGGTGCGGGTAGGGCAGCGCAAGGATGTGCCATCGTCCGGAATAATGGAGGTAGACTGAAGAGAAATACTTAAACGAGTTGGTGCAGAATCTCGTCCAGCCTCGGCGGGACATATACCACTGTAAACCTTACCTAGAGAAACAGGAAGTGCAGCCAAGTGGTATGCTTCGGAATCGCTGATCTGGTCATGGGTTGAATTGCTGATATCCTCACTGTGATTACGTAGCATGAAATTGGTGAGTTGCTCGACATTCACGAGTGTGGAAACTGATGTGTGTGGAACTGATGGGGCGATAGGGCTGAAAACGTCTTCATCGTCGTCCAGAGTGATCGTGGTATTCTGGTGGAAGGTACTGTTTTCAGTTGGTGTAGAATCTCGTCCAGGCTCGGCAGGACATATACCACTGTAAGACTTACCGGGAGAAACAGTAAATGAGGCAAAGTGGTAAGTGCCGAAATCGTTGGCATGGTCAGAAGATGATGATGATGATTGCTAGCTAACATAGTCGATCCGCTGCTTTGCGTTCTTCAACCTTTTTTGGAAAATGGTGCACGCCGAGCTCCACGATGCGTGCGAAGTGTCTAACGGATCATCAGTTGGCAAACGTTGATGTCTGTTCCGTTCATCGCAATTGATGCATTTTTCGTAGTTCGAATTACACTCGTTGATTAGGTGCCATTCCGCACATCTGGGACAGCAGTAGGGGTTGGGACACGACGAGGCTTTATGTCCATATTCAGAGCACTTGAAACAACGAAGGACGTTCACTTCCTCTACAATCCTACAGCGATCCCATCCAATGTTGACCGTCCTCAGCTTTACTAGTATCTCGAACATTCGAGAATCAGTCTCGATCACAGCGCTCATAGGATTCGATGATCTATTATCGTTTTTCACCAATCGAACAACTCTTATCGTACCACAATCTGGGAGGTCATTTTGTCTTTTCAGTTTGTCAATCAATTGCTGCTCGTCAATCGATTCCGAAAAGCCAATGATTTTCATTCTGAGAGGTGTAAGAGCCTCGATGGAGTATCTATCCGACAATAGCTGGTTTGCACAGGAAATCAGTTCGGCTGCTTTATCGTTAGTTTCACACTTAACCCAAATTTAACCATTTTTCGTTGGTGTGCTTCTTTCACAGAGAAAGATACAGGATCTAACTTACTGTGAATATCAGCTATGGTAACGTGGGCTGTTTGTTTTTGTTTTGGCTGAAACGTATCTGTCTGTTCAGTTCTCAAAAAATTCTCCGGTTTGTCGTTATTCGTTGAATACCTATACACCCATCGCATGGCAAACCGATATAGTGGTTCTCAGATTTTCATCAAAAGTGGTCATTTTCTTCAAACCATTTCCATTTTGGGGTGGTACAAAAAATCAATTTTTTCACATTTTTCCCAAAAATGACTTTTTAAAAAAAAATCATAACTTTTGAATCACTGAATCGATTTAGATTATCGACATATTAAATTAAAGCAAATAAGCTAGTCTTTTATACAAAAAATATTGAAAAAAATGGATTTTGTTTTCGTAATTATTGATTGTAGTCGTTTTTTTTTATTTTTTTCATGGCTTCGGACTAGAGGACGCTATATATTTTCATATTTTTTTTTTTTTTGAAAGCTGAGAACTTTCTACATAACATATCTCGATATCAGAGATGCTATTTTTTCGTTTTCGAGATATGATCTTTCAAAGTTAACCGATGGTTCGAAAAAAAATTTCCCTCCTTTTTCCACTACAAAAATTCATAACTTTCGAACTACTGGACCGATTCAAATAACATATCAAATTGAAGCTTATGAGTTAGTTTTCTTTCAAAAAATATTACTTTTGCGAGAAATTTGGATTTTCGTATTTGTAATTATCGATTGAGTTAGTTTTTTATAGTTTTCTCGGTTAAAGATAGAGGGCGCTATTTTTTAAAATATTTTTTTATGAATAACTGAGGTTATTTTTACATAATATATCCGAAAATCAGAGATGTATTATTTTCCGTTTTTGAGTTATTATTTAGCAAATTTAACATGTTTCAAGTCTTCGTTCAATATTCCTATGTGACTAGACTAGACCTATGCGCCTAGAATCCATTCTTCCATCATTTGCAATATTTTTTTCAAAAAAGGTAAGCTTATTAGCTTCAATTTAATATGTCGATCATCCAAATCGGTTCCATATTTCAAATACAGGTCGGACTCGATTATCCGGAGTATTGATTTTTTTTCACTCCGGATAATCGAGTCATAAAAAACGAATTTTCTCTCGGTAAACGTAATATAATTATGATTTGCACTTATTTATTAAACGGTTTTATCTATCTTGACCCGACTTTGTAACTTTTTAACTTTCGCTGTGCCACATTAATAGAAATTTAACCCCCTTCCTGTTGACCGATTGATCTGAAATTTGGAACACATCTTTATCTCTGGTGTCATTATAAAACTGCGTACTCCATGATCTTGAAAATCCAAGATGGCGGTCGATACAAAATGGCGGATTATGTACATATTTTCTCAAAATCCCATCAATATGGGTTTTCCCAAAACCCCATCAATATGGGTATCGAAAGAAAGGACTTGACCAGTAGAACACAATTATTTATGGAAAATGTAAATCAAAGATGGCGACCGCTATAAAATGACGGATTACATATTTTCTCAGAACCGCTTTAATGTGAGTATCAAATGAAAAGGCTTGACTAGTAGAACAGAGTTATTTATGAAAAATGTAAATCCAAGATGGCGGCTGCTACAAAATGGCGGATTACACAATTTCTCAGAACCCCATCAATATGTATATCAAATGAAAGGGATTGACTAGTAGAATACAGTTATTTAAGAAAAATGCAAATCCAAAATGGCCGCCACCACAAAATGGCGCCATTTTTTTTCAAAACCTTATCAATATGGGTATCAAAAGCAAGTTCTCGATTAGTAGAACATAGCGGATCATGAAAAATCCAATTCCAAGATGACCGCATTCCCCAAACAACTAATTACTTTTCAAATGGTTTCATTCAGTTTGACCTGTTTGTATGTATGTTTCAATGTTTGTGGGGTTGTCCCACAATCATAGAAAATTGACCCCGTTCCTGTTGACTGATTTATCTGAAATTTGGAAGACACCTTTAAAACTGCGCATTCCATGATTCTGAAAAATTCAATTTGGCAGTCGTTGAAAAATGGCTAAATGACTTGACTTGGAGAACACAAAACATAATAAACAAAATAAATTCAAAAAGGGTTGCCGCCACTAAATAGTCGACTATGTGTTTTTTGCAATGCCCTCAATATCAGTATCAAATGAAATAATTTGACTAATTGAATACAGTACATCATGAAAATATTCCGAAGAAAATTAGGTAAGAGATATACATTGGATTTCCATTATCCACAGTGAGTTGTTTCATCATATACCCCAGTCTCATCATAGCCCCAGATTAATGAAGGAACGGATGTGATCATTTTCTAGCTTTTAGTACATTGAACCGTTGAACTTAAAAAAAATTTTACTTATTTTACTTTCTAGTTTTTAGTAAATTATGATACATAATTAGTATACTTATCTACATTAAAACCATTAAAAAATTATTTTTTTTAATTTTTATTTCTTACCAAATTTTCTTTGGAGTATTTTGATGATGTACTGTATTCTATTAGTCAAATCATTTCATTTGATACCAATATCGAGGGGATTACAAAACATACATAGTCGACCATTTTGTGGCAGCGACCTTTTTGAATCTGTGCTGTTCATAGTGTAGTGTATTCTTCATGTCAAGCCATTCAGCCATTTTTTAGTGGCGGCCAAATTGAATTTTTCAAGATCATGGAATACGCAGTTCTATAATGACAGTAGAATCAAAGGTATGTTCCAAATTTCAGATCAATCAGTCAACAGGAACGGGGACAATTTTCAATTAATGTGAGACAACCCTACAAAACACTAAAACGCCATATGGCGCCATTTTGTGATGACGGCCATTTTGGATTTGAATTTTTCATAAATAACTATGTTCTACTAGTCAGGCCCTTCCATTTGATACCCATATTGATGGGGTTCTGAGAAAATATGAAATCCGCCATTTCGTAGTGGCCGCCTACTTAGATTTACATTTTTCATAAATAACTGTGTTCTACTAGTCAAGCACTTTCATTTGATACCCATATTAGCTATTCAATATGGAATTATTATACAAATTATTCCAAGTTTACGAAAATCAAAAACAAAATACTCCGGATAATCGAGTCTTAAATTCCGGATAATCGAGTCCGACCTGTATTATGATTTTTTACGAAAAGCCATTTTTGGGAAACGTGGAAAAAATGATTTTTCGGACCACCTTAAAATGAAAATGGGCAACCTACTAAACCAAAAAAAAAACACAGGTCTAATGTTTCGCGATAAAGAACAAAACTACCACTTTTCATGGAAATCTATGAACCACTATATCGGTTTGGTGTGGAATGGCTGTATATGAATATATTTAATCATTAGCGCTAACCCTGGTGACGTTAGTGAATAAAAATGAAAATATGGTCACCTATTGTTTGACTACGTCTTTTAGTAATGGCACCAAATTAGAAAAGTAAATAACGTTTTTTTATGAAACAGTTTTAACGCTAATAATTATTTTAGCTCTGATCGGATTTTTAATTAACGAAAATTGGAAGAATGCAAATTTTCCTATCCAAATGCAGCATTCGTTCTACAGACAATGCGGATAGATAAAATATTGCAACCAAAGCTCCGCCGTGTTCTATTCATTGGGTATAAACAAGTCATTCGCAATTTTAAAATGCAATATTCACAATTCATCAGACATCTAGCTACACCAGACGACAGCGATGTTTTCGAAATGACCATCCTCAAGGTGTTTAGTTTAGTTTTCCAAATTGTTTTTTCTAAGGCTAGAGGCGAATGATCTGATGAATTTGCCTCCATAATTAAAACATCATCATCAATGCTGATGTCATACACAACGGTTTTGCTCGATTCGAGGGAAGAATGACCGCTCGATTCTAGGGGATATCGCACAGTATGGTCAGATTTGGTTCGGTGGGGGCTCCACGTCGATTTGTATGCAGTCTGGTGGAGAGTGCGTCTTTATTATTGCATTACATCATATTGGGTTGGGGAAAAAGAAATGTCGTATATTGTCAATATATGGCAACACTTCAACATATCTTGTGTTGTACTTATCGCATCGGGTCATACTATACGGATATTTAAAGACGACAATCTGTGCTACAAGTGTCGTTTTGACAGTCTTGTGATTGTCCTTTTCAGTCTCAAGTTATAGCCCTTCAAAGATGGAGTCCACCAAGCAAGAAATTCGCCATATTTGACGTTTTCACTACCTGTGAGGTAAAACACCAACGAAGGCGACCGAAAAAAATCGTATAGTTTATGGACCCGATACTGGAATGATTCGCACAGCGCAGCGTTGGTTTGATCGATTTCGTTCAGGTGAAGTGGCTGTCAAAGATACACCCCGTACTGGTAGGCCAATCGTCGTGGAAACCGATAAAATCGTTGAAATCATCCAAGTAGACCGGCATGTGAGCACTCGCTCGATTGGCCAGGAACTGGGTATAGACCATTAAACCGTTTGGAATTTTTGCAGAAGATTGGATTCTAAAAAATGCTGGATGTATGGGTCCCACACGAGTTGACGCAAAAAAATCTTTTAGACCGAATCAACGCCTGCGATGCACTGCTGAAACGGAACGAACTCGACCCATTTTTGAAGAAGATGGTGACTGGTGATGAAAGGTGGATCACGTACGATAACCTAAAGCGAAAAAAGTCGTGGTCGAAGCGCGGTGAGCCGGCCCAAACCATCGCCAAGCCCAGATTGACGGCCAGGAAGGTTTTGCTGTGTGTTTGGTGAGATTGGAAGGGAATCATCCACTATGAGCTGCTCAACTATGGCCAGACCGTCAACTCGGTTCTCTACTGTGAGCAGCTTGACCGTTTGAAGCAGGCGATTGACCAGAAGCGGCCAGAAATGATCATTGATTTCCACCAGGACAACGATCGGCCTCACACATCTTGAAGTTGCCTTCTAAATGGCAACAAGTTTGCGAACAAAAAGGCGCATATTTGACTTAAATTGGATAATTTTAAGTATGTTAAATGAAGCGTCAAATTTCGATCAGAATTACGACATTTCTTTTTCCCCAACCCTATATAAGCGCGGACCGGAAAGGTTTTTAATGTAGACTATCATGACAGTTCTCATACACAACCAGCAAAACTCCCAGTTTTTTTCTGATTAAGCAAAAAGTAAAAAATCAGGCAAAATCAGGATCATTTTATATAAATCAGGGAAAATTGAGTGTTTGTCAAGATATCAGGGAGCGTGCTAAAAAGTCTGGGAAATCCTGAAAAATCAGGAAGGTTGGCATCTCTGGTTAGGACTGTACGTTACCATTAGCATTAGCATTAGCATTGAGCAAGTTGCACAATATCGTAGCTGGAACGAATGCAGAACTGTTAGTTAAAAACTAGCCTCCATCCGTTGCTGATGATTAGTAATATCTCTTAGATGAAGACATGGTTTCTCCAACAGTTAAGAATTGTCCTGGCCACGTCCTTGCAACTGCTAAGGAAAGGGAAGGAATGCTAGTTCAACATTTACTTAAGAGAGATGCAGAGAACTCTACGACCTCTCATAACTATTCCTATTACTATTACTATTACTATTACTATTACTATTACTATTACTATTACTATTACTATTACTATTACTATTACTATTACTATTACTATTACTATTACTATTACTATTACTATTACTATTACTATTACTATTACTATTACTATTACTATTACTATTACTATTACTATTACTATTACTATTACTATTACTATTACTATTACTATTACTATTACTATTACTATTACTATTACTATTACTATTACTATTACTATTACTATTACTATTACTATTACTATTACTATTACTATTACTATTACTATTACTATTACTATTACTATTACTATTACTATTACTATTACTATTACTATTACTATTACTATTACTATTACTATTACTATTACTATTACTATTACTATTACTGGTTAGGACTGTACGTTACCATCTACATTTAATCGTTCCGAGCCGTTGAAAGATTGAAACGAGTGCGAATCGGATGAAAAATTGCTGTTGGTTTGTTTTCGAGGATTTTAAAACATTTCTCATTATTTTTCCTCGTTTGTTGCATAAAAAAAACATTCTAATGATAGATTACATTTTGTACAAAGAATGCGTTGTAATACGTATAAGATTGATTTCCGCAAAGACAGCAAAATGTACAACAATTCAGCACTCCTCCTGTGGCTTTCCACCCGACCTGTGTCTTCGAACATGAAATGCCCATCACTCAAACTTTCTTCAACGCAAATGTTAACGTGTTGTCATCTTCATCATTAGGGTGACAAACTGTTTCTGATGGCACTCAGCGCTTCAACGCTCCAACACGGCAAGCAACACGAGGCAACAAGCACCAGCGGTAATCAACATAATTTAGTCTCTCATTAACTTGCATGTGGCTGATTCTCTTATCTAAATTTGATAATAATTTTATTATTATTTTATTACCGGATTGACCATTTGACTTTTGCGCCCGCGAAGCTGCTCACCGATTGTTCACTCTCTCTCTCTCTCTGTGTCCGGGCTGGCTACTTAGCCGCGTGATTAGCGCTCAGTGAGAGCCCCACATCTTCCGAGGAGGTATCGACAATGTCGGCTTCAGCAGCAGCACACACTTCAGGACACGGACTTCGAAACCGAGAGGCAGAGATAGGCATGCAATAAGCGGTCGTAAAATCGCGTTTTACGACTTTCCGTGGAATTTCGAGGTTTACGAGTGTTTTTTATCAATGCTGTGTATGGAAAATATGTGAGCAGACAGCGGTCATCATTAGTTAATTAGTTCGCATTTTTTTGTTCGTCGCCGCTGGATTGAGTAGTTACAGTTTAAAACGAGCGCTCCGGGCTTCGAATAAATTAGCGTCAACAGTAATATGTTTCGAGTATGTATCGGACTATTTTTGGGCAATCTCGAGAACAATATTACAGCACAGGATACTTTCACTCGACTGTTCGGTAAATAGGAAGAAGCCATACCCCAACATGGATGGTCAGTTTCGAAGAAAACGCGCTCGCATCGTCTGGACTGATACGATCATGAGAACCAACGTAATTAAGTTTGGTTTTTACGTCTTCGCGGAATGAGATCTCAGTCCGCTGATAAGCGGACACTCTTGGCAGCGCAAAAGCCACATTCAGGGGCATCTTAGGGGTGTTGATTAGTGTGGTTGAACTTGACAGAAAATGGCTTAATTTAGGCGGCAACGCTATCGCAGTTGATTGCGCAAATGTGTCAATTATTTTTTTTCCTGCTCACTCATAATCTCCGTACCGAATGGGACTAATTCTGCTGCAGCAGCTGTGTTAGCGTTACCGTTCGGACTCCAGCTTGTCTCTCGAAGCAAGCAGCACACACATATTTCACACGAACCGTTTCTCGGAACCATCTCTACCTGTCCATCCCAGAATCTGAAGAGAGATAGAGAGAGAGTGCGAGAGAGAGAGGAAAAAGGCCTAATCGATATCACAATAAATCTAATTCAGTCAGGTACTCTCACCAGGGGATCTTTGGCAGCGAACAAAGCCATCTCGTTAAATCCGGAGCGAGAGGGCCTTTCACACCTTTTCTCTGAATTGTTGGAAGGACAAAGCTAACACCTCGTACACCCTCGTATTTTTTATGTTTCATCTTTCGAAAGAAGAAGTAAACAAAAGCGAAACAAAGGCAACCTTCTGGTTATTCTCCGCAGTAATTTTCATGATTCAATCAATTATTTTATTAATCGACGACCTGTTGCTATTTGGGAAACAACATCGGCCAACAAAACGACACTATTCCAACAACGAAAAAAAAACAACATGCGATGAAATTAATACACCCCACAGCTGAAATGGGATAACAGTTTGTTGTGGAAGCGAGGTGCAGCGAAACATACCATAAAATATGTTTTTAATACATTTTAGCGCCGGCACCCAGCAGGGCGTTATGTGGAAAGTGGACGACATTAAGCCGAACACACTCAGGGATGGATCACAGCTTGTGTTGTTTTATACGCTGGCCATTAGAGCTCATAGGAAACGTATATTAATTTAGGGGATCTAATTTATGGCGCCCGCTCAACCTGGGGGCGTACCTGTTGCGTTGCGTTGCGTTGCGATGTGCTGGAGGAACCTTTCCCGAAAACAAATAGTGCAACGGGAACGTCTACCGTCGTTCAATTAGTGAATTTATGAGAGCAACAGGTGATTCGAGAAAAATTTCTGCTGAATAAAATATTCACTGCTGAACTTCGACTGCAGTTCTCACAGTGACCTACAAAACGATAAGACAAGACCTATTGAAACAGATTCTCGTCGTATTATTTTATTATTATTGCACTCAAAAATTAAAAAATTATACATTACAATGTTTTAAACGTATTTGAGGGAAAACAAAACCATTGTTTTCGGTTCTTCGGTATTGACTCCGTGAGGTTCCGGTACGTACGGATCAGAATAGTAGAACCATGCTTTCTAGATATTGCTCCACAGTTCCTTTGCTTGATTCCGAAGGGTCCACTGACTCTTTAAAAATCTGTCACATTCAGATCGAAGGAACGGGCCGATTATTGCATAACACCAGTCTATGATCCTGATAACACTTCTTCACTTCTTCAACTGACATTTTAACGGTATTCCCCATTCCGCATTACGTCTTCCATGATTTCAGTATAAGGGCACTGATACACTAATAATTCCTCCGCCATGTTCAAATGACACCATTTAAATTCGAAAGTCGATTTTTTTGTATTTTGACGTAGGACTACGTCTTACATTGAGGGTGCCAAATTCGAAAACAGGAAGCTTTTTTTGAAATAAAGTGAACGTTAATAACTTTTTTCGCTGCGAACGGATTTTAACGATTTGCATAACAATCGAATCGGAAATTTTCTAAGATTTGTTTGATATGCATTATACATTACAATCCCACAGTCTGTATATGGTTTGAATTGATGAAAATTGAAAGCATTCCCATTTCCCCATACATTTCTTCTGTCCATTTTTGTGCTTTCCCGAACAGAGCTGTCTATAACGGGCAACTTATGCAGCCGCTGGAATAGAAACAACGAAGGGGGGGTAGCGAAAATAGAATATTTGCGAAGTAAACTCCACCCTTGCATAGTAAGTAAGCTGTCGCTAGTGTATAACTATTGCATCTCCTCTGAGGAAAATTATCAGAATCTTTCTGTGCCCGAAACATCAAAGGTCGCTTATTCTGCTCGTTTTGTGTTTTATGTTTCCCCTCGAGCTAGCGAATATTTCATTTGAAGTGCATCTGACATTGCAATTAACAGAACCATCCGAGCCATGCAAAGCAGGCGAAAAAAGAGGAGAGTGCAATTGATTTTAGGTCGCTTCTAGCCATCAGTATTTGGCTTTGAGTGTGTTGCTTGTATTCGTTGCGCGAAACTTAGAACTTGTTCATTTCCTGTACATGTGAATAGCACACCTTCGATACTTTTACTTTATTCGTATTTGTTCTCGTTCTTCACATTTCGTGCCCTATTTATATTATTGGTCGCATAGTCATCTGAATAACCTAAAATTGCAATTGATTCTTTGGTCGGGTTCTTTCTCGAATGTTCGCTAGAAACAATACACTTTGTATAGCCAGTTCGTTTCCATGCGTTCCCTGTTTCGTGACAATTGAGATGTTATTGTTTACATGATTGTTTTGATTGTTGTGTTTCCTTCAATGGTTAGTATTTTGTGTCGTCCAATTATGTGTGATAAAAAGTTATCTGTTCAGTTGATTGTTTCCAGATATCTCTCGACGATGCGAAGATAAGTGACAATAAGTATAAGTGACCTGAACATATGCTTAATGGTGGTTTTGATTTCAGGTGCAGCATTGTGTGTGTTTCTAGTATGTTTAGTGTTTAGTATTTTATAGTATATTTTATGTGTTGAATAAAGTGTTTATGAATTAAAGAAAATGTGTGTTGTTTTTAATTCCTGCCTGTCTGGGCCGTAACAATCGTTGCTTCTCGAAATGATCCTACAAAACCACGCAAGCCTTTAAACCTTTTTAGGGTTGCCGGAACTTTTTACTAAAGAGTTATTTATGAAATTTCGACGTATTCGCAAATAACATCCGGAATGATAAACCAACAAATTTCAAAAAAAAAGATTGCTTAGTCCTACGTCCTAAGCGGTCGTGTCTCGGATACAACCCCTCGATTTATTTTTTATTTGGCGGAAATTTTGCAAACGATTTCTGTATGACCAAAAAGGACAGTTTGTATCATCGATTTTCTATTTTGACTCTAGCCCTGCTAATGAGAAGGGCCTAAACCAAAATTGCAATTCCGCAATGTTTTTGATTTTTATTGAGGTCATACAGAGAAAATGTGCACTGTTAAAAAATGTTTTATTTTTATTTTATTTCGTAAATAACACTTAAAACTCAATTTTCTCAAAAGGGTGTCGTTGGTTGTTTTTATTTTTTAGTGGACATCAAATGAAGTTTATTGTACAGTGGGTCAAGAATGAAAAATAATAAACAAAAAAGTTATAATTTAAAAAAGTGGAATTTTTGAAAACTGTTGAACTGATCTCTATTAATGTTTTTTGACACGATTTTATGAAATGACGCAAGATTTGCAATAAAAAAAGATGCACATTAAATTTATGCTAATTGCTACCGTTCCCAAGATACAGTGATTTTGAAATGAAATTTACTAAAAACCACCAGTTTTCGGTCATTTTCGGGTTTATCCAAACATTATATTTCTATTTTGAATAATTTTGGTTATAACTTTGTAGTGCAAAATTTGCGTTAGAATGTTATGTACCACAATGAAGCTCATTTATTTGACATTTTTTCTTTTATTTAACGCCTTAATGTTTCAGAACAAATTGGCCAACTAACCCCACATACGGGTCCAACACTCTGTCCAACTTCTATAAGACCAGGTGACGATCTTGCTGCTTTTTTTCGTTGTAAACAAACCATGCTTCAATTTATATGCTAGTTTGTAGGTATTGGTGACTACCATACACTGCATGATTTTCATATGTGTGTATGCAAGCGCTGAGCGTAAACGAACGTTTTTGTATTTTACAAGTGTCAAGTTTCTATAAGACCAGTTACATCTTCCTTGAGCTTGAGCTTGGGTAATTTTCGTAGTTGCTCTCCGTGATTGACCTGAACCTACCAAATTGCACAAAGAACACACAGAATGACGCTTGGGACTAGCAAATCATTCTCGTTGTGCAATTTTCAGTGATTCGAGCTTTAAATGCCGGCCACGTCTCTATATAACCAGTTACATCTTCCGATGTTTTAGTTGTTTTGATCAATAAATCTGGAAAATGCCGAAGCGAAAAGTGCTCACGGGGAGAGAGAAGAAAGACAAATCGATGCATTTCACCAATAAAATGTTGGTATCAGTGAAATTTCTCGTCGGATTGGACGATCCCATCAAGTAGTGCTCAATTATTTGACGAATCCTCAAGGGTACGGTAAGAAGGAGAGAGCTTCACGTAAATCAAAGCTCTCTGACCGGGATAAGCGGGAAATTGCTAGAACAACTTCGAATACCTCAAAATCGCTTATGCAAATAGAGCTCTTTACTCGGGAGAAAATTCGTCAAGTTTTGGTAAGAAATCGTCACATAGAGAGGGCTTAAAGGGTTAAAGCTCCTTATCTTACACCATCTCACATCGGAAGACGTCTGAGTTTTGCATGAACCGACAATGGGACATGGTATGTTGTGACAAGGAATGTTATTCGAAGAGAATACATTTAGCTATATACCATAACGAAAAGTTCTTCAATATATAGGTTATTTTAACTGACGAAAAACGATCAATTTGGATGGTCCTTATGGTTTCAACGGGTACTGGCATGATTTGCGGAAGAAGGAATAGAATTTTTCAACCAAGAATTTTGGTGGAGGTTCGTGCATGGTTTGGACGGGATTCTGTGCAATCGGAAAGCTCAAGATAGCTTTCACATCATTCGTGAATTACACACATGTTCTGCAATCCTCTTTCCTACCATTTTTGCGTGGATATCGTCAGAAAAAAATCACATTCCAGCAAAACACTGCTTCTAATCATACCAGCAAATAAGCAAAACAATGGATTAAGGACCAAAAACATAATTTTTTGAACTGGCCGGTTTGCTCTGCAGACTTGAATCCTGTTGAAAATCTTAGGGGAGTCCTTGTACGCAGAATCTACACTAAGGGAAAACGGTAAACCAATATTGGAGAGCTCAAGGTCGCAATTTCGGAAACATGGAACAATATCGAGAAATCTGTTCAGCGGAATTTGATAAATAATATTCCAACACGAATTTTCCATGTTATTAGCCGAAATGACAAGGTCTCCAGTTATTGAAATGTAAATGAGACAATCGTTTGTTAAATAATGATGATGGTCCCGCCTCCTTCCCCTACAGAGATTTGAGCAAGACGAGTTATCTAAAAGATAATTTAGTAATTTTTTTCAGCATTGAAATCAGTTAGGCAAACAAAAAAAAACGAACTGATTTAATTTACAGATTTAAGTTAAAAAAAAATTGCAATGTCAAATGACAATACTCGGTCATGTCCGCAACAGAGCCGATACGGTCCCGACGAGGCCCTTGCAGCCGAGTGGTCCACCAGAGCACAAGCCCAACCGCCAGCCTTGTATTGGATTGACTATGAATATCCTCATCCAGAGAAATCGAGAAAATTTCCTTAATGAAAAATTTCTAGACCGGCACTTAGAAAACTTTCAATTTAATATCCTTTATATCTGTGTTACGCGCGCGACACTCAAACTTATGTAGACTACTTTTATTTCTATTTTTAACTAATATAATATAAAACAACAAAATAAAAATTAAAATAGTCCATCATCACCAGGGTCATGACGGACATAATAGAGTGGACATAAATACAAATTAAAAAAAAGATAATTTAAAAAATTAAGTAGTTTGCGAAATATAATCCGTTCAAAAAAACTTCGTCAGGTTAATTGAAAATATTAAAAAACAAAATGCAAAAAAATCCCACATTAAATTATCCGTTCGTATAAAACTTCGTCAGTAACAATCTTCGTCATAAAATTTAAAAATATATCGGTCGGCTGTTAATGAAACACAGCTTTCACGTGTGAAATACAGTGCCTCTTAAACTCTGTAAGTGTTGTTGCACGTTTAATATGTCTTGGCATCGAGTTGAACACATTTATACCTTTTTTTTTATATATAAATTCGTTTATTTTTACAGGCTCAGTTACATAAGTTTAAAGGAGCCGAAATCTTAAATATATTTTTAAAACTATATATATGAACAATTTTCTTAAATCTATGGTTAGTAATGTGGGAAACCAATTACTCGCGGTGGACTCGAGATTAGAAGGGTGACATATTTTTCTCAGGAAAAGGATGGGGTATAAGAAAATTATTACAATGTTGATAATCACACACACTCAATTCTTAAATCTATTCGTACATCTATTGTGAATTTACATTTCATTCTCCTGTTTATAGCAAGCGGACCAATTACTCACAAAGGAAGAAATGGAGGGTATAAGGATATAAGGATAATCACACACGAACATCGATAGATTTAAGGAAAACATATATTTGGGACATGTAATCAAGGTCTAACCGAGCCAACACATCTCTCACCGGCACATTGGGCTGCCTTCCTCTAGCCCGAAGGGAGTTCTCTAAATTCGATCTGGCAACAAAATACACCTCACACGACCAAACAACGTGTTCGATGTCGTGGTAACCTCGGCCACAACATTTATACCTTTGAAATACAACGAATTTGGTGAAGCACATGTCAAGAAATTGGGTGTTCTCAATTCATTCGCGTTTCTTGTGTTATAACTGTGAAAGTCACTTCCTCTTTCAACTCGATCACACAAATATCGAGGCAGCAAACCTTTAACTACTTTGAAAATGAACACCATAGTTAAATAAACAATCCTTTGCTTCACGGATAACCATTGCAGAGCGTCCAACATTAAAGATGAGGAAGTGAATCTGTTACATTTTAGTATCAACCGCATTATTTTATTTTGCAAACGCTGTAATCTCGATATTTGTGTTTCATTGGCCAGAAATAAAATGGAAGAGCAAAAGTCTAAATGAGGAGAGATGATTGATTTGTATAGCTGTATTTTGCTGCATATAGTTAAATCGTTTTTCAATCGGCGTAAGATTCCATACTTCTTGGCAATTTTCTTGATGACATTGTCAATGTGAGTGTTGAACTTGAGTTTGTCATCAATAATCACGCCAAGATATTTAATTTCCCGAACGCGATCAATAGTCTCATCATCAATAACAATAGAGACGTTTTCATTTGAACGATTTCGCGAGATTACCATGTATTTCGTTTTACTTATGTTCAATTTTAATTGCTTATACTTCAACCATCTACTTAAAGAATGCAAATCTCCATTTAAATGTGACGCGACCTGGTTTAAATCATTAGCTGCAATGAATAATACAGTATCATCGGCAAAAAGATTGATATCACAAAATCGTAAAACTCGTCGCATGTCATTAATGTACATAATAAATAAAATGGGCCCTAATACACTTCTTTGAGGTACTCCAAGATTATTCCCTACGGGGCTGGAAATGAAATCCTTAAAAATAGTCCGTTGAGTTCTGTCATACGATTGTTCTGGTATTAGCAAAGTGTTATGATTTAAATATTCCAACAGCTGGCCTTTAACAACTAATTCCAATATTTTCTCTAATGTGTGCAACATGTTAATGGGACGAAACTCTTCGGCTTTAATCGTTCCAGCAACCTTTTGAATAGGGACTATCAGGGATTCTTTCCACACCTGAGGTACATGCCCAGTTAGTAAAGATTTATTGATAAGGTCCAGCAAGATGTAGTCAATAACATGAAAGCAATCTTGAATAACTCTAGCATTAACACTATCTACTCCAGCCGTTTTTCCTAAAGAAAAGCAAATAGTTCTAAGTTCATTTAATGTAATTGGGTGAAAACTTTCAAAACTACAATTACTATTAATCGGCTGTTTTATTTCATCAGGTTCATCGACCAATTCAATAGATTGATTGATCAATGAAACACTATTGACAAAATAATCGTTAAATTTAGAAGCTATTATCTGTTCAGACTGTTCAAGTGTGCCATTAAAAGTTATGGATCGCGGTTTGCTATTATTAGGTTTCAAAAGGGATTTCAAAATTTTCCATAACTCTTTGCTGTTGCTTTGATGCTGATCAATCTTCCTCTGAATATATTCACAACGAGTTTTCTTAACAGATTGTGAATATCTATTGCGCGCGTTCGTGTACATATTCCAATGATTTTTATTATTAGTTCTACGAAATTTATTGTACCACCTGTCTCTCTTACGTTTGAGACGCAACAGATCCAAATTGTACCAGCTGTTCGAGTTTTTCACACATACAAACTTTTGCGTAACTAATCGATTAGTACACGTTTTCAAGACCTCAGTTTGAACAGTTGCTGATTCATCTAAATTACTCGTCCCGAATGGAAAATCCAAGCTTCTCAACACAAGATTCGAGACGGCATGTTTCGAATATTTCCTCCAGCACTTTAATTTCACAAAATCATCGTTATTAACGAAATTATCTACTACATTAATAACTAAGGTCTCATGATCGGTTATTTTTAAATTTGTATCAGTGACAGAGCAAACTGTATCAAAATTGGAATAAACATGATCAATTAAAGTTTCACTGTGCCTGGAAATACGCGTAAAATCATTTACTGTTTGTTTTAAATTGAAAAAATCTGCTAAACGCTTTAAATGGTTTGAATTATGGTTATCTCGCCAATTGATATTGAAATCACCAGCCAATATATTTAATATGCTGGAATTAAGGAACATTTCTAGCCAATTTTCTAAAATTTCAACAAAACGTTGGACGCTTGAGCTTGGAGAGTGATACAAAACACCATAGTTACCCATCTTCATGCCACGTTCAACTGTAATGCCCAAAAACCAGTTTCCATCAATAACTTCGTTGAGGCGAATATTGAATTGAACTGATTCTCTGACATAAATAGCAACACCGCCAGTATGTCTAGAATGTGATAGACAAGCAGCAACATTATATCCCGGAATACTATACTGATCAAACGATTCTATTTCAACGGTGTGTGTTTCCGACAAGAATACCAAAAGTGGACGCTTTTCTTCAACAATCTGACGTAAAGCTACGTAGTTTGTTGACAGTCCCGCAATATTCAAATACAAAATATAATATTGGTTCACAATTCTTCTGGAACCTGGTTGCTATTTATTGAAAGGCAAGCTGCTTTTTTTCAAATCAAAAAGTCTGATAGACTGAACATTCTGAGCTAAATGCGGCATGATTGACGTCCAAATTCATTTTCCGTTCTCTATTTATTTTCAAATAATGAACGCATTTCAATACAGTTGACCTGCACTCAGATGTCTTGTGTTTCTGACTACACCTAGAGCACGTTTCACAATTTTGTTTGCAATCCGTGCTCTTGTGTCCAAATTCTCCGCATTTGAAGCAACACATTTATCGCGGGGACTACGGAGCACCGATCAAACCCGACATTTACTTTTTTCGCATTCAATAAACTATTGTATGTGTTAACATCTATTTCATAGGAATTTTTCATTGATATTACTTATGAATTTTAAAATGGTCTTATAGAAACTGAACAGCTGAAATTATCATATTTAAGCACAATAAATAAACAAACAACTCTTTTGAACGGAATGGACATTAAATATACTTTATTCTAAGCATTCAACAATGTATGAAATTCTTGAAATTCTGTTTGTGTCGCAATGGAATAGAATCAGGGTGCTCTTATAGAAGTTGGACAGAGTTTATAATAGGCATGTTCTCTTTGGTCAAATAATAAGCGTTTTTCCATTAGAGGATTCCTTCATTATTGATTAATTATTGAAATCAAAACAAAAACAGTTACCAATATAATGTTGTTAAGTAAAAAAACGAATTCCCATCTTTTTCCTATCTGAGAACTACACAAACATATTCAAAAGTCTGGCTCGACTTGGAATAGTAGCTTCCGGCTTTTAGATCAATAGCGTGGAATTCCGTTGTTGGAAATTAATCAGGCGATCTTTCCCAGCAATTTCGTCTCTCTTCCGTGTATCTGGCATCAGAATCCGGAACTTTGCGGCGCACAACTAGAGATGTCAAAATTTTTCGTTTATTCCATTACCGATTAATCGTGAGGCCATTTTTAAATATTCGACTCATTGGAATAATTGTCTTTCGGTGTTCGATTAATCAAGCGAATATTTATTTCTTGTAATCAAAATGAACAGATACTTATAATAAAAAAGATTATGATGTCATAATTTTAAAAGTTACATTAAATATAATTTTAAAATAAACATGGAGCACGATAATGGTTTTTGAATGAAATGATAGTATTGATAAATTTACCATTTCATGATTTTTTTTGCGGATAATTGAAAAAAGAGCACATCATGAAAATGATGCACAATATTTTTATTGCACCAACATACAATTTTTTCTGTTCAAAATTGCCTGTTCTTCGAGTGTTGCTGAAATAGCAGATTTGTTTGAAAAATTCTGTTGGTCCCTATATAGGCTGACCAAATAGTTCATGATGGAAAACGGGTCACGTAAGCAAAAAAAAAAATATACTAATTGAACCGGCGAACTTCGTCCCGCCCAAACAGATTTTCTATATGAATATATTTGAACATACACGTTTCTAACTGAGCGATCTTTTTAATCCCACAACTAAAAACTAAATACTTGAACTAAAAATATCACTGTAGAACATATGGTAATTATTTCGCCTTAGCATCTACGGGCGGAGACGAACACAACAAAATGAAACAACTTAAATCGGACAAACCGTTCTTGAGTTTTGGCCATATTTGATGATTGATTTCCATTTATATAGATACAGAAGTGCGTTACTCCACCTGAAAAACCATTGCCATTAGACATTGCATCTCTGTTCTCGAGGTTTGCACTAAGCAACACATTTGACGATAAGTTTTTTAATTATTTTGTTTTAATTTATGGAGTGAATGATACCAAGAATAAAACCAAACAACTAAACATTCTTAGATGTACTAGTTTTGTTCTCTATAGCGAAGAATCCTTTGATGACTAAGCGACTGTACAAAGAAGATTATGATTTTTGGAAATCTTATCATATAATTTGTCATACTCCAGATCCATTTTCTGTTTGACAATTATCGTAGCTTTAACGGTGTCAATATTGAATCGTTACTTTTTCGTTGTCTACATATTGTTCATCATAAAAAAATCCTTTCAACTGGTGCGGTATTACCAGGCATATACGAAATATATTCAGCCAGCTTTACGGATTCCTTACACTCTAGAATTTTTTTTTTTCATTCCTGAAAATATTTGCGTCGATGGCTCATAATTGGCACAGAATCTTTGCTCCATCTGTTTATCTAATCAATTTCAATCACTTCAATCATTTCTCACTCACCAAACGAAATGTTTTCATCTATATGAACAAAAAGTTTTTTACTAATGCTACTTTGAATCTCAGACCATTCTTCTGTGTTTTTCTTAGAATAGCATAAAAATAATTTTACAGTTTACTCCAACGCAAAAAAATACTCAGTTTTAAAAAAGTTAATCTCCTGTATTCACCTCACTGGTCAAAAATACTTCATCCTCTCTATGTTTAGAATTCTAATAAATTAATGTAAAGTTAACAGCAACTCCAGCAGCATTCTCCCTCAACAACGCCAATGAATGTTCGAAAGATAACTATCCGCTTTCTTGTTAAAAAAAAAACACGGGTTTTCAAATAGATCGCATAGTACAACCATTCATTTGTCTTGTGAAAAAAAAAATGGAACGCGATCCGTCAAAAACACTAATCCTCTCAATAGAGGGTCAAAAAGAATAGAATCTTGTGTTATTATGCTAAATACCAAATACCAAAAAAACCAAAATTCGCTGAAAAAAAAATATTTCAAAAATTAAAATTCATTTTTCTCAAAAACGTGTTTTTTAAATTTTCAAAAAATTATATGAATAGCTCTTACAACTTCCAACAAGTCGTCCATGCATCGGAAGATGGGCACTTTTACTGGGAAAACATTTTTGTAACAAAAACCTATTCATGTTTTCTTTGAAAAAAATACAGCTAATCCTAACTTTGTTTAAAGTCAAGATAGCAAAATGTATTCTACAAAGTTTTAGATCTTATTGAAATATGAACTTTCGTCGAAGACGTCAACTTTCTATCATTTATAGTTTCTGAAATATTTTTGTATGGAGACACCTAAAAAATAATATTTTACCCGTTACATTTGTGTGTGTAAATTCTCGCGTTTGACATGTTCTTGACATGTTTCTGGATGGAAAAAAGTTAGCAGAGCATGTAAATCGCAATGGTTTATACATACAAATGTTACGAATTAAACAATTTCGTGAAAAATCAAAATTTTAGCCCTTTAAAAAGGGTAGTCAAAAATTTTTTTTAATAGTTCGAATATCCAATGTTTCTTAAAAGACACCTACAACGTTTCGCTGCTATCTGAGATGGTGCTGCCAACGGCCAGTCGAGTTGGCATGAAATTCGTCATTTATAGAATCATTGACCACTAGTATGGTATATTTTCCTTGGCACTCTGAATTTGAATACTGCAACTTTAGTACGGGAGCATAGTCCACCTCCTTCGTTGTATTCATATTTTGATTTCTTATTATTCGATAGAAAATCACTCGATTAAAATTACAGATATTCAATTACAGGACCGAATCGATTATATACAGTTTCTGATTCCTTTTCACTGTATATAATCGAGTCAAAAAAAAATTTTTTATTCTTTTTTTACATATGTTTTTCGTTTTTTTAATATAAAAGAGGAATTTGAATTTTGATTCATCTCCTTAAAGCCAGAAAACACCTTTCTTACATGAAAAAAAAATGATCCAGATTCTCTCAGGAGGTGATAGACGATCATATTTGATGAAAAAAAATCCTTCTACGCATATGTTCGAATTTTAACAATGAAAGAGTTATAGAATTTTTTTATTTGTTTTCGGACTCTGTTGCCTCAAACTGTCTCTACATTACAAAGTACGCTACGGAAGACGATTCCGCTGCTTTCATTTGAAAATTTAGTACAGGATATAGTAGTGAAACATCTAAGTTAGTGGAATTTAGGAACATTTTGGATGTGAAAAACTTAAAAGTTGATAATTTTAATGTGTTATTATTAATTTCATCTAAAAAATTTATATTAAACTAGATTGTTTCTATCAATTGAATCGAAGCTCTCTAACCGCACTACAATTTGTTCTTTGACACCCAACTTCTATCTTTCTTGATTTCGCTGCAATATCGATATAAAAAATTCCTGGTGAAAACTCAAACAAAATCTTCAAAAATCACAATGTTTACCCCATTGTACATGTAATAGCCACTTAAATTACACCTCAACGTTGAAAGGTTACATTTCTTCTTGAAATAAGTCATATTTGAAATAAAAAAAAATATTAAAAAAAAATATCGAGTCCAAAATTGTATATAATCGAATCACATATAATCGAGTCTGCATATAATCTAGTGTGTATATAATCGAGTCTAACCTGTATTTGAATTAATCGAACGATTAACCGGCGACTCTACACCCAAACTAGCGTTGGCAGAAAATATGTCATCTTTGGCAGAAATTTCTGCTGGAGAGTCAAATGCGCCAATACATGGCTAATGATGCTACAGCAATTGTTCAGTAAATACGTGATAATATTACACCTAATTATAAAATGAAGTTGGGAAGTGTCTTCTAAGAGTAAAAAGCGCATGGAGGAGAACAATATCTATCTCGGTCTAGGTCGTGTGTGTGGCAAAGTATGCGGAAAGCTTATTTGTCTTTTGTTTCGCTCGCTCGTATAAATCTTATATTGCTGTACCATGTATATTATACAAATGCTTACCAGTATTTGTGAGTCATGACATTTTCTGTTATGTTATGTCTCATTTAATGTCATAAATCGGGATGACAAAACATGAGCTAAAAATCAATTTTGGGTGCATGATTGGAAAGATTGCAGAAAGACGTTTAGTATATGCAACTTTTTTTCGGGTACACTGGAGTCGCTTTTTACGCGGGGGATACGTGCCGCGTAAACAAACACCGCGTAAAAGAAAACCGCGTAAATTCCAAAATCCGCGTAAAAAAACCGCGCAAATTCCAAAATCCGCGTAAAAATAAACTGGGTGATATTCAAAATCCGTGTAAAAATCTAACAAACAGTGAATTAGTAGTTTAAAATGCAACCCATACTCTAACAACTGATTACCTCAATTTTTTGCATGCTACAATCATGCTATGTGTATCTTCTTTTAATTGTCAGCTACTAATCATAATCATAATCTAAATTCAAACTTATTTCGTGAAATGTCACATCAATTAGCATATTGAATTTTTACGCGGTTAATGCGAGCCGCGCTGAAAAAACCGCGTAAATTTCGAAATTCGCGTAAAAAAACCGCGTAAATTCTGAAATCCGCGTAAAAAAAACCGCGTAAATTCCGTAATCCGAGAACGATCATGAGCTCATAACTCAGTGCCCTCAACTGACCATCTTTGCGTGTTATTCTAGCTACTATGTCCACCGACAATCATGTGATCATAATCCCAGCTCTTTACATTACGCCGAAACAAGGCGACATGTGTATCTATAGAATAGGAATACTTGCTGAATTGCTCAGAAAGTGTTTTTTAAGAGTAAAAAGGAGAGCATAAAGGAGATCGATATCCATCTCGATCTGGGCCGTATGTTGCAAAGTAAAGCGTGCTTATTTGTAATGTGTCTCTTGTTTCGCTCGCTCGTATCAATCTTATATTGCTGTACCATATACATTATACAAATGCTCACCATTGTTTGAGACATTTGACATGACATTTTCTGTTATTTTTAGGCTCATTTAATGTAATAATTCGTGACGACAAAACATGAGCTAAACATTAATTTTGGATGTAGATTCAAGTTCTCTTTACTCTTAGAAAACACTATCCAACTTCATTCTATAATGATGTGTAATATTATCACACATTTATGCAACAGCACCAGTGGCTAGTTGGATAGCGTGATCGTCTAAACAGCCTTGCATTCCAGTTTTGAAAATGGTGCTTTTATTGTTCATTTCACCCTTCAGCACACGGAAAAGCATTTTTTTTCTGCCGAAGATGAAATGTTTCCTGTCAACACTAGTTTGGGTGTAGACTTAATCATGGTGTTCTCTGATGCTCGGCTTGGGCAGTTTAACGGCTAATCTCGTAACTTGTTTCGATAGTTACAATTTTACATACAATCTATTTAAAAAATCGTTTCTTGAGACACTGTCACCTGATAATTCCGTTAGGAACAGCGAAGCATTCAATACAACCAAAGCAACACAAAACTATTCCGATCTAAACTCAACTCAAATTATCCAAACCCAACGAGATGCGGATCAATTAGTTGCGATCGGACGTGGTTTCCCACGAACAAGTCGTACCCAATATTATTTATGCAAAGTGCCAAAAGGTGACTAACACACGACATGAGCCTGTCTGTCAGCCGACATATAACAAGAGCTAACTTGCCTCCCTCACTCGAACCCAAAATGACAGCGTTGAAAAAACAAACAAAGTTGCAAACATTTGTCTACCCATAGCTCGGTCCAAATCGGTACCCCCGGCCTGTACCGAAAAGCGCTAATTGGCCCGCAAAGCGATGGGAATAAGTTGTAATCCATGCTCTCCGCTTGCCATGCTACATTCAGACAACGACAACTGAAATGTTGTCGTCCACCCCCCACCCCCCGTAAAGGGGGCCTTCCGCCCCCTTTACGTCACCATAGAACCAAGCCGAGATCAGTCTCCGAACGCTTGGGGGACACAACCAGGCACAAATTACCATGCAGTGAGTGAGTGAGAGCGCGCGCGAGAACGGTTGCTGGGAGCGGCGGGAAATAAGATTGATTTCGATGATAATTGAGTTTATTTGTTGAATTAATGTGTGTTTTTATTAAACTTGTCGCCTCGTTTTAGCTCCTAGCGTGAAGTTCCCGCCGCTGGTCAAGCGCTAAGCGCACGCGGGATGGATAATCGAGGGAGTGCTAAGCGAACCCGTCGAGTCTAAAAACCAAAATTAATAGGTAATCGTTTCTCATGTGTTCTGCGCGTGAAAATTTAAGCGTATGTGCGTATGGGAGGCTCAGTGGAGCAAGGCAGTGTCAGCGGGGGGAATAGTAGCGATTAATCCAGCGGAGTTTTAACGAGGGTGGAGAAAAATGACTTGCGGTTTCCACTCAGCAAACATTAGTGGTCTTTTTTGGTTAAATTGAATGTGACGAATCGAAGAATCGGAGCTGTTTGAATCTCTCGAGTAACCGAATCGAAGTGGAAGGTTTTTCCTCGTTCATTTCATAGCCGAATCATCCTGAACTTACGGGGAAATGTTATGTCCTCCGATTGACGACTTTTTGCAAATACTTTTTTTTATTCAAAACTCGATGACTGTATTTGCAACTTGCATTTCCTTATGGATTTTGATTGAGAACGCCGCAGAATCTGTATATTCAGTAATCACACAGATAGAATAATCCAGAGTCAAGCCAGAATCCATAAGGTCGAAGTGCACCGAAACGACTCGAACGATTTTCAAGAAATTATGCACAGAAAACTTGGTAGGCATGAGAATAGGACGTAAACTATATGAGGGGTTCAAAATGACTGGGGTGTAAGTGACATCATCGATTTCTCTACATCGACTTTCTCGTTTGGTCATAACTTAGCTGCAAGCACATTCCCAGCTGCATTTGACAATGTGGAAGATAGGTCAGAGCCTCATCTGTTGGATTCTATATCAAACTCAAATTGGAACGTTTTTGTAGTTAAGTTATTAACTAAAGAGAAAGTTGATGAAGACAAATCGATCAAATCACTTACACCCCTTTCATTCTGAGCCCCTCATATATTAAGCTGTCAAAAAAGTCCTGCGGTATTTTTTTTGAATTTTCATTTGTTCATAAAATTAGTTACAATCATCTGTTTTAAGTCAAATATGCGCCGTTTTGTTCGATGACTTGTTCCCAACGAGATTCCAACTTCATAATACCCCTGTTATAGAAGCTCGCTTCCTTATTGGCAAAAAACTCGGATAGCCAATTTTCACAGGCCTCTTTTGTGGCTAACTTCTGACTACCTAGCTCGTTCGCCATGGACAAAAACAGGTGGTAGTCACTTGGTGCAAGGTCCGGACTATCGAGCGGATGCAAAAGAACCTCCCATCCGAGCTCTCGGAGCTTCTGGCGCGTCACCAAAGAAATGTGTGGCCTGGCGTTGTCCTGATGGAAGACAATGCGGCCTCTGTTTATCAAAGATGGCCTCTTCTTCATGAGTGCTACCTTCAAGCGGTCCAGTTGTTGGCAGTACAGGTCAGAATTGAGCGTTTGGCCATAGGGAAGCAGCTCATAATAGATTATTCCTTGACAATCCCACCAAACACACAGCAGAACCTTCCTGGCCGTTAATGAGGGCTTGGCCACCGTCTGAGCCGCTTCGGCGGGCTTCGACCACGACCGTTTGCGCTTCACGTTGTCGTAAGTGACCCACTTTTCATCGCCAGTCACCATCCGCTTCAGAAACGGGTCGATTTTGTTGCGATTCAGCAGCGATTCACATGCGTCGATACGGTCAAAGATGATTTTTTTGCGTCAACGTGTGTGGCACCCATACATCGAGCTTCTTTGTGAATCCAAGCTTCTTCAAATGGTTAATAACGGTTTGATGACTTATCCCCAGCTCTTGGGCGATGCTACGGCTGCTACTATGCCGGTCGTTCTCGGCTAATTCAGCGATTTTGTCGCAATTTTCGACGACAGGCCTTCCGAAGCGTGGCGCATCTTCGACGACCTCTACACCAGAACGAAAACGTTGAAACCATCGTTGTGCGGTGGAAATGGAAACTGTATCGGGTCCATAAACTGCACAAATTTTATTGGCAGCTTGAGATGCATTTTTGCCTTTGTCATAGTAGTACTGTAAAATATGTCGGATTTTCTCTTTATTTTGCTCCATATTTGCGACACTATAACTCACGAACGACTTAACCAAACAAAACACTGTCAAGGACTATATTATAGCGCGCAAAAATACCTTTCCAACAAGCTATAGTATGATACAATGAATACAACTAGAACTACGGGCTTACAACGACACCTTGCGGAAATACCGCAGGACTTTTTTGACAGCCTAATATTTTTTTGCTAACGTACCCCGTTTTTATTCCTGAACCGTTTGGTCAGCCTATATATCAGACAGTTAATTTACTTAGAGGTAAAAAATGAAAGGATCCAGGATTTTTTGAGTGAAAAGCTGAGCCACCGGGGAACTCGGTAGCCAAGGTGTAATACTATATCGATGATTCGGAGTACAGAGGTTCAAACGTTTTATTTTCCACTTTGAAGGCACAGTAGTAATCCATTTATCGGTTATACATCAAAAGGCAACATTTCACACCATCACACAGGGAAAAAGCAACGTTTTAATCCGGATAGCGGAGTCAACTCCAAACATCGAACTACTCCCCAGAAGCACACATTAAATCTACCCGCCTGGGAATGAACAGATTTACCAGGCTCAATGTGTAACTATAGGAGCCCCCGTGAAACTTAATTACCATTCCATTGTTCGGACAATTTTCCCTCGCCCGACGAAGAGAAGTTACAAAATGGTACCTAGTGAAGGAATTGCCTAGCCGCGGTAAATAATTGGATAAGTGATGTGGCCAGTCACAACTGCTGTGGCGCCAGGGTGATAAAATTTAGGCGTTCACATTCGGCTCTCCAATTCCACTCGCGCGCCAGGCATGAGGCGAAAATTGAAGCTGATTAAGCCCATCAAAGCACAAGTAATGGATTGTGTTTCGCCTGGGGGCGTTTGGCTCTATCCATCCCCTTTGTGTTACCTGAGACGACTCAAGTCGTTGTCGTCGTCGAGGAGTCGTCTCATGGAAGTGCCGGATAGTTTTACCAGCGTGTAGTGAGCCAAATGACTGCGTTCGGAACGTTAATCACTCGCCGGACAGGGCATATGCATAACGCACGCGCTTGTATTGCTTGCGGGTCAATTCGAAGGCTCTGGTTCGGGTTTTTCGGGGTTCAATCCCGTAACCATTCAGCTCGCGTGAGAATATTCACACAGGTTTACCACTTATTAATTAAAACATCACGGAAAATAAAGTTCCCTTCAGTCGCGAATAAATCAACGAGTTACGGTGGAATATTTATGGTTAAAGTCGAAAGCCCAGCATGGTTCCCGCCGGATTCGAGCGAAACGAGGGAGAGCGGAAGCAGTTCGAATACAACGAAAGAAAATCTTAAATGTGGATGCTGCACACTGCATGCTTTGTGTGTTTATCTGCTACGATGCGATGTTCATCCTGATACCCAATCATCATGGGATGAAAAGTGCGTGTTCCGTGAAATTCCACGAGATTCCGAGAACAGCGAGAAATGAAAAAATACGATACAAAAAGGATATGACCGGTGTATCGATTGTCTAGAAAAATCACATAACACTCAGTAAATTCGTAGTATGAAATATACTTCTATAATACTACCTTCAATATATTATACTTATTTTTCTGCTCAATTGCTATAAAACCATTTTAAATTTCAGACCTCTAAATCAAGTCGTTTTAAAAAAAGCAACAGTTTTCAGATTTCATTTACCTTACCGTTTCAGTTGTTTACTTGTAAAATTCGGTAGGTCAAACTGTTTACCATATTTTTTTTTCTCAGTAACTAAAGTTACTTCAGAGCAGGATTGCCATAATAAAATCTGTGTTTTTGGTCTCACAAAATCCTCTTATCTGTGTTTTTTCTCAGAAAATCTGTTTCAAAATCTGTATCAACCCTTTTCGGTCGTTTGTATGCTTTCAGCCACCACAGCAAAAAAGTATACTAATATTATAATTAATGCAATAGTGTGTCAGTTTTCTAAACGAATTTTAATGTCTTGTGTACTTATTCACGCACCAAAACGGTGCAACTATGAATAATAGAAAACGGTACTCTTTATAAACAAAAGTTGTCATCCATGCTTGAAGAAATGATTAATAGAAAACTCCATTTATTATTTTTGTGATACATGTGAAATGTATCAAACAAAGAAGAATTATAGCAATTTTTTTAAATATAAACATTAAAACATTGCTTAGTAATTACTTATCAGAAGTTTACAAAAAATAAAGGAATCTTGTTCATTTTTCATAATCTCACAAAGTTATACATCACCGCCTTTTTATTTAAAAAAAAATGCAACCAGTTCGACACACATGTCAAAATTTAATACGGACGCAAAGGGTTAAATTTATAAGTTCAATCTTGAAGCATAATTTTAGCTTCAGTATCATTGATTGGCATACTTATTATGAATTTGACGATGTTGATGGTATCCACGTAAAGATTCGTATTCACTGTGCTTTAGTAGGAAAAAGATATACAGTGTTATTTATTTATTGTAAAGCTAGCCGATGACGCAGACTTTTGCATCCTTTCACCTTAGATTGAACAAAGGAAGCAGCATTTCACGCTCCATATGAATGTCAAAATGACTCTCATTCAGACTGATTCGAATGCTATATCAATAAAATTGGTGAGAAGGGAAAAAAATATCATTGAGATTAAGTCATAACTAATATTGGATCGTTATTTTGAAAAATCTGTGAATCTGTATGAAAACCAAAAAAAAATCTGTAATCTGTATCTACAGATTTTTTGGTTTCAAATAGTCTGAAAAATCTGTATAAATACAGATTATTCTGTAGATATGGTATCCCTGCTTCAGAGACGACTTGCAATAATGCTTCTGGGTTATTTGAAGCAGCTTCTATTGTTTCCCGCTTATCTCGATTGGAGAGCTTCGATTTACATTGAATCCTTTTAGTTTTTCCGTATTTTACAAGATTTGTTAAATGATTGTGAACTACTTGATAGAATCGTCCAATTTGACGAGGCTTTGATTGGAATTTTTTCATGGTGGAATGATGTTGCTCAGGAAGGGTGCCAAATCGGAAAATAGATAATGTTTTTATGAACAATAGTAATGTTTTTTTATGATTTGCAGGAGGCGATCTGGCGTAGTGGTAACATCCATGCCTCTCACGCTAAATGTCACGAGTTCAATTCTCACTCCCGACATTCTTCCAAAAATGGAAGTAAAAGTGACGAACCAGCCTAATGAGTTGAAAATCACTATAATACAGATAAAAAAAAAAAATATGATTTGCATTCCAATTGAATCCAATTTTTTCAAAAATTTAATTGATATGCTTTACATTCCAACACTAGCCTGTTAATTAGTTTAAATTGATGAAAATTAGAAGTATTTACATTTTCTTATACATTTATTCAGTATTTTTTATGTGCTCACCTACCCGTAGCGTCAATAAGGAGCAAATGCGAATACTACTGTGAATCATTCGCAAGTGAAACGGTCACTCGAAATGCAAATGCAGAGAAAGAAAATACTGCCACATATGAAAGGACACTGTGGAGAGAGGAAATACATATTTCTATTTAGGTTCCGCCCAATGGAAACTCATTCACACAGATAGAGCGTAAAAGCAGAACATTTGCAACATTTATATTAACAAGTCTGGCTCCTACCAACGGGCGGTCAATTTCACTTTGGAGGGTCGATCGTTCGTCGTGTTGTGAATGTAATCGTGGTACGATTTTATTCGCAACTTCAAATCCAAAATGGAACTCGATGAAAACGTCGGTTTTTATGCCGTCTGGCGGAGAGCACTTGTGTATTTCTGACCACGATAACTGGTATAGCCGTAACACCAAGTAGAAAAATACAACGCTGGTGAAGCCTGCTCGGTATATCGCCCTCTCGTGTATTATTCTCGCGAGGGAAAGAATGAATCATGAATCAACCATCGTCCGCTGATTCTACAAAACCACGTCTCTTTCCACACCACTAAAACTTTCTACTGTAGAGTTATTTCTAAACTTCCGCATTCCGAAATGATATCCAAAGTGATCAACAAGCGATTTGAATAAAATAATTTCGAGATCATACATCGAAAATGAAGTTGTGTCTTAGACACAACCTCCTATAATTTTTCCACGTAACCAAACTTTTTCCTTTGGTATCTTGCAAACTTCATATCCAAAGATATGAAATAAATAAACAATACAAATGAAACACTAATTTCTGCATTACTCGAGAATTAATCTAGCAAACGAAACCAAATTAGGTATATGGAGGTTTTAGGGCGCAATAAATGTTTTCACGGTGGTTGGACACTCCACCCCCCTTTCTACAAATGAAGCATACATTTCGGCATAACTCAAGAACTAATCGAGCAAATTGAACTAAATGTGGCATGTGGAGGTTTTATGGGGAAGAAACATTTCTAAGGTGGTTCGACACTACTCCCCCCTCTCTAAGGGGTGAGGGGGGGGGGCTATGCTAGTAAAAAGTGCCCCCAAACCAAATCACCAGCTGTATGGAAAATATTGTATAGGGTACTAAAAAAACATTTTGGCAGTAGCAACATATATTTGAGTTCTTATATGGTACATCATAGGATCTATGGTGAAAAATGCACCTTTTCGGTTTTCATCACGCCATTCTCAATAGCTTTTTGACAAAAATATGGAAAAATTACTGAAAGTACATCTTACTAACGTGTATCGATAAATATCTTCAAACAATTTTTTCATCAAAAATGTAATAATAAAAAAATTAAATATTTAGAAATTTTGAAAAAATTATAACTTTGAGACCCACTTCTGCTCTAATTTTTATTTAAATTCGTTCGCATGTGTCTTTTTTCTACATTTGGTGCAATTTTTTCCTGAATTTTTAAGAGCATTGCGAGACACAAACATAATTTTCTTCATCGTCTACATTATTATTTTTATTTTCTTGAAATCGATTTTATTGTATTCGTAGTTTTCGATTGTAAGATTAAAATAAAAAAATTATAATAATTTGGATTTTTTAAGTGTTCTTCTCATTAATCCGAATGATCTTTCCACAAGGACTTTTTTTTCTCACAGAGCTCTATCGTACTGCTGACTCCTATGAATTTCGTAAACCATCTAAATACAATGTAAAGATAATCTAATATATTTTTAGACATGAGAAAAAAAATCTTTGTACAGCGCAATGCTTTAAATATACCGACAAAATTTAGACATACAAAAAACCAAATTTAAATAAATATCAGAGTAGTACTGGGTCTCTAAATTCAAAATAAACTAAAAATTCCCGAAGGCCAAAAAAAAATTTTTTTTCGTGCAATCCTCTTAAAAATTTATGAAAAAAATTACCCTGCATGTGGGGAAAAACAACACATACGAATGCATTTAAATAAAAATTAGAGCAAAAGTGGACCTCAAAGTAATATTTTTTTTCAATATTTCTAAATGCTTGAAAATATATATAATTTATTTTTGTACAGCGAAAACCACTCTAATTCTGAAAAAAAATCACATATACCTAAAATAGACGTAAGAAGAAATTTGAATACAAACTAGAGTAGTATTGAATCTCAGAATCAAAAAAAAATTGAAATTTAATTTAAAATAAAAATAAAAATAAATTATTTTTTTTATATTTGATTTTTTGATGAGAAAATTGTTTGAAAATATTGATCGATAAACCCCAGTAAGATGTACTTTCAGTATTTTCCATGTTTTTGTCAAAAAGCTATTGAGAAAGGCGTGAAAAAAACGAGAAGGTGCATTTTTCACCATAGATCATATGGTGTACCATATAAGGACTCTCATATATGGTACTACTGCCAAAATGTTTTATTTGGTACCCTATATATATTTCCATACAGCTGCTGATTTGGTTTGGGGGCACTTTTTACTCCCCTACCCGGCCAAACCCGTTGGAAATATAAAAAAAAAATTTTTTGTACCGCGCAACACTGAAAAAATCTGAAAAAATCACACATATGTAGAAAAGCCGTAGGAACACATTCAAATATGATTTAGAGTAGTACTGAAACTCTAAATCCAAAAAAAAATTCAAAATTTAAATTTTTTTTAGTACTTCAATTTTTCATAATTTTTTTTTGTATAATTTTTCTTAATACACCGTAGTAAGATGCACATTCAGTATTTTTTTCAAATTTTTATCTTGAAGCTTTTGTGGATGGCGTGAAATAACCGAAAAAGTACGTTTTTTACTATAGATCCTATGTTAAACCACATAGGGGTTCAAATAAACCCCCAAAATTTCTTATTTAACTCTATATATAAAAATGTTCTGTTCGTTTGTGTACGCGTCAAAAACTCGAAAAGTGCGGAACCGATTGAGCTCAAAGTTGGACACAATATACAACCTACTTCAAGGAGTGTTGTAATGGCATAAAAATTGGAAAATTGGAAGAATGATGAAATGATGTTATATATGACTGGAGTGCGTTTCTGGAATTGAGATTCTAATGAAAATCGACTATTCAGCAATGAATATGTGTTCTATGTGATGGAAACATCTTTTTTCCACGTGTTAGCCAAAATCATGAACTGAAATTGTGTTTCGAAGTGATTTAAAATTTATCGATTTCCCTCATCTATATATATATATATATATATATATATATATATATATATATATATATATATATATATATATATATATATATATATATATATATATATATATATATATATATATATATATATATATATATATATATATATATATATATATATATATATATATATATATATATATATATATATATATATATATATATATATATATATATATATATGTATATATATATATATATATATATATATATATATATATATATATATATATATATATATATCTATATATATATATATATACAGGGTTTTCCAACTTTAAATTCCGAAAGTAAATTGAAGTAAAACACACTTAGAATTCGAATTTCGATGAAACTTTTATTTCAAATTAAAGTTTGGTTTATGCCATTATGTGTGAAATACAACATCATTCAAATGTCCACCTAGGGCTTCCTCGCACACCTTGATCCGGAACAGGTAATTTTCGATGACTTTTCGGCACATATGGGGCGGTATCTCGGTCATAACTTCACGAATGTTGTCTTCCAAATGTTCAAGAGTTTGCGGAGAGTTGGCATAGACACGGTCTTTCGCTTAACCCCACAAAAAAAGTCTAGCGGGTTCAAATCGCATGATTTGGACGGCCAATTGGCATCACCAAAACGCGAAATTATGCGTCCCTCAAATTTCGTTCGCAATATGGCCATGTTCGGTCGTGTGGTGTGGCACGTGGCGCCGTCCTGCTGAAACCACATGTCATCCGTATCCATCTTCAATTTGTGGCAAAAAAAAATCGGTTAACATGCGGCCATAGCGCTCACCATTCACAGTTGCCGTCCCGCCGTCCTCATTTTCAAAGAAATACGGCCCGATGACTTCACCAGACCATAATGCGCACCAAACAGTGACTTTTGGCGGATGCAATGGCCTCTCAACAATCACGTTTGGATTTTCTGAGCCCCATATACGGAAATTTTGGGTGTTCACATAGCCACCGAGCTCGAAATGTGCCTCATCGCTGAAGAAAATTTGATGCGAAAATTCAGCATTTGGCTGCTATTGTTCGTTCACCCAATCGACGTATGCCCGACGCATTCCATGGTCACCACGCTCTAATTTTTGTACCAGTTGGACTTTATATGGATGTAGGTGCAAGTCCAAATGCAAAATTCGCCACAATGATGTGTTTGACAAGCCCAATTGGTGAGCACGTCGTGGAATCGAAACATTCGGGTCATTCTCCACACTGGCAGCAACAGCAGCAATATTTTCGGCCGAACGCACATTACGATGATGCACAGGTTTCACAATATCCGCTACGGATCCAGTTTGTTCGAATTTACGCACTACATTAGCGATTGTGATCTCTGTAGGCCGTCCATGACGACCAAAATCCGTCCATAATGCTCGAAAAACATTTGCCGGTTTTTCATCATTTTTATAGTATAATTTAACAAAATTAACACGTTGTGCGATGCTAAAACGTTCCATATTGTAAAATGGCAGACATTCAACTAACGATATGACGCTTTGGTTGACAGATATGCCAAACGGTTGTCAGCGCAGGGCTGTATACTTTCGGAAGCCCGAAATGGAAAACCCTGAAATGTTCTGTTCGTTTGTGTACGCGTCAAATACCCGAAAAGTGCGGAACCGATTGAGCTCAAGCTATGATATAATATACAAAACAACCAAACACATCTAGGAGTGTTGTTACAACATAAAAAATTTAAAAATTCAACTCAACCAATTAACCACAATGTGCCACAGCAAAGCGTGGCAGGGTACAGCTAGTATTCTATACAATATTTGCCATACAGCTAGTGATTTGGTTTGGGGGCACTTTTTACTCCCTTACCCGGCCAGGCCCTTTCTGCATAACTCGAGAACTAATCAAGCTAACGAAACCAAATTTGGCATGTGGAGGTTTTAGGGTGCAATAAATGTTTCTATGGTGGTTCAACACTCGTCCTCCCTCTTTTAGGGTGGGTTGTCATGTAAACGAAAAACGAATTTCTGCATAACTCGAAAACTAATCAAGCAAATGGAGCCAAATTTGGCATGTGAAGATTTTAGGGGACACGAAATGTTTCTGTGGTGAATAGACACTCCACCCGCTCTCTAAGGGGAGAAGAGGGGAGGGGTCTTTATTCTATCATATCTTCTGTATCAGCATTTATTCCATGTAACGGAGAAACATGTTATTTGCAAGTGGTTAAAAAATCTAGAACGAGAATTGTGTCTGAAAATAATCTGATATTTTAATGATGAGTTTTGGTAGAAGTACTAGGAATTTTATAGTAAAAGGTAAATTCAACGGGGTCGATTAGAAGATAAATCAATGAACAGTTCTGCAATTGGACTCATAAACTTGCGCTTAGTAAGAAAACGTGAATGTTTAAAGGTATTGATAACAAAAATCAAATTTTGGGCGGGACAAAGTTTGCCGTGTCAGCTAGTAGCATATATATTAGGTCGGGGAAAAAGTTATCCATTATTTTCTCAGTAGCTGGCTTTAGTGATCAATATTTCGCGTAATATCGATCATACACTTTCAAGTTTAGGCTCGTTGTAGAGGTGACAAATCGTGATTGATTTGAGGTGATTGCAAATCAAAGACAAATCGTACTACAAAAAAGTATCGAAATAATAGTGTAGTGTTGAAACGAATATATCATGCTTGAAAGAACCTGTGTTGATGGGTCAATTCGAATTGTTGCCAGTGAAGTCGTTTACAGGGAGTCATCACCATTTCTTATTTTATAACACATGAACACATTTATTCATACGCAAAACAAAATCTCGATTCGTACCTGCTTGGGAAGCTAGGATAATTCACCTCGAAACCCGCACAAGACTGCTAAATCTTCACATCAGAATAAGTGGTTACAATTTCATGCACCATTTTATCGTTTCCACGTCGCGCTGAAAACCGCAACGTAGGCTCAATATCCGCTAACGCTGCAAGCTTTGTAACAAATATTTGTTTAAGACATCGTTTCTTCTCCGCTGCCCTGCGCTCCCTGACGTGCTCCCCCGCATGGTCATAAGTATTCATCATTTATGAAAGTGATATTTCAATCGTTCACATAACCATAGCTCTCATACGCTTCACCTCGCGCGTGTCTACTGCGCTCCCCCTCAAGACAGCGCAGGAAGTATGAGTAAATTAAGCGGAGCTTGGTGCAAACGCGTATGTACCAACGAGCGGTATGAAGCTGTGGGAGAAAGCTGAGAGATGCCGCACTCGGAACGCGCCTGTTGATGAGGCTTAATAAGTTTGAAATATTTGTATCCGAGCACTTCGGGCGAGCTCGGACGGACGGAGCTGACAAGGAGCTGCAGCGAGAAATGGAGAGGAAAATCATTAGGACCTCAGCCCCTCAACACGACGGGGCGATACACGGGACACAGGTACTGGTACGGTGGGTGAGCGCAACGGAGGGAAACAGGGACGACAACGAGCAGTCAACCCGAGACAACGAATGGTTATAATTGAGATGTATTTTTAATTTTGGTTCGTTTTTACATCGAAAGACGTGCCCGGGAACAGCTGGATCTCGTTTATTTAAATTGTATTGTTACTGCCTTTTATTATTCCAATTTCTTACGTGATCGGCGGACCCGAGATCCCCTGCTGTCGTCGCATCAGCCCCGGGTCGAACGTGTGAAAATGGTCGGTAACTCGAGGAAATGTCATTTGCGAGGTAAATGTGCGCGATTGAAACTGCTCAATCGTCGGTACGCGATGAGATGTGCTGAAGTTGACACAACGGTATAATTGAATTTGAATCGAGAGATGCTACTTTTCTACTTCCATTTCAGGATGTACATTGCATGTGGGACTTGACAATTTGGCAAACCTGAACGTTACTGCATTCCGTTTCATAGTTATAGAACCACGCTTTTTTAGTTTACAGAGATATACAATATCTCGATTGAAAAGATGTACATAGGGTTGGGTTTAGTAGCTATCTTCGTTTATAACAGGGTTTCTCAAAGTGGTCGATATCGACCCCTTGGGATCGATTTCGGTTTCCCAGGGGTCGACACAAACGAAAACTTATTTTGGGGGTCGACGAGGTCTAAACATCGACCCCTATTAATTAACACAAGTTCTCATTTGAAACATTCAAGATACTGTGTAAGTAGTACTACGCGAATCAACTTGTTATGAGAATGACTAATATTTTAGTAGAATATCTAACTAATCCATTATTATTGCGAAAAATTCAAAATTTTATTTGAGATATTTATGAATGTCCGATTTGTGTCGAATATGCACCGTTTTGTTGTATATATTATTGCTATTTTAAAGGTTTTTTCATAATGTCTCTCTCATAGAAGTTTTAGTTCTTATAGGTGAAAACAATAGTGATCGATTTTCAATCGATTCATTTTATACCTTTTATTGTTTTGGTCAGGCGCGAAACATTCAAAAGCAAGGGAAACACGTTTTTCTGGGAGGCGATCTGGCGTAGTGGTAACATCCATGCCTCTCACGCTAAAGGTCACGAGTTCAATTCTCACTCCCGACATTCTTCCAAAAATGGAAGTAAAAAGTGACGAACCAGCCAAATGAGTTGAAAATCACTATAATACAGATAGAAAAAAAAACGTTTTTCTAAACTATAGAACCAATTCTAAATTAATCACTTCTTCATTAAGTTAACTTCAATTTCGCATGAATTACAGCATGTTAATGATGCGTTGGTCCTCCATCTGAGGCAGTTGAAACAACATATTCGGCAGGCTTTCAACCAAGCTGCGGCATGTTGAAATGTGTATTTCATTCCACGCAGATAAAACTGTTATTAGGAGATCTTGAATAATTCCAAACCGCTTGCTATTTGCAAATACGTTCCGTACGTATCCCCATATCTTCACTGTCCAGAATCTCAACCCCAATGGTTAGTGAACCGTCTTTTATGAACTGACACGTTATCCAGTTGGAGCACCCAACCATTACGATGTTTTCGGTGAAAAAACAACAACAACAACTCCAGCCTGTTTATTTGTTTTTATGGAAAATCAAATTGAAGCCAGTCCACTTTGGGAACATTCTCCTCAAATTTAATTTCTGCCATTGGGAATGTCTGAATGATTCCCAATTATTGGTTCACAAATGAAAAAAAATAATAAAACGCCCTTTCACCAAGACAGTCGATTACAACAGTGCACAAAAGTGCACAAATTACAGTTTCAATTGTTCTTTTAATAACCGTGTTCTCAGAGTCTTGCCTCATTGAATAAAAAGAACGCCTAAAGAAATGGGTAATAGATAGAGCAGGGTGATTCTGAACCGTTGCATTTGGTGTGAATTTTGTAGATTAATTAGTCCTACCAACTTTGCAACTGCAGTTTGTAGTAGCGTTCCCTTATGTTTGTCAGTCACAACTAGTGCAATATCGGTGGCCTTATAATCAAGGGTACATCAGAACGGAGCGAATAACTTCATCAATAAGATTTTGCGCACCCCATGCATTAAACTGCAGTAAGAAACCATTGTCAACCCTGCGATTGCTCAAAAAAACAGGTACACATATAGTAGAGAACTTTGTAACGTGTCAACGAGGGTTCTGAAATCTTGTTGATAGTGGATACAAAGGATACAAGATGAAGAATTGATTGGAAGAAAACTCATGCTGTCTTGAATCGAAGGCCTTAATTATTATTGTTTCGAGTTAAATAGATAACAAAAAATGTAGCATGGCTCCTGTGTCAGTGTAATTAGTGACATCAGAAATGGTTATAAGAATCATAGTGAAACCTTCTGGTTTATTTCCCATTCTGATTGGGGGATTTGCTATTTGACATCAGAATTTCATCGTTGGTGAAAATGACCCAAAAATGAAGAGTAAACTGTGTTTTGGCAACATCCCCCTCTGCAGGGTTATTGGAAACGCGAACATTTTAAAGCTGGTTCCTTTCAATTCGGTCGATCCATCAGATAAGGAAAGGGTGTGCTAGGAACGTTGTAGGAGAAGATGGAAGTAATACGAACTTGTTAGGAATTGTATTCCGGAACTGAACTTAATATTTAAAAAAAATATAATCAATAACTCAATATTCAATAACTAAAATTTGCACAAGGAAAATCAATACCGAAACAAGGATGGGATCTTGGGATCGATTTCGGTTTCCCAGGGGTCGACACAAACGAAAACAGATTTTGGGGGTCGACGAGGTTAACACAAGTTCTCATTTGAAACTTTCAAGATACTGTGTAAGTTGTACTACGCGAATCAACTTGTTATGAGAATGACTAATATTTTAGTAGAATATCTAACTAATCCATTACTTTTGCGAAAAATTCAAAATTTTATTTGAGATATTTATGATTGTCCGATTTGTGTCGAATATGCACCGTTTTGTTGTATATATTATTGCTATTTTAAAGGTTTTTTCATAATGTCTCTCTCATAGAAGTTTTAGTTCTTATAGGTGAAAACAATAGTGATCGATTTTCACAATCTTCTCTTGATTCCAATTTTTTATCACTCAGGAAATTTCGCAATGCGAGAAAAATGTGGTAATTACAGGTTTGGACTAAATTTTATTTCTTCCCAACCATCCTCCCGATTTTCTGGGGAGTCAATATAGGCATGTGGGGCCTTGCGTTGTCCTGATGGAACAAAGCACTTCTACTGTTGGCCAATTTTGGCCGTTTCTGGCCGATCGTTAGCTTCAAACAGTCTAGTTGTGGTTTGGTTTGGTGTGAGCTGCTTCACCATGCTGTGACCACGAACGTTTTCGCACAATATTGTCGTATGTGACCCATTTATCATCCCCAGTCTCTATCCGTTTGAGAAATGGGTCGATTTCATTCCGTTTGGCCAAGTTTTGGCAGATAGAAATTCGATCCATCATATTTTTTGGTGCTAATTGATGTGGCACACAAGCACCGAACATCTTTGTGAATCCAGCTCTACGCAGATGGTTTAAAACTGTTTTCTGGTCGATCTTCAGCTCCTGAGCTATGCTACGGTCAATTTCGATTTTTTCTGTGATTTTATCGACAATTTCGACGACAGGCATGCCTATGCGAGGTGCATCTTTAACATCAAAAATGCCTGAATGTAATCGACAAAATCATAATTGCACGAAATTAGCTGTTACAGTATCGGCACCATAAAAACCATTTACAGTATCTTCACTTGGCTTGCCTTTTCACCTTTATCAAAGAAATACTGTAATATGTACCGAATTTTCTCTTCATTGACTTCCATTGTTAACATCCTACAACTCACAACTGAATGGAACAAACGCAAAACAGCAAAAGGTTTTTTTTAATGTCAAATGTCACCATGACAACGGAAATAACCTTGAAATTGTTTGATCGATACTTTACGAGATATCGAACACTACAGCCATCTATCGAGTAAATAAAGGATTTCTTTTTCCTCAACCTAATATTATTTTCGTACTTTTAAAAACCTTAACAAGGCTCATCGCCATATGTTCATCAATTCGTACAAGATTGGAAAACCGGCAAGTAAAAAAGCGTGAACAAGTTCGTGCGAGATAATGTACAAGATGTGTACATTACGATATAATGTACAAGACTTTCAGACACGATTTGACTTGGGCTATATTTGACACATATACTCGATTTAATAGTAGGCAGTCATGATCAAATTCAAGTCGAAACATGCTCCTTATATTTTACTGTATAACAAGCTTGCACTTAGATCCCAAATTCTGAAAATCTTATCTTTGAAGTACAGGGTTTTCCATTCCGGGCTTCCGAAAGTATACAGCCCTGCGCTGGCAACCGTCAACCTGTCATAACTGTCAACCAAAGCGTCATATCGTTAGTTGAATGTCTGCCATTTTACAATATGGAACGTTTTAGCATCGCACAACATGTTAATTTTGTTAAATTATACTATAAAAATGATGAAAAACCGGCCAATGTTTTTCGAGCATTATGGACGGATTTTGGTCGTCATGGACGGCCTACAGAGCACACAATCGCTAATGTAGTGCGTAAATTCGAACAAACTGGATCCGTAGCGGATATTGTGAAACCTGTGCATCATCGTAATGTGCGTTCGGCCGAAAATATTGCTGCTGTTGCTGCCAGTGTGGAGGATGACCCGAATGTTTCGATTCCACGGCGTGCTCAGCAATTGGGCTCGTCAAACACATCATTGTGGCGAATTTTGCATTTGGACTTGCTCCTACATCCATATAAAGTCCAACTGGTACAAAAATTAGAGCGTGGTGACCATGGAATGCGTCGGGCATACGTCGATTGGGTGAACGAACAACATCAGCAAAATGCTGAATTTTCGCATCAAATTGGATCATGTAACTTGAACCCGCTAGACTTTTTTTTGTGGGGTTATGCGAAAGACCGTGTCTATGCCAACTCTCCGCAAACTCTTGAATATTTGAAAGACAACATTCGTGAAGTTATGACCGAGATACCGCCCCATATGTCAGAAAAAAAGAAAAGTCATCTAAAATTACCTGTTCCTGATCAAGGTGTACGAGGAAGCCCTAGGTGGACATTTGAATGATGTTCACACATAATGGCATAAACCAAACTTTAATTTGAAATGAAAGTTTCATCGAAATTCGAATTCTACGTGTGTTTTATTTCAATTTACTTTCGGAATTTAAAGTTGGAAAACCCTGTATAAATGATTATCATACCACTTCGTTCAGCCGGCAAAGAGTTATTAACGATCAAAACCTTGCACCTCTGACGTATCCTCTTGTTTCTGAAGTTTTTAACTCACACGCCGGTACAGAAATGAAAGACGTAATCCTAAATCAAAATCCATGCCAAAGCCTGCTTAGTACTGTGCAGTTTTCTTAATGCATATTGTGAGAACGCTTTGTGAAGCTTCATCGGAGCTTGGATGATAATACACTCATCTTTTCATTTAATTCAAAAGATAACGAAGTGATTACGTAGCTAAATAAAGTGAACTAAAGTAAAGTGATTGAAAAAGAATTTACAAAATGCTTAGTTCACCTGCGCGTAGCGTAATCAGGGCTCTCCATAGTCATAGTCCACTGAGGATAGTCAACTGACTATCTGACTGACTATATCCGTATTCAGTTGGTAATGACTTTTGGCAGTTTCTCCGTCAAAACAACTAACTAACATACTTTTTTGCTGTTTTTGAAAAAGTAACAGAGAAGATACCAAAACATGTTGCAATATTTCTCTATTTTTTTTAAATAACTCCAGAAAACTTGTTACCGAAAAGTTATAAATGTTCGATTCTCTTTGTTTTCTTTTTTCGCGACGACAGATTTTACTAAAAGTATTGGGGATATCCTAAATTTACAAATTCCTCAATGAATAATAAATCGCTACAATATCACAGCCATGGTAGAAGCCAATGCCGACGATGCAAGAAGAGTTCTTCACCTTCTGCACAGATGAGGAGCTTAACACGTTGACTGACACCGAGTTTTCGATCAGAGTGCGTCAGTCACCGGTGACTGACAGTATTACATATGATAATAGGGGTAACTAATATATGCATATAAGCTTATAAACATTTCCTTTCGAACAAAAAGACCTTCCACTACGATAAGAAACGATGACCCTAATACGTTTAAAAATTTTCATAGAGTCGCTATAAAACCGTCGCACTCAACGTGTTAAGCAGAAGCTCAACCAATGCTATCAGAAGTTCTTCTTGCATTACTCTTGATATTCACCTAATTTAACGTCTATTTACTTTGTTGAATTTATAAGACCTTTATAAGACCGTGATAACTATATTGTCACACACATAAATATTCTTTTCACTTCACTTGGAATATTATTTCAATATTTTGCTTACCCAAAGACTTCTAAAGGTATCTGGCAATACTCCAATTTTTTTTAGGTTGCTAGAAATTTACGATATTAATTTGCGAGTCATGTTCATGTAAAAATGCAACAAGTTAATAAATTTTTCACAGTTTAGTTTTCGGTTTTCATGCGTTTTTTTCAATTTTCATGCAGTTTTTTCAATAAAATAAATGGCGTATTTGATGAAAAATTAAAATTTTCAATTCTTTCTTTGTTAGTCTATATAAAAAAAAATTTCACTGCACTAGAAATACTGTTTAAATTTTTGCATAACCAAATGCGCAATTAAGTGAGTTTACAAAGCAGCGACAGTGTAGTTGGGTTTAACGGACAGTAGCAACTATATTGTCACCCTGTTTCAACTGTTTCAATAGTTTGTTTTTTATCAAAGTAAATATGTGTTCTTCCTCATGTAGGGATTATGTTCTCTGAAGTTTGAGTCGATTCCTTGCCTAGTTTCCACGGCTTTATAAAGGGTTAGTGAACAGCAAAGTTTTTCAATTGTTGAGTATTTCATATGATTGAAGAAGTTTGTCTATAGGGGTCTGAGATACCACTTCATTCTGGAAAAGGGTTCTCTTGCCTAAAATAGTTTGAGAACCCCTGGTTTATAAGATTCATTTTATACCTTTTATTGTTTTGGTCAGGCGCGAAACATTCAAAAGCAAGGGAAACACGTTTTACTAAACTATAGAACCAATTCTAAATTAATCACTTCTTCATTAAGTTAACTTCAATTTCGCATGAATTACAGCATGTTAATGATGCGTTGGTCCTCCATCTGAGGCAGTTGAAACAACATATTCGGCAGGCTTTCAACCAAGCTGCGGCATGTTGAAATGTGTATTTCATTCCACGCAGATAAAACTGTTATTAGGAGATCTTGAATAATTCCAAACCGCTTGCTATTTGCAAATACGTTCCGTACGTATCCCCATATCTTCACTGTCCAGAATCTCAACCCCAATGGTTAGTGAACCGTCTTTTATGAACTGACACGTTATCCAGTTGGAGCGCCCAACCATTACGATGTTTTCGGTGAAAAAACAACAACAACAACTCCAGCCTGTTTATTTGTTTTTATGGAAAATCAAATTGCACCAGTCCACTTTGGGAACATTCTCCTCAAATTTAATTTCTGCCATTGGGAATGTCTGAATGATTCCCAATTATTGGTTCACAAATGAAAAAAAATAATAAAACGCCCTTTCACCAAGACAGATCACCGTGTCATAAGTCGATTACAACAGTGCACAAAAGTGCACAAATTACAGTTTCAATTGTTCTTTTAATAACCATGTTCTCAGAGTCTTGCCTCATTGAATAAAAAGAACGCCTAAAGAAAAGGGTAATAGATAGAGCAGGGTGATTCTGAACCGTTGCATTTGGTGTGAATTTTGTAGATTAATTAGTCCTACCAACTTTGCAACTGCAGTTTGTAGTAGCGTTCCCTTATGTTTGTCAGTCACAACTAGTGCAATATCGGTGGCCTTATAATCAAGGGTACATCAGAACGGAGCGAATAACTTCATCAATAAGATTTTGCGCACCCCATGCATTAAACTGCAGTAAGAAACCATTGTCGACCCTGCGATTGCTCAAAAAAAAACAGGTGCACATATAGTAGAGAACTTTGTAACGTGTCAACGAGGGTTATGGAATCTTGTTGATAGTGGATACAAAGGATACAAGATGAAGAATTGATTGGAAGAAAACTCATGCTGTCTTGAATCGAAGGCCTTAATTATTATTGTTTCGAGTTAAATAGATAACAAAAAATGTAGCATGGCTCCTGTGTCAGTGTAACTAGTGACATCAGAAATGGTTATAAGAATCATAGTGAAACCTTCTGGTTTATTTCCCATTCTGATTGGGGGATTTGCTATTTGACATCAGAATTTCATCGTTGGTGAAAATGACCCAAAAATGAAGAGTAAACTGTGTTTTGGCAACATCCCCCTCTGCAGGGTTATTGGAAACGCGAACATTTTAAAGCTGGTTCCTTTCAATTCGGTCAATCCATCAGATAAGGAAAGGGTGTGCTAGGAACGTTGTAGGAGAAGATGGAAGTAATACGAACTTGTTAGGAATTGTATTCCGGAACTGAACTTAATATTTTAAAAAATATAATCAATAACTCAATATTCAATAACTAAAATTTGCACAAGGAAAATCAATACCGAAACAAGGTTGAAAACAAAATTAAAATCACAGAATAATAGAAGTTAAAGCTAATCCGGACCTGTTTTTTGTTTCTATTGTGCATACTTTGATTTTTTCTTAAGCCTTTTCTCTTGAAGTAAAAAAGTAAAACAGCAAATACTGAAAAAAATGCTCCGATATACCGTTTTGTCTCAAATCCCGAACACATTTTCAAATGTAAATTTACTGAAATGTAATGTTATAAATAACCACGACATTCTTTAGGGTACAGGCAACATTTTAACTCCATTAACAGGTATTGATACAGTCTATAATTTATAATACTAAGCATTTGCAAAAAGTGACTGTCAAAACCAGTGATGAAATGTTTGCGTTAGCAAATTCCGTAAAAAAACAGGCATAGTGAATTTTTCAGTTTTCGTAGTTATTTTAACTGCTTTGCTTGCTGTATCCATATGAGGTGCTATAAAAGATAAGAATCTACTATAAATTAATGAAAAAAACGAGACCTTTTATGCAGAAAACTTCATTAAAATTCGGAATTTGAATCAAATGATTTAAATTCCGAACACTTCATAACACTTCATAAATTTACTGAACTTTAATGTTATAAATAACTGGTTAATGAAAACCACGACATTTTTGGGGTACAGGCTTCATTTTAACATAATTTACAGGTATTGATACAGCTTATAAGGTATAATACTAAGCATTTGCAAAAATGTGACTGTCAAAACTAATGATAAAATGTTTGCATTAGTAAAATCCGTAAAAAACAAGCAAAAACAAGCGTGATTTTTTCAGTTTATGTAGTTTTTTTTAACTATTTTGTTTGCTGTTTTCATGTTGAGTGCTAGAGAAGGTGAAAATCTATCTATATATAAAAATGTATTTCTGTCTATCTGTCTGATTCTTATGGACTCGGAAATGTAGGGGTTTTTGGGTTCAGGGAAGGTTCTTATGATAGCGCGAGATCCCTCCCCCCTCTCTAGGAGGGGACTGCGATACAAATGAAACACAAATTTCTACATTACTCAAGAATTATTCAAACAAATGAAAGGAAATTTAGAATGTGGAGGTTTTAGGGTGCAATAAATGATTCTATGGTGGTTATATACTCCTCCCCCCTCTCTTAGGGGAGGCTGCCATACAAATGAATCATACATTGCTGCATAGTTCAAGAACTAATCAAGCAAACGGAACCAAATTTGGCATGTGAAGGTTTTAGGGGGCCTAGAAATGAAAAACATATTTCTGCATAACTCGAAAGCTTGTCAATCAAATGGAACCAAATTTGGCATATGGAGGTTTAAGGGAGCAATAAATGTTTTTATGGTAGTTTGAGACTCCTTTTCCTCTCTCAAGAGGGGGGGGGGGGGTGCGCTGAACAACCCGAGAACTAATCAAACAAATGGAATCAAACTTAGCATATAGAGGTTTTAGGGATCGATAAACATTTCCATGGTAGTTCGACACTCCTCCCCCTTCTCTAAAGAGGGGCTGCCATACAAATGAAACACAAATTTCTGCATAACTCGAGAACTAATCAAGCAAATGAAACCAAATTTGGCATGTTTTAGGGGACACGAAACGTTTTTAAGGTGAATATACACTTCTCCCCTCTGACATAGAAATGAAACACAAATTTCTGCATAACTTGAGAACTAATCAAGCAAATGGAACCAAATACCTCTCTAAAGAGTTGGGGAGGGTGCTGAACAACTTGAGAACTAATCAAACAAATAGAATCAAACTTAGCACATAGAGGTTTTAGGGATTTATAAACGTTTCCATGGTAGTTTGACACTTCTCCCCCCTCTCTAAAGAGGGACTCCCGTACAAATGAAACACAAATTTCAGCATAACTCGGGAACTAATCAAGAAAATTGAGCCATATTTGGCATGTGGAGGTTTTAGAGGGCACGAAACGTTTCTATGGTGGTTCGACACACCTACCCCCGCTCTAAGGGCATGGGGGCTGCCATACAAATGAAACACAAACTTCTGCATAACTCGAGAACTAATCAAGCGGATGGAGCCAAATTTATGATGTGAGGGTTTTTTGGTATGAGAAATGTTTCTATGGTAGTATGACACCCCTTCCTCCTCACCTCCTCCAAAATCACGGTTTTTACTTCACTGTATTCGTAATAGCCAATTAACTTTCACTTCAACGTTGACACATCTCCTTTTCGCTTGAAATATGTCATGTTTGAAATATAAAGAAATATTATTTTTTTCAACTGAATACATATAATCGGGTCAATATATAATCGAATCTGTATATGATCGAGTCCGACCTGTATTACTACAAGTCTTTGCAAAAAAAATTTACAGGTTTCTTTTAATGATTTTTTATCTGTGCTTGACTCAAAACTAACGTCGCAATGTTGTCATCGCTATTCACGGGCTCTGCTCACCATCTTGCTGGAGGTTTTTGAAAGTATCTGGAAAGAATTAGGGAAATCACGGAAAAGCACTGTTTAAGGCGCAATTCGTGATTCGTTTTCGGCAACATCCAATCCTAAAAAAAACAAAAATCCAAAATGATGTATTGCTTTCCATTGAGGTGGAAAGGGCTGAAACTCAAAGACATCAAGATTTTTGTCGAAGCCCATGAAAAACTGTAGATAGAACTCATGGCAGAAAAACAATGTTAATGAAAATAGTGACAAATAAATTAATATTTTTTTCTCTGCACTCAAAAAAATTTTCTCTGCACTCAAAATACAAGTTGATAAGAAGACGGGACAATCAGTGGAGGTGATCTGGCGTAGTGGTACATCCGCCCCTCTCACGCTAAAGGTCACGAGTTCAATTCTCACTCCCGACATTCTTCCAAAAATGGAAGTAAAGTGACGAACCAGACAAAAGTGTTGAGAGTCTCTATAATGCAGAAAAAAAAAACGGAACAATTGGAAAGCGTCGAAAAAACCTTTCAAAACAGTTTGGTCAGTCTATGTATATTTTATCTCCAGATGTTCCTTGAACACGAAGTTACAGTCTTTCAAAATCAATAAAAAAAACTGTTGCTGTTCTTGCTTCTCTATTTATTTATTTTTTTTGAGTGTATAATAATACAGTGGTAGACATTCGTTTAGCCGCACCCTATTTTTTCTCAAAGTTTTTAAAAATAAGTTTGCAAAATTTTGTTCATAAAAGACTATTATTGTTTATTTTCATCGAATTCATTCTAAAAAAAGTATAAATTCACTTTTTGTTTTCTAAGTAATTGAAATATGTGGAATCAGGGTGGACATTCGTTTAGCCGCATCCTAAAATTTCAATAAAAGAAAATTTGTGCGGCAAATTTCGAGTCCAATCGGTAGCTAATATTTAATATGTCCACCCCATTTCGGAACATTTTGAAAAATCGTTTTGGCATCGAGTCAGACAGCTTTTAAAGTATTGCCATACTGATTATAGCCCAACACTCCTGAATTACTGCCTTGAGGCTGAAAATGTTGTCAAATTGTCAAGATTCTCCATAAGTTCTCTATGGGATTGCAATCGACTGCAAGCTGGTCATTCAAGAAGCGGAATGTCCTTCTCGGCAAACCATGCCTTCGATTGCTTGGAAACGTGGATCTATGCATAATCCTGTTGAAAAAACGACATCCTCGGTAGCGTTATTCTTAATATGGCCAATCGAAACGTCTTCCAGTAATTGAAGATACTTTTCGGAGTTCATTCGGGTGAAAATGAAACAAATGGGAAGCTTGCTGTGATAGGAAACGGCTCCCCACACTGTCAAACTTTCGCCCCCAAAGTTTCGCTTCGATCTCACGACATGCCGTTGACTTAAATTGTACCAATAGCAACTGTAACAGTCCGGGCCATCCAAATTGAACTTTTTTCGCCGGGAAATACAACATTTTTCCATTCCAGTTTCCATTTCATGTATTGCCGGGCGAAAATGAGATGGTTCTGTTTATGGGTGGCGGTCAGTTTCGGCTTCCCAGGTTTCTTTCACATAATGTTTGATGACTCGTTCAAGATGCGCGCAATATGCCTCTTCGTTACTGGAACAACCGATTCTTCCTTAATGTATGAGCAGAACATCGTTTCCTGGTTGCTTCGTGTCTTATTCGACCTTTAAGACGCAAAGTAACTTTGGTGTTCCCATTTGTTTGGTCGTTATATTCCATATTTCTGGCACAATTTAAAGAAATTTCGTACCACTTTCTCAGATAGACAAATTTTTGTTACGATCGAGCGATTAGCAAACTTTTGTTCACTGGATATATTTATTATTTTCCGCCCCTCTTCCGTCAATAGAATACCTTTCGCCATTCCTTTAAATTCTACGTGGATCACTAATCTGACAAACTTCCTACGTTGCACATCTAATATTTACCTTGTAAATTGAACATTCCCAAGTATTTTTTCAAAAAAGACAAATAAAGGCTTGGTGATTATGCGAAAACCTGATTTTTATGTCAATAAAATTGACTCAAATATACTACCACTACAGCAAATAAGTATCCCGATAGAAAGAACATTCCTTATTGTTTTGTAAGTGTTTCAAGTTTTTTCCAAGGGCGGCTAAACGAATGTCTATCACTGTAGTAATCAATACATTATGATAATATTAATTTAACCATTAGAATTTGTTTCAAAAAATACTGAAACAGTAAATAATTAATCTGAAACATCACAAAGTCATTTTCATTTCCCGATTAAGTACATTGTAAAGCCCACGATAAACGCCGCATCGTAAACTCATAACGGCTCATGCATATTTTTTTCTCATAATTGTTAAGAAGCGCCGCAACCTATGTAATTGCTTTTGGTACCATATGTAAGTGTTACTGTTTTCCAACGCTTGGTTTCAGCTGAATAGATTCGATGGTTTAACTTGTAAATGAGTTCAGCTCGTTAGGAACTCATAATCGGGGAATAAACATGAATGTATGAATAAATTCAAAACGTACAAAAAAGTTGTTGATTTATTTGAATGCCTCTCTGCAATGGTTCAATCAGCAATTAGTTGCTTGAAATAGGACTAAAAAAGGATCGTTCTCTTGCATCAGCGCCCGAACTTGGGAAAGCTGTTTCCAGCCAAATAATAAATAATGATGCAGAAAATATGTTAAATATATTTCCAATTAAAACCCAGCCTGGGCTGCGCTCAGGTAATCAATCAAATCAGCAAAACGAAAACCCTCGTTACTCTCATTACAATCCTATTATACACTGGTTCATAATTCCCACCCAAAAATAATGGACGCTCTATTAAGAAAGACACAGATGTAGAACGGTTAGAGACGAATGCAGGGAGGGAAGCAAATCACAGTCAACCCGTTCCGCGGTCGACATTCGCCCCCCGATCGTGACCGGGATGGGATGAGTGGCGAATCTAGTCCTGTGCGGTTCCGAGCGCGAGAGCGAACAAAAAGCGGATAATAATAATGAAAATAAACACAAATAGGGTACACCAATTATCGAATGGACTTATAACAAGCTCCTAATAATATACGAGAGGAGGGAAAAAAAACCCGACTAAAGTAAACATTCTCCACTACCGACCGAGCGAAGATGCCGAGCAAGCGAGGAAAAAAGAAGCTGCAAATGGAAAGTACATTAACACGAACAAAAAGCTAAACGAGTCTTCCATTCACACAAATTGATATCGAACTGAGCAACGAACGACGAAATGACTCCGTCCGAAGTGCGAACGAGATGGTATGATCGTCATGGGAAGCATCTTACTTACTGTACATACACTTGTTGGTATTATGGACTGCCAATGAGCAGCAGCGGAGACGGTGAAAACATAATCTGCGCGGTCGAGAAGGGAAGGGGCCGTACTTACAAGGAAAGCTCATCGCCTGGCGGTGCGATATGTAGTTTTTGCCGTAAGCCACGCCCACTGGCTTAAATTGTGTAAACCAGAGATGCCACGACCACAGCGAAACATTCACCAGCGACTAAGGGGGCACGAGTAGCTTCAAGAGCTACGATGTGTTGGTGAGATGACGCACACAGACCCAGAATGGAGACGACTGTGTGGATAGGTTGTGGAAAGTCACCCTACCAGTTTTCATTCCGTGATCAGCGTTCGTTGAGCGAAGTTCTCGTGTGCGTATCGTTTGAGCCGTGTTCGTTCCTTGCATTAGGCATCAAGTCTCTTCTTCCACCGACCGTAACCGCGCCGTGTTCTTGCCTCGAAGCCAGTTGAAGCTGATGCTGAAGAAATTGTGTGTTTTTTTTTCAAATCAAACATCGAACAACAGCAACAAAAACAAATACACGCTAATTGGTTTGGTGATTGATGATCACGCAATTGTGTTAGTGAAAATATAGCTGTTTATCGGGTTGTTTTATTTTTTGTGTGCTTTGACTAACTAAGCTGAAGTGAGGAGCGTGGAAATAAGTTAATCAGCGAAGAAAGTTTGTGCGGCTGAGCAGGGAAACTACTCAGCAACAGAACGCGAAGAATTTTATGTGATTTTCGGCGTGAATAAAAGTTTGCAAAATTTCGACCTACAAAATGCCGACGCTTCAACCCCGTATAGGATTTAGCATTGACTCTATAGTGGGGAACAGTACTCCCAAGTCGCCGCCACATCTGATAAAGAAAGTGGAGCATTCGCAGCGATCCCCGAGTCCGCAGTCCTATTCGGTACGACTGAACAGGCTGCAGAGTCTCTCGCCGCCCCATAACTACAGCATAACCCGCCTGCCGGAATCACCACAGAGCATCGAGTCGCAAAATCGCTTGGAACTGCACCCCACGACAAGTCCTGCGCTACAAGCTAGACTGACACCGGATGATCTACTACCAACCGGCAAGAGACCACGCAGTTCCTCGCCACCACCGTCACCCTCTGGTTCGATACCCAACGGTGCCCATATGGGTGGGCCAGGTCCCATCATGGTACCCGGACTTCCCGCAGGATTGGTACGACCGTTTCCCGTGAGTCCTCCCCAGCACCCAGCACCACAACAGAATCCTGACATCAAGACTCTGCCACCCTTCATGCATACCCCCGAGATGGTACAAGCAGCCCACAATCAGCACTTTCTTGCCGCACAGTTCCAAGCAGCTGCCCTCGCCCATGCCCAGGCAGGACAACCCTTCCCACCGCACCCGGCAGCTGCCCATATGCACAACCCAAATCTTCCCCCGCGGGACAGCTACCCTCTGTACCCATGGCTACTAAGCCGCCACGGTCGTGGTGTGTTCCCCATCGGATTCCCAGGCAGTAAGTACCAAGGATCTTTTACTACAGAAACAAAAAAAAACTCATTATCAGCAAATGGCGAATGATGTTGATCGTGACCTCTGGATCGCACGTTCTGTCAACAATTAGTTGTTTATCGCTTTTGGCTCTAACATTGTACTCGCATACCCGCGATTCATTCGCTGCTACAAAGCACCGCCGGCTGGAATGCGGTGGCCAATTTGATGGTCTATTTAACAAATTACCCGATCCAAATGGCTCGCAGAGTCGACCACAGCGTCGTGGCCTGATTATTAATTACTTAATTTCGGATGTCTCCGCGCGTCGGATGTCTTGTTTTACCCACCAAATTCCCACCAATTCGTTTCGCAAATGTTCTCAGGCCCATCTTTCGCTCGGTTCTGTCATCTGGTTCTTCCTATTCCGCTTCTTCTTCTTCTTCGTCTTCTGCGCACCACCTACAACTCCCAGAGCCATAACTCTCGTCTCGTTTCTGCTCGAACGATTTGCCGCACACATGCTGCGCCGCGCGATCGGGTGTTAGCCGAACACGGCCAGAAAAGGCACACACAACAAGGATGCTCATCTTCTTTGCCTCTTGTGTTCCTAATAACCTATATGTATGTTTAAGTAGCCCATTGTTGGTAGTTCTTTAGAAAATAATACCGTTTTTTTTGTTTGGTTTGAGCTGGCTTTTGTAAGTCATCTTGCACCTAGCGAAAAACTCCTTGGAAGCGGCAGCGGCCGGTCCGCGGGGACTTTGACGCTGAGGAGACGTTGATTTGGTACTTAATTGGAAACCGATCATATCATATCTCGCTGTTCTTCTACTCCTCCTCCTCCGTTGAACATCTCCCAGTATCTAATCCGCCGTGAAACAGCTTGATTGTGTGGATTTCTCGGAAAAAAAACGGACTGACCGTTTTTTATGCGATTCCACGGGGCCCCTCGCTTGCCCTGCGTGTGTCCTGTCCCCTCGCTCGGATAGGATTTTACGAGCGCACGCACCCCACCTTCCTTGCTTGCTTCCTTCTACACCTACTCGACCTGGACCTGGAGGTCGTAAAACCGTGGGCCGAATATTAGGGCCAATTTTGATTTGACGTTTATGCCCTCATCGCGCGCCCGCTGCTAATAAAAGCAATGACTCGCAATCTCGGACCGATGTGACAGCGTTGCGGTCCGCGCTTGGGTTAGATCTCAATTAGTGGGTAGTGTGTATGTGTGTGTGTGTGTGTGTGTGTGTTGACGTCTTGTGTTTCATTGTTTGGTGTCAACCGGCGGTAAAACGATGAGTGGGTCTAATGAATGGTTGAAAGATGCGCATGATTTCTCTGCTCATCGCGGAGCTCTGATATTGTTTTCTATTCTTATGTTATGAATCAATTATAAAGAGTGAACTCTCTTTGGATTGAGGCTAGCAACAATTTTTTGTAGCACATCTGTTCACTTCTCTTCAAATCTGTGGGCTTTACTTCCTGATCTAGTACTGCAACAATTTGATAATTCGCGTTGACGGCATTGCGCCTTGTACTCCGATTTGCGAAGCAAAATGAGAATGTATTTTTAGATGGAAAAATTATATATGAAAGTTGATTTTTCCGTATCACAAGCGGTGAGAAAATCTTATATAAAAATTATGTTTGATATTTATTTAAAACTGTTTGGTAATCTCTAAAGCGTAATTTGTCTTATAAATACGGATGTCGCCACCAGCTGTCGACACTGTAAGTTAGTCATCGTGAATAAAACTGAATTCTCGTTGACAGCATTGTCGTTTCGTCTTCCAATTTGTGAAGCGAAAATGATGATGACTTTCCAGGTTATTCCTTTGAAACTAAAATTATGAATAAAAATTATTTTTTTGTATCAAATGTGCATTATATATGATATAGTAAAAGATTTTTTTACAAACTGTGATAAAATATCAAATGAAGACGTGTCTGATAACAATTTTATATTATAATGATGGGTTCTGGTGGGAATATCGAAAAATGTATATACAAATGGTTAGGGAAGAGTCAGGACTGTATGTTTTGAGTATTCGAATAACACGAAGTGAAATATTCTATTCAAATTTTAACAATTGAAAACTGCTTCCAAGCTAGTACTCTTATAAAGATTAATTTACCTCATGAAACGTATATCGCCGCCAAACATCGACACTCTAACTTTGTCATTGCGGATTTGTTCATCTTACTGCAGTTTTGCAGTGCCAGATTCGAACAGGCAGCTAAAATAATAGAATAACATAAAAATTTGGGATAATAATTTTACTACCAATAAAACGTTTCTAAGGCAGAATACTTCGTTACCAATTACACATCCGAAGCGAACGGAAATCGAAAGCCATTTGTAATTAGTAATTGTATACCATTATCAGTAAATTATGGCCCGTTTCTATCCTCACATATACAACTTGTACACTAGTTTTTATCCTGCAGAAAATCCTGATTTCAGGTTTCATCAGTTTGGAAGTTTTTGTTTTGTCCAATCATCCAAATCATATTGATATTAATCGATATTCATTAGTATGTACAGTTCCATATACTCCATATATCGTATACAGTTGAGAACGATTTGGTGTTTTCAGTATGAAAGGAAAATTCGATTATCATGAATTACTTTCCTAAAAATAAATTTTAGGCAGCAATAGATTAACCCACCTTTTTTATATCTTTCTGGTAACTTCATGATTTTGCGGTCACAGAACTCAAAAAGGTTTTTTTATGTGATTTGGATCAGATGGGTTGGCTATGGTAACACTTGAAATACTGAAATCATGGATTTTTTTTGCAATTTTTTAAAAGTGATTGGGATTGTTTTCTTGTTGATACCATAATTTCATCTTAGGCATGGGGTAGCATAACAATTTCCATTAGCTCTTATACATTATTCCATCAATACGATAAAAAGGTCCCACTTTGTTTATTTTAGAGAGGTTTTAAACTTGAGAGTTCATTCGTCACTAGCCTTGAGAAATGTCACTGAATGGTGTTTTGCCTTCAGAAAGGCTGTTTTTTATTCGGGCATCACATTCGACTCACATTTCACCTCTTTCAGATTGAATTTGGAGTCGTCGCGGAACAACACCTTTTCCCATATTGAAACATTCCATCTCAAATGATTTTCCGCGAAGAGACGTCCTCCCCTTTTCTCTGTCTGTTGTAAACAACTAAAAAATGCGAACTAAACAAATTACAACATTTATTTCAATTCTGGTTCGGCCGAAAAGGTAAATAAAGTGAGCCCGTGTTTGCTCCTTTTAGAGCTGAGAAACATCTGACAGCATGCGAAAAAACACAGCATGGGGAAAAAGATGCAAGAAAAATGCATTTGAAAAACAAATTTGTTTGACTCCGCACCACTTACGTACAAACTGAGTTTAATTTACAAACGATACAAGTTGCAAAAAATATAACTTTTTTATAACTTTTCGGTAAATCTCCTTCAAAACGAAAGATTTATTCCACGACTAGAAGTTATGGAAATGATTCCACTAAAGCATTAATTGATGCCTTAATTAAGTATCAATTTTGATATTTTGATGTTTCCAATTTATTTTTGAAAATAGAGAGATACGTATGAAAATTTTCAGTGGGAACCCAGCAAACATTAAATCGTATAACTTGCATATTCTATGTCATGTTTAAAGTGGGGTCGAATCACAATCGCATATTATGTCGATCAAAGTATACATCCTGTATATCTTCATATTGCAGAAAATGCGGAAAACTCGATTTTATTGATAACGACAGATTAAGTCGTAATTGGGTATAACAAGCATCGGTCTTATGATGCACACTATCTTAAAATCGAACTAATCGACATCGTATATGCGTATCAGGTAGATGCAGCTCGTGAGTCGCAAGAACGTATAATTTCAATCAATGTGTTATTGCGAAACATCGTGTTACAAAATCATTCAACATTAAATCATATTAGCTCTTAAATGAGGACACGTTGAATTCTTTTTTATATTGTGTTCTTTCGAATTATTTTCTATATCACTTCACTATTTTCCTTTTTCTACTGTTTGATTCCCTTTCTCTTTCCAAAAATATTCATGTCCTATTCGTTTGAAGGTCTAGTTGCGAACTGAACGGTCAATTTAATCGATAATGTAAATACCATAAATAAAAATCAGTGGCGAAGATGCGTGTTGCCAAGGCTGGTGGGTTTTTATCCCTTCTTTCTTCTTCTTCTTATATGGCACTAACGTTCCTAGAGGAACTACGCTGTCTCAACGTAGTATTACTTGCGTCATTTTCATTAGTACTTAGTTGAGATTTCTATGCCAAATAACACGCCTTGAATGCATTCTGAGTGGCAAGCTCTAGAATACGCGTGACCACAGTGCAAGTCAGAGGAAATTTCTTTGAAGAAAAATTTCCCCGACCAGAACGGGAATCGAACCCGAACCCCCGGCATGTTAGGTTTGACGCTAACGTTTGACGGTTTTTATCCCTAAATAGGGCGAAATTCAATTTTGCAACGCTTAGCATAGTGTATCATCGACAAACATAAATGATCTCATACATAATATAAGTCCTATATTCATTCAAACTGATTCCCAAGTATTTGCCATGTATGTATATCGCCTCGATCTATGCATGTTTAAGCTAGTTATACGCATCATATACCAACCAAAATATGGGGTATATGACGCTGTGTATACGATAGTTATACGACTTAGGTTTTCTAATTTAGGTTCGGATTTTTTTAAAAGATTAAACTCGGTACTAACTGCACTCTTGAATGTTCGAACTAGAACTAACTTTATTGTGGCTCAAAATATTCCTCCCTAGTCTCGGTCCCTGGCTAATGAATTTCTGCTTATCGGTAAATTTTGTACATGCGCGGCGTTCCAGATGAGAAGGTGTCCTATTTCGTCGGTTTGGTCCCACGTTCGCTGTCGTTTTTGCTAAATTTGATGCGTTCTCGGAATACCGTTACAATTCGTGTGAAATCCGTCAACGATATAGAAAATGCATGTGATACACACTGTATAGAAAGACATCGCGATGCTTTTAGACCGATATACGACCTAATCCTACAATGACATATACATTCCTATTTTAACAGTTCAAACGATTTTATAGTGTTTATCCCTAGCAAACATTAAATCGTACAAAATAATTGGATGCGATATACATGGATGGATGACATCATAATTGGATGCGATATACATACATCCGAGCCACATTTGGGTATATGGATATATGATGCGTATAACTGGCATATACATGTAAAAGTGAAGGCGGTATACGAATATGTCATATTATATTTGTATATAAAACCGCATATAACGATATACGATGCTTGTCACACTGATATGCGATTTGACCCGACAATGCTATATAAAATGAATATTCTAATCGTGTATACCACCGCACATCGCGATAGTAGGATGATTGTTATACCGATATACGACTAAAACCATCAATCATATTGAAAATCGTGTCTTTGCGTTTTATACGATTTCAGATACAAATGATGCATCCTTTGATTGATATTTTGATTGATCACTGAGTATATTTGGATTGACATTATATACGACTGTGAATGTATTCGATATAATACACGATTTAGCATAAGCAAATTTCCACTACATCATACGCATCTGTTCATGTCCAATGTCCAAATAAAGTTCCACGTTTTGGCAGCTGACATTCCGCCCATGGCCATGCTGGCAAGTTATCTTACAACGAGTCGCCAATCGAGTCAATGTGACGCAGTGTGATGAGGATTGTACTTTTGCATTTCATTATACGCAGCTAGAGAAGTAAACTAGTTTTTCGTTCCAGGTGGATTTCTCTTTTTTTCGCCTGCAGACAGAACAGGACCTGACCAAATTAAATCCTTTTTTACATCATTTACTTTTTTCGCTATCGCATAGATAAAAAGAGCTTCTAAGCGACTAATCTGTCGGAAAACGATGGGAAAATATCCTGTGTCCTTTGTCACTTTCAGTTCTGCTATTCTGTTCCGGCATTGCGGAACGTTGCATTTCGAAATTTTGCTGAAGTAAACAGAAAGGAATCACAATATCTAGAAAACATCAAATGATACCTGTGATGAAACGTGGTCACTTCTTCTATGTTTTAAAGTAAGCAGTAATGAAAAATATTGAGAGAACTTCACAGTGTCAAACAAACTGAGAATTTCTCAAAATTCCCTTTAACAGCTTATATTCACACAGGCGATGTAACATACCTGTTATTAAAACATTGAACAAGTCTGAATTACCGGAAATTCACTCTGCAGAAACAACAGCTCCTAGGCAAAGTTCGAAAAAAATATGATTGCCACCGACGGCACGAAATGACGGATCATTTTCCAGTGAATACTATCATCAGCTATGCAGTGTGGAACCAAAAAAAAAGTAGATCATTCATTCGCTTAAAACAGTAAGCGAAACAGCAAATTAAACTTGAATTGCGTGGAGTGAAGGAGGGAACCGTCCAGTCTCGGGCAACAGTTCGTCCTGCATTCACTAATTAACTTTTGCCTCTTTTGTCCATTATCGACACACACACGCACAACACGGGAGGCTAATTTCTGTCAACCTTGGAACGATTCCCCACTATCTCTCATGCCCAGACCAAGGAATCAACACCTCACAAACCCCCTGGCTGCCTTCCCGCAGAAAGTTAATTAAAAGTGCGAGCGAAAATCTGCGCCCCATAATTGTCCCGTAGTAATAAAAGCCCATTTATCGCTAATTTATCACCTGAGCATCGATCGGCCGATGATTAACACCCATGTGAAGAAGCTACTCCGCTTCTCCGGGGGCTCGCCCTGGACGGTAGCATTGGGAGCAGTCGGTCGGTCGGGCGGAAGGGCGAATTTATACGCGTTTTTAACGACTCGGCCGAACGACGATAATTTATGCGTTTCTGCTTCGGGAAGCGGGAGGATCGAGATCCTGGCTGGCCGGCAGGGCTGCGATGAAGTGCGATTTCCGTTGCCGGTCGAACCCCCCCCCCCCCCCCCCCCTTGTAAACGGCTTCGGCTCGATGTTTATTAATGTACAAAAATTTTAGGCAGATAATTATGTACGAAAAACGTAATTGCGTCACGTCGTCGCCAAATGGACGCCGCGCGTATCCTCCCGATCGGGTCTCCACGAGGGGCGATATAGGCTCCGGAGGGTGGTGCTGAACGTACGGAGTGACAGCCAGTTCGACCCTGGCTTCGCTCCGTTCCGTGGTTCTGTGTACAGCATCACGCGTTACGATCGCGTGATGGGCAGTACTCTCTGGCCAATACCTCGGCCATCCATCATGCGCTTGTTAGTAAATTATCACATCGCGCAAAAAGTAAACTCATAAACATTAGGACATAATGGAGGCAAGCGTAGAAAATCGTGAAGATGTGATTATATACCTCCACGCCGTTTCGGGGCCAGCGTCCAGCTCTGGGTTTTTGTTTTCTCTTCTGTAGTTTCGCTTCTTGCTTTTGGGCCCCAGCAACACCGCCGCCACTGCCAAAAGAATGCAGCGCAAATTTGAATTGTACCCGAGGGGTGTGCAAATTACCCTGATCCTCCAGTTGTACCTCGCCGGGCTATCCGAAAGCTGTTGTTCTCGCATTCAGTCCCCGTCGGAGGTTGTTCGGTGGGTTTATCACCTCAACCGGGTACCGGGCGGATTTAACAATTCATAACATATCTGACTGCAGCATAAATTATATGATTTAGTATTTTAATTTAGGAGATTTTACACCGAAATGACGAGCCTAACAAGCGCGCGAACAAACCGATGAAAGCCCACAAGAAGCACGAACGGACGAACGAGGGAGAACAGAGAATATATTTAAAACAACTCAAAATCACCTTGTGGCAATGATATAAATTAATAAGATTTTATATATGGTTTCTGCTTCCTTTTTCTGACTCAACGTTCGGGCGAAGGGAATGACGTCAAAAAGGCAGGAACTGTGAGAGGACTCGTCGTCTCGTTTCGCCGCGTGTTAAACGAGCGATCCGACGCTTCTGGGAAAGCGCTTATGCTGCTGAGATATTCATAAAAGTACAAACATAGAAAGGGGGGGAGCGCAGCAAATGTGGGCCCCAGAAATACGATCTCGTGCCCCGTGCGATTAATCTTCGAACCGAGAGAACAATGCGCGATCTTTGCGCCCTCCAACCCGCTCGCAGAAGGCGATAAAATCGCGTAGATTAATTTCTGCGCGAACCTTTCCTAATCTATGATCTAATTGCTCGTTAATCATCGAGTGCTGGGGCCAAAATCAATTGGTAAATTCTGACAACCAGAGTACGTGCGTATTGGTGTACTAGCATGTAAACAATCGAGTCTATTACCCCACTGACGACGCCGGCGGCGGTTTAGACGCACGGTCATGCTGCGTTACTTTATGCGTTTTTAATTGTATCTGCGGCGAGTACCGAACCATGCAAAGGTAAACAGACCATAGCGAAATCAATCATCCGCTGGTGAGTGAGTGCCCGTTCGGCGTTTGTTTTCTCGTAATTAACCTGACGTGTTTGGTATGCTCTGTGCGCCTGTGCTTGCCCCGCACTTCGAGGACCTAGCGCAAGATCGAGCACACGCGTAGTCTCCGTGAACGACGGTGGCGTTGTCAAATCTTCGCCGCCCACACGTCTCCAGAAGTGACAGAAGGCTGTCCGCTTGGTAGAGATGAACTTCGCCGAATGTAACGGGGCGAATGTGTCACCCCGATATACCTATAAAAACAAATCCGCCCCGCGCTAATCGTTGGAAAATAATCACCCGGCAGCGATCGAACCTCACCACCGGTCCACCAGGGAATCAACTTTACAACCAAACGATTTCACACGCCTGAAAACTGCCTGCGGAATTTTAATGGCTCCCATAAAAACTAAACTAAACAGCCTAGGTCTTTTGCAGAGCGAATGCTCCACAAAACACACAGCCACTCACACACACATTAATTGAATTGAATTATCTAAAGCTAACTTTTCTTGCCGTCCTCCGCGCGCCCTACCCCCATTCCATATGGCCAGGGCATTTAAGGAAACCGGTTGTTTACAATCACGCCGCGCAGGAAATTGTAGGAAAACCAGAGGAAACAACCGGCAACAACCCGGCAACTGAGAAGGAAAAATCGGCCGTTTTGAAAATGGCCGATCCAGCGCGGATGATTATTTTAATTGAATTAAAAGCTCTCTTCACATCATGGCTCGCGAACGTGTTAATTTGTATCGAACTAATTAAAACGTAATTACGGAACGACGAGAAAAGAAAAAAGGAAGCCTCAGAAGGTCAGCGCATTTGAGCGGTTGAGTGGCCTTTTTAGCAAGCCCCCGGCACACTGATTGTCTTTTAATTGGGCCGTTTCCACCGACCAATAGGCAAATGGCACTTATTCACACCTCAACGATCATAACCTCTACCGCTCTGCAGCTCGCTCGCTTGATGGGTGGTATGATTGAATGAACAACCCATTTGGAAGTTATAAACGGGAATGAACATGAACCTAATAACGCTCACGCATGCAAACCCCCGCCGGCGGCGAAAGACTTCATGGAGTTCGATCGTCGCCACATATCGTTATATCATTACCACTAATGGGAAACTTTCGCTTGCCTCCGTCAACCTTCATCGCCTTGGCGGGCAAGGCGGAATGAATTCCGTGATGCCAGAATGACTACGACAGATACACTCTACTACTAAATGATCTACAGAGATTCAGGTCTTGCCCAGCAAACATTAACTCGTATAAATAGCCATAATTGGAGGCGATATACGTACATCCAAGACGCATTTGGATGATATATCATAAATATAACAGGCATATACACGCAAAAGTAGAGACGATATATGTATATGCCATTTTTTATACGCATATAAAGTCGTATATAACGATATGCGATGCTTTTTACACTGATATGCGATTTTCCCGACTATGCTATATAAAATGAATAGAATGTGCGTATACAATACTGCATATCGGTGTACTAGGATAATAGTTTTACCGATATACGACTTAATCCATCAATGATATAGAAAATACACATGATACATTCTTTGATTGATATTTTATACGATTGTAATTTGATACAAATTTATATGCGACCTAACATGTGCAAAAGTTATACGGTTCAATGTTTGCTGGGTGGAGACTGCGTTGAAGCGAGAGCAAATACCAAAGTTGGACCTTCTGGAGAATAAAACAAGGTTTCGATGGACATAGGCTCGAGCAACGCGACTCTATAAATGGGTTTCTTTTTTTGACATTTCTCAAAATTAAACTTGTATTGTTCCTGTGCACATTCCACTCACCAACCACTCCACAAACGAAATGGCTGATAAACATCAAATTCGTTTTTGATCATTCCTTGAATCGTATGCCAAGAAGATGCCCTAATTACATCACCGAAATCGACAACCAGTTTATGAACAAAATATGCGATTAACACCAAATCCGGATTGGTCATGCCTCTTAACGGTATCTCAATCGCCAGTTTACCCTCTCAAGGATTAACATTTCAGCAGACATTTCTGGGTTCCGAAACCTATTTTATCCGTAATGACCCATAAGCACGGCAGACATGTTTGGGGTCCAAAGCCCTCTGCAAGCGAATCTTTTCCAACTCTCACCATGTTCGATAACCATTCTTAGGACCAAATTCGTAACTGTGTGTTGAAGAAACTAGCTCGAAAGGCTTAGGTGTTCCTTTCCAGAATATTTTCTGCGTGTATTCGATTTGGATACTTCCCTTCCTGTTGGAAGCATGCGGTTGCTATTGCTATCATTGTAATCCCGACATTCTGAAAGTTACCTTTCTTATAGCTCCTTTTTTCCGATTCAATCACATATTTAAAAGTGGCAACATTGCCTTGTCGAAAAACAAACGACAAACTAATTCATCCGTGTTCGTGAAGCTATTCACTCTCTATCACATAAGCAGAATTTTAAATTCTAGAAATTTTGATGAAAATTATTACTTGATGTTATTTAAACACTTTGAGCGCGTAATTCTCACCATCACCTAACTATTTTTGTATAATTTTGCTATAATTTCCGGTAAAACTTTATCATTATTCATTATCAGACACTATTTTTGTTCACGATTTTTTCACCACTTGCAAAAAAAATGTGTGGCTCGATTACATAAAACAAAGATTTGATACGAAAAAGTTAATAATAATTTATAATAATAATGTTAATTAGTAATAATGGCAAGGTTGTCACATTTGCACGACCTAATTGGATTTGATACGATCGGATTACTGAATGCGGCATTGTGCTAGTTTTAAATCCGATCGCGTTTCGGAATAGGGGTGGATAACAAAAAAAGACACTACTTCAAATCTCTGACCTGAAGACAACTATTGCCATGCCGTTCGCTTTCAGGAATGCCGCGAGAGTTCAACGGTGTACACATGAGATTAGTTTGTTCTTCACCCTCGTCTCGTCAGAACAGGGTAACACAAGTTGATCGAGCTTGCTCACGCCACTCTATGAGTTTGTTGCAGTCTATTCAATTGCTGAGGACTTTGCAAGTAACGTTGTTGGTTGAAAAAATCAATTAATATGAACTTCAGAATGATTTAAAAATTTCTAGAACAACTAGCATACGTGACAATGATTTGTTCATTGTTTCCCTGAACCCCATGGACATGTTAAGAGATGTTCTGTTGATGTTTCTCCTTTCATATTTTTCTCTGTCATCAACATTTTTCATTTTCTAACAACGTGTTCTACATTTTTTTTCTGTTAAAAAGTGTAAATAACCCTACTTTGGACATTTCGTTCATCAAATTAATCTTCGTCAATCTGACTCCTAGAAGCATTGCAATATATTTCAAGAAATTCTTACACTAGATACTTCAAACGCACGATTTCACGCAGTTTAGATCATTGGATTCAGAGTGTTGAAGTCCACCCAAAGAGTAAGTAAATTCCATTGAATTTTCTAGATTTTTCAGTCAAACTTCGATTAAACTTCGACAAAGTTTGAGCAACATTCCTATTGAACATAAAGAAATCCTTTCCTTATCAGAACTGTATGTATCAATCGACAAGCTTTGCAAGCTCCGATTTAGCTAAAAGAATCAAATCGGAATGAATCTTTATTTGGAGATCCACACAGCGAACGTTTTGGAAATGTTTAAGTCAGTCTCTGATAAAACTTCATAATTTTCACAAACTTTTCAAATCAAGAACTCCTCTGTAGTACTCAAATTTTAAGAAAAATATCAGTGAAATTTCAATCAAATTAGACAGAATCTTAAGTCAATTGGAAAACATTTTCAATTAAAGTTTTGTTTAGTTTTATATAGAATGTTGAATGAACTAATTTGTTAATTAGATGAATTTGTTACAGTCGAACAAAGTTTCATTACTTATCAACTATCTTTAGCCAAAACTATATTGACAGGCTTAAAAAGGAGTGTAATACGAATTGTTTACCACAAGCGCGGCTAATCAGCATTGCGTATTTAGGCATATTTCGAGCAAACAATCCTACATACAGTAAACATTCGACCTGCTTGAACTGAACTGCTTTTCAACTGGTCGTACGTTGGAAAGCAGTAATTCATAAACAACTGATGTCATATTTAATTTGAGGATTTGCTGAGAGGGGCATCCGAATGTTATTTGAGCTGTTATAAAAATTGACATTATTTTCGTATGACAAAAACATTGATTAAATCACAGACAAATAATTTCCCCAAATTATATATAACGCCTGTTATCGCACTCAACGCAAAACTTCCAGTGGAAACCTTTTGTTTATCCAATTTCACGATCAAAGCGAATCAAACAACTCATTGAAGTTTTATTTATTTGACGTTTCACACGCCGATCCAGTTAGCAAGCGCATGTCGAGAACAAGGCCCCGTTTCTCGTCCAGTTGCCGAACAAATACTATACTAGAACATTTTCAATTGTAAAGGTTTTCTACATAAAAGTATAGAGTTTGATATACTATATATTATAGTACGAAATTTCTTCCGATTCACTCGAAAAAAAAATCTGGCATCACTGACACATGCCACATTCACCGAAGCTCGCCGGTGCAATGGTGAAACTGTAATATATTTGCCGTAATGCTATATAATTATTTAATTACGGGTACCGCTCCGAACGTCATTTCCTATCCGTGATTGTGACCAATGTTCCCCTGTGCAATCTTTTCGTGAAATACCAGCTATTCACAGCTCTGATTAGAAACTTATCATATTATAACCTCTGATTAACTAAGCGTTTGACTAATTATTTCCATCTCTCATTCTCTCTCCGTTGCAGACTACCTTATCCCATTCCGCAAATCGAAACGCGTTCGAACTGCGTTCTCGCCCTCGCAACTCCTGAAACTGGAACACGCCTTCGAGAGCAACCACTACGTAGTCGGAGCGGAGCGCAAGCAGCTTGCCCAGAACCTCAACCTCTCCGAAACTCAGGTAATTATTATCAACGCGAAAGCTTCCACCAGCTCTTCGATCGGGGTTTCTTTTCTTCGTCCTGGTAGCTTCAATTACACGTGAAAACACCCGTTTCGCTGTCTAATTGTATTGTTCCGACCACTTGCTGTAAGCTTGCTGACACCATATAACCGTCACTTATCGCTCGTTTGACGTTCACCCTGTTTGCCGCTCGGCGAAGCGTGGCGACAAGAGCGCGCGGCGCTTTGACACTTGGTGACATGATTGCGACAAATGGCGGCTCACCGGACCTCACTGACTGTGCGCACCCAGAATGTCAGCTATCAAACACGTCAACGCGGGTAGAATCAAACGGCCATAAAAATTAATTTAATAATTGCCAGATCTGATTGTAATTTCCAACCGTGCGTAATATACGCAACCCTGCCTAAATCTGTGGCACCGGGGGAGCTATCAATGGTTCGCTTTCCGGAGCATTTATCACGTTTTTCCCCTTAAAGCTGATGCAATGATAAATCATACGCCCATAATAACCCCCACGGGAGAAATTCCGTGAAATTGCCACCACTTTGCTAGACAAATATTATCACAGTGCGTCCCCTCGATTCTTGCTTCCATTTTCTCTACATCTACACCCCTCGGAACACAGGCGACAAAAGAAATCCCACAAAAACTCACCCCAACTCCTTTGGTGAAATCGAATCTAACGACATTTTTCTCTCTCTCTCTCTCTTCCCTTTCCACCAGGTTAAGGTATGGTTCCAGAACCGACGCACGAAGCACAAGCGCATGCAGCAGGAGGAGGGCAAATCGGGGGGCGAATCGAGCGACCCGAACCGCTCGACCTCGAGTCCGGCGTCCGGAAGCTGCCCGGAGGAGGACGAAGAGGACGAATTCATCGATATGGACGACTGCCCAAGCGACGAAGAGAACATGCACCACAATGCGTGAAGAAGCGAATGGGCGGAGGAAGCGTTTGGTCGTCGGTCGTCGTCGCAAGCGTTGTTGTGCCAAATAGACTCCACAGACGGGGATGATTGATTGCGAGAGTGCGTGCCCACCCTGGAACCGCTAGGATGACGGGGTAGAGGGTTCCTGTCGGATAAGGGCTTCCCTCGCCGACACTACCAGGATGAATCCGTGCGGGGAGATGAAAGCCAGAGTATTAGCATATGTGCATTCAGGGGCGGCAATTGTACCAGTGATTTTATTTTATCTACTTAGAAGTTGTTTTCCAATTCATAGCGAGAGATTTTAGATAGATTTTATCGTATTGTTTTCCAACCCCCTGATTCTCGTGATGTGCCCAAGATAAACGGTTTGAGCGGTAGAACAAGCTATTACAAGCGTGTAGATAGGTAATCTGTATTAAATGTGTATATAATGAGTACTTAATAGCTATATAATAACAGGAGGCTTAAATTGACTGTAATTTAATTTGTACACTGCTCATTTTGAAGCAACGATCGGGTGATTCGTTCCCGAGCGTTTAATTCATCTGCCGGCAGCAGGAAGCCGGGACAGATGATGGATGTAGATTCAAGGTTGGCATGCCCAGCGGCGCTCTGTAATGATGTATAAATGGTATCGTTAGTAAAACAATTACTCCTTGTATGATTCTCGTGGAAATTAAAAACAAAATATTGATTAAAAATAAAGTTCAGTGTTTTCATTCGATGACCACTAGCATGGTGTTTCCTATTTCTTACAGTGTGAGCTTGATATCGAGTGTATCCTCAGGCTAAGGAAACGAAATCCAGTTTTTTAACTTGATAATTGAGTCAGCTCTTGCGAATTTAATTATCCACTCCACAAATAGTCCACATACCTAACGTACTGAGTCTGAGTCTAACCTAATACCTAACGGATTCGCTGGATCATCCTGCATACGTTTGTCTTTACTCTGTTGCAGTGTCATATCAAAAAAATATTCACGAGTAACGAACATGATTTTATTTCAGTGTAAATGACTTTTTTTCAGCTTAAAACACACTTCCCTTATTATATTGATGACAATAACAAACGAGTTCATTTTGTTCATATCGCTGATGCATGAACAAATTTGCTATAATGAATGAATGCGGCATTGGGGTTCATAACATCGCTGTTATTTATACTTTGAATATCAGAAGCAACAAATTGATATTCATCACATTCGGAACGATATTCGTTCTGGCACTGATTTTGAGTCAAAATTCAAAAATAAATTAGTCAGGCTGAACCATTTAGAGAACAAAACCGCCAGAGTTCGATGAAACGAACTTTACAAGAAATCGCGCAGGATTTTGCTTGGCGAGACGGTAACAACGGCATAAATAAAAACCAACCGCACACAGCTGCCTCAGCTTAAAAGAAATCAACAGCTGATATTCATTTGGATAGAATGAAATTCAATTCCGACATCTTGAACAATCAAGATGAAAATGACACTGGGTGGAAAAATTAACTTCAAAACATATCGAAGAACAAAAGTTCATTTGCTCATATTCACTGGTTGTCTGGATCTGTCATTTTGATTTTCGTTTGGAATATATAGATTTCCGATGCAACCTAACCCGAAAATCTATACATTTGAGCTTAACGAAGATGATTTTTTCACTGCTCTATTGAATGTATACGAAGTTTTCCACTTCCCAAATCCATTCGTGATCTTCTTGCAGTAAATTGTGTCCGGTGCTATGGAACCTGATCAAAATAATTACTGACAAAAAATCGGTGATCATGCTGAGATTGATATATCTTCTGATGAACAGTCTGCTTTTGATCTGTTCATTTCCTCTCACAGTCTTTTCCTTCTGTTGTCTCGGAAGGCCTTCGATGACAGCTTCAATGGTGATCATCTTCCCACTTGAGTCTATTTCAATTAGGGTTGGAAATACCGAGGCACTTTGAGAAAACCAGTATGCATTTGCAATTGCATTTTTTGACGTCTTTCATTTCTATACTGGGGTATAAGTTCAACGTTTTGTAAACGAGAGCCTTACGCCGGAACAACAAGTTTTCGAGCGTCAATAGCTCTTTGACGGCTAAACGAAATGGTATGATAGCACTTTTTTATTTAGTTATTTCTTTGTTATTACATTTATTATAAAATAATATTTTATGCACCCAGAAATTATAATTATGGTGGTTCCTTCGAACAGCTGTTGTGGCAAATCCATGGAGTTGGGATGGGTCGACAGCTCCCCCAGTGAGATTCATCTCTTTAAAGGGGGTGTTAAGCAAAAGTACTCAGTAGAGTTTACAGGGATTCAACACCTTAGGCACTCAGATGGTGTAATTACGAATATTTTCTCTAAAACGCATTCTCAGTTGATGTTTGAACTCTGTCATGTTACGTTGAGCTCGTAGACTAAGTGGCAGTTAGATGTAGCGATGCTTCCCATTATAGATGAATGATTTTTTCATTGCCTCAGTCCTCGGACGCCGAATAGAAAGAGCTCCTTGGTTTCTCAGCACGTAGCCATGCGACGGAGTCGTGAACGATTGATTGTGATGAGCAGATGGATCAACTTGGAGCTTCTGCATTTGGATTAAACACTGAAATTCACGAAGGGCAGGGATTGGTAAGATGGATGGACTAACTTCAGAATACAAACAGACAGAAGAATACAGTCGTGGTTTACTGTGAACAATTTTTAGGCATCTGTTTTGGACACGTTGTAGAATTTGCAGCCTTGACTTAGACGCTGCTCCCCAAATTGACACCATGTATTACAACTTTGTTTGGACGAATGCATTATACATAGTGCAGAGCTGTTAGTGCGGCAGGAATTGAGAAGCTTTCCACAACATTCCGCAAACTGAACTTAGACTTCTTTGGAGTTTAGTTATGTGATCTTCCCAACTAAGCGCGGCATCGAGAGTTACACCAAGGTATTTAAAGGCGTCTACTTGCTCCAAAACCATTCCATTCACGACTAACTCTCTATGTGGTGGTAATCGTAGTCGTGGCGAGTGAAACACGATTTATTTAGTTTTACTCAAGTTCAAAGACAGAGAATTTTCATTAAAATAATCTTGAAGGACATGCATATCTTTGTTCATCTGCCAGACAATATTTTCTGGATCTGATGTTTGGTATGACAGAGATGTGTCATCTGCGAAAAAACGAGGCTTGCCATATAAGTTTAATCTTGCCAGGTCATTGATGTAAACCAAAAACAGTAAGGGACCAAGGTTACTTCCCTGTGGCACTCCAAAGGATAACGGACACGGGGCACTTATGGAGTTGCTGATCACAACACATTGGGTACGGCCAGTTAAGTAACTCTTAACTAGATCGTTAGTTGTTCCTCTTACGCCATACGAATCTAACTTTTGCAACAGCACCTCATGGTCTATAGTGTCGAAGGCTATTTTAAGATCCAAAAACAAAACTCCCATAATTTTACGTGAATCCATTGCCTTGTAGATGTCATCAGTTAGCTCACACATAGTAGTTAGAGTACTGGATCCGGTTCGAAATCCATACTGATGCTATACAGGACATTATTCTGGTTGAAAAAGCTGGATGATGTCCGTTTTGCTGTCAGACTTATGCACGGCAATCACTCGAGCCATCTTCAGACAATCGGGGTAGATACCAGTCGAAATGCTTTCATTGAAAACGTCCCGTAACAGTTTGGAAAATATTTCGTGATGTGTTTTGAGGAACGCTACCTGGGTGCCATCTAAACCGCAACTTTTGTTGGAATCAAGATCTCTTATTCTCAAAATAACCTCTGTAGTGCGCGCCAAATAGATGGAGTTTCTCAAGGGATTGAGCGTTCCAAATTTATATATATTTCGTCTACTAGAAATTGAACAGGCAAGCTGGGAAAAACTCATTGAAACGATTGGCAACCATGTGAAGTTAATTGTCCATCCACGTCGATCTTTACTGAATAATCCCGATCTTTTAGTCCGAAAACTTCGTTCAAGTTATTCCATATACTTTTCTGATCGGCGTTCCGGAATAGGCTAAGGTAAATGATTTTGGTTTGTCCAGTCGAAAATATGATCATGGTTTGTCCACGTTTTTAAATGCTCTAGTTCAGCGCACGTTTGTCAAATTAGGTATTCAAATGTTTTAAAACATATAAATAATATTTTCTTCTTCATGATTTACAGTAGTTTTATAGTATATGTTTTCGGATTCACATGTTTTGAAGGATTATAAAAATACATTCTATTGGTGTCAATGCGCCCCTCACTTGAGCTAACTTTTAATGAACTACCAGATGATTATTTGGCACGTATTCAGACCATTTCTGGATTATATCACTTACAAATATTGTAAACATCATGGTTGCACACCATTTGTATTAGATTTACTTGGCTAAACCATGTAATTAACGCATTTCGATGACCTCAATTCAGATCATGAGTTATCCAATTCACTAATGTTGTTTTGTCCACATGATTTCTATGGCAACCACTTGGCGCGCTGCAGTTTGTTTATGTTTGTTTATGGTGTGCTTCGCCCATAGCAGAAGTAAGGTTTTTCTGTGTTGATTGTGTTGAGGTGAACACTTCTAAAATGCCCAAGAAAATATTCTGAAGAAAGCCTAAATTATGAATGGATATTGATCCACAGATGACAGTAAACTCAAGCAATGACAAATGCAACATCTACTTGAAAATTCGAATGTTTTCATTCAAAAATGGTTATTTCTAGAACTGGACCAACCATGATCATTTTCTGGACAATCCATGATCAGAGGTGGTCAAACCATGATCATAATTGAGGGGCTCAGAATGCAAGGGGTGTAAGTGACTTGATCGATTTCTCTTCATCAACTTTTTATTTAGTTAATAACTCAACTGTAAAAACGTTCCAATTTAAGTTTGCTATAGAATCCGATAGATGAGGTTCTGCCTTTTTTTCCACGTTGGTAAATACAGCTGGGAATGTATTTGCAGCTAAGTTATGACCCAAAGAGAGAGTCGATGTAGAGAAATCGATCAAATCGCTTACACCCCTTTCATTCTAAGCCCCTCAATTTCTCTTTGAGGAAAATCGTTAATAAACATAAATATTTGAATAATTTCAACGCCTTGTGGTACAATTAGAAGCTAGAGACTTAGGGCTTTTCAACAAACCCAAACTTTTTTTTATGCTTCTGAACAATATTATCTTTCATTCGTAACCATTTCCAAAGATCATAGGACATCCAGGGACAGTGACCTTTGATACTTGCTCTCACCTGAACTGATCTAGCAAACTTCTCCTTTAATGGGTTATACAAATCTAACACATATTCCAAACGTTCAAAAGCGGTTCCTTGAGGCGTACACACTGTCGATGCCTTAAAAGCTTCTATTAACTTGCGGTAATTGGTGATGGTTTTACTAAGCGTTCGACATGTGACATCCTTGTGCACATTGAAGGTGGATAGAAAAAGGTTGTGGTCACTAGAATCGTTACATATAGTTTCATTCACTATGTTATTCAGCATTGTTTCGAAACAAACTACACGATCCAGAACATTGTTGCTAGCTGGTCTTGTTGGATAAGTGTTTGTAACTGAAAATTTGTAGCATTTCAACATGTTAACATATTCACTTGTAACACAACTCTCAATTTGATTAGTCGGGACGTTAATATCTCCAACAATGACATGAAACTGATTGGTTTTTGCAGCTGATAGCAAAGACTCCAGATTCCTGAAGAAAACTGGTGAATCAAACGAAGGAGGTCTATAAATAGCATGGATGTGAAACGGGGTTCCACTTGCTTCTAAATAGCCGCAGATGCACGTGATGGAACCAATTTGCATGTTCATTTCCCAGCTCATCAAACACGATAGCTTCCCGAACGTAAACTGCCAATCCACATCCAGAACATTCAGGACGACAGGAAAAAATATGACTTGTAACCATTTATCTTGCAAAGATTCGTACGTTTACTTTGCACCCAAGTCTCTCCTACTACCAAAACATCAATCACTCCAACATATCTATTCACAAATTCTTTTATGTTGTCAAATTTGTTCGGGTTATTAATTCCTCTTATGTAGATTTGTAGGATTTTGAAAGGAAAACGAGTCGCAATTTTAGTAATATTTTTATTGAGTTGATCGATAGTATCAAAATAGAAATTATTATTTTTGGTAATCTCAGGATCCATGATAATGAAAAGAAATAGAAACTAATGCTAACTCAACGTTCATTCTCTGCCAACATTCTTTCTTTTCGGCGATGGCTCTAAAACTGGCGAAGAAGAGCTTGTACTCGCCCCAACACGTGTGCATCTCTGCAGTGTTTCCTTCATCGAACGTAGTTGGCGCTTACTTTGGATTTCTTCCACTTTTGCCCCATCGTGCTTTCTCATCAGTATCCTACCGTTCCTGCCTGGTCAGACATACTTTATATCGAAAACAGCTTGCAGCTCCTTAGTCTCCCGTAACAGCTCTCGTCCATGTATTGTAAGTTCATCACGCACAACGATCGTTTTCGTACCTTCCGCAAATCCTTCAAATACTGCCGACACTGGTAGAGGACCATGGGACCGTTTGCAGTCGAAGAAATTCTCCTTCCAACTCTCATTGCTGAACGAAACGAGAACCGGGGCATATTGATTTCCAGTACCTTTCAGGCCCAGTCTACGAGCAGTTACAATCGAATCAGTATTGTTTCGGAATCCTATTGTCATGCCAACCTTACTAACGAGGTGTGTTCGAAAGATAAAATATCTGCGTGTTATGGGCTTATTAATTATTGACCCTAGAACTTGTTTCAATAGCTTAAAAATTGCTTTTAAAATAGGCTATTAAAATCACAAATCTATATATAAACTGGTGTCCGCTCGGAAATCCATTTCAAGAACGTCGTTTGATGTTCGCTGAAGCGAACACGTTTTGCTGAGGAGCATCGAACGACAATAAAAAGTCTTCGTCAAGATTCGTCAACTGCAAACTTTTATAGTCAATAAGAAGAAGAATAAGTAGAAAAAGAAATTCATATAGTTGTGATTGCGAAGCGACATGAGAATGTTCTCGCTAGATCGCCAAGCACTACGCTCCTCTTTCACAATCCCATTTCTTTTCCAGACTGAACGGAGTCGCATTTTTTAGTAAAAGCCGCAGTTCTATTTTCGAATGCTCACGAATTTCGCTATCGATCGATGATTTGAATTGTCAGAGGTTGGGAAGGAGGTATTATTTGCGCTAGGTATTTCCGAGGAAAATCGATTCCTCTTTTGAGCGTTTATACTACATGGGCTGAAAAGTACAGTGATTTTTCAAGCGAACAATCGTTTTTTGGGTAAAGCTGTATTTATTCCTCAACATAGTTTCCTTCGAGGGCAATACACATGGTATAGCGAGTTCCCAACATTTCGATTCCCTTCCTGTAGTACGAAACACCTAAGTCTTCGGAATATGCCTTAATGCCACTCTGCAGACTGCCTATTGGACTCAGGAGTGTGGTGAGGGATCCACGTTTCATCCATTGTAAAAAAAAACGACGAAAGAAGTCCACGCTTCAACAACGCCAAACCGGCTGTTAAATCATCAACGCGCCACCGACGGTCAGCAAACGCGGCACCCATCGTGCGGATAGCTTTTTCATGTCCAAAATGTCGTGTAAAATGTATCCCACTCATTCTTTTGAAATGCTCAGTAACTCTCGCGTATCTTCGCTTTACGATAGTTCAAAACCAGTCGATGCACTTGTTTTACTATTTCTGGATTCGTTGCCTTTTTTGGCCTTCCAGAGCGAGATCCATTTGCGGTGCTGGCTGTGGTGCCCATTTAAAATCCACTAAACCACCGATAAACTGTTTTTATCGAAGGAGCAGAAGTAGAAAAACTGTTCGTCAAACACTGGAATGACTGTTCAGACTGTTGGCTGTTTATTTTTTTTTTTATTTAAATCGTTTATTTTTACAGGCTCAGTTACATAGGTTTAAAGGAGCCGAACTCCTTACTGTATTGTTACTAGTATATATACATTTTTCCTTAATTCTAATGTTAATAATATAGGAAACCGATTACTCGCGGTCAACTCGAGTTTAGAAGGGTGACATATACTGTTGGCTGTTGACATGACTGTTTTTCCCATCAAAAAACAATATTTGATCAAAATACGATATTTCTCTTTTTCCATTTTCTATACGAATGCTCAGGTAGTAACACCTAAACAACTGTAGTTTGTGAACAAAAAAACGAAATGTCATGATACTTCACACTTGTTCATTTTTTAGTGACACCATCTGTTGAAAAATCCCGGCACTTTCAGCCCATGTAGCATTTTTAAACTGAACAAGACAACCGTTAAATTATTACTCTTCTATCTAACGGAACGTCCACAGTTTGTTGAAATTCAAAACAAGAGATCTTCATGTGATTCTGTAAGTTGTGGAGATCCTCACGGCTCTATTCTTAAACCACCTCTATTTTCGACATTCCGAATGGGTTGAACTACTGTAGGTATCATTCATATGCCGACGATTTTCAATTCTATTTCTCTGGTGTGCCCGAAAACCTAATCGATATTGTAGAACAAACAATTGATATAGGGAAAATTATACCATTTCAAGCTTAGGCTCGTTGTAAAGGTGACATTTCACACCAAAAACATTATTTTGCTGTTTTTTTTGTTTCTTCCATTCAGTTGTGAGCAACAGGGTATTAACAATGGAGGTCAACAAAGAGAAAACTCGGAACATTGTAAACTTTTTCTTTTATAAAGTCTAAAATACAAGCTACGCCGCTGAAATTGTAAATGGTGTTAATGATGCCGATACTGTAACAGTAAAACACGTACAAGATTTTTTATTTGAATTTTTTGTCAGACTTATCTCACTTCTTAGCTAGGTGAACTTAGCCTGAATGTTCACCTGCCCCCGGGCTTCTGAATGCCAAAGGCGGACTAGGCTTCGGGACAATTCCAGTTCCAAAGAGAACGACTGGAACAATTCTCGGGACCTCTCTTAGCCCCCACAGTTCCTTGAGTTCCAAGGTCAATGGTCGGTTGATGGCACATCCGGCAAATGTCATCAACGTCTTGATGCCAAACGTACCGCCTGCAGTTTCTTGTCGGCATTATCCTGTCCTGGATGGCTATCATGTCGGCTTCCACTACTGAAGAGAGTTCAGCACGCGTTAGCCACAGATTAGTTGCAGCCTTGTAGACGTGTGGTCGGTCCAGTTGATGGGGGTGGGCACCATGCACTGCCTTCTGCTTCTTCTTCTTCTTCTTCTTCTTCTTCTTCTTCAATGGCACTAACGTTCCTAGAAGAACTTCGCCGTCTCAACGTAGTATTACTTTGCGTCATTTTTATTAGTACTTAGTTGAGATTTCTATGCCAAATAACACGCCTTGAATGCATTCTGAGTGGCAAGCTCTAGAATACGCGTGACCACAGTGCAAGACGGAGGCAATTTCTTTGACGAAAAATTCCCCCGACCAGAACGGGAATCGAACCCGAACACCCGGCATGTTAGTTGTGACGCTAACCACTCGGCCACGGGAGCACAAGTTGTAATCTTCTCCTCCACTGTCTGCAGATTGCAGTTGAGTTGGTACTCCGCTTGCGCCAAGTGCAGAGCGCTGTATCCTCTGTCAACGGCGCAGACAGCCCGGTATAGCACGTTTTGGTTGGCGCGTTCTGCAAAGTACTCGCGCAGTTGTCGTACCTGGGCAACACATAGTGCAGATATGTCTACTATTCCAAGTCTTCTTTGCGTGGTAGTGATACTCTCTCCAGTGCCAATTGAAGATAGTCTATTCCGGCCCCTTTAATGCATTCTTCATCCTCCTCTCAAGGTCCTCTAGGTCATTTTTGCTCCATCTGACTACACCAAAACTGAGGGTCAGCAGGGGAACCGCGAATGTGTTGATCGCGCGTACCTTGTTCCCCGCGTTGGGAAAAGTCTTCAGGACACAGTTCACTCGACTCAAGAACTTGTCTCGCAGCTCCGTCCCGATGTCGGAGTGGCAAATCCCGGTGAGCTGTCGGAATCCAAGGTATTTGTAAGATTCGCCACGAACCATATCTTGTATGAACTCGCCGTCATAGACCTCGTAACCTCCGGATTCGGTAAGTTGTCCTTTCAGCAGATGGACACAGAAACATTTGTCGAGGCCGAACTCCATGTAGATGTCCCTGCTTATATCTTCGACAACCCGGAAAGCTACTCCTAGACACTGACGTGGATCAGCGTAGAGCTTAAGATCGTCCATGTAGAAGTAATGGGTCACTTCTTCGTGGGCGCCGTCCCCATACCTTATCTTATAGCCATGACCGTTTCTATTGAGCGTCCTACTGAGGGGGTTCAGTGCCAGACAAAACCAAAGCGAGCTGAAAGAGACGCCTTGGAATATCCCCCTCTTTATCTGCAGCGGTCTAGACTGCAACACACTTTCCCCATAACTAAGGTGCAGAGATGTGCTGCACTGCCTCATCGCATGCTGCAGGAACCAAACGACGACGGGATCAATTTCATAGATCCCCAATACCCGGACGAGAAACGAGTAAGGTATGGAGTCATATGCCTTCTTATAGTCTATATAGGCCATACATAGGTTCCGCTGGTTATATACCGCCTGGCCGACTATGGCTGCGTCGATGATGGCCTGGTCTTTGCAGCCATGCGTATTTTTCCTGCATCCTTTGTGCTCTTCTGCAATGATGTGATGTTGTTTGCAGTGAACAGAAACTTTGGCGGTTATGATTCAGCTCAGTATTTTGTACAGACTCGATAGGCACGTTATCGGTCTGTACTTTGACGGGTTCAATGCGTTGCTGTCTTTCGGGCGGAGGAAGGTGACGCCACGGGCGACGAATTCAGGAAGGTTGCGTGGATCAAGTAGCGCCTTGTTTAAGCACTCAGCTATCTTTGGATGTGTGACGATCAGCTTCTTGTGCCAGAAGTTCTAAACACCATCGGGGCCCGGTGCTGCCCAGTTCCTCAGGTACTGCGAGGCTTCGCGGACGACGATGATAGCTGGCATCTCTCCAATTTCATCACAACTCTCCTCCTCCCGTCTAAACCACATTTGCCTGTCGAGATGTTGTACTGGGGTCTCCCAATTACCAGTCCAGAAGTTCGTCACATCGCTAATATCTGGCAAACCTTCTCGGTAGTCGGGCTTCTCGTCGCTAATGTGGTCGTAGAACGCTTTTTCGTTATCTCTGAATATCCGATTTCATTCCTGACGCTTTGCAGAGTCAGAGTAACGTTCCAGCCGTTTTGTAAGGACGCTCAATTGCTGCACTAGTGTGTCGAGTTTTTCCGTCAGCTGGTGAGCTCCCAGTTGGCGAAGTTCAGTAGGCCGCACGATCACAGCAACTTGGCGACATAATTTTGCCGATCTGCTGCCTCTTTTGTACGCCATCAGCCTTCCAATTGTGGCGCGTTTGTTTAGGATCCGTTGATCTTTTTCGCGGCACAGTAAACTTTTAGTTGCAGCTCCTCCATGTGCTCAGCATCAACCAAGTGCAGCGGAAGAACGTGCTCATCCATGAGCTTTACTGCACTTGTCAGCCTGCGGAAATGCTGCAACTTCGGGATCCTGAGGCGCGACAAAGGGGTTTGTGTCGCAGAACTGTGAGATCGCCTCGTCGTAGTGGAAGACCAGATCCCGTAGTAGCTGTTGATCTGGCTGTGGGTCTTCCGGCTCAGGGGATTGGTGTACTGTGGCCTCCACTTGTGCTACAGGTTCGCGTGCCCCACTCGCGAATGAATTGTTCAGCCGTACTGAACTTCGTCTCGACACATAGCTTGTTCTGTTTGTTCTAGGCATGTTGTTGCGTATAATCGCTCTACGCCCCGCGTTCATCGCGTTCTGATCAAGCCTCCCGACGAACTCTGGATACGCTTCCTCGAACATTGTGAGTATTAGAGGGCGACCGCTCATGTCCGTCTCCAAAGCAGTGCAGATGTAATAGGCGCGGATCACGAATTTATTCATTTCGTGTATTCACATGATCCGTCGCCTAGTGGTACCCACAAGTGTGGACGACTGTCTACTGGCAGTCGCAACACGTCTCGTAGGCGCAGCATTTTTTCCGTGGTTTTGATGGCTACTGTTTTCGCGTGGCGGTAGCTCTTCGGGTTAAACCCGGCTGGTGGCCCGCTCTTGCAACTCACCCTCCAGCCGCTGGCCGCTCGCTCTTACGCCCGTTTCAGGACCAGCTCCAGTTCGGGGACTCTCCTCGGGTGATCGCATTTTATTGGGTGTATCTTCTTTGCCCGGGAGACAGCAGGTAGGCAAGGTATATTAGAGTCCCACCTTGCCAAAGGAACCTTTTCGGGGCGCCGCCCCTAACATGGAGAACAGACGCACCCCTAAGTCTCCAGTGACCCGGGAGGCCTTCCCTAGGAGAGATATAGCGCTCTAACTCGCTCGCACCCCCTCACTTAGCCACTTTCGACACCCGTTCTCGGAGCCAAAACCAGGTGTGTGTTTCCAGTTCACGCCCAATCTAAAAATGTCGTCATATGATTTTCGTGGAGGCGTGAGATAGGAACATTTGAGACCAACGGACAAGCTCCTACCCTAGTGTTGATCCCCATTTCAGAACCATACAAAACGTGTAAATGATTCTAAAGTACTTCGTTGAGCTTCTGCGGGTTCATTAATGTTGATGGCAAGCTATCTAAACCAGGCCTTTTTGAGAAAATCCCAAACCATTAAAATCTCATCCCCAAAGAACTTCTCTGATAAAAATAAAATTACCTTGATTTTTTTTTAAGAATTTGAATAGAATGTCATGTAAATTTTTCAACTCGTAACTTTCCAGGCGGCATTTTGAGGAAATGTTTTCAAAAAGGTCTGGTTAGACAGTTTTTCATGAACACGAATGCACAGTCATAAATATCATTCAGAATCATTTAATTCTGTTCTTCCATCAAAAACACCGTGATAATTGGGTAATTTGGCATCAATTCATAGAATCCGAAAAGTCATGGCATGGTCTTATGAATAGGGGTTCAGATTCTGGACTTGTCAGCTTGTTTACCAGATCAAAACCCAATCAAGAACATATGAGGAGTGATCGTACGTATTGTAGATGCAGCTTACAAGCAGTATGAGTGAATTGAAGAAGCTTGAACAAGCAGTATCCTCTGCGTAGAACGAGATACACAGTACAATATGGCACAGCTGGGCCGAAACCACTACGAATGGGTTATCTGAACTGATTGAGAACTAAGGATGAACTTCGAATTAGAAACTTTTTTTTAATTCATTTGAAACTGACGTCAATTTTGTAAAGGAGTGAGAGTTTTGACGTAGGACTACGTCTACGCGTTCTATACTTGTTACTTTCTGATCCAAAAACTTATTTCAATAGTCTTAAATTTGCTTTCAAAATAGGCTATTGAAATCACCAATCGGTATATAAGCGAGCGCCGCTCGGAAATCCACTCAGTTCTAATTGAACAGCGATTGGAGCATGTTGTCGCTGTTGTGGTGAAGCTCTTCATTTATCATGAAAGCGCGGATGAACGGTGTCACCAAGAGCCTGTTTGTGCACCTTAGGCCAGAAGGGAATCCATCAGGAGGAGAGTGATGCTACAAACGGTTCCCCGGGAAGATCTCGAAGCAGCCGCTACACACACACATACACGCACGGAATTCTTTCCGTTTGGATCGAGAAAGATCCGGAAAATAATCTGCCAGTTCCTCTAGGAATTTAAAAATACATTCATGTGAAAGAGTTTATTTGAATGTTTTCTAACCATGTAACACTGTGACCAAATATGTTTCAATCAAGTGCTATTAACAGATGGTTATCGAGTTAGCATTAACCACTGGTGTATCCAGTATCGAGGAAAATGTGGAAATATCTAATCGTTACTGAAAATAATCTGCCAGCTCCTCTGGGAATATAAAATTACATTCATATGAAAGAGTTTATTTTAATGTTTTCTATCCATGTAACACTGTGACCAAATACATTAGGTTTTGTGATTTTTCAATCAATCGCAATCAACAGGATAGCTTCTGAAGATTATTCTTCCCCATCAGTAGGATATTTCCGTATCCAATATTGGATGCATAAAACCTTGTGCCTCCAACGTAACGCTCTCGTTTTCGAAGTTCTCCAAATATTCATTCATTCAGAATGAATTCAGATTCAACTTCATACAAATGATCTCTAAATCAACGATAGTCCTACGTCACCCTTGCGGTTATACCATAGATATAACCCACTTCCTGTTTTTCCATCTGGTTCTGTAGTTATGAAACACTGGAATTTTAGTTTTTTTAATGTTTCGCACCTGAACACAACAATAATATTCAAATGACCAGTATTGTAAATGCAAAAATACTCATTGTATTCAACACTATATACAGGGTGGGCCATTTAAAGTGGAAGCATCTAGCAACCCCATAACTTTTTGACAGAGATGTCAGATTAACAAATGTCATACCGCGTTGGAAGCGTCATTTCAGTACAATTTTAACCATGGAACAATACACACCTAAACAACGCGCTGAAATTGTTCAGCTGTACATTCAAAATAACTTCTCAATTGTGTTAACTAAACGTGCGTGGAAAAATAAAAATAAAGTTAAAACATCGCCTGGAGACAACACTATACGTCGATTATATGCCAAATTTATATCGTCTGGTAGTGTTGGTAATGCCAGTCATCTGTCCAGACAACGACCAAGACGTTTCGACGAGAATATTGATGCCGTTCGAGCCAGTGTTGCAGAGACTCCATCGACATCAGGTCGCCATTGTTCGCAAGAGTTAGGCATCGCTCGAACCACCATTTGTTCGTGAAAATGAATTGGACAATTACTGGTTCCAACAGGACGGCGCTACATGCCATACCGCGGATGCCACGACCAAATTATTGCGCGAAATGTTCCCCGGAAGATTAATATCGAAAAACGGCGATTATGACTGGCCACCGAGATCACCTGATTTGACGCCTCCTGACTTTTTTATGGGGATATTTAAAATCCAAGGTATACACTGGTAAACCAAGGACCCTGGCTGCGCTGAAAGAAAACATCCGACAAGAAATTGCTGCCATATCGGCCGAAACATTGGGCAAAGTGATGGAAAATGCCGAAAAAAGGGCACATTTTGCGGTCAAGGCCAGAGGCGGTCATTTACGAGATATCATAATCAAAAAGTAGTTAGAACAAATCTCCTTGAACCAAAATAAATGAATTTCAAAAAAAAAATTAAAATTCCACTTCTTTAATTTGCTATTGCAAAAACAAATCCTTCCACTTTAAATGGCCCACCCTGTACTTCAATTTAACCGACTTCTTACATATCACTAAAACCATAGAAAAAGGAGTGAAATCCGTTTTTATATACTGTCACAGCATACCAAATGATTTCAAACGCAAGTAGAATGAAATAATCACCGCTTTATGTATTCTTTATCGAAACTCAAGGTCAAACACAATTTTGTGTAATTGTAAAACCTGCCTAATTTAGGTAATTTATAAACAAACACAAGCAATGAGTTTGTTATTTCGTTGTACCCGAGGAAAACCGCTGGATCATGCGAGGAATGCATTACCTACCGAACAACCCAAGAAACAGACAGACAAAACTTGCATTCCTTTTGTTTCAATGCACTCGGAGTCATCGGAGTTTGTGATGCAAACCTCATCCTGCGTACCTTCATTACATTCCCCCAACCAAGCTCGACCCTGCTTTGAAAAGCATAATTATGCATTTCAAAACTTGTCAGGCAACACGTTTTACATATGTAAGTAATAATTATGCTCCCGTTGTTGTTTTCGTCGTGAGGCGAGTGCTTCTTCTTTCAATTGGGTTACGTCGAACATTTGGGTTCGTTATTCAGATGCGAAATTATTCATCAATATGGTATACCGTAATGACATCTTCTTCTGGCACGTAAATATCGAAATACATGTAATTGTAATTTAGGGTCTCCACCACACATGGCACAAATGATTTAGGGCAAATGATGGATCTGCACCGGATGCTTGGACCCTTCCCCGCAAAACGGTAGTTTATACCGATCCAATCGATCATCGCCTGATGACTAGCAGGAGGAAGTAATACAATTGCTTCTGATTAAGAGCCCGGACCGATTAGAGCCTTTAGCGGCTGCTGCGGAAGCCTAATGCAGAAAATTGATTCATACCGAAATGTCAGATGCACTGATCGAAAGGTTATCCATTTACAATCTCGAGAATCACATCGATAACACACGCAGGCGCAAACTGTGTCATTTTGTGACTTAATAACTTCTCATTATTTCCCACATTTCGCTCGTTAAGGATGGCTTTTGTTGCAAAACGCACGTGGGAAACGATATGGGCTCGATGGGTTTCCAGCAGTCAATCTATGCATCGGTCCAGCTTAATTGTTTGCTCATTTACGGACAAAAGGGACCATATCCCAACGGTCCTGCTGAGCGAGCTCTTTCTCTCTGTGCTTTGTGCTTTGGTTGGTAGAACAATTGTGTCAAACGAAGTCGGTTGTGATAGGTCAGTGCATTAATGGTGTGTCCAGGGGCTTCTCGAAACGCTTTCTCAGAATGCAATCAATGTTTATGATCTACCTGTCGTGCGACCGATGGGAATTGCCAGTCAATCAAATGTTCTCTCCAGAATTGTAACCGTTATACTTGACGAGGATGTAGTGGGTAAGGAAATACGTAATAGTGGAGCGTATTGTTACGAAATAACCAGTTAAATTTTCGAACTAGCTACAATTATGATAGGACTGTGGAATTGGTACGCTGAACGCCTACTGAGAAGTACTTTAAGCGCGATTTTCTTTTAGTATTATTAGACTTTTCATCATGGAAATACAAAATCCGCCGCAGCTTCTACAAATTATTACTAGTATGTAGTAATAGCTCAGGGCCAACAGATTTAAAAATAGAATGTACAACAGTAATCGTTCGCTAACTGGTCCTGGTTTAACTGGTCTGCTGTTTAACTGGGCGAACGTTAACTGATCCTTGGACCAGTTAAAAAGCAGAATTTCGTAAACAATCGACGCCATATTCAAATTCTGAAATGCTGAGATTTGCTGTGAGGGGCATTCGAATGTAATTTGAAATGTTATGAAAATTGACATTATTTTCGCATGACAAATACATTGATTAAACTACAGAAGAATAATTTTCTTAAATTATATTTCATACCTGTTGTCGCACTCAATGCGAAACTTCCATTGGAATCCTTTTGTTTATCCAATTACATGAACAACGCGAATCAAACAATTCATCGAAGTTCCCCTCGATTTTATTTGACGTTTAACATGCCGGACCAGTTAAAACGCGAATGTCGAGAGGCGGTCTTCCCTTTTCGCCCAGTTAGTGAATGTTTACTGTACTTTGAATCTTGCTTTCGCTGTTCTCATATGTTAAACGTAATTCGTTGCATTTACTGTGGAATCGAATTTAAAGGGCAAATCAAAACTTAATTCAAGCGGTGTTCATATAAACAAATCATTCGCAATACTTAAGAAGAACGAAGTAAGCTTATACGTAAACTGACCAGATGTCCCGCGTTACGCGGAACAGTCCCGCATTTCAACGAAATGTCCCGCGTGAGATTACGTCCTGCGAAACGTCCCGCATTTGGCAATAGAAACGAAAATGTTCCGTGATATCAATATATTTCGCTTTCCCCTTTCAATATATTTACCATGGAATCCCAGATCATCTACGCTCCGATTCTATTCCGCCGGTACTTTCGGCAGAATATGGGAAAGTTAGATCTGATAAAATGTTCTTTACTGACGGTTAATACATAAACGGGTCCACTGGCTTCGGCATCTTCAATGAAAATTCCAGTGCCTCTTTCAAACTCAAAGATTGTTCCGTGTATGTCGCTGAAATGGGTGCGATATACTATGCTCTAGGGATCATTGAAACACTGCCCATCGACCATTATTTTATTTTATTAGTCTCAGCTCAATAGAGGCAATCCGCTCAATGAAAGTTGATAAACGCTCATCTTATTTCCTAACAATAATAAGACATCTATTGAGTGTTTTGGTCGAAAAATTATTCAAGATTACCTTAGCATGGGCTCCCTCTCATTGCTCGATTCCGGGGAATGAGAAAGCGGACTCGCTAGCTAAGGTGGGCGCTTCAGAAGGCACACTTTTTGAAAGGTGAATTGCTTCTAACGAATTTTTTCACATTCCTCGTCAGCACACACTCATTCGTTGGCAGCGCATGTGGAGTGAAGATGAGTTCGGTCGCTGGTTACACACGATTATCCCTAAGGTCTCGACGAGTGCATGGTTCAAGGGATTGAATGTAGGTCATGATTTCATTCGCGTGATATCTCGGCTTATGTCCAATCACTACAACCTAAACGCGCATCTCTATCGCACTGGGCTCGCAGCAAACAATCTTTGCGATTGTGGCGATGACTACGACGACATCGAGCTTATTGTCTGGTCGTGTATCCGGTTCCATGCTGCTCGCTCTCAGCTCTCTAGAGCACTGAGAGCAAAAGGCAGACACTCGGATATCCCCGTTTGGGATATCTTAGGTAGCCGTGATCCTGATCTTCTGCTTCATCTATACCTGTCAGAAACGCCGATGTCAACGTTTAATGATGTTTCCTTCGTTGTGTCCCTGTTTCATATCCCTCCTATCCGATCTATAAACTTTTACTTAGTCGCGGCAATACATACACACACTCTTTACAGATACACGGGCCAAAGGTTGTGCAGTCCACTGATCTTTAAACAAAAGCCAAAGGTTGTACCACTCATGACAACTCTACACGAGCTGATGTTTGTGCCGGCTAGTGACCATTCTATCCTGGATTCCTCGAGTCGAGAAGACGCACCACGCTAGATATGGGGTACAGACTAGGGGGATTTGCTGATTAATGGTCAGCTGCATCCCAATAGGAAGTATCCCGTGTCGGGCACACGTACAGAGCATTGGAGACAGCAACATCACAACCAAGGTGCTATACTATAGGTGGACCGCAATGTCAAAATTGCTGTTCGGCCATTGCTCGTGAAAAAACAAATTTGTTTACAAAACATATCATATCTTTTGGTGACAAATGCATTCGTCGGCAAAATAGCTGCTCGCGCTTTACTGTAGGTAGGTAATTTTCTGGATTTTTTCGTATAACGATTTCTCATAATTGCTTCTACTTTTTCAGATATCTACAATCAGCGGTCGAATTAAAAACAGTGCAGAAGGATGTTTTGAGTATGTTTTAGCTTCTAGCCGCGCAATCAATGCTTTTTTTCCAAGCAAGATGTACTTCTGTTTGGATCCTATCGGCGGGGAAAAAAGTACTTACGGCGACGGTGACAAGAAATAGCGCTGATTGCGAGATTACCAGATCCAGAAGATCCGGAAGGGCTGTTACAAGTAATTGGTTTTGCTAGAGCAAAAGGAGGTTGACAATGATTGCAACAGGTTCGTGTTTATTTTTCAAATTAGTGGACTTTTGTGTTGCTAATATATTACAGGTGAAATAAACTGTTGGAATCACGACTATCGATCACGCCAGAAGATCCGGAAAGAGTTGTTTTTGTTTTTCGTTATGCGGACCTTGTTTCCGCATCCTTTTACTGCACAATAATACGGCATCTGAAGAAAATAAGATATTCACAATATAATTTTGGCATGATAGAGAACCGCGAGATGAACGATTATCTGTGGAGGAGTTGGACAACAGATTTCTTAGACTTATAGCACTTTAATCACACTCACAAGCTCTTCAAATCCTCACTGTCCCCCAAAACTATTGAATAATATGTAATATAAATACCTTATTGCAGCTCTAGTACACTATTTTTCACGAATATATATTTGCTTATTTCTTTCTTCAGTTGTTTTCCTCAGCGAGTTGATATGAAACCATAACGACACAACCAAACAAAAAGTAAACAATGCAGAAATCTACGTCTCGCAACTCGTCTCACGTATTGTCATGAAAGTGTCAAGAACGAAACACCTATAGTTTAGCATCTTGATCACAACTACGAAAACACTTGTAATACTAACCTCGAGCCAACCGCGAGTAATCGGTTATATATCACATATACTAACATAGTTATAAAGCAAACATTGTCGAAATATTGAACTCCCGGCCCCGTCAGGTTGACGCCATATGAGACTCAATAAAAATTCATATTTTGGATAAAAAAAAACAATATATTTCAATATTACAATATCATCATGTTAATTTTGTTCAATGGATGAACCTAAAAAAAACTTTTATTTGGCAGACTTTTCAAGAGAGCTTCCAATGATTCCAAAAATTAATACGTTGAGCTGGTTTCATCGCACCGACAGTGGACTTTTTGTTTAGAGAGTGTCAAATGACAGCAACTAAATCAGAAAATTATTTTTATAAAAGTCCCCTATTGATCCGCAGGGACCAACGTGAGTCAGACGAAACGTTCATCTTTGGTCCCCTAGCTCGGGCTTAACGTGTGAAATAAGCCGGAAGAACTAGTGTATACTGGACAGGAAGAGGCGCGGTTGTTTGGTCTCGTCGAAGTTACCGCATAAAAATGTCCATTTTGGCCAGATCCTCTTTCACCTTTTGGCCGGTTGCTTCGATCTCCCGGCTTAAGGAACGGCAGAGAGTGGATGTTGTAAATACCGGATTGGCTATATCTGGCGGACACAAAGTGCCTCAGGATGCCCAACTCCTTCTCTCTAAACTACGGTTTTTGTTCACATAACGTACCCAGCAAACATTAAGTCGTATGAATAGCTATAATTGGAGGCGATATACATACAACCAAGACACATTTGTATGATATATGATGCAGATAACTAGCATATACATACAAAAGTGGAGGCGATATACGTATATGCCATTTTTTGTACGTATATAAAGCCGTATATAACGATATGCGATGCTTTTTGGACTGATATACGATTTGATACGACAACGTTACCACTCAATCCATCGATGACATGGAAAATCGTGTTTTTGCATTTTATGCGATTTTAGATATATATGATCGATATTTTGATTGATATTTTATGCGATTGTGATTTGATACGAAATTATATGTGACTTATCATGTGCAAAGTTATACGATTTAATGTTTGCTGGGTACATACATAACGTTTTGTTTTTTGTGTCCCGCGTTAGACCTCTGACTATCTGGTCACTTTACTTTACGTATTGTGACTCGTTACATACTCGTACATGAACTATGATACTGTTTGTGTGTATCGATACTGATTATAAAGGTGCAAAGTTACACATATTTCATTCGGGTATATGTTGCATTCGGGTATTTGTTACATTCGGGTGAATGTCATTCGGATATGTGTTACATTCGGGTAAATTTGTTTCGGGTAAACGTGTTTCGAGTGAAAAGTATTCGGGAGAATAGGACACAACCCCATTCTCACCCCCACTCATAAGAGATTATTTCGAAAATATTGAAATTCGAATGGAATGTTTTCTGATGTTCAAAATCAGTAATGACTCATTTGGCAAGACTTTAAAGAATAATTCTATCCAATATTTACAATTTTTGTATTTCTGTATAATGATGGGCATGAGATTTTTCCTGAGGTGTTATTTGATGGCTATTTACATATCAAACTTTGATGATTTATAAATAATAACTATGTGTACTACAGTTATACATTGGAATTTGTGGAAATATGTCTCCTATTAAACGGCTCACAGCTTTCAAAAATATTCGCAATATTTGTCAAGATATTACTAATAGTAACTTTCTCCATTTTTGACACCCCCATAACCCATTTTCACCACCATCGACGGTATATCTAAGAATGTTTGATTTATTGTCGATTTTATTCACTCAATAAAATACACTGTACAACGGTGAAATATTAGGTGGTACGGCAGGTAAAACCAAGAGCTTTGGATACTTTAGAGACAACGTATGAAAAATGTTCTCTGAGCGTTAACGTAGATTTGATCGTTTCCAAACGATGCTCATAATTTCTGAATGTAACAGTTCGGCTGGAAAGTTCATAAGGTTCACGTCTAGATGGCGCCTCTTGCAAAAATCTACATGACTGTCACAAAGCATTATCTTTCAATGGATACGTGTCAAAATTTGACTGCAATCGATCGATTGGTTCCTGAGTTACAGCATTGAGAGTGAAGCAACTTTTGTTATTGTGAAAAAAAATGGAAAAATCACAAATCAATGAAAACGATGGCATAATTGCATGAATTGGGCTTCGAATTGCTTCCGCATCCACCGTATTCTCCAGATCTGGCCCCCAGCGACTATTTTCTGTGCGCAACCCTGAAGAGAATGCTCGCTGGCAGGAAATTTAAGACCCATGATGAAGTGATTATCGAAACTGAGGCCTATTTTGAAAAACCCGAAAGAGTACTATAAAAATGGTATCGAAAAGTTGCAAGATCGCTATGATCGCTGTATCGCCCTTGAAGGGAATTATGTTGAATAATAAAATTGAATTTTGCAAAAAAAATAGTTTTACTGTTTTACCTTATAAACTTTTCAGACGAACTGTTATAACCAGACACATTTATCCATTAACACATCAAAACAAAACCAAAATAATGTGAGTTCTAACACTTAACTTTTTGTAATTTCAGATTTTCACCTCGAAAGCTTTCTTTTTGACATAACTACATGATACAAAACTAGCTTAAATTATTCATTAATGTCAAGAAAAGATATCTATGTTTTACACGTTGTATGTACAGGTCGGACTCGATTACCGTTCTGAATCATATTTCGGACACTTTGTTCTAATATCTTGAAATGCTTAATGCACTGATGATATAGCTATCAAATTAATATCACAATTGCTTCTTTAGAGTAATCCCTTGGTTTCACTATCATTTCACATGAGAACTACATTTAAATTATAACATAATCAGCAGAAAGCTTACAACACTACTCATTATCGTTTGTGTTTGACGTTTCCTTAGCGTGAGCACGTAGAATTTACCCGCTCATAAATATTTAAATTTCTCCCGTGTTTCATCAGTTCTCATCATTGTTAACAGTTTACTGTGATTGCTTGGTAAGTGTTTCGCAGTTGAATATAAAATATAATCAAGTGTAATGTAATTTTCGTCCAAAAAATTACAAAATAAAGTGTCCGAAATTTGATTTAGTGTCCGAAGTTTGATTCTTATTCGCTTCATTTGAAAAGTATTTTATTCGATGATGTTTTTATGTTTTGAATCAAATAAAGGGTGTGTCACATCAAATTGCATCACGGAAAAAACGCTGTAGAAATTTAATTTTTAGGAATTATATCTTCAGCTTCCGCTTATAATCAGATAAGAGTGTATAGATCACGTTGGCCATGCTTCACTGTCAATTTTTCGTAAATTTGGAAAAATGTCGTCGAACGAAAAAGAGCGTCGTGAATTAATCCTGTGCACTCATTTCGAGAATCCGAAGTTGTCACATCGGGACATCGGTAAGATGCTGGGAATCGTCCAATCCACGGTCAGCAGAGTACTAAAACGATACTTCGAGAACCTAACCATCGACCGGAAGGTGAAGAACGGCAACAATGGATGCTCCGTCAGTGAAAAAGATCACAAGCGCGTAGTTAAGCAGTTTAGACGTGATCCGAGAAGTTCGATCCGGGATGTCGCCAATAAGCTGAATTTGTCAAGTTCATTCGTCCAGCGGACCAAGCAGCGGGAGGGCCTGCGTACATACAAGGTTCAGTTGTTCTTCTCCGCAGAGGACAAATTCAGCGTTCCGGAGGAGATTCGCAAGCAGAAACTATCCAAGTTTACCAAAAAGTACATGGTGTGGCAAGCGATCTGCTCTTGCGGAAAGCGGAGCGCCCCCTTCGTGATGACCGGCACGGTAAACGGGCAGGTTTACCTTAAGGAGTGCCTACAGAAGCGCTTACTACCACTATTGAAGCAGCACGAGGGCCCGACCATCTTCTGGCCGGATCTCGCTTCGTGCCACTATTCAAAGGACGTGTTGGAGTGGATTTCTGTTCAAAAAAAACTACAACCTGACGTTGTACAGAACCTTATGGACGGGGTAAAGAGGAAGGTGCGAGCATACGGGCTTGGGCTCGAAGTATGAATAAAAAGAAAATGCCAAAAGTTGTTTAATAGTTTTTATTTTACTGTCTAAAATTTTTCAAAAGGATAGGTCTACTGGGCGAATTTCTACAGCGTTTTTTCCGTGATGCAATTTGATGTGACACACCCTTTAGATACCAAAGTAGAAAGCTTAAAAGCATATTGAACTAATTTATTAAAAATATCAACCAAATAATACCTGTGCATGAAGTTTAGATCTGTTTTCTGCATCATATGCCTTAAGCGTCCGAAATATGATTCAGAACGGTATATGTGATTCGATTATATACAATTTTGGACTCGATTATATACAGTTTGAAAAAAACAATTTTTTTTTATGTTTCAAATATGATTTATTTCACGAAACAATATTACCTTTCAACGTGAAGGCGAACATTAGGTGGCTTTTATATGTACAGTGGGGTCAAAATCGTGATTTTTGAAGATTTTGCTTGAAATTTTACTAGGAATTGTTTACAGGGAAACTTCGATATAACGTACCCTCGTTATAACGTACCCTCGATATAACATCACTCGATATAACGTACACATTTCCAAAGTGTGAAGGAAATTTTTTTTCAATATGTTTTTTTCTGATAGAACAATGAATTACCTGTATTGTGATGCTAAAACAAGTTTTGTACCTTCAATAAATCCCGAAATACAGCTGGTTTTGTGATTCCGGATTCTAAATGAATCAAGCTTTAATCAACAGTACGAAGGAAAACATCATGAGAAAGGCTGGCTTCGTCTTCTGATTGAAGTTATTCATTAACTTTACTAAAACAGCAACACAATAATGTATTATAGACTACGTTTGTGAGTACTTTATTATGCTTCGATATAACGTACAATTCGGTACAACGTACAATTTTGAAAGTGAAAATTTTTTACGTTATATCGAAGTTTACCTGTATATCGATTTTGCAGCGAAATTAAGATAGATAGAAGTTGGGTGTTAAAGAATAAATTGTAGAGCGATTAGGAAGCTTTATGTTAATTGATAGAAACAATCAAATTCAATATTAATTTTAAGGATAAAATTAATAATAACACATTAAAATTACTAACTTTGAAGTTTTTCACTTCCAAAATGTTATTTAAAGCCACTAATTTAGATGTTTCACAACTATATTCCGCACTAAATTTTCTCATCTTTCTAATGGAAGCAACAGAATCGTCTTCTGTAGCGTACTTTTTATTGCAGCGCCGGTTTGAGGCAATAGAGTCCGAAACAAACAAAAAGTTATATAACTATGTCATTATTAAAATTCGAACATATGCGTAGAAGGTTTTTTTTCACCAAATATGTTCCTCTATCATCTCCCGAATGAATTCGGGTTTTTTTATATTTGAAAGGTATTTTATGACTTTAAGGGGATTACTCAAAAATTAAATTCTTCTTTTATATTCAAAAAACAAAAAATGTGCGCATAAAAAACGATTTAAAATAATTTTCACAGGATTCGATTATATACAGTGAAAAAAATCCAAAACTGTATATAATCAAGTCCGCCCTGTAATTGCATATTATTCCATTATGCGATCGGCATTAAACTTCCCAAGCCCCAATAAACTAAACATCGCAAATTGGTATTTTACCGAAAAAAAAACCTATTATAGGTATCTTCCCATTGATAGGATAGGTATCTTCCCCTGTGTAATTGGCATCGGTTTGCACGATCTTTTTTCATCGCCAAAAGGAACCACTCGAGCAAACCAAGGGGATCTTCTCTCTAAAAAAGGCAAATTATCCAATATGAAAGTCATAAATCACCGGCAACAGCAATGCCTTTCCGAGGAAAGAGCGACTTCCAAATTAACTAAGACACCTCATTCCCGTCGAAATCCGCTCAGATCGGTAATCGCATCAGAAAGTTTTTGTTCAGTCGAGAAAATCCTCGCAAATCTTATTTAAAATTTGCAGAAAATTCGAAGATGTGCATCGGAGATGCGTATCGAAAAAAAACCCAACTTGTCCTGTTTGGTGTGTATGTGGATGGTCCAGAGGTTTTCTCTTTCAACCGAATACAGTTTTTCTCACCGCCAGCTCACCGGGGCCAGGTTGCTGGCCTACTAAGCGCTAGGCTAATCTACTTTTCATAATTGTATTAAAATTCACATGATGAAGCGTGAAGGAGTTCGAGAATCGATCCTACCCCAACGGAGATGCGTTTCTTTCCAAAACAGGAACACTAGCCGCACTAGCATTCCTGCGCGCACTCGGTCCGTGGCGAGGTAATGAGAAAAACCAGATAATCCCACGCCGGTATCCACCCACTTTTGGCTTCCGTGTGTAATAAATATTGTAAGGCTTTCCTTTCCCTCCAGAATGGGATTTGCTTTTTGGCTTTAGGACTCTGCCGCAGGAATGGCGGTGGAATGAGCAAAAACGAGAGGATAACTTTCGCACATTCTTTCATGTTCATTCGAGCTTTACTCGGGTGGAAAAGAAATTGGATAACAACGATGAAAGGCGATTGTGATAATTTTATTATGGCCAGAAAATAAAACTATTATAATTAAAATGATTTACGGTCGAATTCGTCCTGGCTGATGGGGTATGAAACTGTTTTACCACAATTATCTGGTTACAGTAATTTGGTTAGGGGAATCGATACAAGGAATGAAAATGTTTCCCATGTTTTCCACGCAGAAAAATCAATAACGATTCATAGAGGTTTTGTTCGAACATATTGTTTTTGAAATAATACTCTCTGATTAAAACAAATCTTGAGATAAGCGAATACGATCAAAAGCTACTTCCACAGTCGGTCTTTATTCGAAGAAAGCCATACTCTGTGCTTGGCGGGGTTGGAAAGAAACTATGTATTAGGGGTAGTGGGGCACATTGGTCATGGGGGGCAAAGTGGTCACCTGCTTGTTTGGTAGTATAACTTTTGACTATAGATGCCGCATTGATAGTCGCCTTATGTTTGAAGAATTTAATGACTTTTGAGTCACCCTGTACTTCAGTAGAGCTGTCGTATGTCAAAATATAAATAACGCCCCCATGATCAATTTGCCCCCACTATCCCTGATAGGGGAGCGGACCCAAATATGGAACAGGTTCCAAATATGGAACGCGTCAATATCTCGAAAAGTAAGCCGCGCATTCTACCGGCGATAGTTGAGAGTTGTTCTTCTTCTTGAATGGCGTTAACGTTCCCTGTGGAACTTTTGCCGTTTCAACGTATGCATTAACTAGCGTCATTTATTAATACTTAGTTGAGATTTTCTAAGCCAAATAACACGCCTTGAACGTATTCCGAGGGGCAAGCTCTAGAATACGCGTGATCACAGTGCAAGTCGAAGAAAATTTCTTTGACGAAAAAATCCCCCGGCCAGAACGGGAATCGAGCCCAAACACCCGGCATGATAATGTGAGACGCTAACCACTCGGCCACGGGTGCGGAGTTGTTCTTCTAGTGAAATAACCACGCATGACGATGTCTGGTGGGGGTCCGATAATATTTGTGGTAGCTATCAACGAAAACGTGATTTGTGGAGATTTTTTTTTCTATGATTTTTCATTATAAAGGTTTCGGGTCGAAAAAGTTTCAAAAGTTCATGTTGCTCGGTATCGTTGGAAAGATCAAAGTGAGTACTTTCAGAACATATACTTGGGTTTGATGTCAACTAATTTAAAAATGATGTTTAAGTCATTTAAAAAAAAGTGCAAGTATGGAACTGTTTTGTTTACAGCAGAAAACGAGATGGCTGGTAATTCTAACGCAAAGAAACGGAAAACTTATGCTGAAAGTGACATGGAAAATGCACTAAAAATCTGTGAGAAGAATAATGGTGGTTTTACAATAGCAATGCACAATGCACCGGAAACGCAAAGATGGTGCCATATGGATTGTGCGGGCGTCGACCAGGAGCAAAATGGCTTTCTGTGTGAATTTTGTTGATTGTAATCACTTGACCCATTCCATGAGGTTATGCACCAGAAAACCAAATTTCAAATCTAGTTTTAGGAGAAAATTGAAAACGTTATTTGAATAAGCACTAATTTTATCATATTTTTTTTGCAAAAAAAATAATTTATATAAAATAGAGAAGTATCAACTGTCTCCAGAAGTTGTTGTCACGTCACGAATAGTATACGATCCATTCCAGTGTGACGTAACAACATTTTGACTCACTACAAACACTTTTTTTACGTTTTCACGAATGAAGCACACAAAATTAAACGAGGTTATAGTAAAATTAAGAAAATTTCCAACAAGAATCATCAGTTGAAGAATATTTTATAGTTAGGTTGGCCTGTTGTCAGTCAAATACTTTTGTGACGTGGCAACACCTGCCTTTTTGCTGTTTCGGACTGTTGAACATTAATGATTAATTTCATTAATTACCGTTTCGTTTCAAAACATACAAATGATATTTCTCCTATGTTTTATCAACAATATATGAACGTAGATTCCATAATATAAAATATAATCTTATTTCAACTTCCGGTTTGCTGATGGTATTATTGAATGCTAAAAAAATATAGAAAACCCATACGATATGGGCTTATCAGCGGAAGTCGAATATCGTATTCCGATGCCATTTTATAATCGATGATGTTGACTTCCGGTTCGTTAAAAGCGGATATAAAAGGCCCGGAATGGCATGAAATCCCACAATACAATCGTGAATGGTAATGTTGGCATATAACCATGGGTGCACGAAGAGGAATAAAAATATCTTTTGTGTCCAAATCATCACTATTTGAGAACTGCCGATTTCCTACTTTATCACTAAGTTGATCAACAACTACACAAAATTGGTGAAACGCTTCCTTTATGGGAACTTTTCAAATAGTTTATGATATACACAATCGTAAAATCGATCTATACGTAATCATATATGCATATCAGGCTGATGCAGTTTGTGAGTGAACATATGAATTGAACCAGTGTAGTTCCGAGAAAAAATGTGTACATATTGTGGAAAATTATTCAAAGGTAAATCATATTAGTTCGTAATTGAGGCCATATTATATCATATTAGAAATTTTACATAACAAGACGCGCGATATCGTATGTCGGCATCTGGAGGAGATATGGAGATTCAGGGAGGCCAATAATCAGCAGCTTTAAATTGGTAAAATTTGAATGAAAATGTTTACTTCATGTTATTTTATTACTTATAACCAGTGTTGCCACATTTTAATCTGTACCAGAGAGGTTTAAAATATTTCTCATCTGTACTTTTTCGTCCAAAAATCTGTACCATCGAAAATATTGGTAGAGAAAAATCCATTTTATTATCATGAAAAATACGCATTTATTTACTACAAATACAACATTTACATTTTATTCGTCATTCGTGTGTTTGATGATGCTTATACATAGTTTTTTCGAATCTAGATTGCATATTATCATTTATTCAAAGTTTCGAGCTGCCGCACCAAGTTATATTGCGGCGTAAAAGTAATCTTGTACCTTAATGTAGCTTTGTTCAAATGTTAGAAATTTCACCCGCGGAAAAAATCTATACTAATCTGTACTTTTTGACGAAAATCTGTACTCTGTACCGTACAGAATCTGTACTAAAAATAACGAAAAAAAATTATAGGAGGTTGTGTCCAAGACACGACCACTTTGTTGACGTAGAACTAATCTGTTATTTTGTTCAAGTCGCTTGTTAATAACTTCGGATATTTTTTACACACACACACACACACTTATCTCCCCTTTGCGCTCTTCTCAACAGAAGTTTTGTTGTCATTCTTGGTGGAGATAGTTTTGTCACTGTCATGCAAAACCATATCTCACACAAAATTCTTGAACAATATTTTCTTGTTGAGCCGATGATAGCCTAGTTTGATAATTCCTTAATTGAATGGCGTCAGATTGATGTAATGATTGCAATCCCAGAGACATCAGCGAGTGAGTAATTTGGTCGCGTCCACATCTCGAAACGACGACATGTGTTGACGCAAAACGAGCAAGAAAAAGTGATGTTCATTGCTTCGTATCTAGAACGATACTGAAAGTTTGTCTCAGCGAGATCCAATATTTATGCTCCAGGCAAATATTCCCCTCCGTTCTTCTCTTTCTTGTTTCCTTTGTTCATGGTGACTTTAAATCATTCCCCTTCGTTGATCGCCGATAAGTTGCCCGTTTCTGACAGCATGGGTAGGGAAGCTCACAAATGAAAAGAACAAATGTAGGAGAAAATGTAAATGCTTCTAGTTTTCATCAATTTAAACCGTTTACACATCAGAGGATTGTGATATATATAGCATAAAAAACAAATCTTAGGCGATTTCCGATTCGTTTGGTATATAAATCGTCTAAATCAGTTTGCGACAACAATAGTTATTAACGTTAACTTTATTTCATAAAAATGTGACCTTTTTTCTGATTTCACACCCTTAGTGAAAGACGTAGTTCTACGTCAAAAGTATAATGTTTGATAGTGAGAGATAGGATATAAGTGAGAGGGATGTTTGAGTGGGAAGAACTTAGCCTTAGAGCGACGTGTGTGGAGTTATACAAAGAAGGTGCACATACAAATGTACACGCAAACATCAACGATTAACGATCAACGATCGAAGTCAACGTCAAAGTCAAAGTCATCTTCAATACGCAAACATAAACGCCCTTGCACAGGTATGTGAGTTTATCAAAAGTTTCTGATAGCAAAATCAAATGCGTTCCCCCTGTAGTGAACGCCACTCGATGAACTAGGATTGTGCTAGCCATTGATGGCAAGCGCCAGAGTGAACGGGTTAAACAATCACTATATAAAAACTGGAGGTCGGTTTTGGACCACCCCGACTTTTCCCAAATAAAGACATACCGTGTATTACAGGTAGATTCAAATTATATAGCTTTTTTTTGATGAACATACCATAAACAATTAAAATTGCCTTGTTTCGCAATGTTTCACAAACTAAAATAACATAGAACTCATTTTGCAAACAGGTCGAATATATTTCTTCTCTGACTTTGGAGGAATGAAAAACGTAAAATGGGGCTAAAACGCTAGAATTCATCATATTATCAAATTGTCAGCGTTATGACACCATTGAAAATTCAGTAGGAAGCACGGTTGCGTTAGGACCACTTTCCTCTATAGGATGGACTTTTGGAAGGGGAAGGGGAGATCTCAGAGGAAAGTAAGAAGTATTCAGAGTAATAAAAAAACATAAAAAATAATATATCGCTTGTTACAATACGGTGAAAATATTATTTAATACAACTTATTGATTGTGTGACGTGACAATGCTTCATGGAGACTGTTTATTCCCACAGAGCGCGTTGTCACGTCACAAAATGCATGCCGTCAAAATGCATGTTATTTGAAAAACTGAGTATACAGGAATCTTCATTCATCTTTCATTGCCAAATCATAGAACAAAGTTTATTTGTATGTATTGAAAAGGAACTGAAAATACAACATTAATGTTCAAAAGTCGGAATCCGCAAAAAGACAGGTGTTGTCACGTCACAAAAGTATAGGGCTGGCAACAAGCGAATTCAACTGCAAAATGTTCTCCAACTGAAGATTTTTGTAGGAAATTTTCTCAAATCCACTTTAAAATCGTTTACCATTTGGAAATCGTGTGATGTATACATGAAAACGAGAAAACACCTGCTTTTAGTGAGTCAAACCGTTGTCACGTCACGCTGGAATGGGTCACTTGTTACTTCCTTAATAAACCTTTTTTCTGAGTATTTCAATGATTTTTAGTGTAAAAAACGTTCCATATTTGGCAACTTTTTTTTTAATTTTGAAAGTGAGGTTTTGACAAAAATAAAACATTTGGGAAAACTATTAACGTTAGGCGGTCGTAATTTTTTTTTTGCATTTTCATAGTCTTTATTTTGAGATTTTTCAAAACAATACAAAGAACCGTATAGTTGTATTTGTGAACCCGAGTGCGAACCCGTGAAACATCTCAGTGCGAAACTAACAGCTTTCGGGTTGAACCTAGTGCGAAACTAGGTTGAAACTGAGTGAATAGAAAACGTTTTGACAGCAGTTAGTTTGGCAGTGGGGTTGAAACTGAACAAAAACGAATTCGCTATAAGAATCGAAAAGAATCATCTTTTCAATAGAGCCAAATGCATGATGATTGATTCATTTATCTGTGTTTCATTTCATTTTTAGGGGTATAGCTCTAAAAAAAACACTCCATGCCATGTATTCCATGCCAACCCGATATAGTAGTTCTTAGATTTTCGTTTAAATAATTTTCGACTAGCTGATTGACTTTAATAAAAAATAAATGTTTCAACCCACCCAAAAGTGAAAATGGGAATATTATAGTTCAACTCATTGTTGTTCAAGATAGCATTCGACTTTTACTATAAAAAATCAAAATAGTACATTTTTCATCATTAGAGAAAAAAAAAGGTGAAAAATCGAACTTTTTTTTGCTTGGAGGTAAACTGAGAGAGAGGATCCAGCTCGATGAACCAAGGGGAAGTATTGAAATATGTAGAAAATTTCAACATGACATTTTTTTGCAAGACATTTTTTGTGAAAATAATGTTGACGTCGGACTACATCTTTCATTTCTATACTGGGGTGTAAGTTCAAAGCTTCTAAAACAAGAGTGTTACATTGATTTTGAGCAATAAAACCTCTTCACCGGTTGAAAGAAATGTAATGATAACCGCTTCATTCGAAAGATAAAATGTCTACGCGTTATATGTGTGTTGCTTATTGATCCAAAAACTTGTTTCAATAGCTAAAAAATTGCTTTGAAGGCAAGCTATTGAAATCACAAAAATCTGTATATAAGGTATTATAATTGTACAGCGGTTAGATCATTTTGGAACAGTTACTGATGCAAAAAATATCAAACTTGCTACTGTGAAGAAGGCGACCAGCAAGAAGAAAGCTGGTGGGGCTGCCCGAAATCAAAAGTCAAACAAATCCTCAAAAATCGCTGCATGCAAGCCGAAAACGCCGAAGCCATAGAAATCAGTAGCAGCTACGAAAAAAAACTTTATGTAGACTGTTTGGAAGCGACAGCTATGGGAAATGGTATACAAATTAAATCACACATAAAGGGGAGAAAGAATCTTGACCCTTTTAGTTTTGTGGACAAGACCAATTTGTTCACCTTCACTATCGGTCAATTCGATTGGATCTTCAATGATACTATTGCCTTGATTAGCGACCTGCATGTCAAATTTAAAATTTTCATATGAATGGTCCATCAGTGATGGGCAGGAATATCATGGCAAAGATGACGAGAGACTGGTAGGATAATTCTCATCTTCATCCGAATCGTGATCACTGCCTGTTAAAATTGCAGACACAGCATCCTTTTTAGTCAACCTATTATTATTTTCATCGGACACAAACAAAATTCCCTCAAAATGCACCTGAGAGAAATCAATGTTGACTCTTTTAATTGGAAGATTAGCACTTATTTTATATATTCCACATACGTTGCATATTCAAATTGCATCGGAGAATATACAATCATCGGCCACATTGCAATCGATTCACTGAGCTTGCAGAAATAGATCAACCTGGAACCAGTGAAAGAATGAAAGAATTCGCGAAAACTGAATGAAAGATCGCAAAAAGTCACAAATGAGCCCAAAACACCCATAAATTCACAAAAGATCTCCACCGACAAACAAATCATAAAAAACAGTTTGCTTCTTATTTCGGATATTGTTTTAGTAATCATCGAAATAATTCTTTAGAACAACGATATCGAAATTATCAAAAGTAAAACAAAATTTCGGAATGGGCCGATGCTGCTGGAAGCCATGATGTGGGCTGACCTGGTACATCTTTTATTATTTCCTACATGATCCTTTTTTCCCCCCCCATATATTCCTGATATAGTCCTACGTCAAAAATCAAATCGGGGATAAAAACGCACAAAAGAACTCACAAACAAAGGTTCACGTCAAGTTTGAACACTTTTCTCAAAAATGAAAGACAACAACTTGCTTGATTGAAATTGTCAGATTGGAATTTTCTTGATGATGATGCGTAAGAAGAATAAGAAGAAAACAAACTATCTGTCATTCAGCTGGCTCCTCTCTCAGGAGTAAAGTGACCACTTTACACTTATGCGTTTTTTCGTCCAAATTTGTTCAAATCATACTTGATATAGTAGGTACATGTATGAAATAAGCTTGGGCTATTCACCTAGAGTCTCAATTTAAATTTTCTCATGCATACAACAACGTAGTAAGAAACACATAACGTTCCGCATAATGAGGCTTCGTTTAGTTGGAGTGGCATATTTTTTCAGGGTCAAAGCCACAAAAGGAACCACTTCAAGAGCAGAATGTGACGAGGTATATCAGCTTTAGTAAACAGAAGATTGTAAGTGAATAACACCTATGACCATTTTGCCCCCGAACACCAAAGAAATCTCTAATAATTCATAATTAATCGCTGAGATTAAACAAAATATCTGTTCTTCTTTCCTAGAATATGTGAACAGTCGTCCAAACTGATGATTTGTCCAACATATCAGATTGAATAGACTAAATTTCACGAGAAATTCCTTAGATACCATGCGCACAAAACTACCACCGAATGGATATCGAGAGAGCAATTTCTGTTTTTGTTTATATTTTGACATGCGACAGCTCTATTGAAATACAGGGTGACTCAAAAGTCATCAAGTTCTTCAAACATATGGTGACTATCACGTACGGTATTCATAGCCAATAGTTATACTACCAAACAAGCAGGTGACCACTTTACCCCCAGTGACCGATTTGCCCCCACTACCCCTACAATAATTTCCGGTTTTGTTTTGTTATTTACAACTTAGGGTGACTCGGACGTCAGAAATGGCAAGTGTGAACAAGGTGTATCGAAAAATTTGCAAAAAATGGTGTTTGTATACTTACAATGGTTCCAACATGCGATTTGACCAAAGTCATAAACAATCTTCGAAATTTTCAAGTTTGATAATGCATATAGGTTATGAGTACTAACTTCTGGACATTTTTCAAAATCTCATGCTTTGGATAATGGCAATGCAATTGATATGATATTAAGGTGGTTGATATCATTGATTATGCAGGGGATTCCGTTCAGCCGATACGAGAAGGATTTGAAGCGCAACATATACCACCCATCGTTTGCCTAGTAAAAAAAAGACGGGTGGGTAATGTCGGGGACATAACCGGAGTGACGTAGGACTATACAAAGGGGACAGCTTTTGTTAAATATATATTTTAAATATATTGTTTTATTTTCTTCTCCTACGTGAATACCTACCTATCTACCTGAAAAATGGATTAGTTTACTGTTTACTCTTTATGAATATGTTGATGGTTCTGAAAATAACCTTTGGTGTTGTGTTTTTGTTATCACTCGATATTCCCATCTTGTTCGGTTAAACCTTCCTGTTTAGCTATTGCGTTTGCCACTCGCCACAGCTTTCACAGTTGGAAAATTTCTTCTCATCCGACTTGTGACATATTGTTCAGTAAATTACATTTAATGCGACGTGCCGGAGAAACACTTTGCCACTCACTGAAACTAATTGTTGCCTTGATGAGCGCCGAACCGAAGCTGCTCTGTTCTTGATGCGGGTTTTCTGATTGTCGTGAGCAGCTTTGCAAGCCAACTCGAGCACTCCGACGGCCGAAACTCTATAATTGCTGTTAGGTATACTGGTGCTCCGGCACCAATCCGTTCGGCCTAGTTACCCTTGCGGAGCAATCAGTGAATGCGAACAACAGGGAACTGGAGACCTGCACGGTTCGAGTGAGACTTTGCCGTTCCCTTAACTTGTCCTCCTTTGTTACGTCCACGATGCCGATGCCGTACAACCACACGGGTTTACGGTTTGAAAGAAAATAAGATATTTTTTTGGGGTCCGAGTGTTTTATACTCTAGCGGTACACACTCACAGGATAGATACAAATCGGCGGACTCAGCCAGAGGGGCGAGTCCAACGAGACGAACGAATGAGCGTTAAAAGGGAGCGATGGCAAAAAAAATACATAAAAATTCCACTCTCCCTTGGGAGGACCGTCTCAATAGTAGGGAAAGGCAAGTCCTTACCCGTCTTCGAATTGGGCACACTAACTTCACCCACTCACACTTGTTCTGCAGAGCCGAAAAACCCCAATGTGCTTGCAACGAAGCTCCGGTTTCCGTTAGCCATCTTTTACTTGAATGTCAACATACCAAAGATGCTCGAGTCCGACACAACATAGGTCAGAGTCTCCGAGATATCCTCAGTAGAGACGAGACCCAAGAAACCAATTTAATTGCGTTTCTGAAAGAAACCGACTTCTTTGGTAAAATCTAAATCGAAATACTAAATACCTTGGAAATTGCTTATTAAAGTTCGCCACTTCACAGTCATGTATGCGTGTTTATGTGTGTATACACATGTATGTACGGGTCGGAAGGAAGGAATTCATACATGTATATACACGCATTCAATAATAATAAATAACAAATAATATAATATATACTTTCATACCCACATCTATCTTCTATCCATTACATTATACTTTAATCAACTTCCTATTCCTACAGCCACACTCACCAAGGAGGATAAATTCATTAAATAAACCTCTCCATTTTTCAGCTCTACCATATACCATTAAATTCAAAACCACTATATTTTATTCAAACTGTATTTCATTAATCATTTCAAATATTACGTAATTTTAACCTGTAATTGAACATTTGAGATGACAGTGGTACAGTGTCGACTTTCAATGTGGGGTCATAATTTGGACCCCGAACTCTATGTTTACAAAAATGTCCAAATAAATATGTCGCATTACAGGTCCGTCCAATTAGCTAAATGTCGAGATAAGTGTAAATTACTGTACTTTCAATCTAGAAGCAATTTAAGAATTGATGAAAATCAATAAGCTCAGAACAACTGCCAAATTCACATACTCATCATATCCTGACAAACAAATTATGAAAAAATCAATTTGTGTTTTATTATTATTTTGGATATTGTTTTAGAAAGCATTGAACTGTATTTCCTAAACTCTTTTTTGGAAGGTTTAATGGCCCTGATAAGCGCTGTGTTTTATGGAATGGATCCAATTTAGAAAACTTAGTACTCGCGGTTTTGAAAAAAAACAGGAAGTGGGTTATATCTATGGTATAACCGCAAGGGTGACGTAGGACTATCGTTGATTTAGAGATCATTTGTTTGAAGTTGAATCTTAATCCATTCAGAATGAATGAATAAATGAATATTCGGGGGACTTCGAAAACGAGAGCGTTACGTTGGAGGCACAAGGTTTAATGCATCCAATATAGGATACGAAAAACCTTGTTCTGAAGAATAGTCTTCAAAAGCTTGGATATTTTATGGATAGAAAACATTAAAATAAACTCTTTCGCTTGAATGTAATTTTCAATTCCAAGGGGAACTGGCAGATTATTTTCCAGCAACGATTAGATATTTCCACATTTTCCTCGATACTGGAAGCCCACCAGTAGTTAATACTAACTCGATAACCACCTGTTAATAGCACTTGATTGAAAAAATATTTGGTCACAGTGTTACATGGATAGAAAACATTAAAATAAACTCTTTCACATGAATGTATTTTTAAATTCCCAGAGGAACTGGCAGATTATTTTCCAGAAATGATTAGATCTTTCCGGATCTTTCTCGATGCTGAATGGCATCCAAACGGAAAGAATTCCGCGCGTGTATGTGTCGATTCTTCGCCGTCCACCTCTTCCAGCACGTTAGGCAACGATGTTGTCTTGTCGATGTCCTCACGAAAAATGAATGCGTCTCACCACCAGAATATCGCTAAAGTATGTTTTGTGTGTGAGATTGAATCGAGAGAAGGTGTGGTTTACGATGGCAATTTGGAAGGCAAACAGGGGAATGAACTCTCTGAGCTCGAAACTTTCGGCGACTGAGCAGTAATCGATTGCGTGCGCATACAATATTGGATACGGAAATATTCTACTGATGGGCAAGAATAATCTTCAGAACCTTTCCTGCTAATTACACTTAGTTGAAAAATTACAAAATCAATGTATTTGGTCACTGTGTTATATGGTTAAAAAACATTAAAATAAACTCTTTCACATGAATGTATTTTTAAATTCCCAGAGGAACTGGCAAATTATTTTCCAGAAATGATTAGATCTTTCCGGATCTTTCTCGATGCTGAATGGCATCCAAACGGAAAGAATTCCGCGCGTGTATGTGTGTGTGTAGCGATGTCTTCCCGGGGAACCGTTTGTGGCATCACTCTCCTCCTGATGAATCCCTTCTGGCCTAAGGTGCACAAACAGGCTCTTGGTGACACCGTTCATCCGCGCTTTCATGATAAACACGAAGAGCTTCACCACAACAGCGACAACATGCTCCAATCGCTGTTCAATTAGCACTGAGTGGATTTCCGAGCGGCGCTTATATACCGATTGGTGATTTCAATAGCCTGTTTTGAGAACAATTTTAAGGCTATTGAAACAAGTTTTTGGATCAAAAAGTAACAAGTATATAACGCGTAGACATTTTATCTTTCGAATGAAGTGTTTATCATACCATTTCGTTCAGTTGTTTAGGAGCTATTAACGCTCAAAATCTCGGTCTCCGGCGTAACGCTTTCGGTTTCGAAACTTTGATTTTACACCCCGGTATAGAAATGAAAGACGTAGTCCTACGTCAAAACCATTTCGAATGCCCTCGATGCCGCCTTGTTCTGGATTTGCCACCAAAGCAGTTTGTATAAAGAACAAACTTTTTTCTTCTGCTACCTGATGCCGTTTTGCGATTGCGTTTGCCACTCGCCACTCGCTGCAACTGCCTGTTGTCTTGATGTCCACCGAACCGAATGTATTCTGTTCCGAATGCGGGTTTTCTTATCGCCGCGAGCAGCTTTGCCAGCTTACTCGATCACTTCGACGGCCGAAACTATATAGCGCCGGCTAGGTGGACTGGTGTACTGGTACTAACGCGCTCGGCCTAGCTACCCTTGCGAGGAACTCCAGTTCAACACGGTTCGAGCGGGATTTTGCCTTTTCCTTCACTTTTCCTCCTTTACCATGTCCAGACATGGCTGCTTGGGTTGGTTTGTTGATGTGTTGTGATGCGAACCGATGTGGTGTACGGTTTGGATGAGAATGATCGTTACAGAAGGAAGGAAGGTATTGTATTATAGAGACTTTAAACTTTTGCAGTTCATTCGTCTCTAGCCTTGAGAAAGGCCCTTTGAAAACTCTACTCTATTCTACTCCAGCGCTACCACCTCCGCCCTCTTGCCTTGAGAAAGGCACTCGATCCCTCGCCGTCCAGCCCGTCCAGCAACGATGTTGTCCAGTCGGTGTCCACACCGACACCGATGTCGCTGAAAAAAAAGTGAAAAAGGATCGTTACGGCAGCGGAGCGGGGATTTTTAAGCTGACTGGCTGGCTCGAGAATTACGCATGTGTGAGACTGCGACCAATGTTTCGTTCATTGTTTTCTTTTTCCTTTCCAATCGTGCTTCATTCTATTTCGCTGCTGCTCTGGTTGCCCGTTTTGGTCGGTACGATTTGAGGAGCACAAAATGGACCAATCAAAAATGGGCACATAGTGCATTTTGACAATGCTTGATATTTCACAATTATTCAATTATTTATCTCAAGAAAAATGAAATATATTCGTATGTTATATGATAGATGCGTAGATATATTTCCTATCAATTGATGCAAAAACCTTTGCGATCTATTGAGAAATGCTCGAGTTATAAGCGTTCCAAATCTTGCATTTTTTCCTACTTGTTCAGTGCCTAGATTTCCATTTCACCCCCTATATCTTCCGGTTAGACGTAGTCCTACGTCAAAAATGTGAATTACAACGCTTATACCAAGCCATTCTTTATAGGTTTTAAATGAGACAATGTAAAATGATGATTTTCTAACCTTTTCAGTGTAGAAAAATAACTTGAAACCGGGAATTCATCAATTGACGAATTTACGTTAGATTTACAACCAGATGGCGCAGTGAGTAAAATGAGGATGTTTTGTTTTTTTGGTATGAAATTCGTTCAAATTTTCTAAAAAAATCTGAATTTATCTTCTAATTTCCCGGTTTCATGTATTCTTTCCACGCTGAAAAGGTTAGAAAATCATCATTTTACAATGTGCTATGTACATTACGAGGAATGGCTGGTTATAAGTATTGTAACTTTAATTTTTGACGTAGAACTACGTCTTTCATTAAGGGTGTAAAATCAGAAAACAGGTCACGTTTTTATGAAATAAAGTTAACGTTAATAACTATTTTTGCCGCGAACGGATTTTGGCGATTTACATACTAAACGAATCGGATATTCCGTAAGATTTGTTTAATATGCCATACAATAGAATACCCTGGTTAGTAAATGGTTAAAATTCATGAAAACTTTAAGTGTTCCTATTTTCCCATACATTTGTTTTGTCCATTTGAGTGCTTTCCCGAACAGAGATATTAATAACGAGCAACTTATCGACGACCAACGGAGGGGAAATCGTAGGATTTAAAGTCACCGTGAACAAAGGAAAAGAAGAAGAATGAAGGGGAATACTTGCCTGGAGTATAAACAGTGGATCTCGCTTAGGCAAACTTTCATTCGGCATCGGACTGTTGAGTAACCCAGTTCACTTTGCTTTCGCTGCGCTTCGATCTAAGATTGGACCCCACCAGTGGTAATCCAACTTGGAAATCGTCGTTTGATTTTTCTGTTCGTTTTTCGCGTTATTCGTATCGTGTGTTCTTCTTTCCGCGTCATAAATTGGACGCTTCGCGTAGTGTGCGATGAGCAAGAAGAAGAGGAAGGCAGGCTCGAGCCCTGCAAAAAACGAACGCATTACCAGGGGCAATAAAATTTAGAGGCAAGCGTCATTTAATGATGCACGCGATGTTGGTGCAGTGTAAAGCGTTCGCACTGAACCGAGCCTTCGCGAGTGTGACAGCGCATCGAACAACAGCGAAGTAGGCAATTTCGGCGCGTCGGTCGAAAATGTAAACGCCGTTACCCAGGCAGCAACCAAAATCAAGCTCCCCCCGCTGGTGGTGAAGGCGGTCGCTCTTGACAAACTCATCAGCGAATTCGTATCGATGGGTGTTACAGCAGAGTACAAGCTGTGTGGCATGATACTCTAACATTTTACTACTTAAATTGGGACTTTCTCTATTAGGCAGCAGACTACTCAACTCTAGGTTCGAATAACTAATGATTTATTGTTCTGATTTCATATCAGCGAGACCCATAGAGAACGCTCGGGCATCGATGTGGAGGGTCGATGCCATTGCTGACACAGCGTGTCAATTGCGCGTGGATGTTTAATTTACCAGTCGGCGCAATTTGACACCATGATAAAATAATCAACCGTAGCAACAATGTTGCATCGGTTGGCGACTTACAGTGTCGCTCAAAAGTGTTCACCACACCTTCCCCCTTTCGGAAGAAGAATGTAGCATAGCAAATTATTCGTGATTTGAATTTTAGTTGAGGTTCTCTAGGAATTTCGCTGATGATAATACAAAGGTTTACATTTTTGTTCTTATACACCTAAAATATATTGACCATGATTATTTCGAAAAATTTAAAATTTATTATTTATATTTCGTAGAGAATATTTGTCCCTGAATGGATTTGAATAAATGAATGACCTTTCCTTCCCTCTTTCAAAAGTAAATTTTAAATTTTCTCATTTATAGTTTTATAATTCTATTTTTATGTACTTTCATTTGTTTTCCCTGTGCCAAATCTTCCACATCACAGTTGCATCCTTCTACTTTTACTATTTTAAAGGGACCTATATAGAATGGGTCCAATTTTTTGCGATTTTCGTTAGTAATATATATTAAATCTCCTACAGATACATTGATTGGATTCAGATTTACATTCAAATTTTCAGTTCTTAATCTTTTTTGTTCAATTAATTTGTTTCGAGCTTCTGAATGACTTTTTTGTAACTTAAATTTCATTTCATTGTAGTACTGATCAAGGTTATAGATTGGTTCTATTTTTGTATTAAAGAGGTCTTGAGGTAAATTTGGTTTTCGTGCAAAAACTAACTCAAATGGTGCATATTGTGTGTCCGTATGTGGGGTTGTATTATATACAAAAGCGTAAAAGTTAATCCAGTCATCCCAGTCGTTATGATGTTCATTGGAGAACGATCTCAGATACTCATTAAGGCATCTATGATTTCTCTCCAAAGCACCGATAGACTGAGGATGATATGCGGTTGAAAATGTTTGTTTGAAATTTAATATTTTACCGATCTGACAAAGTACTTCATTGCGATATTCAGTACCTCTGTCCGATCTTAGTTCTAAAAAGTTTCCGTATGTCAAAATAAAGTTTTCCACTAATGCACGAGCAATGGTATTAGCTTCCTTATTTTGAATTGGTATTAGAACTATAAATTTTGTGAGATCGCACTGCAATGTAATACAATAACGATTATTTTTTCCTGATTTAGGCAATGGCCCGACAGTATCTATCGAAATAACATCAAATGCTCTTACTGGAGTAGTTGTAACAATTGATGCTTCTTTCGTTTTTTTCGTTATTTTGTTCGTTTTACAAAACTCACAGTCCTTTATGAATTTTGCTATAGAACTCTTCATTCCATGCCAGGCATATAGATCACGTAGTTTTAGGTAAAGTCTATGTTGACCTATGTGACCACCGATAGAACTGTTATGAAAATCATGTAAGATTTTCTCGATTTCCTCTCTATTTTGTATATATCTTGGAGGTCTGTATAGAAAAAATTCAAAATTTTTCGTTTGTTTAGTGGCAATTTCTTTGAATTTTTCCACTGTTATTAATGAAAACATTGTATCATTTAATGGTATAGCTATCCTTTTTTCATTTATATTCATCATAATTCCATTTAGCTCTGAAAGAGCAGACTCTAGTGTCTGACTTCCATTTAGTAAGCATTCTTTATTTATCTCAATTGTAACAAATGTTTTCTTTAAGTTTGCGCTTTTTATTTTTATGTGTATGACGTCGTCTTTTATTTCGGTTAATATCTTTTTCATAACCCTAATTGGTTGTAAATTTTCGATTTCACGCACAAGAAGTTGATCAGGCTTCTCGACTTGTATCATCGGTTTGTTTTGTTTTGCTGTTTCATTTTTCCTACTCATGGACCTTGTGTTTACCACGAGCATTGTTTTGTTTTTCAGGTCGTCAGATGACACGATTCTTGAGAGTGCATCTGCGCCTACATTGTCTTTTCCTTTGATATGTACTATGTCAAAATCGTAATCCTCGAGATCAAGACGCATTTGTGTTAACTTTTTGGTAGGTTCCTTCATTCCAAAAAGAAAGACAAGGGGTCGATGATCCGTTTTGATTGTGAATTTTCTACCATACAAATATGGCTTGAAATGATTGATAGCCCAATGTATGGCAATCATTTCCTGCAATATTGTTGGCTTTTTAGAATCTGCTTTGTTCAATGCTTTACTTGCATAGGCTATTGGCAGATCATGTCCGTCTACTTCTTGAGATAAGACTGCTCCACAAGCTGTGTTGGAAGCGTCTGTGGTCAGAATAAATTTCTTTGAAAAGTCAGGGTAACTTAAAATTGGTGGAGATAATAGGTTTTCTCTGAGTTGTTCAAAAGATGTTTGGCGTTCATCATTCCAAATAAAAGTTGAATTTTTCTTTAACAATTCGTTTAATGGTTTTGCTATCTTCGCGAAGTTTGGAACAAACTTACGATAGTAATTACAAAAAGCAACGAATCTACGAACTTCGTCCGCATTCGTTGGTACTGGATAATTTTGTATAACATTAAATTTTGTGTCATCAGGAAGTATTCCCTGATCAGAAATTTTATGGCCTAAGTACGTTACTTCTGTTTTAAAGAATTGGCATTTTTCCGGATTGAGTTTCAAATTGTATTGTCTCAATCGTTCAAACACTTTAGTCAGATTTTTAATGTGATGATTTGTAGAACATCCAATAACTACAATATCATCGATATAAACAAATGCACATTCTGGCGTCAATCCTGCCATGGCGATAGTCATCATGCGCTGAAAACTGTTTGGGCTTATATTCAAGCCAAACGGTAAGCGCGTGAAGGCGTAGTGCCCGGACGACGTAGAAAACGCAGTGTATTTCTTAGATTCTGGGTCCAACGGGATTTGGTGGAATCCTGCCATCAGGTCCAAGGTGCTAAAATATTTAGCCCTTCCTAACTGATCCAAAATTGTGTCGATTCTTGGAAGTGGAAATCTGTCGGCTAAAATTTTCTTGTTTAGCTGTCTGAAATCCACGACCATCCTCCATTTTTTATCATCAGTGTTCGATTTTTTGGGCACCAATAAAATTGGTGAGTTATAAGCCGATACTGAATGTTCGATTATTTTGTTTTCCAGTAATTTATTCACTTGACCTTCAATTTCGGAATTTTGTGCGTGTATACTCCTATAATTTGGAATATATACGGGCACATTGTCCGACAATTCGATGTTTTGAGTGTAGAAGTTATTTGTGGTCAAATAATCTTCTCCCAACGCAAAAATGTCATTATATTCTTCTATCAATGTCTCAAAATGTTTACTAGCGTATGTTGGTATTTCAGTAAAGTCAATTTTTTGTTTTATTTCATCCGATCTCTGTTTAATTTCGGTATTTTTATTTATATTAGCTATAATGAAATCATTCAATGGTTTAACTATGGGTTTAAAATTAAGAATAAGAACTGGTTTATCCGTAGTATTAATAAATTTAACATATGTCGTTTTCGGAGATACTAAAGTGTTCCCACAAAAAATTCCGTTCTGAATTTCCTGTGCACACACTAAAGCATCGTCTTCAAGTTTTAAATTTGGGATACGGCGAATAACTTCGCATCTTTCCGGAAGCAGTATTCCTTCATTAAGATTATCTTCAATTGGAATATTAACTTCTATATTATTAAACGTAAAATTTAAAATCCAATATTCATAGTTAATGCTACACTTATATTGTGATAAAAAATCTCTTCCCAATATTCCTTCAGTGCATATTGGGAAATCGTTATTGACCAATTGAAATCTATGATTCAATTTTAATACATTCTGAAATTTCAATGTAGTAATCGTTGAAGCTACAGTTTCCAATTTTTCACCGGATATACCAGAAATTATACATTTATTAGTTCTATCTACTATTTGATTATTAACTACCTTACCTATTTTGAAAATTGAAATGTCAGCCCCTGAGTCAATCATGAAAGTACACGTTGAATTGGCCATTTCAACGTATGCCTTCACAAAATTTGATGCAGTTGCATTTATTGTGAAAAGCTTCGGAGTTGACCTAAAAAATTTTGCTGTGGTGGTTGTTGCTGCTGCTGAAATTGGAATGGAGGTTGTTGGCACTGGTTCCAATTTTGCACATTCTGCGCATTTTGTGGTACTGGTGCCATACCATTTCCAGTTTCTGCAGTTGCGTAAAATATGCGTGGTTGCATGAATCCACGTCCATATCCTCTTTGCGATCCCCTACCACGTTGATTTTGAAAATTTCTTTGATTGTCGTATTGCTGGAAATTTCCTCTGCCGCGACGATTGAAAAAACCGCCACGGTTACTGAAATTATTTTGAGCATAAAAATTTCTATTCCCACGGTTTTGATTTCTACCGCGTCCCCGTTGTAAATGGCCACGACGGGTATACATTATTTGCGAGTTTTGATTCGCAGATGATGCTCCCTCGTTTTCAATCACCTTTTCTATCGCATCAGTTAAAGACGAAAATTGTCCCGCTTTTAGCAAGAGCTTGGTTTCACTGGACCTAACTCCGGTGCAAAGTGCTTTTACTCCCTGTTTAACAGCCATCTTGCAGGCCGTTTCAGTGGGAATATTTTCCGATATGTATGCTTTTTCCAACAGGAACACTAAGTTTTCGACTTCGTTGGTAAATTTATTGATATCACCAATCTGCTTCGTTTCTTGTAGTTTTGCTACAAAAACATCAGGAGATTTTTTCATTCCACAACATGTCTTAAGCTTATTTATTATTTCTTCAGTGTTTTGTGGTCTGTCTCCGACAGCTGCTCGAGCTTTCCCGGTTAGTCGAGTTTTAATAAATCTGATTACCGTCTCTTTCGCTGCTGATTTTTGTGCAGCTGTTGCATCAGCGAATTCCGATTCCACGCTGTCTGCAAACAGCGCAACAGAATCAATAAATTGATTCAACCCTTCCGGGTTTCCCTCATAGGTTTGGACGATAGCTGTTCCCAGCTTAATGTCCACCTTCGGGGTAGCCATTTTATTTTTCTTAAACAATTGGTTAAATGCTATTATTATTTTTACTAACGTCGTAAATTTTAATAACTGTTTTGCGGAATCAAGTTTGGAATTAATCAATACTTGAATACCGCCGAATAAATCTCTGGCCTCTAACACAATTTCCCTCTGCTCGTGATGTTCATAATCATCGAGCAGATATAAAATTGTGTTATAGACCTGTCTGGCATATTCTCTTTTGGCGAGTAAAGTATTCCTCAGGTATTTTCTGTTAGGACTCTTTTTTAGATTTATGTATATAGTTTTCAATTCGTTTAACAAACTTCGTTCCTCACTTTTCAATTTCTTCAGCATTGGCGAGGTGGAAAAATTTGGCACTTATTTAAGAAAATGAAACAAATGAAGGTACTTACATTGAATTCTTCATTTAATTTATCTTTTTCACTGATATGTGTTAATTAATCTATAATTCATATATAAGTGTTCATTGCACCACCGTCGCTCCGTTTCGCCGATGTTCATGTAGTAAAATTCTAGCAGCGTATGGAATGCGGCTCTCTGCGATTCATTCAAAAGATTGTTGCGAAGATATTCCAAGCATTTGTCACTCCGTTTCGCCGATGTTCACACGGGGCCGTCCCGCCTGTCGCCTGCTTCGTGGTTCTCGTATCCGTTTCGATTAGTGGCTTCAAGTCGGATTCTTTACAGCCGTTGTGCACTGAGTGGATATTTTCGGAACCCAGTGCTGGTGATGAAGGACAGACATAGTGGTGTAATTTGGTGCACGGGCGCGTTCTCGCGGCTTCGTCGGCAGACTGTATGCTGCTGGAAGACTGCTTCCACTTCCATATACAATTTAGGAGCACTGGCGCCCCACAGTTCATTAGGCAGCTCTTTCCCCTGTTCGCCACTCAGGACATTGTTCACTTAACACTTCAACATTAAAGAGGGATCCAGTAATACCACTTGAAAGTCAAGAAAAGCTAACATGTAGCGCATTGTCGCTACAGTCCACTGTCCAACACTAAATTCACTGAATTTTCATGAGGAAATCACATCCTCCCGCCAGCGACACTTCGAGGCACGGTGCAAAACAGCAGAACCGTCTCGCCCGCAGAACACTCTCACTCTAATAGTGAGGCTGTCACGGTCGCCATCTAACATTTTACTACTTAAATTGGGACTTTCTCTATTAGGCAGCAGACTACTCAACTCTAGGTTCGAATAACTAATGATTTATTGTTCTGATTTCATATCAGCGAGACCCATAGAGAACGCTCGGGCATCGATGTGGAGGGTCGATGCCATTGCTGACACAGCGTGTCAATTGCGCGTGGATGTTTAATTTACCAGTCGGCGCAATTTGACACCATGATAAAATAATCAACCGTAGCAACAATGTTGCATCGGTTGGCGACTTACAGTGTCGCTCAAAAGTGTTCACCACAATACAGTCTTTTTCCAAGCAGTTAACATTGTTTGATTTCCGTCATCATAAGGGCTTCTTTGGTGCCTTTGAGAATGCACCAATGCATTAAACTGACGTTATGGCGAAGCAGGCGTTAAAATTGTGCGCCAAAAAATTATTTGGGGGATACCAAGCATCTTGAATGTCTTGTGCCAGTCGCAAAACTGCCTTCAACTAGGATTGCATTTGCGCTAATATTGATCATAATGAAGTATAGTTACTGTTTTCGAGGTTGTTATTAACAAAAAGAGTGTATTTCGCTTGTTTAGTCATCAAGAAAAAAATGTCGTTCTGCAATTTTGTATTTGATTAGGTTTCGCATGCCAGTAGCAAAACTTCCTCCACTAAGGGTGACAGCTGCGCTTCTCTCGAGCATGAGAAAGTAATGCAAATTATTTCGAGGCCAGTAATATTAACAGAAGTGTTCCTTTTGAGAATAGCGCAAAATGATGAGAAGTGTTTATATTCCTAGTAGTTTCAAGCCACCAATGTATGGCTCTGTATGCATGCTATGGTGAACGCTTGTTTGGCGCTTGGTTTACGCTTAGTTTGTACGAACGATATCTAGAGGTGCGATTCCTTTGAGGTAATACTAAATAACATGTAGCATGATATTTGATACTTGCAAGTGTTGTCATTGTTGTTGTTTACATGCGGTGCCAAAGATATATTGATGTAGTTATGAGATATGGAATAATGGTGCTGGTGCAACATGTATATAATCGACTGTAGCCGAGTCTATGTCAATTTCGAAAAAGGCCACCGGAATAGCCTTCGAGCTAAATTTTCAATGCATTGACATGGAATAAATTGCGACATACGATTGTTTTGCGAAGGCAAGAATCAATCATCAATCAATTATCGTCAACTGATTCTACAATGAAAAAATCATTTCAGAGATTATTCTACTATGCAGTTGTTTTTAAAATTTCACAACATTGTAGAATAATATCTGAAGGTATGAACAAGCGACTTATATAAAATAACAGCGTAGTTCTACGTCAATAATGCGGTCGTATCTTGGACACAACCTCCTATAATTTTTTTCAACTAAGTAAACGATGAATAAGGTGTTTTGCGCTAAAAATACTGCAAATCCTTCTCGTATCCCTACATGATCAATGATATCAGCCAATTTGATATAATATCGATTTCATCGCAATTATCCATAGTATCAATAACCGGTATGCATTATCAAACTTAAAATTTTCGAAGATTATCTATGACTTTGGTCAAATAACGTTTTTTTTTTTTTTTTTTTTTTTTTTTACTGTATTATAGTGACTTTCAACTCATTTGGCTGGTTCATCACTTTTACTTCCATTTTTGGAAGAATGTCGGGAGTGAGAATTGAACTCGTGACCTTTAGCGTGAGAGGCATGGATGTTACCACTACGCCAGATCGCCTCCTCAAATAACGTATTGAAACCATCGTAAATATACAAAACTCCAACTTTCTTACCATATACTGACGACATTCAATGGCTGAAATGAATCTAAATTGAAATAAAATGAATAATCACAACCGAATCTTGCTTTTCAGTGCGTAAAATAAACAAACACCCTCACTTTTGTGGTTCTGAGCTCTAATGTAGATGTCGCATGAGCTGATTCAGCTTTGCGTAAATTCGTCAATAGAGAGTAGCTTGCCTGTTGAAAACTAATGTTGAATCCAGATGTCGACACTGGCGTCATCAACGTTTCACTGAGTACTGCGCAGCCTGGTGGTACCTAGTTGCGCTACGATTGGTGAGTCAGTTAAATTCAAATATCAATATATCGAAACAACAAAGTAATTATATTTTGTTTCAGTTGAAGAAATAAACTAAATGTATGTGGTAAGCATTGCAATCATGACCTTTTTTGAAGTTGTAAAAAGAGCGTATAAAGTATGTTCAATGGTCTCTTTTTTTATCCCATTTATTTATTTATTAGGCTCATTAGCATTTTAACTGTAACAGAGCCGGGTTTTAATCGTGTACATGTACATATGTTTATGTTTCTATAAACTGTAAATTACACAGTAGTTAGTAGTAGCCATTTAGGCGTTAAGTTTTCTGTTCCAATACATTATGGTAAATTACACAGTAGTAGCCATTTCGGCGTAAGGGTATTCTTTCTATTCTTCCATTGTTCAGCAGACCGGACAGCGGAGACAGTTGATATTGATCATTGTTGAGTTATTTTTAGAACAGCAGCCCGATGTGTCTTGCAGAGCAGAGCAATTGTATGGATGAATCGATCTTATTTCGACCATGGATTGATTTCCATCGCTGATGATGGTTGCTTGGACGTAGTTATTCTATAACAACACAAAGATGGTCAATTGAGGGTCCTGAGTTTGAACTCACGACCGATCGCTTAGTAAGCGAACCAATGGTCTCTTATAAGTGAATATTTAAATGCACAATGTGTTGGAAAATACGATTGCTGATCCATGATAAAATTATCTTTGAATTTATGTTCTCATATAATCACACTCAATCATCATTCACTAAAACGCTCAGAGTTGAAATCTCTGGAGAATTTATATTTAATAAATATATTTAATAAATTGTCCAGAGTACAATACCTTCTGACACTATTTTGAAAAAGTCAAAATTACTGCTGTCGACATCTCACGGGAACATTAATTATACTCTTTCGCCATCTGTTATTTCAAACAAGTAATAGAGTAACGAGGGGCGACATCTGTCAGAACAATATAATGTTTTTCATTGCTAATGTGTAACTGAACCGTTACATATATTCTACAGTAAGTTACATCTAATTCGACATGCCGAGGCACCACTCAGCAGGACTTGAATGATATTTCGAAACTAAAAGATGAAAATTACTTATTTACTTCTTCCTTTCTCTTCAGTCGATTTCAATTTCGATTGTGTGTATCCACTACGCATATTGAAACATCGGTTTTTCAATTTCATTTTCGTTCTGCTGTCGCTTCCTTTGAAACGACGAGCTCCAACGAAATTTTTATTCGAAACAAAACACTTTCATTCGACATAAAAATCTTTCATTTTCATTTGATGATTTGTGATTTTGCTCCTATGTGAGGAATTAAAGAAATGAACGTGAAGCGAAACGAAACTATATGAAGGTGAAGTTATAACCTCTTCATTGGGCGTAAAGAGATAGTAGCACTATTTTCAGTCCGCAAGAGTTTGCTGCATATTGAAAGGCGATAGGTTCATTATTGAGTGACGATATGTAAATTGAAGAGAAATTGTATGGCCCTGCCACTCAGTGTCGCATTTGAGGCTTTTTGACATATAATTAGACATTCGCGATGACAGTGGTACAGTGTCGACGTCTGGTGGCGACTTTCAATGTGGGTATATAATTTGGACCCCGAACGGGGTTTTTTTGAATGTCCAATTAAACGTGTCACGTTACAGGTCTGTCCAATTAGTCCAATTAGATTTCGAATGAGATGTACCTTACTGTACTTCAAACGGAACCCAAATTCCGTTTTGCCTACCAAGATTGGGTCGAATACAATGTCAACGATCGACCCCAAATAGTGCCACCTTGCAGTCGTTTCATCGACCATTTGTATGTGTCTGATGAACAATTTGACGCCATATATGCAAAACACCGTATTTGTTTTCAAGGTAAACAGAAAATGGAAAAACGACGTTGATGAAATTAATCATTTTATTATATGTATATAATAGTGAATAATCACCAGTGTACAAAACTCAATACCGATCACTAACTACGTTTCGATTTTGATTCAGCAACAATGATACGCAAATATATAGACAAATATATTCACACAATGTCCGAGAATCCTTAAATGTTGATACATATTCTTAGATGCCGTCAAAATGTCTTCAAAAAAGTACATGCCTTAACAGCCTTGTCAGTGTCATATGAACATATGGAAACCAACCGAAAGTGTACCCCATTATTCCATCAAATTCAGCCTTGTTTTCAATATAACAAGTACAATCTTGGATTTCATTCCAGTTCTATTTGCGACATCAATGAATTTAATTGGGAGCTTTTTTGTAACGATTGAAATCAGCTAATAGGCAGTTCGCTCTACCAAAACAGTCCAACAGATCGGCACTGTCATAATAAGTGGACAACTCTAGCAGGTAGGTAAGAAAATGTTCAAGCTAGTCGACGCCAGTGATAAGCGGAGGAGAATCACATCTACAGTCAAAGCTCTCTATAGCGACAATCTTTATAGCGACAAAACCCTCTATAACGACATGTCCCTTCAAAATCGCATAGAAATTCTTTTCTTAAATGCGACAATCACGATTACGTTTTCTGAAGATATTCGGAATTGTTCTGACAAAATCCATTTCGCGAAAAGAGTGCTAGAAAGGTAGAAAAGAAGGCTGTCAATTTCCCCACTCTCTGTTCAGTTGCCAGACATCTGAATTCTACACAAACTAAGCTCAGCATTCAAAACACATACATAGGAAACCTGTAAACTGTTAAAAGGTATGGGGCCTGATTCTCGAATACACTTCGGATACACTTCACGGTGGAAACGGAATGAAACGTATCCGCGATGACAACGGTACGGTGTCGACATCTGGATACGAGATTAGTTTCCCACTAAACTTATCATTATAATATCAAATTATCTTCAGATGAAATTTTTGTCTGAGATTGTTATATCACATGAAGAAAACAAAGTTTTCCACTCACATTAAATACCAGTTTGATACGAAGAAGTTAATTTTCATTAATGATTTTTTATTTGAAAAGTGCTCATTCTGCCTGAAAACTCATTATTATCTTCGACACTTCACTCACTCGTAAAACGTAGATCAATGGCGTGCCGTTTATTTCGTTTCCACCACGAAGTGTATTCGAGAATCAGGCCCATGGAGAGCTTATTGAAACAAATCAATTGAAGCATTTTTGCACAAAAAGCCTGTCCGTCAAAAAACTTACGGGTTGAACTTAAAAAAATGTCCGCACAGTTGTTACATGAAATGCTTTCAAATTCGAATTCGTGCAACAGTTTGAAGTATAATTTATTTTACTTTAAAATTCACAGTCTGAATTGATTTCAAAGGCAGCATAATTTTTGACGTTAAAAAAAAGTTGGATATAATTGAAAAATTTAAAAAAATGCATTAAATACATCATCCAATGAATTAAATGTGCCGCTAAACACGATTCAGCCATAATAAAAAAATAAGAACCAAATTCGTGAAAAGGTAAAATAATGGGTTTAACTGCTATTGTTTCAAGATTGTTGGAAATATATTTCCTTTATTAAAAATATAATTTGATGATATCGTGTGATCTTGAGCGTTTCTCACTCTATAATGACATTCGAATTCTCTATAGCGACAGTTCTTTATAGTGACAATTCTCTATAACGATGGTTCCTTGCGATGTCGCTGTAGAGAGCTTTCACTGTATATTGAAAAATAAATAAATGTTGTTTTTCATTGTGCATTTACAAAAATGTTCAAACTTTTCACCCACCCTGAATACTCCGTATTGATCAATAGAAGAGGTCGAGCGGACTGAGAGCTCGAACATCCTGATGTCTTATTCGTGTTGTAGAACTCCTTTACTGAAATCCGAATTCTGGGAAGAATTCGCATAAACTTGAGTAACTGAACTATTTCCATTGGAAGCAGATATATTCCTGCAGGATTCCCCCAGGATGGAGAAATCGTCAAAGAATATCAATCAGCGGGATTTGATAGAACAATTCTGCTATAGAGAGGACTAATGGGCACCTTACACGATCAAAATTATTGACAATATGAGTCTTCAAAATCGTGACAGCCAGGCTTTTCGTTTCGATCTAACCTCAATCAATATGTTGCCACCTTACACGATCAATATCGCCATCAACCCGGACAACGAAAATATCCGCTATGACTAGTGGCGTCATTCGAGTTTGGGATCCAAAGTACTTACCATCAGATTAGAAGGCTCAAAGGCAATTTAAAATTGGTATAATTTGAATGAAAATTTCTACTTGGCATTATTTAATTACTTGAAGCGCGTAGTCATAACCCAAACATAATTTCTTTCCTCTAAATTCATCGATATTCCTACTAAAACTGATTATTATAATATAAAATTAATTTCAGACACAATTTTCGTAGAGTATTTTTTCACCACTTGCAGAATAAAAGTGATTTACATTCGCATAGGATACTCATTCGGTTCTGAAAAGTTAATTTTAATTCATAATTTACACTTTAAAATTCATTTTTCCTACTCAAAAACACATCATAATACTCACTTCACAAATACAGACTGTTCCTTTCAATTTCAGAGATGCCAGATTTTTTAGTTTGCGAAAATATATGCAATATTGTCTGCAAGCAAATGTTTTTATTTTATGAATAAGATTATATCAGGGGCTCAGAAGGAAAAGGGTGTAAGTGATGTGTTCGAGTTTCTCTTCATCGACTCTGGTCACTTTGGTTATAACTTAACTGCAAACACATTTCGAGCAGATGAGTTATTCACGAAAGAAAAAGTTGATGAAAATAAAATCGATCAAGTCACTCACACCCCTTTCCTTTTGAGCCCCTCATATATAATTTACAGATCATATTCACCATATACCTTAGATTAACGCCAGTTTTTTTTCCTGCTAGTGCTTTTCCTTCATCTTCCCATTCTCCAAATTTCATAACGGAATGTGAAGAAACACACAACTTAGACTAAAATGGTTGCCCCGCTTGCTAGCGCTAAAAATAACCGAATTCAAAACATTAAAAAACTCGTAAAACGCTGTTAAATTTTATCCACTCTCTCAACATCACATTGTCATTTTACTTTGAGGTTTTGATTTCTATTGCGAAAAGTACCGTATTTTGTTATTAAAAATAACATGTATGTTTCCTAGAATTTCTTAAGTTTATAAAATTCAATTGCAATCGTATTAAAATACTAACAAAAACGAAATGTTTGCAAATTTAAAGGCACGCTTTCAAGTCTGGTAAATCTGGCAACTCAGTGTGGAAGTCTGAGAGATAAAACGTCAACATCATTCATTTATATGAAATGTCACGATATTGATGCTCGAAAATCAGAAAATCCGGATTTCTGCGTCGTCGGCTGTGTTCAGCTGTCATATGCTCTCAAATGTCATCATATTGACAATCATATTGACCGTGTAAGGTCCGCTTAAGAATATGCTAAAGGTGGCCGTACACTGTTTGCCCAGAGGTCAAATATTTGATATTTTTTTGACAGATAAAGTTCGATTTGATATTTGTACAATCACTATTTTGTTTGCCACTCTTCAATTTTTAACAGTGGTAAAAAATATAAAACACCGAACATGGAAAAAATCAACTGAAATATTCAAGGTAACGTAACCATGTACCGACTGAAGAACAGACTGAAAAAATATTATAGGCATCCAATAATTGAATATTTGCTTGTCGTATTTTGAGTAGAATATATTTGATCAGTACACGTTGACCAAATTTTATCTGTCAAAAAGAGTCAAATATTTGGCTTCGGTCAAACAGTGTATGTGCACCATAAGTTATATGATTTAATGTTTGCAATGTTTGCTGGGAAGATAATGTAACTACACAGCGACACGATGGAGGAAGGTGAATCGAAAATGGGGAGTGAAAATGAACCAATCATTTATGTGATCGTTCATATTCCGTAATGGGCAAGACCCCATGGGCAGAAGAATTTAAAAAACAGGTCATCAGTGCCTACTGTTTACTACTACTTTTGCAATTTTTTTTATTTTCTAGAATTTTAGTTTTAGATTATTTTTAATTTTAAAAAAACATAAATTATGAGATAAAGCAAACATTAAATGGAATTTATGCACAATTCAATTATATCCTCAATTTTTGCATAAAAACAAGAAGTGGGTTATATCTATGGTATAACCGCAAGAGTGACGTAGGACTATTGTTGATTTAGAGATCATTTGTTTGAAGTTGAATCTGAATTCATTCTGAATGAATGAATATTTGGGGGACTTCGAAAACGAGAGCGTTACGTTGGAGGCACAAGGTTTTATGCATCCAATATTGGATACGGAAATATCCTACTGATGGGGAAGAATAATTTTCAGAAGCTTTCCTGTTAATTGCGATTGATTGAAAAATCACAAAACCAAATGTATTTGATTGCAGTGTTATATGGATAGAAAACATTAGAATAAACTATTTCGCATCAATGTATTTTTCAATTCCCAGGGGAACTGGCAGAGTATTTTTCAGCAACGATTAATTCTTTTCAGATTTTCCTCGATACTCGAAGCCCACCAGTGGTTAATACTAACTCGATAACCACCTGTTAGTAACATTTGATTCAAAAATATTTGGTCGCAGTGTAACATGGATAGAAAACATTAAAATAAACTCATTCACATGAATGTATTTTTCGATTCCCAGAGGAACTGGCAGATTATTTTTCAGCAATGATTAGTTCTTTCCAGCTCTCCAGTGGTTATTGCTAACTCGATAACCACCTGTTAATAGCACTTGATTGAAAAATATTTGGTCGCTGTGTTATATGGTTAGTAAACATTAAAATAAACTCTTTCGCATGAATGTATTTGTCAATTCCCAGGGAACTGGCAGATTATTTTTCAGCAACGATTAGATCTTTCCGAAATTTTCTCGATGCTGAATGGCGTCCAAACGAAAATGTTCCTTTCAGTTTGTCTGTAAAAAACTTTTCTGAACTCTTATCCATCAAATTTGGAGCCCTGAAAAGGGCAGTTGATTTTATGCTAAGCTAATAGCACGCTCTCCTCGGATACGATGGGCCAGCTGGATGTCCTTGGGCATAATGTGACGCGCTTTGCGTGGATAGCACACAAATTGTTATTTTCGAATAGGCCTCCTGCAGCATCATAACCGCGGAACTTTGGAAGCGCAAATCGGTTTTGAAGTCCTGAGCAATTCCACGAATCAAATGCTGCAAAGGTAGATTGCGGATCAGCAATTCGGTCGACTTCTGATAGCGACGAATTTCACGCAAAGTTCCCAGTCGATAGCGATGTGGTCACACTCCCCACGGCTTGTGCACTTATCCGAGCTGCTTTCGTGGTGCCTTACCACCGAAAGACTAACGAGCTGTTAATTGCGATTGATTGAAAACTCGTTTGTGTGGAACCAAGCACACAGCTCGTTAGTCTTTCGGTGGTAAAGCACCACGAAAGCAGCTCGGATAAGTGCACCAGCAGCGGGGAGTGTGACCACATCGCTATCGACCGGGAACTTTGCGTGAAATTCGTCGCTATCAGAAGTCGACCGAATTGCTGATCCGCGGTTATGACGCTGCAGGAGGCCTATTCGAAGATACCAATTTGTGTGCTATCCATGCAAAACGCGTCACATCATGCCCAAGGACATCCAGCTGGCCCATCGTATCCGAGGAGAGCTTAGCATAAAATCAACGGCCCTTTTCAGGGCTCCAAATTTGATGGATAAGAGTTCAGAAAAGTTTTTTGCAGGCCGAACTGAAGAAGCATTTAACGAAAATCGTTGTGTCGATGATAATTCGATACCGATAGGAGCCATGGATATGAATTTGATAATGAAGAATATGAAATACATGACATGATGTAGTGAATGTATCCCCATATCGAAGAAATCACTTTTTTTTATCCCATTTATTTATTTAAGGCTCATTAGCATTTTAGCTGTAACAGAGCCGAATTTTAATCGTGTACATGTCACATGGTTATCATATCTATAATTAGCACATTACACAGTTGCCGTTCGCCAGTATTCCTTCTATACCATTACATATGGTACATTCACACAGTAGCCATTTAAGCGTAAGAGCATTCTTTCTGTTCTTACATTATCCAGTTGGACCACCGGACAACGGAGACAGTTGATTGATCATTATTGAGTTATTTATAGAACAGCAGCCCGATGTGTCTTGCAGAGCAGAGCAGTTGTATGGATGAATCGATCTTATTTCGACCGTGGATCGATCTCCATCGCTGATGATTGTTGCGTGGACCTAGCTATTCTGTAACAACACAAAGATGGTCAAGTTTTGAACTGAGTTTTGAACTCACGATCGATCGCTTACTAAGAAGAAATCACTTTGATGAAACTGTTGGCCGTTTGTCGTTTTTAATTGTTGGGACGAGGGGATTATTTTTGCTGAGTGAATTCCAAGAAAAAATCCATCCCTTCTTTAAGCGTGATTCATTTTGCTTCGGATCATTTCATACAAATTTCATACAAAAGATAAAGTGTCCAAGAGTTATATGATTGCTAGCTATTGACTTGAAAAATTGTTTCAATAGCTTAATAATAGCTTCGAAAACAGGTTATTGAAATCATTCGTATCCGTATGTAGCGCGCCCTCTTGGAAACCCATTAATCTTATTGGAATGTAAGATGGGGAAGCTCATACTCACGTCTATGCATTATTCTGTACTCTTCCAATTAATTTCGTTTTTGCAGGCCGAACTGAAAAATTTTCAGTCGAGTTAACTCTCTTTTACAGTAATGTTTTTGAATCCGGAAACTTTGCATTACATTCAATATCATACCACAGCCATAACATTTTTTTCATGTTGAATTTATGCGATTAATAGTTACTAATATAGTTACTGATAGTTACTTGATAGTTACTTATCAATCGTATTAATTCAACATGCACAAAATGTTGTGGCTGCAGTATGATATTAAATGTAACGCAAAGTGTCCGGATTCAAATACATTACTGTATACTTACTTCGATGATATTCGTTTCTCTCTCAGGCTAAGCTACGAATATAATAAAGAGGGTGGAGTTTACATTTTATACTTTTATGGTTTATAATATGATGCTTCCTTTGCTTTCGTTCATTTCTTACTCTACTATCGCACCGTGAGGACTCGTTTCATCGGGACCAAGCACACAGCTCGTTAGTCTTTCGGTGGTAAAGGACCACGAAAGCAGCTCGGATAAATGCAGCAGCTGCGGGAAGTGTGACCACATCGCTATCGACCGGGAACTTTGCGTGAAATTCGTCGCTATCAGAAGTCGACCGAATTGCTGATCTGCAATCTACCTTTGCAGCATTTGATTCGTGGAATTGCTCAGGACTTCAAAACCGATTTGCGCTTCCAAAGTTCCGCGGTTATGACACTGCAGGAGGCCTATTCGAAGATACCAATTTGTGTGCTATCCATGCAAAACGCGTCACATCATGCCCAAGGACATCCAGCTGGCCCATCGTATCCGTGGAGAGCGTGCTATATTAGCTTAGCATATAATCAACGGCTCTTTTCAGGGCTCCAAATTTGATGGATAAGAGTTCAGAAAAGTTTTTTACAGGCCGAACTGAAGAAGCATTTAACGAAAATCGTTGTGTCGATGATAATTCGATACCGATAGGAGCCATGGATATGGATTTGATAACGAAGAATATGAAATACATGACATTATGTAATGAATATTTCCCCATATCGAAGAAATAAAATTATTTGTGTACGAATGCCGCAATCGATAGTCGACTCTAATTTGCGCTGGGTAATTTCCTCGGAGGACTCGATTCCTCCTTTGAGCAATAATAATCTCTTTCTGGCAAAACGAAGTGGTATGAATCACATTATTCGAAAGATAAAATGAAGATGTTTTCTGCCAATTTTCTTCAACCTCCAAACATCTCTTTCTTCCGTTTGTCGTTTTTGCGCTCGCTAATCCTTTCGCACAACACACATTTCTCATTTGAGAAATTGTTGAGTAAACATCGTTTGCCAGTGCGCGTAGAGCGGGAATTCCTCAAGATTCATTGCACCTCTAATAAATTGCCGAAAGACGTGGTCTTACTTTGATTGCACTTGATTGAAAAATCCAAAACGAAAAGTATTTGGTCGCAGCATTATATGAGTAGGAAGCAGATAATTACTCGAAAATTACATGATTTTGGCGATGTGAAAATTTTACCGTTTTTCATGTTATGCATCCAATATTGGATACGAAAATTATCTACTGATGGGGAAAAATAATAGAAGCTTTCCTGTCAATTGCGATTGATTGAAAATCCACAAAACCAAATGTATTTGGTTGCAGTGTTGTATGGATAGAAAACATTAAAATAAACTCTTTCGCATGAATGTATTTTTCAATTCCCAGGGGAACTGATATGCAACGAGAGTTCCGCGCGTGTGTGTGTGTGTGGCGGCTGCTCCGATGTTTCAAGCGGAACCGTGGCATCACTCTCCTCCTGATGGATTCCCTTCTGGCCTAAAGTGTACAAACAGGCTCTTGGTAACACCGTTCATCAGCGCTTTCATGATAAACGAAGTTAGCTTCATCACAACAGCGACAACATACTCCAGTCGCTGTTCAATTATAACTGAGTGGGTTTACGAGCGGCGCTCGCTTATATACAGATTGGTGGTTTCAATAGCCTGTTTTGAAAGCAATTTTAAGGCTATTGAAACAAGTTTTTGTATGAAAATGTAACAAGTATATAACGCGTAGACATTTTATCTTTCGAATAAAGTGTTTATCATACCATTTCGTTCAGTTGTTTAGGAGCTATTAACGCTCAAAATCTCGGTCTGCGGCGTAACGCTTTCGTTTTCGAAACTTTGATTTTACACCCCGGTATAGAAATGAAAGACGTAGTCCTACGTCAAAAGTTGAAAGTGTCTACATGGTTAAGGTACGTTAACGTAGTCAATGTGGTTACGTAAAATCATTCTTTTTCTTTACACGTTGTATGTGGACGATCATTTATGTCTAGTTTTGAAGTTTAACGATAAACTTCGAATCCACCAACGCTTGTAATCCACCTTGCTTGAAAGTCACTTGAATAAACATGCCACTAACACATCAATACACCATATGGGCCCAGCTCACAGCAGAAAAATAAAGTACAATCAGCAGCGACCACAAGTTAGTGTCAGTGTAAAAGCAGAACGTATCAAGTGAGTGAAACAGCAAAAATCAAAGTTTTTTTTTGGTTGAGAAAAATTATCTGCGCTTTGGAAATAATCTCCAAACGGCGATCTACACGGTACGAAATGGATTTACGACTTATTTCGCCAGCAAGTGTCGTTGCAGGACGATCGAAAAGCAGTCGCAGAATAAGCAATTAGATGTGTTTTCTTCGTTCTTTTCGTCCGTGTATGACAAGATTGTGTAAAATTCCTTTGTTGCATAGGGAGGAGGAAAATATAAAGGCAACTCGGTGGGTTTCCATGAGTCGTGTGTTGTTCACTGTGTTAGTGCGAGTTTTGTGAGCTGGAAATATTTGAAGCAATGACCAGGAAGGAAGCAAATAATTAGTGCTTATCAAAACAAGGCTGAAGCCCGGATGAGTCAAGACGGACGGAGAAAATAATCTGGTGACGTTTGTAACGTATTGTATTCTCATTTACAGCTGGAGCTGTAAATATCTGTGTCTGATACATGTCGAGAAACAACCAGATAAGCCAATTTACTTAAGTACGTTTCGTTCAGTCGTATAGACATGGTTTATTTGACTGCAGCAGAAAGGGATTTGGCCATGAAACAGATGTCATTCATTTGCGAGACCACTATTAATTGCGTCTCACTGGGGTGAAACTTGTACCGTGAGGTTTATGTTTTGGCCCTGACGCAGTGTTGCCTGCTGTTTGGATAATTGAGCATCCAGTGAACAGAGAACAGACACTCTGTTCAAGTTACTTGTACCAGTATCGAACAAGTAATTGGCCTCTAACTTGAACAGAGTGTCTGTTCTCTATTCACTGGATACTTTAACTAGAGCGCTGACTGGCATCGTCTAAATCAGCCTTAAGGAGTTGCGTATGTGCATCCCATAGGAATGAATCCAATAGATTTATCAAATTTATTGACTTCTAGTTGACCCGGTAAACTTCGTCTCGCAGAACATTATTTTTTCATGGGTTCAATCGCAGAGCTCGCCATTGAATAATCTTCTAATTGGCCCTTTACAATTTCCTTTTACTATAATTTTCCTATTACTTCTACCAAAAATCGTCAATACAACATAAATTTATTTTCAGACACAATTTTCGTTCAAGATTCTTTGTTTCACTTGCAAATAACAAATTGGAATACTTGTTTTGTGAAATTTCAGAATACAACCATAACTTAACACAGATCTACGGGAATAGACGAATACAACAAAATAAAGACGACTCATATCAGACCATTTCTTCCTCTGGTTTTTCGCTCTCAACACATTTGGTAATCGGTAATCGGTAATGAATTAGAGAGACTTTAAACTCTGAGAGTTCATTCGTCTCTAACACATTTGACTTTCCACTTTTATTTATATAGATAGAGAAACGAAATCAATAAAGAACAATTCAAAAAGTATTCAATGATCGTTCGTTTCCAGTAAATAGTACCTCTAAATTATTTTTATTACGTTCTTTCATTGAATATATTTTTCAAAATATAGGTAGGGGAAATAGAATCCATGGAAGCTTTGGCTGTATTTGAAGAGCACCAACGCCTCGAACTATTCAACTATGGCAACCAAGTTATAATCCCCCCTTTATTCCGCGCGGCGAGTGAGGTGAGATGGCTCAAGTCACTGCATTCTCGTAGGCGAATGGCGTGACTATAGTTTGTCACTAAGTGAGATTTGAAGTCGTGTCCTCATATGTTATCGAGTGAGGTATGAAAAATAAGTTGAAAATTAATGTAGCTTCCACAATGAAGCGAGAAACTTTGCTATCTCACGTCCCTTGCCGCGTGGAATAAGGGGGAATGTCTCAGGTTATAATTATATTCAGGCGTCAAAATAATAAAATCTCTTTGATTCATAGAGCATTTTTTTAATATGACAATGGGATGGTGAACCGAAAAATGATTATTAGTTCTTAAAAAAAAATTTGTTATTTTGGCTTAACGTCTTTACAACATGGCCTGATTCACATTTTTTCTACAATTAGCTCGTTACACATGGTCTATCCAGCTTGCTCATTGCGCTCCTGGTACTAACCGGATTCCCGATGAACACCATTTTTGCAGGATAGTTCATTCGACATTCTTGCAACATGTCCTGCCCAGCGTATCCTTCCAGCTTTGATCACTTTCTGAACACTGGGTTCATCGGTGAGTTGCGTGAGTTGCGTGGTTCATTCTTCGCCTCCATACACCGCACAGTGGTTCTAGGTGGCATTGAATAGAAAAATGAACGACAATGCCCGACCGAATGAATGGTCTAGTTGTGTTCTACAACCTTCAAGGCATCTAGTATCACATATCGTTGCAATAACGACGTGACAACTAGTGATCCCCGATTTTTGAAATTAATCGTTCATCAACTAATCTAAACTAAAATATGTTTCAGCAGTTTGTTATTCGATATGATTAATCGCCCCATTGGTTGCGCAGTATTCTTACGATGAATAATCGATTTCTGTAGGAAGTATACGATTAATCGATTAATCGAACGATTATCGGGGATCACTAGTGGCAACGTAGTGTTTGATGCAGTGAACCAGAGTGTAGCGATAAACACGCATGTTTTTCAAACATTGCACAAGTGCTACAAAATAAGTTAATAAATAATGTGATGGTGTTCTAGATAGAGACTTTTATGCTGATTTCGAATTTGTATTCCTGTTTTAGTTCAAAAAATTTTGAAGCTGTGAAATGAGTGTTTGAAAATAAGTACATTTTCTACATTGAATGTGTACAATAGTTGACCTACAAAAATGTTCCAAACTTCTTCAAAATTTTTTATAATAAAATTTCTTCCTTAGGGTCCCCTCTACACTTTCCCTTTATGACTTCTGGCAACTTTGCGAAAAAATGCCATAAATATTTTGATATCCCAAACGTGTTTTTCGATTTTTTTTAAATTTTATCCCCTGCCCCTGCACCCCCTTTTTAGGGTTGTGTAGAAAGAATATTGAAAACGTGTTCACGAAGTTTGAAAACATATATTAAGACGACCCACACGTGTTTTTTTCGAAAATTTCGAATTTTACTCCCCCTCTCCCACCTTTTGCTTTAGAGTTCAGAACCAAAATGACTCAAAAATAGACTCAGCACCGTTGAAAACCCCCGTATACCAAATTTCAAGGCATTTCCATTCATTTTTCTATTTAATGCCACCTAGAATTTCTGGGGGACTAATGTGCGCCATCCTCCTGTACACCTCCGAAGATAGTTCTTAGCACTCCGTCGTTCAAATACTCCGAATGCTCACAGGACCCTTTCGGGTCTTGGTCTATTGAAGCTCGTACCACGCAAGTTGAACGCCGCTCGTCTCATACCACGCAATGTTGAACAGCAGACAAGAGAGACCATCTCCTTGGCGAAGCCCCCTGCGGAACTCGAATGAATCAGAGAATCGATCTGATATTCGCACACAGCACAGTATTCTATTCATCGTAGCCTTAACCAGTCTTGTTAGCTTCACGGAGAAGTCGTTTTCGTCCTTGATTCTCCATAGCTCTTTTCGTGTTATTGAATCACATGCGGCTTTAAAGTCGATGAATAGATGATGCGTATAGACTCTGTACTCACGGCATTTCAGGAGGATCTGATAACCGGTCATAACAAATCATGAAGTCTGGGGAAATCGGTATTGCAAAATAGATGCAAGCTGCGGGTATTTTTGTTCTCGCTTGCGTTTCTGGAAATCGGAATGTTTCCCTAACACAGATTTCAAAAACATGGAGCCTGGGGAAATTGACATTGCAAAATAGATGCAAATTACGAGTACTTTTGTACTGGCTTCCATTTTTGCAAACCGGAATGTATTTTCCCAATACAGGCATTGCAGATACATTCAAGTCGGTAATACTTTTATACCCCCATGCATTTTTAACCCTCTTGAATTCATTTTGCAAACACGGTCTACAAAAACGGGTACAAATGCAATGCATTGGATCGATTATTCAGGGGTGCATTGGAAGATATATCTTCATGTTGTCAGCTCACTGAACTTCTACACATACCGTTTGATGATTAGGCAAAATGTTGATAACTATTTGCTACGATAACTACTACCATAATACATGAATTGACCTTAATTGGGATTTGTTTGCAATTGAATTCGTAAATAGTTTCATTCATTCACTAATTTAATCAATACACACAAAAGATAGCTCTGCGCAGCGGCGATATCGTACCCAATGAGGAACATCCGAGGTGGGGTTATTGCTAATTGAAGAAATACAATTGATTACTAAGCCAACGGCAGTCCTACGTCAACCTTGTGGTTATATCATAGGTACAGGGTTTTCCATTTCGGGCTTCCGAAAGTATACAGCCCTGCGCTGACAACCGTTTGACATAGCTGTCAACCAAAGCGTCATATCGTTAGTTGAATGTCTGCCATTTTACAATATGGATCGTTTCAGCATCGCACAACGTGTTAGTTTTGTTAAATTATACTATAAAAATGATGAAAAACCGGCAAATGTTTTTCGAGCATTACGGACGGATTTTGGTCGTCATAGACGGCCTACAGAGCACACAATCGCTAATGTAGTGCATAAATTCGAACAAACTGGATCCGTAGCGGATATTGTGAAACCTGTGCATCATCGTAATGTGCGTTCGGCCGAAAATATTGCTGCTGTTGCTGCCAGTGTGGAGGATGACCCGAATGTTTCGATTCCACGGCGTGCTCAGCAATTGGGCTTGTCAAACACATCATTGTGGCGAGTTTTGCATTTGGACTTGCACCTACATCCATATAAATTCCAACTGGTACAAAAATCAGAGCGTGGTGACCATGGAATGCGTCGGGCATACGTCGATTGGGTGATCGAACAACAGCAGCAAAATGCTGAATTTTCGCATCAAATTTTCTTCAGCGATGAGGCACATTTCGAGCTCGGTGGCTATGTGAACACCCAAAATTTCCGTATATGGGGCTCAGAAAATCCACACGTGATTGTTGAGAGGCCATTGCATCCACCAAAAGTCACTGTTTGGTGCGCATTATGGTCTGATGGAGTCATCGGGCCGTATTTCTTTGAAAATGAGGACGGCGAGACGGTAACTGTGAATGGTGAGCGCTATGGCCGCATGTTAACCGATTTTTTTTTGCCACAAATTGAAGATATGGATACGGATGACATGTGGTTTCAGCAGGACGGCGCCACGTGCCACACAACACGACCGAACATGGCCATATTGCGAACGAAATTTGAGGAACGCATAATTTCGCGTTTTGGTGATGCCAGATCATGCGATTTGTTCAGACGCTAGATCTTAAAAAATAGTTCGGCAACTTTTAGGTAGCAGACAAGCGCTGCTACTCTTGCTGGATCGTCCTTCAAGATGTCCCTTACACTCCCGCTGATTCCATGCAGGTTTCGTAGATCATCGAATTTCGGGCAACCACACAAGAAGTGCTCGACGGAGTTGTGGATTTGGCAGAGGTCGCAGAGTAGATGGAAGGGTCCTCTTTTGAATCCGTGTGAGACCGAGCAGTGACCGGTCCTCAATCTGGACAGGATTCGTTGTTCTCTCATTCCTTTGACATCGTCAAACCTGACAATCGTGCCCTTGACTTTTCTGAGGAACTGCCCCCTCTCTGCAAACCACCTTTCGGTCCAAAAGGTGCGGAAAGAGTTGGTGATCCACAACTTCACATCGTCAAGCGGCACATCCCGAGTGAAGAACGGTCTGGTGTGACCGATTCCGGCAAACTGGTCGGCCGCTTCATTCCCTGCGATGCCGTTGTGTCCGGGGACCCACATGAGCACAGTGTCGGGCAATATGTTCTTCCTGATGGCCTGTACCCATGGATGTTTGGACCTGGTCGCACCGATGGCATCAATGGCGCTTGCCGAGTCGGAGACGACCAACAACGGCTTGGAAGATGAAGTTGTAGTTGCCTCGAAGATGCCGGCCACTTCGGCCGAGAAGACCTGGCAGATGTCCGCGAGTTTCTTGCTGGTTATTTTCTATTATTATTATCGCTTACCCCAAATCCAACTCCCGATGGTCCTTTTGAGCCGTCCGAGTATCTGATCTCGTGGAGACGGTATTTTTCTGCTATGATGGCCTTGAAATATTCTAGCAGACCGATCGAGCTCACCCTGGCTCGAAAGTTGTCCCTAATACCGTTCTCGACGAGAACAGTTGGGAACCTCCAGTCGTTCGCACCAAACCAGGATTGTTTTGCCACTGGGGGGAGGTTGGCGTGCGCCACCCGCTGCAGGATCGTGTTGCTAAGGGCGGTCAGGTGGGTCTCCCCTCTACCGCTGGTTTTCGACAAGAAACTGGCAGTCCTGGCTACGATCGCCGAGTCTATGATCAGATCGAAAGGAGGTTCTCCAATTTCGGCGCAGACAGAGGCAGCTGGTGTTGATGGCAGGAGACCGGAGACAGTCCGTAGTGCTTTGTTGTAGATCGGTGCCAGAGATTTTGGGAGCTTGTCTCCAGCCAAACAACTCAAAACAATGGATCAGTCAAGAAGATCCTTGTTCCTTCCCCTCCACGATGAAGGGGAATAAGAACACGCCGGCATCTTCAACGGCACGGCTTCCTCTCCACTGGCCTGGAGCCATGGTCCGAGGACATCCATGCCATCTGGTCCAACAAGCAAACAGCAAGTTCTTTGTTAAGTCATGTCTCGCAAAAGGATTTATATGTGTTAATCTGTTCTGTGCAATCTGTTCCTAACGAAACCTTGCGGCAATGCCGTCGATAAAGAGGCGAACCAGCCCAGGAGGCTGAAAACCTCTCAAATAAAGAATAAAAAAAAAAAAAAAAATCATGCGATTTGAACCCGCTAGACTTTTTTTTGTGGTGTTATGCGAAAGACCGTGTCTATGCCAACTCTCCGCAAACTCTTGAACATTTGAAAGACAACATTCGTGAAGTTATGACCGAGATACCGCCCCATATGTGCCGAAAAGTAATCGAAAATTACCTGTTCCGGATCAAGGTGTGCGAGGAAGCCCTAGGTTGACATTTGAATGATGTTGTATTTCACATATAATGGCACATATAAGTTTCATCGAAATTCGAATTCTAAGTGTGTTTTATTTCAATTTACTTTCGGAATTTAAAGATGGAAAACCCTGTATAACCCATCCATAGTTTTTACGGTTATAATTGAAAGCGAAGATTTCCGTCAACCGGTCATGAATTTGTTTTGGTATTAGCTTCCAAAATATTATTTTATCATTGCACGATTTAGTCTATTCCTACAAATCAGATGGATGAGTTCACAGATCTAAACGAAACCTCACACATGCTCATTAAAGGTTGTACAATTTTTAGATAAACTAAACGGCGAATCAAGGCGATACTGATAGCGCCACCGTTTTTTATCGAACGACAAACCTTATTGGACAACTTAATAGTTGTTTGCATTCATAGGCCTTAGATTTCGTTCTTTACGTCTCAACGAATTCTAAAATTAAGTGTCATTAGAGCTTCTGGATCAATTCCTCGTTCTGCTAACGCCACGCCAAATAGTTATTGTGGAAATTAGAAAAAACTCTTAGCTCTTCGCGCAAACAAAATTGTTATTCTTCCAGACATTTCGATGGGTTAGAACAGTGTGTTGACGACAACGCTGACACAGATGCGTTGCTTGCAGAATCAAAAATATAGCATTACGCTTGTCCTCAGACGGCCATACGGAGCTCGATTCTGTTATTAAAGTTTCTTCGGATCAAATTGTTTGTAAATACGGGGCGCACAAGTCCGTTGTGTATCCTAGCTAACTAGGACTCGAACTAACTGGATCCAAATAATTCAACACATGTTCAATAAGGTCGGTGATCGGATCTCGAAGCGTGTCGTTCGTTCGTATGCAAACACTAACACAAGTGCGCCTGCACTCAATAATCATTATCGCCGTTCAACGCGCATTCTGATTCATCCATTATCAGATGCTGACTAATCCACATAATGAAATGGATGCGTAGAAGATGATATGAACGGAGTATTGTTGTCGTTTGTTTATTTTCAAAATCGAACTGGATCGTGATAAATGTACTATTCTTCGCGTTCTTGAAAAAATACAGCCACACTGATAATCCTGACGAGTAAACAAATTATTCCTGTGAAAATTGTTTTCGCTTCGCTTGTTTGGGTTCGAAGCAACGAAAGCAACAGATAGTAGTATGGTGGAAAGTTGGAATACAGAAGACCTATACCTCCAATCATTCAGTGTCGCACTCCGAAACAAACGCATTTAGTTGTACTCGAAAACCATTGCATATCGTGCACAATTTTGTCAAACGCTAATGACCAGGATCGTGAAAACTTCTGTGTACGTCCTGCATTCGCAAATTGCAGCTTAATTACCGTATTTCCACAGGAGAATATACAACTTATATCACTGTTTGCAGCAAGAACCACGACGATCGACACTGCAGTCGAGGTTGAAACCAAAAAGGAAGGCCTCGATTCGTGTGCAGCATCCATCGTGACTATCACTATCACCACGATCAGTACGTTTTGAGTTAGGCGACAGTACGGAGGGCTCAGCCTGAAACCCATATTGTAACAATAGAAGAATCGCCACGATTTCACAATGGCGACTAGGAAAAAAGTACTATTAAAGGTCATCATTCTCGGCGACAGCAGCGTCGGGAAGACGTCGTTAATGAATCAGTATGTGAACAAACGATTCTCGAATCAATACAAGGCCACAATCGGGGCCGATTTTCTGACCAAGGAGGTCGTCATCGACGACCGGGTTGTGACGATGCAGGTAATTATAGCAAATCGGTTGATGCAAAGTATGCCTAGCTAACGGACTTTGTTTCTGGTTCCAGATTTGGGACACTGCCGGACAGGAAAGATTCCAATCACTCGGCGTTGCGTTCTACCGCGGGGCGGATTGCTGCGTGCTGGTTTACGACACGACCGCGCCGAATACCTTCAAAAATTTGGACTCCTGGCGGGACGAGTTTCTGATTCAAGCGAGCCCACGCGATCCGGAACACTTTCCCTTTGTGGTGCTCGGGAACAAAATCGATCTGGAAAACCGAGCTGTATGTATCCCGACCTGTTTGCGTCCAATACGGTAGGATGTGGATGTGATTCGGTATGTTTGTTTTTCGTTTTAGGTATCAACGAAGCGTGCCCAGCAATGGTGTCAAGCGAAGAATGATATTCCCTACTTCGAAACGTCGGCCAAAGAAGGCATTAATGTAGATCTTGCTTTCCAAACGATTGCCAAAAATGCGTTAGCCCAGGAGAATGAGGTAAGTGATTTTTTGAAACAGATGAATGATTTACTTCCCGAACCGCTAAATATGGAAAAATCATATATGGGAAAATACTAGAGATGGGCAAAACAGTTCACTTTAATGAACCGTTCAGTGACCAACCGTTCACTTAAGTGAACTAGTTCTTTTGAGCAGTTCACTCACTCTTTCGTACATTAGAGGGATATGCCAAATCATGTATAAAAAAGTGTGAAATGTTATGTAGGACTGTTCTTTTCATTCATAAAATGCTGTTTGTTAGCAATAACTCTGTGTCCGAATTTTGTTATATATATCTTAGCAGAATAGAAAATGAAACTATGATTTTGAAATTTTGAGCCGTGATTTATTATTTTCAGCACAAACTAGCGTTGCACTGCTTTTCTACAATGTTTTGCAATAACTGCTATAGCAAAACTGTACCAAAACGCGAAAGACTTTCTCGAAATTATCAAGCACAATATGATATAATATAAAAACATTTCATATCAGCGACACAAATTTTTATTTACTGTTGAAAAATACTGTTTGAATCGTTTCGCTTTCACCTGTTTTTTTTTCTTGTGATTGCATATCTTATTGAAATATTTACCCTAAACTTGAAAATATGAAATTAAAACTATATTTGATAAGTAATCGAACAATCCAATTTAAGAACTACGTATCCTGAAATATTGCGTTTTATTATGAAAACGACAATACCGACATCTTATTTTTGTTATTTCATGGGGTTATCGTTTGTTTCCATTCGTTAATTTGAGGACTATTTACCTTGCAGCAGCATTCGTCTATCACTCGTTCCTTCGCCTACCTCTTATACACCGATCACCATACACAGTTCGTTCTGAACTGTACGCACAGTTCAGCCAGCGGTCAGTTCGTTCTGAACTGTATACACAGTTCCGCCAGCGGTCATCGTAAACAGTTCGTTCTGAACTGCATACACAGTTTATCGTCCACCGTTCAGTTCGTTCTGAACTGAACTGTACACACAGTTCAGCCAGCGGTCTTCGTACACAGTTCGTTCTGAACTGGGTAAGCAGTTCATGTGAACTGTTGCCCAGTAAAAAAGAACGACCGTTCGTTCACTCTTTTTGGTGAACTAGTTCTTTTGAACAGTTCATGAACGGTTTACCCATCTCTAGAAAAAACATTAAGAATTGAGAATCGAGAAAAATGGATATGGGCCCTATTATAGAAATTATTATTATTATTTCATCTTTATTTCATCTGACTATATGTTGTCATATTGAAAAATTGGCGGGAAAAAGTCAAAATGGCGTAAAAACCCCACATCTTTACATCATACATTGAAAAGAACACATAAAACACATGATGGTCAAAATATAAACATTAATATAAACATAAACATTAAGGTGAAGGTGGAAACTAGCCACAATGGCGCTCATTTCTTTCATCTCCCTCCCTCACTCCTCGCCTGAAAATCAATAATCTTGCGAAACAGTGTGAAGAAAATGATCGTTTTCACACACTTCCCATCAAGTGATATCAACCAAACTCTAATCGATTACTCGCAAGATATTAATTTTTCATCTGCTGTCGCACTGTATAGTGAAAAACGTTGGAAAACTCGAGCTAGTGCTCTGAAAGTTAAATTTTATTTTTTTTTAATTTTCGGCAATGGTTTTGGTTGTATCGGTGAAAGCATGGTTTTTTTTTTCGACAGTGATGCCAGACAACATCATCGAAACAGCTATAAAAACCACTCAATAAAATGTTATTCCTGAGTCATAGCGTTTCATGTTATGAAACTCAATAGAATAAAATTGTGTTGATATCAATACAATTATTATTTTTACGTTTAATGGGTCTATAATGCAAGTTTTAGCAACATTAACATTGGGTAAGAAATTTCTATTGCAGAGCTCGGAACACTGCCACGGCTGCCTATGCTTTCAAAAACAGTAAACGGAAAAGTATTACATTCAATCAAAATGCCTCGGTCAACGAAGAGAAGGGTTAAGGCTCTCCAACGTGAATATGTGAAAACAATACGATCAACGAAGGAAAATATTAAGGAATTATCAACATCGAGTTACTACGCGGAAGAACTTACCAAAAAAAATACCAAAAGAGCTCCAATTCGCATGTGTTATGAATTTGCTCATGTTACGCTCGCGTATAATCAGAATTTTACTTCATATGCAAATGCACCTATATTTAGATTTGCAATTGTTCATCGGAATATATCGTTCATACATTTTACTTTAGTATTGAATTGTTGAATACATGAAGATCGATCATGTATGTGAACGTTATTGGCTTGAGTTTTCGGTGAAATGTAATGACGTTGCATTTTGAACACTTAGTGAAAGGAAATTTCCTCAGCACCACTCATCGAAAGTGTTTAGCAGTTGATTGGTTTGCTTGTTGCACATCTTTAGGGAATTAGTTGGTTTTGTTGACTTTTTATTTTGGAAATATTTCAGAATCGCTTAAAATATATGCGATTTGCAACACATGAAATTCGAGCAAGAACTCGACTCGGTAGGACTATCACGATCTACAAAATACCAAATTTTGCTCGGTGTGATAGTGATAGGGATTGCATCGATTTTTCGATTCGATTTACATAGTAGCAATTTTGGTTGTGCTATCGTTAGGACATTTATCACTATTCACTCATAAATGTACTACGAAAGTATAACCAACGAGAAACAAACATTTTAAAAATTCTAAAATTAGTACAAACATTTTGTGGCACTGACAAGGACCAATGAATGAATGCTTTAACTGAGTGAGGACTTGCACCAATATTTATAGATTTTGATGTATGAGCTCCAAACATCATACACACCAGATGGGCCAACCATGAAGAAATGATGTAGAACTTTACATCGAAAACTGATGGAAAGGGAACTATTTTTATTATTTTTCTAAAGCACGTTACAACCGTTAAACTTACATAGTAGGATGATGTCATTGAGTATCAGGATTGTCCATAAGTTTTGCATTTATTTGCTTGCTGTGGTCCAAGGAATAAGAATGGGCAGATAGAGGGCTGTCCACATATCACGTGGAAAGAAAAAGTACGATTTCAGACACCCCCCTCCCCCTCCGTGGACAAGCATGTATAGCATGTATAAAGATATAAACATGTTGTGTGTGCTATGTAGTTTTGGCGAGTTCAACTCCAAAATTGCCGATCAAACTAATAGATGCAAGTCAGTGCCTAATAACTGATGCCGTTCACTTAGCTGATCCCCAAATTCATCATTCCATTAGAACCAGTTTACTATTGCAAAATCTTTCCTCGCCTGGGCTTCAATAATAAGTCGCGTTTCATCTACCAATGATTTTTCTTCGTTCAACTTAATAAATATTGGGTAATATTGAATTGTTTGGAATAATCATGCCGATTTTTAAGACAAAATCTAAAAAATACTAAGACATACATTTTTTTTCTATGTGCACCGTTTTGTTTCACAATCTTTCGTCATTCTTCATGCAACAATTCATCATCGCAGAACTTTTTTGTTTTCTCGTCAAAAAACTGTGTCCAATGAATCGAAATTCTTTTTTTTTATCCCATTTGTTTATTTATTTAGGCTCATTAGCATTTTATCGTGTACATGTCACATGTTTTTGTCAAATCTATAAATAGCGCACTACACAGTTGCCATATTAGGTGTAAGAGTATTTCGTTTATACCATTGCATATCGTACATTACACAATAGCCTTTAAGGCGTAAGAGTATTTTATCTCTTCTTTCATTGTCCAGCTAGACCACCGAACAGCGGAGACAGTTGATATGATCATTGTTGTGTTATTAATAGAACAACAGCCCGATGTTTCTTGCAGAGCAGAGCAACTGTAAGGATGAATCGATCTTATTTCGGCCGTGGATCGAGCTCCATCGCTGATAATTGTTGCGTGGACGTAGTTATTCTGTTACAACACAAAGATGGTCAATTTAGGACCCTGAGTTTTGAACTCACGACCGATCGCTTACTAAGCGAACGCGCAACCAATGTGGCTACGGAGTCGAAATTTTTAACCATCAATATTTTTTATTGGGGGTCTAAATAAGTGATAGTGATCATTTCGTTCACCTCAAAGATTTTTTTTCGCTCAACATTGTTGTAAAGGATAATACTTTTCTGCGTCTGACACTATTTGCTTCAAACTGAGAGTTTTCATTGCATTTATGGAACGAGTTGTTGATGGAGATACGATTCATTTAATGTTTTCAGTCAAAAGTTTCAAGTTTCACCAGGTGCTCATGAACATAGATACACAGATAGGAAGACTTCTCTAAAGATAGGCCCCGTGAATGAATTTGTTGTGCGAGTTCCTGAATAACATAAACGACGCGGTTTTTACATTGAGAGCGGAAACTGAATCGAAACATCGAAAACAATGACGTATATTTTTAATATCACAACATTCCAATATGCTTTGGTGGCATCTGAATCCTGCCGATAAAAGCGTTCCAGTTCTGATCGATAATAATAACGCCAGATTCTTTAAAATCAATGAAAATAAATCGATCGCTCTCAGCTCATGTTCGATACTCTCTGAATACAAATTTCAGCAAAGAATTTCAACGATGTGAATACATATGGAATTACCACCGCGCAGTTCTATCAGTCAGCAGAAATAAGTATAAATTTTCTTGCAACGCAGACTATTTTTTATATATTGTTGAATACAGATATAAATTTGTTTTTCAAAATATTTATTAGTGTCCACGTGGATGTAATCTATACCCCATCCCCTCTCGCCGTGGACAAACGTGGACATTTTCGTAGTCGACGCACTTGTTTTACGGTTTCTGGATTCGTAACCTCTTTTCGCCATCCACAGCAAGGTGCATCTGCGGGGCTTGTACGGCCCATCACACTAACGGAGCATATTTAAGTCTCGTTTTCACTATTGCCGAGTAATTCCAGTGAATCATTCTCCGTTTTGGTCCTCACTTTTTCCAGAATATACTGCTACAAGTCCAGAGAGCAGTATGGTGTTTAGATATTGCATACTCCAGTTTGTCGTTCCAATTGAGGGTTTGGTCAAGCGTGATACCTAAATATTTGGTTCGTTTTGAAAGCCCCGAATGTACACCTCCCAATCTATGATATGGAATCTTATACGTTCTTTTTCTGGTAAATGGAATTATGACTTATTTTTTTAAGAATTAACACTAAGTCCTTTCAAGTTGCGCCATTTGAGAAGATCTTTTCCATCATTTTAAGGATGTTTGGTGTTCATTAGGGAATCTAAATTTCCCTAGTTATTTGATTTTGTCGCTATTCGGCCTGGCTCCCCCTCTCTGGAGCCACCAATGTTAATCAGGGAACTTATTTCCCTGGATTTTTGCTAAAAGATCTCCCTTTCCTACTCAGATAACTGAAACCGCATCGATTATCTGCCTGCCTATTTGCCAGCGTGGGATTTCCCCCATCCGTGTTTCTTATCTATGTCTTCCCTTCGCTTAGCGCGCTATCTACCATGCGCGCTAGCGCTGCACTATAGTTTATTGCCCTGATCCTAAATTTGTGCATCATAAATTATGCGCCGCTTATCGCTTCAACACATGCGTTTGGCGTGCTATTTCATTTGTCCAATTCTCGCTTGGGTCTTGCTTACGTAAAGTCATAAAACTGGAAAAAAATTAAAAATATGTTTCTAGCTTGTTCTGTGGGATGTCTACTTCACGGTAAAGTAACTGTAAAGCTTTTCCCACATTGCAGAACTAGTTTTTGTAATTCAAACATTCACAATTGGCGGTCCAGACCAGAATCAGGACGATAGTTATAACTTTTTACGTTAGAGATATTTTCAACGGTATTGTTTTGAAGACATACTTTGAATGAAAGAGTATTAAAAAAGTGCTGACCAGTTTCTGTTTGTATAATTAAATCAAACCTCATGTCTCGAGTATTACCCGAGAATGGGATGAAAAAGAGGATTAAACTTCAGGATCCCATATGGAAGTAGCTTAGATTATACTGATCGTGAGGTGGATAAATTCGGGTTTGTCCTGAGGTATAGAAGATATTATTCATCAAAATTGTAGAAACGGTTCATGAAAAATGATTCTAAATATTTCTCACTATTCAAACAAGTAAGACAGAGCTAAGTACAAGAGTATACGAGATTTCGATAATTAAACATAATAGTCATGTTTTATCTTGTGGTGCGTAATATCTGAGCTGCATAATTACAAACAGATGTAGCTAACAACAATAAAATTCCATCGTCTTGGCCTCGAACGTGGGCAATAACACCCAAGTTCAATTGCCCATGCTCGAACCGTCAACGATGCAACTTCCCAGGCTCAGCCACGACCGTTCTCGAATTACTACAGTTTGATGTTTCACGACGGATCGTCAACCGTCATAAATTCAAGTGCACATGCGTTTTACCAGGTTTCTCATATTCCCTTTTTATTTAGAGACTCTTGCCTCTCTTTCTAGCAATAAGTTCGGTTAAGTAATTCGAACTAAAATCAATGCATTCAAGTTTCGACTCTAGAGAAATGTACATCTTTTTCTTCCGAAATCGTCATATTATTACAATCTCTAGCGTAAAATTATATTCCCATAAGTTCAACAACTACATTATTCCCGAACAACTAAGTATTCCTCTTCATCTTTGGGCCAGCATTTGATTCAGCAAACTAATCATCGAGGTATAATCGCAAGCTTGTCATTCTAAAACATACGATTAATTAAATGGAATATTATCTCATACGCTGTATTAATTTTACCTACATAACGTTCAAACACCCGACATTATTCAACCAACATGTCTCTTATAAGCGGGAATGAACACTTTCACTTCACGGAGTTCATTTTTACACGCAACTGTCCGTGACAATAATGATAGACACAAAAAGATTAAGTCAAGTGTAAGTGACGTGAAAGCGTACGTGGCGGTGATGTTCGTGATCAGGCCCAATGGATGGATATATCTAGATTTATTTTTGAATTGGTCTTATGTGCATTTGTAGATCAAAGGTTCGAGCAACTTGATTCGATTACTATCGGACCAGAGCGGTGGATTTGCAATATTGATGCGTACAACCAAAAGTCAATTTTTTTGGAAATTGCAGCTAATATAGCAACCTGTAATTTTAATGATGGCCTACAAGGCGTTTTGGAGAAGATGAAAGAACTTAAGCTTCTAATTGGACCGGTGCGCCTCAGATTTCCTGCGATAAATCTGATAAGGAACGATTCGAACAAGCAGAGATGCGGATGTGAGATTGTCTACCTGTCCCATGAACAGTCTGAACAGGCGGACGAGACGCCACTGATTATATTATGCGCTTGTTTGCGCTTAAATTGCCGCTCTGCTATCTAAGCTGGGTCCGTAACAACAGATGTTAGACTAATTGGTCTGAATGAGTCGTCCTGAGATTGAGATTGAGATTGAGCTGCATTGAGCCTAAAGTCCATTGGCATGATTCTTTGTAAGGACTTTATAAAATCTTGCTACAACAAGTAAACTTTCTACCCGTTCACAGGTGAATTTCCAATTCATTCGCTTAGATTTAGGAATTTCTTTGCTGTATTCTGTTAGGAAGTTTTTGTAAAATTTGTAATAATTTTGCTTTGTTGAAGAGTTTTCTCGACAGTTCTCTAAGCTTATCTAGTTTTTTGGTGGAAGATTCATCTTTTCTTGAAGCTTCAGGGGAACACTTTCTTCAAAGGCAAATTTAATATTGGTTTCAAATTCTTATAAAACTATTTCAAGCAGTTCACAGGAAGAAATAATTTCCACTGATATGAATATTTTCTCCTGAAATTGGAATGATTTGTTTTTCTTGGATCTCTGAATTGTTCGATCAAGAGATTACCAGAATTATCATAAACCAGATACAAAGTGTTAGATCAAGAACTTCTTGTCTAATGGAGTTAACAAATGTTGGGTCGTTTCCTTGGTTACAAATGTTAATATTATTTGACATTCAATATTCAAGCAAAAAATCACCTCTAGCATTGATGTCGCTACCCCCAATACCTCGCTATACGGCCGCTCTTTATACGGTTTTTCGTTGAACAAGCATGGAACCGATCCGATAGAGTTTGTATGAATTTGTATTGGAATAATTTATTCGTTATGCGGCTTTTTTCTTAGAGGCCCAGGAACGTATCTAGGCCGTAAAGCGAGGTATGGGTGTACTACTGCAGACCGTATGGTGGGCATAAGCGTCCCATCCTGTGATAAACTGTTTGTTATTAAATTTGCAGTGTTGAACCAGCGCAACAACTTGGAACTTGTAGGAACTTCAACGTTGTCTCTTGGGACATAAGCCGAAGCGACGATGATAACGGTTTTCTCTCGGGTCGTTGCAACCTCCAATTGTATTGCCACAATGTCGCTGTTGATGAATTCTCTGATGGGTACATACCTAATATTATTCCTATAAGAATTGCTGCTCTTGGTGCAGTTTGTATGCTCTCATAGAGAAGCATATATTTCTGTGAAGAAATTCCACAAATTCTGAAATTATTTAACCAAGCCTCTTGAATAAGAGCGTGATGAAGGTTCACCTGAATAAACTTTATTTTATCCAGCATTTTGATCGTCTTCATCCTTCAGGGAGAGGCTGCCGGAACCCGAAAAGCATGTTAGGATTATTCATATGAGTCCCACGAGTTGCACGGTGGAGAAGGTCCCGTGACCCGTTTAATGCAGTAAGGGTAGAAAGTACTCTGGGTGCCCTAGTACACCACAGGATCCGTTATCGGCAGGGTATTTAATTAAACCCTTCCAATCCTTCATCCCCCGGCACGTGTCGTGCCACTCCTTGGCTTAGAACCCAATATACTTCTTCCATAAATAAATACCATTCAGCAGGGCACAAATTCCATCGATTTTGATACCTCAATTTTATATTTTCCATCCGTTCAATTTTTTTAATTCTCCATCTACATTCACCTCTCACCACAGGTTGAACTTTACAACGAGTTCCCCGACCAGATCAAGCTGAACGCGGACCGCAACAATCGGCCCCGAAACGGAGACAACTGTTCCTGCTAACTAAATAGGTAAACTGGAAAAAAAATCAAAGTATATGAATCCCTGGGCCGCCACGCCAGAGACCTGCGGTCAACACAAATCCGCCAACAAAAACATAACCCAACAGAAGTAGACGATATGGACGTTAAACCCTAATATTGAATCTTGATTTAGAGACAAAAAAATCCTGCAATCACTATTTGCTTACAGATGGGCGTAAAGCAAAATTCTGAAGAGATAAGACAACAACAAATGAAGCGGGGAAATATTTACGGAATAATATAATGCTATAAACGAATCGGGTAATTAGACCCAATTCACTCAACGGTGATTCTTTTAGTTTAGAACCTGTTCTACACATATATTTATGGAGATCTCCTTGTGCGACCCATAGTTCTGAAATCTATTTTGCATCCCAGATAAATAAACCTATGTAACAGACGATTTGTTTCACACATTCTTCAAAACAATAGCAGAGAAAAACATTAAATCAACATGCGAAAACTCTATGAATGATGTATAGTAAACGTTAAGTAAGTCTCCCGAATAATGCGTCGGAGCGGCAGATATAATTGAAAATGCTACTTTATTCCTCTGTCAGCTGTTCACCCTTACCTTGATTGTTAGCCTAGTTAGATATGTTGAAAACGTGATTTAGAAAGAAGTAAAATATGGAGGCACCTTTCTGTTGAAGGTTCATGTCGTTAGGTTGCCTAATGAGCATCGTTTATTATCGAATATGGATGCACTCCCAGTATATAGTTTTTGGTCTTTCATTCACAGCAGTAACATGCAGCTGGGGTTTCGCAAGCTTGATGCTTATTATTAAATTATTGATCTTTCAAATATACAATCTATCGTAGGACCTAGCCAATAAATAATAATAAACGTGAAACAAAAGTGGAAACAACCATCAATATAATTCTCATATAATGCAAACAGTAAAACTAACCGTATTACTAAAGCAAACAAACATATACGGATGTTCAACAGTAATCGGTACATGTTTTGTTGAACCCGATGTAAAATCAGCAATTGGATGAGCTTTTTTCGTCGCTAGAGTATGTGCAACTAGAAAACTGAATCAAATACGATCGCACTCTTTCAACGTTTCGCTCTCCTTCGGCAGTTCTGTCTACAGTTAGCAAGCAAAAATATAGTGTGCAATTACGAGAATAACATATTGGATACAGCAATCGAACATTCGAATAGAACAAAGAGAAGAAAATTGATTGATTTTTAACATTTGTTCCCTTATATTGAAGCAAACAGCGACTCAGATGTAAGATTGAGCACCTGAAGGTTGAACAGAAACATCTTTGTTAGGAAGATATAAACAATAAATACAACAATATAAATAAAAGTGATACATATTCGGAGAACTATATACAAAAAGTGTATACATCCGAACTGTCCTGAGATATCTCGTGCGTATTTTATTTTTGAAAAGATATGATCAAAATATGTCTATTCATCATAACAATCTCTCATAATACACGTAATGACTTCCCATCCGCATGCATACAGTCAATCACAAAATTGTGCGTATACCCCGTGTTGGTTCGTTATTAAAAGCGACTTATGTTCATCATAAAACCAGTCCCTTTTACTCACAAAACTATCACATTTTTACCTCAGCACTGTCTGTAAGCGATGTGGCATCGATTCGGCGCGATTTCTGGACACTGTAGACGGAATATTCGTTTTGTTCCCTGGATTTTATTTTTTCAGACGGTTCTTGGTCTCCCACTATAGATGCTCAGGACCGATGATTGTGGGGGAGTTTTGAGTTGTTTGGGAACATTATAGAGCAGCAACTCCCGCACGGTGATAGCAGTGTGCTTCGGGTCATTATCCTGTTGAAAGTAGTAATTACGAGGGTGACCCAATTTCTGCACGGAAGACTGCAGGTTACATTTCAGGATGTTCAAGTAAGCCATCTTGTCCATCGCCGAATCGACTAACTCCATGGTTCCAGTTTCAGATACCATACATCAGCTCATTATCGTCGCCGTGTTTTACCATGGGAACCAAATGCTAAATCTGAAGCTCCGATCTTGGTTTTCTCCATGCCATCTGTCTTCTATCCGATCCAAAGATATTTATTTTCGTCTCATCCGTATAAAGGGCTTTGTTCCAGAACTCCTTAGGTTTGTTTACATATGCATCATCAAACTCCAGTCGTTTTCTTCATATTTACCTTTGAAATGAAAGGCTTCTCAGATTTTTCCTATATGCTAATCTCCGGACGGTGTATACGGTGCCAGGTGGTGCCGGCTATTTCGGTAGTCAACTTCGGAATGCTTGTTCTAGGGTCCTTCCGTAATGTTTGACCAATTACCAGCCGGGTGACGTCTTTAGAGAACCCCCATTGAACTGACAGGAGCCAACATATCGGGTATCCCACTGACATTTTCCCTTTGTTTTCTTATGAATTGGGTATCCCACTGACAGTTCTGCTTGAGATTTTGCTAACGATCCTAGCATCAATCATACCCGGCTGCCAATTACACGTTCATCGCCAGGTGACAGCATCCGTACTGTAGAGGAATTTTATTGCGCGTATAGCTAGTCAAATGTGTGAGTAATAATTAAGCATCAAAAGAATAAATGTATTATGGCGGGTTTACATTAGGGAGATCTATAGCTATAGATGGATTTATTCACGTGAAAATAGGTGTAAACGGGTGAGAATAAATATGATACACTTATTCGAGGTATATATAACTTTAATAAATTCAGCATATGTAAACGCTTGTGAATTTCTCACTGGTGAGAAATCACTAAAGTTGGATGCAGTTCTACTTTAGGTGAATAAATTCACCGAAAATATGAATATATTCATTATAGAAGTTCACGCTAGTGTAAACGGTTGATGCGATTTCTATAAATCTCATCATATTTCTTCACATGAATATATCACTCTAACCCACCCTTAGAACCCTTAGAAATATTTTATACCAAATAAATTGAAAGTATCCTCAAGTAACATGTGTACGCTCAATTTTGGGATTGCCTGTACATTTTCGCCGTTTAAACCAAGCAAATTTGCGGTTCGAGAAGTCATGCACTCGAGAGATACAATAACTTCAGATGGAAATGTAAAATTCAATCATCGTTTGACAATTCGTTCGTACACATATTTTCAGAGTCCATGACAACGGTAGTCCTACGTCAACCTTGCGGCTATATGATAAATATAGCCCACCCATTTTTTATTTTGAAATATATCATTCATTGCAATTCAAATAGATTGTAGCTAAGATAAGATCAGACAATAGGGGGTCTTTTACGGACCAAATTTCTGTCAGATACGGACCAAATTTCTGTCAGTCGTTCTGATTTCTGATTGGTCGATTTCGATAAATTTTGTAAACAAAGTCGATTTTTCCAGTGTTGCCAATAAAAATAAATTACGTTGGGTTTGTATTGAATTTAGAAAAAAAATGAATTTAATTGATATTACGATACTTAGTTTAGAGGAAATGTGAATACCTGTTAATAGCTTAATTTGATCTTCTCTGAAAAGCTTCTTCAAGGGTTGTTTTCCACGAATTCTCGAGGTCAGATATCCGCATTTTTTCTTCCATTGTTTTAAAATTCTATTAACGGTTACATCAATATAAAATATTAGAAAATAACATATTTTTTGACACACTACCTTTTCAGCTTGGAAATTTGATGTTTCAAACGAAATATTTCTTCCTGTAGTTGTTTATCTCCTTCATATACGTCAACCAAATCATAATTGTTCTCAATACTTTGTATCTCTTCCCATTCCTCATTCGCGGATGCAGCTAAGGTCGGAATTTTCGTAACTCCATTTTCATTGTATTTCCCATCAACAAAATGAGCCTGTATATATACTAGTATTAGGATATGTTTTAGAATTAGTTTTTAATACTTACGCTACATATTCTTGTGCTTGATTTGATTTCAAAGAATGGAACTTCTAATTCACTGTTCACGCAAAATCGAATCCATTCTTTCCGAATATTTTTGTCTTGAGGGAACCGATAAAATTTATACTCAGGATGAGTATCCGTCCTTCGCTCACAATTTAAGGCTTTACACTTCATTTTTATTTTTGAATTACGTTTTGTATGAATAAAATGGCTTCCTAACGTTGTTTTGGTTGTATTCCTGCTCATATAATAAGATAGAATGTTTTGGTTCAGACAATGAGAATCTGCATAACGCTGTAACGGTTGTCAGATTAGATTTATTTGCTAAAAAAAAATCCCAAATTTGTTTTGAAAAGGATTATATTATAGATATGGGTATTTAAAAGACTTATTTTATCCTTTTAAAGCATATTTTTGAGATTGTCTATTTGAAAATATGCAATAATCATTGAATTCGCACCAACCAAATGTTACGATTCATTAAAATAGAAATTTGAAAAATCCGATATTTTATAATATTTGGCAGCTCTGGCATCTTCATGTCATGGCTTCGTTTTTGGACGACGAAGAAGAGTAAGAAGCCAGTTGTCTGGTCTTGTCTTAGCGTGGAAACACACTAGACGGCTCTCCCGCGCGATTCTCGCAATGACAAGTCGCAGCAGGAGCTCGATGAAAAACACATTCAGCGGCTTTCGACGGCTTCACTAGCGGCCATTATCATATTTTTATAGACGGATGCAAGACGAGTCTATGGTACAAGGTACAACTGTTTGGACAGTAAGCGGATTAGAGGGGAGGTATATAAAGACAGAATGGTGGAAAACGGAAGAGGGATGTTTACCTGAGCGAGAGGGAGAAAGAAGTTGATCGCACACGTCTGAAATATTGCATTTCTCGATAATTTGGGTAGTATTCGAGAATCCGCAGCTACATGACCGCAGAGTGATTTTCACGTATTGGCTCACCGATAGTACATTAACTATTACCTTGCTTCATGTGCACCGCATAAACACTAATACTATCACAAAACCGTTGCGGCGCATCATCTCCATCGAGCCACCGCAGAGAATGAGGAACCTTACAACAGTGACTTTAGAACCGGCCGTACCCGCTCCGCCTTGTGTGTTTTATCTCATTCACATTCCATTATCGAGGCCCCGCGGCGGTCTGTCATTGCAAAATCCGCGCGGGGAAGCCGTCCAGTGTGTTCTTACGCTTAGGATTGTAGGAGTCCCGAGCGGGCAGTCTTCGGGTGTAGACGTATTTTAGTTCGCTCCGCGTTTGTTTTTTTCGTCGTGCAAAATCATGTCAACGCGTGTTTCGGTTTTATCCGCCGTGCGGGAAAATTACAATATGTCGGTTGAGTTTCTGTGTTAATTACGTTAAAAATCGATGTTCAATTGTAGTCGGATGATTTTTTTTTTAGAAAATTCAAGATATGATGGTGTTAATTTTATGTTACTTGAATTCATCGAATAGGCTCAGAATTGTTGCGTTTTTTTCCTCATGTTTAGTTCAGGTTGTGTGTGTGTGCATATATCGCAGTGAATGTATCACCGAGGCAGAATTTGCAGGCGTTATACGATGGTCACATCGAGAGCTAAGTTCTTCATTTCTTTTCAATCCTCTTTAACATTTTTATATAACACCCGGGCATGCCCCGTTCCTGTGACGTTCTTCTCTTAGATGCGTGTGTATGTGTGAAGAAACTGTTCATTTTGGAGAGAGCTGTGAGATACTTCGAGTGTTATTTGGAAATAACGAGAGCGGAGCGGTAGTACTGCCGTACAGGGAATTGCTTGCAAGGCTGAGCCGATCGGGCGGCGGCGTCGTCAGTTAAGTTTATTAATTTTCCCCTCATTCTCACATACCGTCGATGGGGGTGGGATTTGGCCGGAACGAATGAGGTTGCTGTTTGTATTGTCTTGGCGGGTATTTTTGAGGGCTGTGAGCCGTTTGGTGGGAGACATGTTTTCACTACTTTCGATACATAGAGCTTAGCTGTGGTGCTGGTGCTTGTTGTTTGGTGATTCATCAGGGTTTGATGTGTAAATACATCAAACTTTGGTGAGTTATTGAACGGTAACTATTTGTACTGCAGTTGAGTGCTGTGCGTTGGGAGTGTTGAGGATATGTCTCCTACTAGGCGGTTCGCAGCTTTCGGAAGTATTCGCGGTATTTGTAGGGATATTGTTAGTAGTGGCTTTCTCCGTTTTGGCCTGGTCTCGCCCCCATCGACGGTACATCAAACGGATGGTAGCATTATTTTTAGGAATACAAAATAGGTCTGTGTGTTTTGTTTATAGTTTGTTTCTCCTCCATAGATGTTTATGTGTACGTGGGTTTGATATTCTGTGGTATTCATGGATGCCAGGCGATTTTTTACTTCTACTTGTTTTCCACACAGTTTTAGGTGGTCTATAATTTTTTTCACATATTTCGGAATGCCTTCACAAAGGTGCGTGTTTTCACAATATGTCTCTATAACGAAGTGCTATAACAGTACGCCCGACGATTACCGGAATTCTCTCGGTTACCTTCTCAGGTTTCCCAAAGTTAACTCTCCACTATCGCGATTGGACTTCGATAAAAATGCGTGCGGTGAATAATAGAATATATAGCCGGTCCACTTAATACCACAGGTTTTCTTTCTCAAGATACTTAAAGATAATATCTCCCGCGTGTTATGTTTTATAGGATTTACTGATTTTCGTTTCGTCAAGCGGTCAATAGTTTAGGTATACATAATCACATCACTTACCACAGTGAATCCTGATTCATACCTCTTCCCACTAACAATTATCCCTCCCATGATATTCGCTAGGGAACCACGCTATAGAGGCGAACCTTCTGGCCTTCGGGCGGCGAATATCATACTAACATTCCTTCCCTTCCCCTGGTGACTGTAAGGACGTGGCCGGCGTCGTTATTGACCATTTAAAGCTCGAATCACCATAAATTGCACAACGAGAATGATTTGCTAGTCCCAAGCGTCATTCTGTGTGTTCTTTGTGCTATTTGGTAGGTTCAGGTCAATCACGGAGAGCAACTACGAATTGTACAGTCTACCCAAGCTCAAGCTCAAGCTCATTGCAATTCAAATAGATTGTACATTAATTTGACTCTAAATGGACATCTAGCTATTTGGACAAATCCGTAATGCGACACGAATATGTACAGCTAAACCTTTTTTTGTGCGGTATATGAAAAGGAGCATATTTGACGAAGTTATCGTCCATTTAGTTTGTTTAATGTTTGATATGCATTTCATGGCACTACATAGGTATTGGGTGTGTCAATTACCAGTTTTATGCTTTGTTTGTTTTATCGTATAAGTAGGAGTTTATTTAATGAAGTAAAGAAGTGATTTTCTGATCGGCGCAAGTCAGTAGGGTAAGGGAAAGAGAAATTATGGACCCTATTATGTAAATCGAATCGAGATGTCCATACAATCACTATCACACCGAGCAAAATCTCGTATTATTAATTCCATGTGTTGCAATTGCATATAAGGTACACCGGGCAAGTTGAAACGATTTTTTCGAAGTTCAACTTGAAAGTTATCTCAAAAAATCACTAAATTGAAATCTGTTTGCAGCATATACGAGGTATAACAGATGACTTTAGATAAAAAAATAGGGGTTCACACTGGATGTTTCGAAAAATATCAATTTTGAAAATGTTTAGTCTTCATATGCATTTTCCTGCTTAGTTTTCAAAACCACTACACTTGATTATCCCTATTTGATTACCTGACGTGCGATTCTGGCGATATTTTTGAAAAGTCAGTGTTTTCGGACCGATTGAGTCAGCGCGCAAAAATGTTTGTTTTGATTTTTTCACGGAATAAGGAAAAGTAAACAAAGGCGCGGAATGCGTTTAAGCATTCGAATACTCTGGTAATGGCTCTCATAAGGTGGGTTGAAAGATAAGGTTTACTATATATTTTTTTATACCGTCAATCCATCATTCCTAGTAGAAGTGATGATTTCCGTTTTAACCAGAGATTAAAATTCACGCCGATTTGAGTGAAAAAACGTCCGTTTTCGCTCACAGGGAAAAAAAATTTGAGAATATAGGAGGCTAAAGAACGGTATAGGCTCACTTCGATTCTCGCGAGAAACGCAATGCCGATTGTTATTTTTCGCCGAGTTGGTAGGGTTAGCTCTGATTTTTCGCTCCTAATTTTCAGTACTAAATGAGATACGAAAAAGCATTCTCATTAAACTTCAGAGGGGGAGATTTTCTCACATCTCAATCTCTCCGAAAAAGAAAACTATCAATGGGTTATACCTATGATATAACCACAAGGTTGAAGTAGGACTGCCGTTGGCTTAGTAATCAATTGTATTTCTTCAATTAACAATAACCCCACCTCGGATGTTCCTCATTGGGTACGATATCGCCGCTGAGCAGAGCTATTTTTTGTGTGTATTGATTAGATTATTGATTAAAGTAGTGAATGAATGAAACTATTTACGAATTCAATTGCAAACAAATCCCGAAATTGCAAAAGTACTCGCAGCTTGCATCTATTTTGCAATGTCGATTTCCCCAGGATTTATGGTTTTGAAGTCTGTGTTAGGGAAACATTCCGATTTCCAGAAACGGAAGCGAGTACAAAAGTATTCGCAGCTTACAGCTATTTGCAATGCCGATTTCCTCAGGTAATGCCGATTTCCCCAGACTTCATGATTTTGAAGTGTGTTAGCGAAACATTCCAATTTGCAAAAACGCAAACAGGTACAAAAGTACCCGCTGCTTGCATGTAATTTGCTAGCCAATTTCCCCCGGCTCCATGGTTTTGAAGTCTGTGTTAGGGAAACATCCATCCATTCCAGCGATCGTACCTCAATAATTGTGCAATCATAACTGAGTGGATTTCCGAGCGGCACTCGCTTATATACTGATTGGTGTGATTTCAATAGCCTGTTTCGAAAGCAATTTTATGGCTATTGAGACAAGTTTTGACGTAGAACTACGTCTTTCATTAAGGGTGCCAAATCAAAAAACAGGTCACGTTTTTGTGAAATAAAGTTAACGTTAATAACTATTTTTGCCGTAAACGGATTCTGGCAACTTACATACTAAACGAATCGGAAATTCCCTAAGATTTGTTTGATATGCTATATATTACAATCCCATAGTCTGTATATGGTTTAAATTGATGTAAATTTGAAGCATTCCCATTTCCTCATACATTTGTTCCATCCATATGTGTACTTTCTCGAACAGAGCTGTCAATAACGAGCAACTTATCGACGAGCAACGAAGGAGAAATCGTAAGAGGTAAAATATCCGTGAACAAAAAAAAAGAGGAACGAAGGGGAATATTTGACTAGAGTATAAATAGTGGATCTTGCTGAGGTAAACTACATTCTTCGTAAGGACACCGACTGGACAACACCGTTGTTGGGTGAGAGGGCGAGGGATCGAATAGGTTTCTCAAGGCAATGGGGGTGAAGGAGTAATATTAGGAAAGAGTAGAGTTTTCCAAGGGTCTTTTTGAAGGCTAGAGACGAATGAACTGAAGAAGTTTGAAGTCTCTTTAATTCAACAAGAAAGGAAGGCAAGGCGAACTTTCAGTATCGTTCTAGATACGAAACAATGAACATCGCTTGTTCTTCCTTTTTTGCGCCATCACATGTTTTCGTTTCGGACTGAGCTGTGGACGCGACCAAATCACTCACTCGCTGATGTCTCTAGCATTGCAATCGTTGTATCAAACTGATGCCATTGCATTAATGTTTTGAGCTACACAATTGTGTGGGGCGACCAAACTGGTAGAATGACTATTTCAAAATTTTCGTAGCATTATAAAATAAAATCCGCAGTTATAAACAAGCGACTTGAATTAAACTACAGCGTAGTTCTACGTCAACAATGCAGTCGTGTCTTGAACACAACCTCTTGTAGATTTTTTAATCAAAAAGTAGCAAGCATATAACGCGTAGATATTTTATCTTTCGAATGAATTGTTTATCATACCATTTCGTTCAGTTGTTTAGGAGCTATTAACGCTCAAAATCTCGTATTCCGGCGTAACGCTTTCGTTTTCGAAACATTGAACTTACATCTCAGTATAGAAATGAAAGACGTAGTCCTACATCAATATACGGTGAAAAGGAAGAGAAGAAAATTCCAACATTACACGACTCATCGATAACTAGATTGATTGACCTGATACTTATCTAGCAGTCGAGCGAGAATTTCGATCTCTGGTTTAATTTACCCCGAATTCCAGCTTGCCCCAGTGTACCTTACTTATAGCGAATTCGTTTTTGTTGAGTTTCAACCCCAGTGCCGCACTAACTGCTGTCAAAACGTTTTTTTATTCGTTCCGTTTCAACTTAGTGTCGCACTAGGTTCGCCCCGAAAGCTGTTAGTTTCGCACTGAAATGTTTCACTGGTTGGCGCTCGGGTTCACCAATACAACTATAATAAACTGTCTAGTTCCGAGTATTGTTTTGGAAAATCTATAAATAAAGACTATGAAAGTGGAAAACCTGCTGCTTTTCCTTTTGTATTATTGGAATCGTAATCCAATTCGGATTCTGATTTTGAAGAGTATATTCGCGCAGACGGCATTACCCAGCAAACATTAAATCGTATAATTTTGCACGTGCCAAGTCTTACAAGAAATCAGAATAAATCATAATCGCATATAATATCAATCAAAGTATGTATCGTGTATATTTGAAATCGCATAAAATGTAAAAACTCGATTTTATATACCATTATCAAATTAAGTCGCAATTCGGTATAATAAACATCAATTTTATGATGTACATTGTCGTAAAATATATTTAATCCGCATCATATGCGTATATAACGCTGATGCAGTTTGTGTGTCGTATAAGCGTATAATTTAAATCGATTCAGTACTTTAGTAAATCGTGTTGCATGCTGAAGAAAATCATGAAACAGTAAATCATATTAAATCCTAATAAAGAACATATTACATCATATTGAAATGTAATTGAAATGCTGATGTACTCGAAAGTTTTAACCGCTGTTGAATTAAATTTCAGATAGCCGCGCGAGATAGCTGGTGGATGATAATCCAGACGACCGGAGTTCGAACCCACATCGGAGCAGTTTTCACCAAACACCAATCTGTGGCATTTAAAACATTCATATTCCACTCCCAACACAAGTCAATCAAACAATTATTATTTCTCGCGTAACTTTTGAAAAGGTCCTATGTAACAAATGTAAACAAATCGAGTTAATGGATGCACACTATTAGTTTTCAATCATTGAATGTATTACAAAAACAATCGTTCACGTGTCTATCTTCTTCATCTTTTTATCGCCGATACAAAAAATATCCAATGTACAGATTTGGGTTTTAAGCGCCCGGTTGTTACTTCGGACGCTTCCTTCCTCCGACGCCCGAAACGTCCGAAGTAACAAAGCAGTCAAAACAATACGAAGTCGTACTTCGGTCGTTTCGAGTTTTTGTTTCTTACAGGTGTTGTTACCGATTTCAGTGCAATTCGACGAGTGATAACAATAATACTCTGCCTTTAGAATGAAATGCTGTTATTTGGATTGTTGTTTAGTAGTTAGTTTCAAATTCTTATCGTGCAACGTAATATGTCCAATGTGCAAATGCGGGTAGTCAAAACGTCCAATGTAACATTTTTCGCTCCTAGTCATCAACTTCAATCTCAAATCACGGAACAACAGTTACGATTGGTTTTTCAGAGTTATTCTTGACTGCTAGTGGTGAAAGTAGCGATAAAGATTGAAAGCTTTTAAGACAATTCGCGTAATAATGTTTGGGTCTTCAACTTCGTTTTTCTCGAGTTGACGAAAATGTTACATTGGACCTTTTCAAAAGTTACGCGAGATTTCTACGAACATAAATACTCATATATAAAAATGGCGATTCGTGAGGTTGTAATAAACATTTCACGAAAATATTTTGCGCCAATTGTTTTTTTCTATGTCTGTAATAAAACGTATATAAGTATGGCAAAAGTCGTATTTGGTGCTTTGACAATTCATGAATATATTCATATTAGATCGCAATTCAATTCCAACATAATCGCTATTATAGCCGGTCAAAGTTGCATATTCATCCAAACAAATTCGGTAAGCATTTGCCATGTATGTATATGGCCTCCACTTTTGCATGCATATGCCAGTTAGGCGCATTATATGCCAACCAAATTTTAGGGATTATATTATGTTATATATACGCTTGTTATGCGATTTAATGTTTGCTGGGCATTGATCGCGTTCGGGAGATTAAATATCTTGACGTGATTATTGATGACAAACTCAAGTTCAATACTCACATTGACAATGTCATAAAGAAAATTGCCAAGAAGTATAGAATCTTATGCCGATTGAAAAACGATTTAACTATTTGCAGCAAAATACAGCTATACAAATCAATCATCTCTCCTCATTTAGACTTTTGTTCTTCCATAATATCTTTGGCCAATGATATACAAATATCGAGATTACAGCGTTTGCAGAATAAAATAATGCGGTTGATTCTAAAATGTAATAGATTCACTTCCTCATCTTTGATGCTGGACGCTCTAAAATGGTTATCCGTGAAGCAAAGAATTGTTTATTTAACTATGGTGTTCATTTTTAAAGTAGTTAACGGTTTGCTGCCTCGATATTTGTGTGATCGAGTTGAAAGAGGAAGTGATTTCCATAGATATAACACTAGAAACGCGAATGAATTAAGAACACCTAATTTCTTGTCATGTGCTTCACAAAATTCGTTGTACTTCAAAGGAATAAATGTTTTCAACTCGATGCCAAGACATATTAAATGCGCAACAACACTTACAGAATTTAAGAGGCACTGTATTTCACACGTGAACGCTGTCTTTAATTAACAGTCGAACGATTTTTTTAAAAATTTTATGAAGAAGATTTTTATTGACGAAGTTTTATACGTACGGATAATTAATGTGGACAATTTTTTGTAGTTTGTTTTAATATTTTCAATGAACCTGACGAAGTTTTTCAACGGATTATATTATGTAGACTATTTAATTTTTTTTAATTATCTTTTTTTTTAATTTGTGTTGATCTCTATTATTTCTGTCATGATCTGGTGATGATGGACTATTTTTATTTTTATTTTGTTGTTTTTATAGTTGTATTAGTTGAAAAATAAAATAAAAGTAGTCTGAAAAAGTTTGAGCGTCGCGCGCGTGGCACAGATATAAAGGATATTAAATTGAAAGATTTTTAAGTGCCGGTCTAGGAATTTTTCGTAAAGGAAATTTTCTCGATTTCTCTGAATGAGGATATTCATAGTCAATCCAAAACAAGGCTGGCGGTTGGACTTGTGCTCTGGTGGACCACTTGGCTGCAAGGGCCTCGTCGGGAACGTATCGGCTCTGTGGCGGACATGACTGAGTATTGGCATGTCTTTTAACATTGCAATTTTTTTGAACTTATATCTGTGAATAAAATCAGTGAGTTTTTTTGTGTTTTCTATACTGATTTCAATGTTGAGAAAAAATATATAAATTATCTTTTAGATAACTCGTCTTGCTCAAACCTCTGTAGGGGAAGGAGGCGGGACCATCATCATCATCTAAAAACTCAGATAAAAAGCTTTTTTGAGACCAAAAACACAGATTTTATTATGGCAACCTTGATCAGAACTTGTATATGCTGCATTTTTTAAGATAACTTTCAAGTTGAACTTCGAAAAAACTGTTTCAACTTGCCCCGGTGTACCTTATATCATATTTTTCCGAGAGTGCAGTGAAACCAAACATTGTCTTGTATTCGCCTTTTGCAAATTGCAATTTTGACAGTAGTCGTCACGTAGTTCTTGATTGCATATGTTTATTTACAAACAAATCACCTGCACCAATCATTTGTTATTTTTCCAGCTTATAGTGAGTTTCCGACATGCAGAAGAGGATTGTTACATATTATCGTATGTAAAAATTCCTCCAAAATGTCCCTCAAGCTAGATTCTCGTTGGAGTAAACGGGGCATAAAAAAGTGCCCGCATTGTAATGTCTACAACGGACACCGAGCGGTTCGCTGCAAGAATAAGTTGTGCGGAAAATCCCTCAAAGAGGCACCAAGGACAGATGTCAAAATTTGTGTCCCGAAAGATTGCTTCGTTGCCGTGCAGTTACGGAATGGTCTTCAGGAACAATCGAAAAAGTTGTACAGCGTAAGAAATTTGAATGGAACTAATATTGTAAGGGGTTTTGTGGAGATTCGAGAGGACTTGGATCGTACAGATGACCAGGCACTTCAATCTCAAACCGCCGTTTGCTACGTGGGTTGTGATCTTCAGACGTATCCCGCAACGGAGTGCCAACATGTACGAGTGGCATCGGAAACAACCGAAGTAGCCGAAGCAATGGTTATTAGAAAAGAATGTATAGATTTACTTAATATTCCGTCTGAAACCAGAGAAACTATTTGGAGGCAACAGGGAACTAGCAGTGTTGATAATCCGCTCGTCCAGAAAGTGTCAGCAGATACTTTCGTTGTTAAGTGCAATAATGAGTTACAACAAAGAATTCCTTATTGTCACGTTCAACTGAAGGAGCAGTCGAGGTTTGTGTTTAGCGACTTATAATTATCATACGCTAATTTTCTCATGTTACCTTAGTATTATCTGCGATACTCAAAACCGTGGTATATGTGTATCACCAAACCATGAATTCATGGTAGCTGCAGCTATAATGAGTACGCCAAAATACAGATCGATGTTCGATGGCTTCATTGAAAAACTATTGCTAAAAACGAATGATACAATTGCATCGCTCGAAAGTGTATCTGTTTTGGATGGTATGGCTCTTCTACACGATGATGAGCTTGTGACTGATTTACCTCTGCAAAATAATGATCAATTCTTGATTGCCACGATTCAAGACCCTGCCAGTATAGTCACCGATACGGACATTCAGCTGGTAGATTGCAGTAGGCTAGAATTTGATACTGAATTAGGGAGAATCGATTTTACACAATCGAGTGTACCAATAAGCGTTTCAACCTCTCCGGTGATTGAACTAATCAACAGTACCGACGAAGGTGACTCCGCTGTGGACGCGTTCGTCGCCAGCTACAATGACACTTTCCAGTTGATGGATTGCCAGATCGAACTGATGGACCAGTTTAATTTGACGGATCGAATCGATTTCTGCCCGTCGGACATCGAGCTGAGCGAGGATATCGTGGCTCGTAACGATGATCAATTAGCTCTGAACAATCAAACACCGTCGAAAAGTCTGGAAATTGAAAGTGTGGAGAAGGACAACTACAAGGGCAAGAGAAAACTGATAGAGGTTACAGCAAAGAAAACAGCACTTAGACAGTCTAGCAAAAACGCGAAGGAAAAACTGAGAAAAGGCAGCTATAGCGTCAGGAAATTATTGAAAGTTTTGGAATCGAACGGAATTGTTTTCAACAGGCTAAAACCTTCGGAAGCGATGCAAATGGCATCTGCGAATAAGGAACACATCACGACGACGGGTTCTCTGCCGTCATACGAAGCAATTTTGTGCGAATTATCGTTCACAAGCTGGTTAGAATCGGTTATAGAACAGGTAAAGACACCAGGCACATCAAATTATTATTCATTCACATCAATTTTAGCTAAACTCAGTCATAGTATACGAGGGAAGCGGGAAGCCGGACACTCAAATCTTCAGTATACATGAGGTAAGAACGCTGTTGCGCTTTAGCGAGTTTGCAATTACAAGTGCGATAACATTGCAGAACTTTTTCAAATGCCTTCGCGCTCGGTTCTCTGTTGGACACTGTCTTCGGATGCCAGACCATACCAAGGTTATCACTGAAGGTATGCGGCAAGGGCTCTCTTGTGAAGTATACAACTTTTCCTGTTACAAAAGTTTACGGAACGCACTGAGAACTGACAAGGTATGAATATTGGTTACACATTGATTAGAGTAAAAAAAAAGAGTGAATATTTTTTTATGGAAGTTTTTACACAAGACTAAGTTTAACAGGAAGGTATGTGATGCAAAATGAATAGTAAAGAACTGAACATGTATAAAAAATTAAAGATTTCAGACGCCCTAAACTCGACCAATTTTGTTTAGAAGATCAGTCAAAATAATTAGTGGAAATATTTCTACGTCTATCACAGCTAAAAAAGGGGGACTAGGCTCTGCGGAATGCGCGTATCTGTATGCTCGGTCCTTTCAGTCCTGACCGAGGAATTGTCGGACAATCGAGCAGGTGCTAAGGATGACCGACTTTTGGATGCCGGCCAATTCCTTCTCCGTATTCAACACCTTTAACCTCCAATGACCCGGGAGAGATATAGCGCTCTGACTCGCTCGCACCCTCTCATTTAGTCACCTTCGACACTCTTTCTCGGAGCCAAGACCAGTGTGTTGGCAATTTATTTTTTATATTACGTTGAAAAAAACAGCTCGATAGCCAGCTAGCCCATTAAATATTGACAAAATTCTTATAAAATAAATGAACTTTCTAGGAAATCTAAAGAAAAAAAACAGTACTAAGAAAACTTACTCAAAAAATCAATTTGATATTGAAAACATTTACACCTCATAACACTCCTCTTCGAATTTTTATACATATTTGTATTAATAATTACAAAACTGGCTAAAATTTCTAAAAAGTATATTTTTATATTTTTATATATTTTTTATATAATACTAGCTGACCCGGCAAACTTCGTCCCGCCCAAAATTAATTTTTTGTTATCAATACCTCCAAACATTCATTTTTTCTTATTTACGATCATGGGTCCAATCGCAGAACTGTTCAATGAATCATCTTCTAACTGACCCTTCACAATTTACTTTTAATATAAATTTCCTATGACTTCTACCAAAACTCGTCATTATAATATCAGATTATTTTCAGACACAATTCTCGTTCAAGATTTTTCAATCACTTGCAAATAACATGTTTCTCCGTTACATTGAATAAATGTTTGATACAGAAAATATGATAGAATAAAGACAACTCTAAATCGGACAATTCCTTTCTCGAGTTTTACTCTTATCAACACATTCTGTTATCCATTCTTTTTTTATATATAGATAGAAGAAGATATACGAGTGCTTTTTATCACATTGAAATCCATTTCCAATTTCGTACAAAAATCAATTTCGTTGGCGCAAACATCAATAGGACTGTGGTGACCCTATTCAATAAGTCGTCCTAGCACCTGGCTGCACTGCAAGTGCAGCAAAGTCAGTCTAAAAGTATCCTCACGTATGTAAACATATGTACAGAAATAAAGTTAAATTTAATTGATTTATTTCGTCGCGTTATTTGCTCCTCGTCATTTCCGACCCACATTTGGTGACCCCGACGTGATTGAAACGGACTCCAGTCGAAAAAACGCTAAAACTAAATCAACAATCGGATAATTTTGCGTTTTTCCGAAGCAATAAACAAAATGGTGGACTCAGCTCCAGCGCAGCAAAATATTGCAGCAGTGGCAATTAAGTTGCCAGATTTCTGGAAGAACGATCCACACATGTGGTTCGCACAGGCGGAGGCGCAATTCCATCTGGCACAGGTTACAAAAGATGAAACAAAATTTTGGCACATCATTGCAAAAATAGATCAGTCCGTAATATGCCACGTCTCGGACTTAGTGTCAAATCCTCCACTTGAAAATAAATACGATGCAGTTAAAGATCGACTGATTGCTCGTTTTGCTCTTTCGCCACAGGCGCGACTCGAACAATTACTTGGTTCTTGCGATTTGGGTGATCTTCGACCCACACATCTTCTCGCCAAGATGCAGGAAAGCTCCACGGGATTGAACGTCGACGATGCATTAATGAAGATGCTATTCCTCCAAAGGATGCCGCAAAATGTTCGAGTGGTACTGAGCATAAGTGATGGAAGCTTGCAGAAACTAGCGGAAATGGCCGATAAAATGATCGATTCATCTACGGTCACTACCGCAGCTGTTCAGATTCCAGCTCAACCCACTGGGCAGAATGCTGATTACACCAATCTGAAGGAAGAAATTGAAGTTCTTACAGCCGAAATTCGACGCCTCAAGACTACCCCAGTACGAAACCGTAGTAGATCTTCTTCAAACTCGAGACCCCGTGGCGAAGACGTTTGCTGGTACCACCGTAAATATGGCAATCGAGCAGATCGTTGCAGAGAGCCTTGTTCATTCACACGTCAAAAAAACTAGTTGGTTGCCCGCCTGAATCGGCACAGGTGGGTAGCACTGTCCAAAGCCGCCGACTTGTAATTTTCGACAAAACAAGCAAGATTCGTTTCCTCATCGACACAGGCTCGGATGTGTCTATCATTCCAGCGACAAGACAGGATAGAGCAGGAGCAACAGTTTCGTTTTCTCTACATGCAGCAAATGGAACAAAAATACAGACCTATGGGAGTAAATTTATCGCAGTTGATCTCGGCCTTCAACGATGTTTCAAGTGGCGCTTCCTAGTGGCAGATGTAAATATTGCCATCATTGGTGCGGAGTTGCTAGCACATTTTGGATTGCTAGTGAATCTAAAAAACCGGCTCTTGATTGACGAGACAACGAAACTACGAACTAGTGGTTGTTTGTCGGAAGTGCCTCTCCATGGAATAACTGCGGTGGACGCTCAACATCCGTTTCGAGACTTTCTGACATCGTATCGAGAAATATTAATTCCGTCATCAATTCAACAGGAAGTTAAGCACGATGTCACACATCATATAATTACACGGGGGCCTCCGGTGGCTTCAAAGCCGCGTCGTATGCATCCAGAAAAACTTCAAGCAGCAAAAAACGAGTTCCATACTATGTGCGAAATAGGAATATGTCTGTACAGCAGCTGGGCAAGCCCTCTCCATTGTGTTCCCAAAAAAAGTGGTGAATGGAGGTTTGTGGGCGATTATCGGCGCTTGAATAAAGCTACAATCCCTGACAGGTACCCCGTACCTCACGTCCACGATCTTGTCAACAGATTCCAAGGTAAGATCATTTTCACTACGTTGGATTTTGTCAGAGCGTATTATAATATTCCGGTGGAAACTACAGATATTCCAAAAACGGCCGTCATCACTCCTTTCGGTCTGTATGAGTTTATGCGCATGCCATTTGGCCTATGCAATGCAAGTCAGACCTTCCAGCGGTTCATGCACAAACTTTTCGGAGATTTGGACTTCGTTATCGTGTTTATCGACGATATTTGTATAGCGTCAGCAAGCATGGCTGAGCATAAGGAACACGTCAAAGTTGTCCTCGAACGCCTCAAGACATACGGTCTTGTAATAAATGCCGAAAAGTGTGTTTTTTCGAAACCGCAGGTAGAGTTTCTAGGATATTTGATTGATAAGGACGGAATACGTCCCATTGCATCACGTGTTCGCGCTGTTCTTGAATATAAGATACCAACAGTGGTGAAGGATTTGCGCCGGTTCCTGGCATTGATTAATGTCTACAAACGTTCGTACCACATGCTGCAGAAGTTCAAGAGCAGTTCACTATCCCGACGCATCAAAGCCTCTTGGGCTCATGGTAGATGCATCTAACAGCGCTGCGGGCGCTGTGTTGCAACAATACGATGGTGAAAGCTGGAAACCCATTGGATTTTTCTCTCAAAAATTTTCTACTAGTCAAAAAAAGTACTCTACTTTTGGTAGAGAATTAACTGCTGCACATCTAGCAGTGAAATACTTCCGGCATTTAGTGGAAGGACGAGAATTCACCATTTTCACTGATCACTTCCCGCTGACTTGTGCTTTGACCACGAATCCGAGTAGCCCTCTCCCCCACGAGGAGCGATATCTGGCATTCATAGCGGAATTCACAAGTGACATTCGCCACATAAGTGGAAAAGACAACATCGTTGCGGATGTTTTTTCTCGAGTTGATGCGGTAACAACCGGGATCGATTTTGATGCGATCGCTAAAGATCAACAAAATGACCAACAATTGAAAAAAATTCTGTCGTCGAAAAATTCTTCCTTAAAACTCGAGCTTCGGACATTTACTCATCTGCGCTCACCGTTGGTTGTTGATGTATCTACTAACAAAAACCTTCGTCCTTATGTTCCAGAAAACCATCGAAACAGCGTAATGACACAACTTCATGGATTAGCTCATACAGGTGCTCGTGCAACAAGAAGGTTGATCACCGCTCGATTTATTTGGCCCGGCATGAACAAAGATATCAACCAATTCGTGAGAACATGTCAGCAGTGCCAATTATCAAAAGTAACAAGGCACACCGTAGCACCTTCATCTACTTTTGATATACCCAAAGCTCGCTTTCGGAACATCCACATCGATTTCGTTGGACCACTTGCTCCTTCTTGTGGAAATCGTTATTTGTTGACCATCATTGACCGTTACTCGCGATGGGCGGAAGCGATTCCACTTAGCGAAATGACTGCGCCAACCGTCGCTAAAGCTCTCTACGCAGGATGGATAGCTCGTTTTGGGACTCCAGAGACGATCACATCAGACCAAGGGAGGCAGTTTGAGTCAGAGGTTTTCAAGGATCTCACGCGATTGCTTGGTGTACATCATATACGTACCACTGCATACCACCCGCAGTCCAACGGAATTATCGAAAGATTTCACCGAACTCTAAAAGCATCCCTCATGTGTGCCGGTGGGCGGAATTGGCATGATCGGCTTCCTTTAGTACTACTAGGACTTCGCTCCGCTTACCGAGAAGACTTAAAATGTTCATCTGCAGAGTTGGTGTACGGTCAAGCCCTCAGAATTCCGGGAGAATTCTACGACCATCCAACAACAAACATCGATCGTTCAGAGCTATCAAGTTTTTTGCACAAGACATTCAGCGAGTTAAATGCACCAGTTCCGATCCACCATGCGAAAAAAAAGCGTTTGTACACCAAAAATTGAAAGATTGTAGCCATGTCTTTCTGCGAGTAGATTCGGTAAAGAAGCCGCTCCAACAACCATATGAGGGACCTTACGAGGTTTTAAGAAGGAATGGAAAATTTTTCGAAATCTCCATTCGAGGAAACAAGCATATCGTATCCATCGACCGTGTAAAACCAGCGTTCATATGCGATGGAAGCATCTCGCGTCATCCCCAGGACGACACTAAAACCGTAGTTACACAATCAGGACACAGAGTTCGTTTCTTAGTGTAACTGGAGGGGCATATGTGGTGACCCTATTCAATAAGTCGTCCTAGCACCTGGCTGCACTGCAAGTGCAGCAAAGTCAGTCTAAAAGTATCCTCACGTATGTAAACATATGTATAGAAATAAAGTTAAATTTAATTAATTTATTTCGTCGCGTTATTTGCTCCTCGTCATTTCCGACCCACAGGACTAACAACGCTTGTAACTATGTAATTATAGAACACATGGGAATTTAATTTTCCGAATTCAGAATTTCAGAGCTTTCCGAAAATTTTTAATTGTCATGTTCGGATGAAATATGTGTAATATTTTTATGGGACCCCCTCTCCATTCCAGAGAAGGGAGGGGTGCCATACCATCATAGAAACATTTCTCGTACACACAAACCCTCACATTCCAGATTTGGCTCCCTTTGCTTGATTAGTTTTCGAGTTATGCAGAAATTTGTGTTTCATTTGTTTGACAGCCCACCCTTAGAGAGCGGGAGGAGTGTCTAACCACCAAAGAAATATTTATTGTCCCCTAAAACCTCCACATGCCAAATTTGGTTTCGTTTGCTTGATTAATTCTCGAGTAATTCAGAAATTTATGTTTCATTTGTATGGCAGCCCCCCCTTAAAGAGGGGGGGTAGAGAGTCTAGAGTCTAACCACCGTAAAAACATTTTGCACCCTAAAACCTTCACATGTCAAATTTGGCTTCATTAGCTTGATTAATTCTCGACTAATGCAGAAATTTGTGTTTCATTTGTATAGCAGAAAGCAATTCTGCATTTGTATAGCAATTCAATTTTACTTCTCGTTATGTTGACCAAAACATAAACGAACAAAGTCAGAGTCACACAATCTTTTGTTCCTTTGACGGATAAACATTTGACAGTGCATGGGAAAAAAGGTTGCAAGTTTTTTTCATGTAAAATCAACTTGAAAATAAATTTTATTGACTCCGTATGACTTAGATTGAAACGAAAAGTTTTCCGCTTGAGTCTTAGTTTTAGACGACTGAAGTTTTCTTCACCCTAATTGTGAAAAAAGTAATTCCAATTGCTGACACAAGTCAAAATTCCATGAAACTGCTCTAGAATCCAAACATAGTAGACATTAGAATACTATTTCTGAAATCAATGAAAAAATTAAACATTTTAGTTCGTGATATGTTCTTTTTTTCATAATGCAAAAAATATGATTTGGAAATCTGTAATTAGCTTTTGTATATCCTTTTTCAACGTTATTCGTTGACACATTCAATTTTATATCATTTGAGTAACTGACTGGTATGCCTGGCATGTGAACTACCTATATTTCTGGCTACTAACACAATCAAAGTTCAACATAACCAAACCCCGTGAATCTTCGCACCTTCTATTCTTCATCTCGGTCCTAGGCATCGTATCAAACGTAAAAGGACTTTCATCAAATTTATTTGTAACGAAGAACATAATCTATTACAAAAATTTCGATGCATTCTAACATAATATTCGAAGTGGAAAACAAGTGGATTGCATAATTTAATTGCGTAGTTCTACGTCGAAAATATGCGGTCGTGTTCTAGATACAACCTCTTACAATTTTTAAAATACTTATTTCACATGTCAATGTGGACATTAACTATATACCTACACCGCCCCCCCCCCACCGTGGACTTTTTTGTAACCCCTATCCCCCTAAAGTTGTTCACGTGATATGTGGACAGGTTCTTATCGAAATAGTCGTTAATGGCTTAAGAAAAAAAATAAAAATATATATATTTCACAGAATGTATAGAAGCTAGTGAGAGAATCTATAAGTAGCCAGGAAGATGGGGAAAGTATCGAATTCAATCGTTCAGGAGCCGGGGAAGTTGTCCGCAGATGACCACTGTGTTGTCAGGTATTGTCTCGACTCTGGAATACAATTCAAGTTGAACTGTTCGTCGGTTTCAGAGTTAACAAATAAAAACCAAGATCAAGTCAAGACTAAAACCAAGTATCGTCAGTTTCTTGGGTGACTTTGAGTAATCGACTCAAAGCCAGTTCATCTCAGCCGTTCAGATGAAACGAGAAAGACGCGATCTCTTTATCTGAAATTCCAAAACACATCATATACTCACAAAAATATTTTATTCAACACGAACCTATCGATCAATCGGACAAAAAAATGTATGGTTGACGTGGGACTACCCTTGACTTAGTTATCATTTGTTTGTATTGATTAAATTATTGATTGAATGAAACAATTTTCGAATTCTATTGAGTTCAACATATTTGCTCTGTAAGTAATGTATTTGAACAAAAAGCCATGTAAGATCAATTTATGCATTGTAATAGATTATGTTCTTCGTTACAAGTAGCTTTGATGTCCGTCCTTTTACGTTCGGTATGATACCTAGGACTACAAAAATATGTGAACAGAAGAATTGTCAAATGATCATTATTTTTTACATTTCCCTATGAAGTGGTTGCATCTCTCAAGTGTACGTACTTCTTGAACCGCGACTTTGCTTGATTTGATGAACATCAGGCACTCAGTTTCGATTTTGATATGCACGTCCAACGCACATGGTTGAAATAATCGACGTTATCGTAGCAAATGGTTATCAGCATTTTGCCTAATCATCAAACGGTATGGGTAAAAATTCAGTGAGCAGAAGATATGAAGGCATACCTTCCAATGCAGTCTTAAATAACCGAGCCAAAGCGTTGTGTTCGTACGCGTTTTTGTAGTTCGTGTTAGGAAAACACATTCCGGAGTGCAAAAAGAACATGCGGGTACAGAAGTCCCCCCGGCTCGCATGAATCAACAAACTTCAACTTCTTTTTATACTATAGAGCTTAAGCTTGGGTAGACTGTACACTTCGTAGTTGCTCTCCGTGATTGACCTAAACCAGCGAAATTGCACAAAGAACTAATGACGCTTGGGAGTAGCAAATCATTCTCATTGTACAAGTTTCAATGAATCGAGCTTTAAATAGTCAATAACGACGCCGACCACGTCAATCAACACACTTTAACTTCTACTTTTTATACTATTGTGGCGTTAAACTCATTCGCTTCTAGTATCGCAAACGATGGTTTTCTCAGGCTCCTCAGTTTGGAAGTACGTGTTAGGGAAACATATTCCGGTCTGCACAGAGACAAGCGAGTACAGTACAAAAGTACTCGCAGCTTGCATATATTTGTAAAGCGGATGTGCCCAGGCACATTGATTTTGATGTTCGTGTTAGGGTACGACATTTCGGTGGAAACAAAAATACCCATGACTTGCGTGTGTTTGCAATGCCGACTTCCCCAGAAACCTTAGGTTTGAGGTCCGTGTTGGGGAAACCTTAAATCGGGCCAATCATAACGTAGCGGTTAGGGCGTTTAGATAACGCTTGACATTTCACAGTTATTCAACTGTTCAATTTTTTATCTCATGAAAAATAACATTTTATTCATTGTGATAGATGCGTAGATATATTTCCTATTTATTAATGCAAACATCTTTCCGATCTATTGAGAACATTCGAAGTCTTTAATTTTTTTCCTGTATGTTCTGTGTTTAGTTTTTCATTTTTACCCCCATATATTCCAGCTAGACGTAGTCCCACGTCGAAAAACTGTGGATTATATACAACTGTTGACTGAACGGAACGATACTAATCACGTAACTTATGAATTGAGTTTAAATACAGTTTAGCACTTATAAATTTTCTGTGTGTAGCATGTCCGTATGGTCGAAGCGGCGGGCTTCCTTTCATATGTTGAAAATGTTCTAACAAGAGTGGCGTATGAAATTTTCGATTGTGTTTCTTGACAATATTCATAGTTTGTTGTCTCTCATTGCAGATATCACTAGCGTTCGAGAAATCATTCAGTCGTTCTGCTACCGGTTCGTATCACGAAATCGATCTGTCGGCTCTACCCCCTAGCAGCGGTGGTCGTTCCCGCTCATCAAAAGACAGATGTATCGCCATCAAAGCCTTCCAATACAAAACATACATCAAAATGGGCACCCGCAAAGGCGATCCCTCCGATAATCCGCACTATTTCGTGATTGAATGGATCGCCGGAGTCCTCCCGAAGTGCGGCTTCGGCGATATGCGGATAACATTTGAGTATGGACACAAGGAAAACAGTGGGTTCGTGGATCCGCCGGATGTTTCAATACACGTTCCGTAGGATGGAGGGACAATTTCGGCATTGAATCAATCGGAATGCAGGCATATTCCCAATATTCGCGATGTCGGAGTACCGTTGGAATGTGTGTCATACGCATAGTTTCGCAATACATGAAAATACATATAAATATCTCTAGCAATAAACAATAGCGACTAACATTCATTTGATCTATTAATATAATAGGAAACGTCGTATATCTTAACTAACCAATGAATACTAGTCCAGGTTGGGTTGTATTCGGTACAGAATGGTCTCGTTCATCAGCCGGCGCCACTCTTTGCGAAAAACGGATTTGTTCGCCGCGCGGAAAAGCTTACACTTCGCAATTCCGCTGATATCCGAATAAAGAAAATAATAAGTGGACGCCACTAGCAGTTCTTGATTGTAGTTTTTCAGCGACCACTCAAAGACATTAAGCACACAGTCATCATTCAGTAATGTTTTTATAATATTTTGCACGGATTTTTCCACGGCTGGCAACAAATACTTCTGGGATAGACTTAGTGCATCTAGGCTGGCTTCGATGACTTTCGGAGGGGGTGCCATTCCCGTCAACTTATTAACCGTTTGCAGCCTTATCAGATAGAAAAAATACTTTAACCCATCGACGCTTATATCCTCCTCGAGCTGTACTTCGTTCCTTTCCGACTCGATGAAGTAACCCCCGTCAAACATTCGCTGGAATACATCACTACCCTGTACGAGCAGACTTTTACTCACGAGAACACTCTCTACAGTGCCGGTCGCGTTCCGAACCTTGAATGTGACCTTCTCTTCGCCGCTAGTCTCGTCGCAAATTGTTAACGTGTTATCGAATTCCTTCGACTCTAACGTTTCACTGGGTGTTCCGGTATCTTCCTCCTCGCCGCAAATGTTCAAATTCTGTGCCAACGTGGTAATGCCGGAGCATGCCGCCACGCTCAACCGCTGATCGTACACCTCGGGTCCTTCGTCGTCGTTCTCGTTCAAAATCACATTCAGTACGGTGTTGAGGATCTTCATGTCGAACAGTAGCTTGTGCAGCAGTTTGCTGTTACGAACAACGAACGTCACGATAATCGAAACCTGCAGCTGCAGCGTCCGCTCGCCCGTCTTAAGGATGTGCGCTATCTCGCCCTGACCGTAGCCGGTTTCCCCAATGTTGCCGAAGAGGGACATCAGTTCGTTGCAGGCGGATTTCATCTGGAATGGAGGTGTAAATGTTAAATTTGCGATCATAGAGGGAAGAACACGTAAAAGACAATTCAAAGTATTGTTGTTTTCGCTACCAAACGTGGAATTCATAACAATACTTTTGACGTAGGACTACGTCTTTCATTTCTATACCGGGGTGTAAAATCAAAGTTTCGAAAACGAAAGCGTTACGCCGGAGACCGAGATTTTGAGCGTTAATAGCTCCTAAACAACTGAACGAAATGATATGATAAACACTTCATTCGAAAGATAAAATATCTACGCGTTCTATACTTGTTACTTTTTGATCCAAAAACTTGTTTCAATAGTCTTAAAATTGCTTTCAAAACAGGCTATTGAAATCACCAATCGGTATATAAGCGAGCGCCGCTCGGAAATCCACTCAGTTCTAATTGAACAGCGATTGGAGCATGTTGTCGCTGTTGTGTTGAAGCTCTTCGTTTATCATGAAGGCGCGGATGAACGGTGTCACCAAGAGCCTGTTTGTGCACCCTAGGCCAGAAGGGAATCCATCAGGAGGAGAGTGATGCCACAAACGGTTCCCCGGGAAGACATCGCTACACACACATACACGCGCGGAATTCTTTCCGTTTGGATGCCATTCAGCATTGAGAAAGTTCCGGAAAGATCTAATCTTTTCTGGAAAATAATCTGCCAGTTCCTCTGGGAATTTAAAAATACATTCATGTGAAAGAGTTTATTTGAATGTTTTCTATCCATGTAACACTGTGACCAAATACATTTGGTTTTGTGATTTTTCAATCAATCGCAATTAACAGGATAGCTTCAGAAGATTATTCTTCACCATCAGTAGGATATTTCCGCATCCAATATTGTATGCGCCCGCAATCGATTATTGCTCAGTCGCCGAATGTTCCGAGCTCAGAGAGTTCATTCCCCTCTAGTTTGCCTTCCAAATAGCCATCGTAAACCACACCTTCTCTCGATTCAATCACACACAAAAAGCATACTTGAGCGATATTCTGGTGGTGAGACACATTCATTTTTCGTGAGGACATCGACAAGACAACATCGTTGCCTAACGTGCTGGAGGAGGTGGACGGCGAAGGATCGACACATACACGCGCAGAATTCTTTCCGTTTGGATGCCATTCAGCATCGAGAAAGTTCCGGAAAGATCTAATCATTACTGGAAAATAATCTGCCAGTTCCTCTGGGAATTCAAAAATACATTCATGTGAAAGAGTTTATTTGAATGTTTTCTATCCATGTAACACTGTGACCAAATATTTTTCAATCAAGTACTATTAACAGGTGGTTATCGAGTTAGTATTAACCACTGGTGGGCTTCCAGTATCGAGGAAAATGTGGAAATATCTAATCGTTGCTGGAAAATAATCTGCCTGTTCCCCTTGGAATTGAAAATTACATTCAAGCGAAAGAGTTTATTTTAATGTTTTCTATCCATAAAATATCCATATAATACATTTGGGTTTGTGATTTGTCAATCAAGTACAGTTAGCAGGTTAGCTTCTGAAGATTATTCTTCTGAACTAGGTTTTTCGTATCCTATATTGGATGCATAAAACCTTGTGCCTCCAACGTAACGCTCTCGTTTTCGAAGTCCCCCAAATATTCATTTATTCATTCATTCAGAATGGATTTAGATTCAACTTCGAACAAATGATCTCTAAATCAACGATAGTCCTACGTCACCCTTGCGGTTATACCATAGATATAACCCACTTCCTGTTTGTAATTAATTCTATTCATTTTGAATTTATTCAATGTGCTATTTGGACAAGTTTTTATACGTATTTTTTAATTTTTTCATTAGGGTGCTCATTTCCACTTAAGGGTCGTTCAAAAATATTTTTTTCCACTTTTTCCCAAAAATGACTTTTTTCAAAAATTCATAACTTTTGAACCACTGAACCGATTTAGATGATCGATATATTGTTTTTTTCGAACCACCGGCCAAATTTGAAAAATCATATCTCAAAAACGACAAAACAGCATCTCTGATATCGGGATATGTTATGTAAAAAATCCTCAGCTTTCAAGAAAAAATATAAAAAAATATAGCTAGTCCAAAGCCATGAAAACAATAAAAAACGACTACAATCAATAATTACAAAAATAAAATCCATTTTCTCTGCAAATGCGCTATTTTTCAATAAACGGCTAGCTCATTGGCTTCAATTTGATATGCCGATCGTCTAAATCGGTTCAGTGGCTCAAATGTTTGAATTTTTGAGAAAAAGTGGAAAAATGGATTTTTTAGACGATCCTAAAATGGAAATGGGCACCCTAATCATAAAATAAAAAAATACGCGTCTAATGTTATGTGTTGAAGAATAAAAGTACCACTATTGGCGAAAATCTGAGAACCACTATATCGGTTTGGCGTGGAATGACTTCTTCTTCTTTCTTTGTTCATTTCATTCGCCTCTATGGAATGACTGTATATTAATATATTTATATTTACACTAAACTCTCCCTTACTCGATGTTCTGTAACTCGATATTTTCTCTAACTCGATGAATTTCATGGCACCTCTGATTTTACAAGCATTCTTCTTTCCATAACTCGGTACCTACCTTACTCGATGGGTTTTGATTAATTTTTCCATGGATTTTCACCTCCCTAACTCAATTGATTTTCGCGTACATGTTTTTGTGCGTTATTAACTCTGATTTCAATTGCTCTTGAAAGTGAAGACGAAGTGTTCGTGTCATCAAGCAATTTCTTTTCAGATATGGAAAATCACGAAATACTTTTCAAGCGCACGATTTAAATTCTAACCATTGCGCAACGTTCGACCATCATCGAGCAGGTCGAAAATTAGGGACGGAAGGGGTCTGGAGCTGCAAAATATTTCAGTATTGCAGAAAGTATGGTATCAACACTATTCAAACTAAAGAAAAAAAAAGAATCGGAATGGAAAATTGAATCTAGACCAAAAGCATATAAGGTTGGTCGGAATCGAAAAGCTTGAGCGGTCAATGGATTTTTTGTCTTATCAAGCCGGAGAGAATAATTTACCTCTCTCAGGTGCTATTCTTCGGGATATGGTTTGCGAATTTGTCCAGAAACTGGGATTTCTCAACTTTAAAGCACAACCAACATGGCCGGAAGCGATAAACTACCGTTGCTGGTCAATGGAAACAGTAAAAACCCACGATGTTTCAAAAAGAAGAAGCCAAGACCAGTGATATACGAGAGCAACACCAAGGCCTGGATGGCCTTAATGCTTTTTGAGAAATGGGTCATGCAACTTGATGAAAAATTTTCCAAAGAAAATAAAAAGGTATTATTTCTGGAATTATGTGTAATGGTAATGTACCATACTTATATCTATTTCTTCTCAAAGGTGGTCATGTTCGTTGATAACTATACAGCGCACCCAAAATCTCTCCGACCAAAGCTCAAATCAGCACTATCGCCATTTTCGGTTGATTAGTTCGATAAGTTAAACGAAGACTGCAAGAAATAGAGGATATTTGTCCTTTTCAACCTTCATATTAGGGGGTCTCCGTAGCCACATTGGTTGCGCGTTCGCTTAGTAAGCGATCAATCGTGAGTTCAGAACTCAGGGCCCTCATTGACCATCTTTGTGCTGTTACAGAATAACTACGTCCACGCAAAAATTATCAGAGATGGAGATCGATCCACGGTCGAAATAAGATCGATTCATCCATACAACTGCTCTGCTCTGCAAGACACATCGGGCTGTTATTCTTCAAATAACTCAACAATGATCAATCAACTGTCTCCACTGTCCGGTCTAAAGCCTGGTTTAGAGTTCCCGTGAACGTGAACTTGAACAGGTGGTGGAATAGTACGATCATTTCACGGTGAACTACATTGTGAACAAAGAACTCAAAAAATCGTGGTGAATAGAATGTTTTTGTTCACGTTCATATTAAAAGTTCGGCAGTAAACGTGAAGTAAATAAACATCAATCTTCAATAAAGTAATTCGGATAAAATATACTGTTGTTCACGAATCAACCCGAAGCAACTAAGTTTTTAAACTCGTGCAAAGATGCGACTGAAAAGTGTTTGTCCGCGTTCACTACCTTAAGGTAGGTTTAGAGTTCTCGTGAACGTGAACGCGGACGAACACTTTTTTGTTAATAATTCATCAGTCCATATATAAAACGAGAGGAAAACATCTTAAAACGATAGGAATGAACATTTTCTAGTTGAAAAACATGTTTAAACATAATGTATATTGATAAAAGTGGATTACTTCAATATTTCACAACGATTCAGAATTTCCACAGTGGAATCGAGATGTTGGTGAACTCACCATAGTTCACCGACTTCGGTGAACGTGAACGTGAAAACAGTGGTGAATATAGACGTCACAATATTTCCCCGTTCATGTTCACGTTCGAATGTCCCAAGGCATTTTGAAAATTATTTCACCGTGAACTGTAAAAGGATATGTTTAGAGATTTTCAAGTTTTCAATTAAAATTTTGATATGGATGCAATTTCATTCAATCGGATCTCTGCGCGGGTTGAAAAACTTCGTTGCTTCGAGTTGATTCGTGAACAACTGTATATTTTATCCGAATTACTTTATTGAAGATCGATGTTTATTTACTTCACGTTCACTGTCGAACTTTTAATATGAACGTGAACGTGAACAAAATCATTCTATTCACCACTATTTTTTGAGTTGTTTGTTCGCAATGTAGTTCACCGTGAAATGATTGTCCTATTCCACCACCTGTTCAAGTTCATGTTCACGGGAACTCTAAACCGGCCTTCACGGTGAAATAATTTTCAGAATGCCTTGGGATATTCGAACGTGAACATGAACGAGGAAACATTTTGACGTCTATATTCACCACTGTTTTCACGTTCACGTTCACCGAAGTCGGTGAACTATTATGAGTCCGCGTTCACGTTCACGGGAACTCTAAACCTACCTTTAGCTGGATAATGGAAGAACAGAAGGAAAAACTCTTACGCCTAAATTGCTACTGTGTGAATGTGTACCATATGCAATGGTATAGAAGGGAATACTCTAACGCCGAAAAATGGCAACTGTGTAATGTGTTAATTATAGATATGATAAACATGTGACATGTACACGATTAAAATTCGGCTCTGTTACAGCTAAAATGCTAATGAGCCTAAAATACAACAAAAGGGATAAAAAATACCTTCATATTATTCAGCATTCTTACTGTATTTGAAAGCACTCTAGGACCCTTCAGATATACCGGTATACCGGTGATTTTCCTTCAATGATTATGGTGATATTCCGCTGGCATAATTAATGCGTCTTGAGCTTGCTGATGTCGACAGTACAGTACCGTTCAATTGCTCAACGTCCTCTAATGATTAGTGCGAAAAGGACCAAAATGTGATTTGCTGTGATCTGATGCCTGATAGCGATATATTGGAAAGTGTTGAAAAAGCTGAGAGAAATGCTGAAGATAGTAATCCTATCGAGTTGGAGAATATTCAGGAATGTTCAGATGATTGTGTCGAAATTATTCCTTCTAACGTTAACTCAAACCTGAAGAATATGTCCGGAATATTGAAATCAACTGAAAATGTTCCTGTGAAGCTATTTGAACACTTCTTTGTGATTGAACAGTTCCTACGTGATCGTTACAATTTGGGTTGAATAACATACTTAATCAATATTTTCTTTATTAACCTAGTTCTTGATGCAGGTCGGACTCGATTATATATGATTCGATTATATAACATCTAGGACTCGATTAAAAACAGTTTAAAAAAATGTTTTTTCTTTATTATTCACTGGCTTTTATAAGTACAGTGGGTTAAAAACACGATTTTTGAAGATTTTGATTGAATTTTCATCAGGAATTGTTTATATCGATATTGCAACGAAATTAAGAGAGATAGAAGTTGGGCGTCGAAGAACAAATTGTAGATTGATAGAAACAATCAAGTTTAGTATGAATTTTTACGATAAAATTAATAATTTAACATAAAACAAAATTCGAATACATGCGTAGAAGGATTTTTTTCGTGAAATATAACCGTCTATCACCTCCTGAGATTCTGGAAAAAAAAGTTATGTGAGAAAGGTGTTTTCTCACTTTAAGGGAATGAATCAAAAATTCGAATTCATACCATAATTGAGACACTTACCCTAATATATGACAATTTGACATAAAAAAAATTATGAAAAAATGTTCTGTATCACGATTCTCCCTAATTCGATAGTCCCCTTGGATATTTGGGGTGCCCATTTCCATTTTAGGGTGGTCCAAAAAATTAATTTTTCGCCTTTTTTCAAAAATGACTCTTTTTGAAAATTCATAACTTTTGAACTACTGGACCGATTCAGATGATCGACATATAAAGGTGAAGCTAGTCTTTAATGAAAAAAATATTACACTAGGGAAACAATTGAATTCTAGTAGCATACATCTAATTCAGTTGCATAGGAATATTGAACGAAGACCGAAATCAAGTTAAATTTGAAAAATCATAACTCAAAAACGAAGAAAGAGAGATTTTTCTTTGATCTTTGATTTTTGTATATGTTATGTAAAAAAACTTCAGCTTTCGAGAAAAAATATGGCGTCCTCTATCTTCAACCGAGAAAACTATGAAAAAGTCACAGGAGGGTTGTGTCCGAGACACGACCGCATAATTGACGTAGGATTCCGTTAGGTTATCTGTTGATTTTGGATAATTACATCGTTAAACTCTTTGATAATGATTAGGTGGACCTGAAAAGGGCCGTTTTGTTTGGTTGTTGGGTATTGTTTGTTCATTCCACCAGTGTTTAACGAGTGATGATGACAGAAGGATAATAAACAGTCGTTGGATGGTGCGTATCAGATAAAGGATACCGAAGTGGAACGAGATATGATGAGAACCGCCCTCTATGATCCTAGACGAGATGCCTCTTGTGATATGTATTGATGAAATAAAGAAAAAAATTCACCAATGTAATATAAGATAATTATTAATACCGAACACAATTATCAATTTTTCTTATCAGTAAAAACATGTTACTTTAATATAGCGAAAATATATTTGAAATGGGAAAGGTAATTTTTTTATAATTTTTACTTTCTGATTGTTTATTCAGCCCAATGCGAATTTTAATTGGACTAACAATACCTAATACTATATGTACACCTAATACTATATGTACTATATGTAGTGAGACTCTATGATGTACGGGGAAGGGTTAACACAACGGCTATCGTATACAATTTTACACCTACCCATGTGCTAAATTTTTCACAATACACGATCGAACATTGATATGGAGTTTCACGGAGCAACCAACATTAAGTTTCCAAATTTAAATTTTATTTGCTAGAATTATTCGTATCACTCTTCTTACTTGCAATATAAAAATGCCCCCGACTTTCATGTATTTGCAATGCTGATTTCCCCTAGGCAGCTTGGTTTTGATGTCTCTGTTAGGGGAGCGCCGCATGTGTCGTCAATTTCGACCAATCAGAAGTGGGTATTTCCGTTAGGATAGGGGTTGAGATTTTTCAATTGTTTGATAGTTAGTTTAATGATATATATTATTTTATTCAATATAAAAAATTGTCATGGAGTGCCGAAATCGATTGACGGAAAAATTTCATCAATCCATCATGAAATGGCTGAGCAATAAGCGTTTGAAATTGGACAATTTTCGCGATGTGCTCGATTTTCGATTTTCAATTTGTACCCCAATATGTTCCCGAAAGACGTAATCCTACGTCAAAACTAACACAATCAATAACTACAAAAATGAAAAACTAAACTTTTTGCAAAGGTAATATTTTTTCAAAAAAGGCTAGATTATTAGCTTCTCAATTTGACATATTGATCATCTAATCGGTCTAGTTGTTTAAAAGTAATGATTTTTTCTTTTTTGGAAAAGGAGGAAAATTTGTTTTTTTACCCAACGGTTAAACTTGAAAATTCATAACTTAAAAACGAAAAAATCACATCTCTGATCTTGGTATAAATTATGTACAAAATTCTCAGCTTTCAAGAAAAAATATAAAAAAACATGGCGCCCTCTAGTCCAAATTCATACCTTTGGACTAGAGGGCGCCAACAAAAAAACAAATACAATCAATAATTACGAAAACGAAATTTTGGCGGCCGTAATATAAATAGACTAAGTAATTGGATATAATTTGATATATCGATCATCTGAATCGGTCCAGTAGTTCAAAAGTTATTTTAAGTTAGTGCAAAATAAAAAAGCGCAAAGTGTGAGCAAACTTAGTGAACATAAGGATTGCTGTGAACCAAGAGTTTCCTAGGTGCCTAAGAAAAATAAAATCGAAAACCGACCGAGCACAGTTTACTGCAAACGACTGAGCTACCGGGAAAGCCACCAGTGAGCGGACATCATCTGGTTTGTGTAGCACAGGAGCGAGGAAGCACCGCCCACGGAACCAACGCTATAACTAAGACTCCGGGAGATGGAAAGAATCATCATCCTGTCAACGTGAGTACTAAAAGAATCTCAACACAAAACAACATTTAGTGAGTTGTTATATAAAACGGGAAGTTCCCCGGGAATACTATCTGTGACAGACAGTAAAAGTCCATTTCATAACACTTTCGGGAGAACAAACTAAAAGGTTCTTACCCATTAATTTTATTTAACGCTCAATGGATCAGCGCGAACTAATGATTTCGCCTGAGCTGATGCCAAGGACCAAGAGCAGCTCAAATGCCCCAAACAGGCCCCCACAGCAAATAACAGTTGATAACTTATTGCAACACATAAAAACTCTAACGGATAACCAAAATTTACTGATTGGTCAAATCCAAAATCTAAGAGAAAAAACAGAGGATCCTATCCTGCAATTCAGGACGCCGGATCCCATCAAATTGTTGCCAAATTTCAGCGGCAATAAAAAAGAAACTAAAGCATGGATACAAGACGTACAAAGTACGCTTGATTTATACCAACGAATTCGCGGTCTCAGAAAAACCGCCGAACGATTCAAAGATTCGGTTCGAAGTAACCGATGAATCACTGACTACTCTAGAAAAAAAAGCATTGCAAAAAATAATCGACGAAAATGCTGAAATTTTGTATTTTGATGACCAAAAGCTCACTTTTACTCATCAAATCAAACATAAAATTCGTACCGTGGATAATATCCCAATCCACACAAAGTCATACAAATACCCACAGGTTTTTGAAGATGAGGTACAAAAACAAATAAAAAAATGCTAAGAGATGGGATCATTCAAGAATCCATATCTCCTTACACATCTCCTGTATGGATAGTGCCTAAAAAAACAGATCCATCAGGCGTTAAGAAATTTCGATTAGTCATAGACTATCGGAAACTTAACGAAAAGACAATTTCAGACAGATATCCTATTCCCGATATCACTGAAATTTTGGACAAACTAGGTAGAGCCACTTACTTCTCTACACTAGATCTAGTCTCCGGATTTCATCAGATCCAGCTAGATAAGGAAGATTTCAAAAAAACGGCCTTTGCTGTAAGTTCAGGCAAATACGAATTCACTCGTATGCCTTTCGGCCTCAAGAATGCACCCGCTACATTTCAAAGAGTTATGGATGCAGTTCTTAGAGACCTCGTCGGTAAATGTTGCCTAGTCTACATGGACGACATTATTATCTTCTCTAGCTCATTTGAAGAGCATATCAAGGACATACGCAAAGTATTCAGGAAATTAAAAGAAGCCTGTCTAAAAATCCAATTAGACAAATGCTATTTTTTCAGGCACGAAGTGCAATTTTTGGGGCACACCGTGACCAAGGATGGAGTAAAACCAAACTCCGACAAGATTGACGTAATAAGAAACTGGTCTGTACCAAAAAACGAGAAAGAATTGAAACAATTTCTTGGAACAATTGGGTATTATCGTCGTTTTATCAAAGACTTCGCTAAGATGGTCAAACCATTGACGCAATTGTTGCGGAAAGACACACTCTTCGAATTCACCCCGGACAGAATTCAATGTTTCGAAAGATGTAAAGCCTTACTGACAATGGATCCAATTCTTGCATACCCGGACTTCACGAAGAATTTTATATTCACAACAGACGCAAGCAACTTTGCTGTTGGTGCGGTATTGTCGCAAGGACAAATCGGAAAAGATCGTCACTTAGCCTACGCATCAAGAACATTAAATAAGTCAGAGGAAAATCTCTGCACAACAGAAAAGGAGTTACTGGCTATTGTATGGGCCGTGAAACACTTCCGCCCTTATTTATACGGGCGCCGATTCAAACTCATTACAGACCATAAACCATTAATCTACTCCATGACAAGTGCCAATCAAAAGATAATTAGGTGGAAACTGGATTTGAGCGAATTCGATTTCGAACCCGTGTACAAGCCTGGAAAAGAGAACGTCGTTGCGGATGCTCTATCTAGGCTACAACCGAACGAAATTAATTCAAACAATCAAAGTCCAAACGACCAAAACAATTCAGACAGCGAAACAAACACAGAAGACGACAACGACGGAATGACAGTGCACTCAGCTGACACAAGCGATGACCACTACATTTGGACTACAGAAAAACCTATTAACACATTTAGAACTCAAAAACTCTACAATTGACGTCGAAGCTCATGAGCAGATTTTCCCGAAATACCACCGATTTACGATATCAAAACCGGAATACAAAGAAATCGACATAGTTAACATTTTTAAAACAAAACTGAATGCAAGAGGTATAAATTGTATATATTGTCCCATATCATTAATACAACTAATCCAAGAAACGTACAGAAAACACTTTTCTCACAACAGAATCTTTAAGATTTTTATTTCACAGGTACTCTTACAGGATGTTAGATTACCAGAAGACCAAGATGAGATCGTTCGCAAGACTCATGAATACGCGCACCGAGGCATAAAAGAAAACAAGGCACAAATACTAGCAGACTATTTCTTCCCAGAAATTGACAAGAGGCTAAAAATTTTTATAAGCAACTGTCCTACCTGTAAAAAATGCAAGTACGACAGAAAGCCACCAAAATTAATTCAAAAAACCAACTCCGCGGAAAGACCATTTCAGAAAGTACACATTGACGTTTTCTTCATGAAAGGAGAGAAAATGCTAACGGTTGTGGACGCCTTTTCAAAATTCGCAAACGTGATCGCTCTTGAAACCAGAACTATCGTAGATCTGAAAAGAGCAATCACGGAACACATAAGAACCTTTGGCAGACCAGAGACAATAATTTGCGACCAAGAACCCGGATTTACATCCATCGAATTTATTGGATTTTTGCAAGATCTAAACATTGAAATACACCACACGAGCTCTAGTAACTCTAATGGAATTGTAGAATGATTCCACTCAACCCTCATTGAGTTATATAGAACTCTACAAGCAAAATATAAAGAACTTAGTTTCTCCGACAGAATCAACATTATAACAGACATCTATAATAATACAATACATTCAGCAACAGGGTATAAACCAAGACAAATCATCTTCAATTACCAGAACAAAACAGATACGGAAGAAATTTTACAAAAGTACAACAATATACAGTCAGCAATCAAAATAATGATGAGAAAACATAAAAAAACAAGTGGAGGAAGATAACAAATCGAGAGAGAAACCCAAACAATTAGAAATAGAAAAGAACGTTTATGTGAAAGTTACTCAAAGAATAACTAAGGACAGAGAGCCTTTCAAAGTTTCTAAAGTTAAAGAAAACAACGAGCTCACTTTTAAAGATTCATATGGCATTAAAGTACATAAAAATAGATTGAAAATGTAATTCTTCGCCATTACCTTTATTTCAGACTAATAACGTTGACGCAAACAACACTCTATCACGACGTTTCAACAAAAAATGGACTTTTGACCATCAAACTAGACACAGCCAGGACAATGATAGGTTACGAAAGACTAATGCACAACCTGGAGGACATAAGACAAAACATCAACTAAATCGAAAATCTTGCCATCGCTCTAAAAGTAACAGACCACCTGGAACACACACTACAGTTCAAATTAAAGAAGGCTCATGAAAAACTGGATGGACTTTATCCGAAAAGATCTAAAAGAGGACTTGTTAATGTATTAGGAAAAGCTATAAAATTCATTGCTGGTAATCCCGATGAAGAGGACTTAGACCTCATTAATCAAAACTTGGAAATTTGAGAGAGCAATAGCAACAAAATAATTAATAATCAAGCAAAACAGATAAAGATTAACAACTTGTTGCAGACAACTATAAACAAGGTATCGAAAACCTTGAAACTAATTAAGGAACAAATCAACACAAATGACACACTTTTTCGAAAGGACCTAGAATTCATCAATTTAATTTTCAATATCGATATTTTAATAAAAACCTTAGAAGATTTAGAGGAACAAATCGCATTCTCAAAATCTAACCTCTTGAACAAAAATATTTTAAATGCGCAAGAAAAAGAATACATTTGGAAATTTTTAACAAATCAGCAAATAAATATTAAGTTCGAAGAAGAAATATACAAATTCATAAAATCAATTGTATCCCTGCAAAACAATCATATCATAATAATCATCAAAATTCCTGTAATCGAACCGAAGGAATACACACTGATGCAGCTGAAACCCATCAACATAAATGGAAGCCGAATCAACACGAACATCCGCTACGTTACCAAGCATCAACAAACGCTTTACGAACAGAAAGATAAATGTTTCATCTGCGAGAACACCTACCCTGTGAACGACGAGTACATCTTCAGCATACTGACAAACCAAAAAGCCAAATGCCTGATGTCCAAAGAACCAGATCACCCAATCATCAAAGAAATCAATACAGGAACTATATTGATTAACAGTCACAAAGCAGTTAATATACTGGATTCATGCGGGGATTCCCGAATTGTCTCGACACCCGTCATCATCGAAACAGGTAACTGTACAGTCACCATACACAATTTTACATTCAAAAGTACCTTCAAGACAACGAAACAATACGAATATCTCACACCAATATTTGGTAAAGGGATAGAAGTAACACGACAGAACCCTAATATCGAGGAGATACATCAAATGAATATGGTAAACCTAGAAGAAATCAGAAACCTGAAACTCCACATGATCAGTTCACAGACCATTGGGGGAACAGCCATTGCCTGTATCGCCCTTTCAGCAATTATCATACTTTGTATTCGCAGATACAAACCCAAGGTTACTCAGCGAAATCTAGCCAAGAAAGAAGAGACTGTTACTCTGCAGATTACTAACCATAGACCAAGCTCTCCGAATGATGAACCCAAAGCCACAACAACCAAGGTCCAGGCAGGCGAGCCAAATTTCTTATCGAAGTCACTCTTCTCTTCTCTCTTAGTTTAACCTTTCGTGTAATCGATTCATAAAAGAGAAATAAAATTATTTTTTGTTACGCTTGACCCACGACAAGCGTATATATATATATATATATATATATATATATATATATATATATATATATATATATATATATATATATACACAAAATCTACGAAAATCAAATTTTAATTTTTAACCCACAATTGAGTATACATTAACAAAATACCCTGCGTTACATGCATTCTGCTCATTATGACAATGTTGTTTTATTTTCCTTACAAGCCTTCTCGTTATATTTATCCATTCCGTCCAGCACAAATCAGTTCAGCTGCACTCGTTCGTTCCTAAACAGTTCGTTCACAAACAGTTCACTCTCAAACCGTTCTTTCGGAATCAGTTCTTGGGGAGAACTACCGTTCTTTGAACAAGAAACGAAACAACGAAAAAAAAAACAAACAAGAACAACGAAACAACGGTTTCGAACGAAATGCGAAATCGGGATGAACAACTTTGTCATTGTTGAGAATCGATCATATAGAAGGATTTTTCTAATCAAATGTGAATTTGATAATAAAATTCGATGATTTGCAAACATTGTTCACCCATAATGAAAAGACAATGGAAATTACACAACTTTCACAAATGGCACGAATCACGTGTGATCTGTCAAGAATAGTGCACAGAAAAACCGTTATAATCAATGCAATCGAGCTCGATTTCGATTAGCTACCACTCCGAATACCCGGAAAGACATATAAAAATATCCAACGTACCTCATCACAGCTCCAGCACCGAGAATGCGTACCGTACGGGATCTTGAACTCGTGCAACCGAAACACAAAATCCTGTTTCAGCAGCGGCAGGAAGTGCTCGACGTGATTGATGATGTTTGCGATAATTTGAAACGCCCTTCCGCGGGGTTTCTTGGCAAGTTTGCAGATTCTCAGCAGCGTGACCAACGTTTCCGGCTGCACAAACTCCGAGCATTTGTGGGACCGAGAAATCGACCAAAGCAACGTCAGTATCGGTTGCATGGGGTTCTTTTCGAAAGCCCTGGAGGAGACAATCTCTAGCTCGATGTCGTGTATTTCGTTGTCGTCGATCGTGTCGTCGAAGCTGCACTGATTTCTCGTTCGCTTTTTTCCGCTTCCCGTCGATGGTTGCTCGTCCTTCTCCAGATCCGGGTCTGCTGCAAACAACTCATTGGTCATGTAAGTACAGGAATTGTCATCGTATAGGTATGCGAGAATGTCGAATTCGCTCGTTTTAGCCTCTTCTGTATTTTCCTCGCTGGTTTCCATTTCCTGGTCTGGACGTTCTTCTGCGATGGCGATACCTTCATCGGGATCTGCCTCAGTGTCACTGCACACGGGTGAATAGTCGTCATCGTTATCGTCCAAATCTTCCACGTTTTCCGAGTCGGTTCGCGCGGGACTCGAGCTTGAACTGGGAGCATTTCTATTATAGATGGTACTGTAGCCACTGCTCCCGCTCTCCGGTGATTCCGGTGCCACGCAGTAAGGGTCCATCTTTGCCATCTTGGACTGCTGATAGTAGTTCATATTTTTATAGTTGAACAACTCATCGCTTCGTTTAAGTCTTGCTTTTTGATTGCTTGACCTTTGCTTGGAATAAATACTTGTATTCATAGTTTCCTCATTATCATGCTTTATGTGGTTGGTCTGTTTGTCACTAATTATCCCGTTCAGAACACCAATCAGGAAGCTGACCAATCCGTTCGTTAGTAAGATGTCAAAGCTGAGATTGTCGAAACGATATTGATACAGGGCATACAGAATCATACTGAGTTCGTTTTTCGCGTGACATTGTTTGGCAAGTTTCATCAGTGCTTGCAATGCACCGCTGCGCCGAATGTGTCCCCTATTACAGGCTTCCTTGGCAAGCAAGCAAATTACACTCGTACAATAGCGCCTTTCGGATTCGTCTGAAAACAGAACATAAAATCAATGATTGTTCCCCAACGGTCATGAACGTTGTGACTCACCCAAGCTGGCATGCATGATCAAATCCGAAGTCATCGTGATCACATCACAGGCAGTTAGCTTCTCAATCGCGTCCTGATTCGAAGCCAGATTGAATATTATGTGCAGCGCTAGCGCTCGATATTGACTCGTCTCCGAGCACAGATAAATGATGCATTTCATACCGGATCCATCCTCGCCATATATCTCCTGTGCAATCTGTGCAGTGATAACAGTCGTTACCGTTTGCAGGCATTTCAATATGCCGGTGAATAGCTCGACGGTTTCCTTCGATTCGGGCATTTTGAAGTCCTGAGAGTCCTTCCAGCGGTAGCTTTTGATCAGCTGGTAACCAACGATGTCACAGTGGTAGCTGTTTTCCATGTGACGTACAATATTTTTGAATTTCTCTTTCGTGACCGTCCGATCTGGCGCGTGCATTCTTTTAATCACCACCTTTTCCGTTTCATCGCTTAGCGGTCCGTCTTCCGTTGGTTCGCTGGTACTACTGTGAGCTTTGGTTTCATTTCGGGCAAATTTGATCATCAACGATATGATCTTCTTAAGGCATCCCTGACTGATCAACGATGTTCGGAGGGTTTTATCGTTCCACAGCAACCGGATGGCTCTGATGACCATTACGAGAACGGCAGTATTTTCCGATTCGGAGAGAATCGAATTCAGCGCGTACGAAGTGTTGCCGTAAACTTTGCCGAGTGCGTATAGAATGGTCGGAAATTGGGCTAAATTGCCGAGCAATCGACAACCGCGACACTGGATTGCTGGGTTGGGTATATTGGAGATGATCGAGACCAGTGGGTTCAAGATTCCTTGTTCATACGCCTAGAAAAAAAAACATAATTCCAATTAACGTATATTTAACTGATAAAAAAATTTGAGAGCCCTATAAATCAACCAAGACGCAAACCCCACTCTATCAACTACATTCAACGAATAGACTGGTTTTCCTTCAGCCACAATATTGATTGATTTGGCAATATGAAAATCATTTCTCAACTTACCTGTTTGGCACAATCCTTTCTCATGCAGCAATTTCCCAGTATGCTAAGCAACACTTCCAGCACTTTTTCGTACGGTTTACTTAAAAGGCCAACCAGCAGTTTGACACCGTCAAGCGAGCAAAAGTGCTGAATTCCAATCTCCGTGTTGATGACCTCCGTCCGAACTTTTACTAGCTTACGATAGAGAGTGGCCCTGTCTGGAGGATTTCTCAGTTCCTCCAGCAAACTGGCCACTTGAGCTCGGATCATTGTGATAAATTATGCACTTGGGACACGAATTTACATGCGAAAAATGGTAAATTTTCCGCACGCTCGAACTGTGCACTGTTTTTTCACTCTTCTGTCAAAACTGTTTCACCGGGGTCGCGCACAGATACCGCCAGTGGACCGCTTGTAGTGGGGATTAGAACCGGCTGGACGGTGGTTTCTGTATGGAACGAGCTCAGTTTGGACATTGTCTAATTTCGTTTATTTCGTGGTTTGTATGCCGAATGACTAAGAGTGACGCGGGTTCGAGACTTGAGTATACAGTTAATGGTTACATTTATCGTTTGCTGATTCGAGACGATGCGCAGTATTGAAACGAGCATTAATAAGTAGTTATCATGATGGGCCCCATTCCAGAAAACGAGTCGAGGAGACGAGCGCTCGTCTCGTTTGTTTTGGTATTCCAGATGACGAGCTCGACAAAAAACAGACGAGTAACTCGTCAGACTCGACGAAAAACAAACGAGAAACTCGTCTAACTCGACGGATTAAAATCTAGTGTCTGAACTGTCAGTCCGACGAGCTGAGTTTGTTTTGATCAAGGTGTGTATGTATAAATATCAGGTGATGACATCATGCGATATGTACTTTGAGCCATACTGGAATTGCTGTCGGTATTGTTTACAAACAGACTGTCGCCGACTACGTCACTCATAGAATATACAGATTGGAGATGCTACACAATCTGCAACAGAGTCTAAGCTTTAGTTGCTTTTAGTTTGTAAATTAATGAATTACTGTTACAAGTGGTCCTAAAAGAAAAGTGTTATTCTGAAAACCATACCGAGAATGGTAACACATGGCAGTATTGTTATGATTCGATGCGGCGAATGTGAATGGAACCAGAAAAATCTGGGATTGGCTCGATGCAAGCGGCAAGGATAAGCTGTTCCATCAAATGAAGGAAGTAGCTATTGAAAAAGCTTTTATTCGGATATATAAAACTGAACTGGAAGAGCGGGATGGCGTTTCTGAGCTACAACATGTAAGTTTATTGAGAAACCGTTTCATTACAAGCCGTATTTTTAACTCGTATGCATATTCAACAGTGACCAATGCACTCACCATCAAGAGCAGATACTTTAACCTATCCTGCAGAGATTGAGCAATTTCACTCCCCAATTAAGTAGTTATCCTACGTGCGACAAATGCCACCAAGAGTTCATAACCGTCAACAACATTCCCGAGATGGAGCCAGAGTTATTGATTGATGGCCACCAGCTGTCAAATAACGATAACATTTCCGAGACGGATACAATCGAACAGAAACCCGAAACGCTAATCAATAGACAAAATGAAACTAGACGAAAAATAGACGAAGAAGAAAACAACACCTTAATAATTCCCGCTGCAAGAAAAGGTAGCTTGGATGCTCCGCAAAAGAAAATCCGTCATAAAAGTAGAAAATCCTCGCGGACGGAGGTTTGATGAAATAACACATACGGTTACACACATGTGAGAACATGATGTTTTTCATTTTGTAAACATTCATTCAGATTTCATCCATATTTTTCGAACACGTTTAACGCTCTACAACCTAACTCCGCCTTTAGACGGACTTCACGGATTTTTTTCTCAGATTATTCAGACATTATTTTTAATGTTCACCCCCACTAGAAGTTTTCATCTATCACACATACAAAATTTTGCATGAAAACTACCACTAAAACGCTAACACTAAAACTAAAACCACTAAGCAGATTAAATGATAATAACATAGTTCCACTCTTGGTTTCTAAAAAGGTATTTAAGTAGATATTTTTTGATATATATAAAGCCCACATAGAATGTTTTGTACATATTAAACAGTTAGTAAAAGTTTCAAAAATAAACATCGAACAGTTTTGGTATTTAGAAACAATAATACAGGGTTTTCCAACTTTAAATTCCGAAAGTAAATTGAAATAAAACACACTTAGAATTCGAATTTCGATGAAACTTTTATTTCAAATTAAAGTTTGGTTTATGCCATTATGTGTGAAATACAACATCATTCAAATGTCCACCTAGGGCTTCCTCGCACACCTTGATCCGGAACAGGTAATTTTCGATGACTTTTCGGCACATATGGGGCGGTATCTCGGTCATAACTTCACGAATGTTGTCTTTCAAATGTTCAAGAGTTTGCGGAGAGTTGGCATAGACACGGTCTTTCGCATAACCCCACAAAAAAAAGTCCAGCGGGTTCAAATCGCATGATCTGGACGGCCAATTGGCATCACCAAACCGCGAAATTATGCGTCCCTCAAATTTCGTTTGCAATATGGCCATGTTCGGTAGTGTTGTGTGGCACGTGGCGCCGTCCTGCTGAAACCACATGTCATCCGTATCCATATCTTCAATTTGTGGCAAAAAAAATCGCTTAAGATGCGGCCATAGCGCTCACCATTCGCAGTTACCGTCTCGCCGTCCTCATTTTCAAAAAAATACGGCCCGATGACTCCACCAGATCATAATGCGCACCAAACAGTGACTTTTGGCGGATGCAATGGCCTCTCAATAATCACGTGTGGATTTTCTGAGCCCCATATACAGAAACACATGGATGGATTTCTGTATAAGGATTTTCTGAGCCCCATATGTGTTCACATAGCCACCGAGCTCGAAATGTGCCTCATCACTGAAGAAAATTTGATGCGAAAATTCAGCATTTTGCTGCTGTTGTTCGTTCACCCAATCGACGTATGCCCGACGCATTCCATGGTCACCACGCTCTAATTTTTGTACCAGTTGGACTTTATATGGATGTAGGTGCAAGTCCAAATGCAAAATTCGCCACAATGATGTGTTTGACAAGCCCAATTGCTGAGCACGCCGTAGAATCGAAACAATCGGGTCATCCTCCACACTGGCAACAACAGCAGCAATATTTTCGGCCGAACGCACATTACGATGATGCACAGGCTTCACAATATCCGCTACGGATCCAGTTTGTTCGAATTTACGCACTACATTAGCGATTGTGTGCTCTGTAGGCCGTCCATGACGACCAAAATCCGTCCGTAATGCTCGAAAAACATTTGCCGGTTTTTCATCATTTTTATAGTATAATTTAACAAAACTAACACGTTGTGCGATGCTAAAACGATCCATATTGTAAAATGGCAGACATTCAACTAACGATATGACGCTTTGGTTGACAGCTATGTCAAACGGTTGTCAGCGCAGGGCTGTATACTTTCGGAAGCTCGAATTGGAAAACCCTGTACTTGTCATACTCTTTAACCCTTCATGGTCACGCAAGACGTCGTCATTGCACTCTGTAGTCGTTAAGTGCGATTCACATACAACATACACGTCACGTTCACGTCCCGTCACGTCACGATACGTCAATGATTCTACCATGCAATTCTCATGAAAACATTCACATACACCAGCAACGTAACGACCCGTCAGCATACGTTCAACGAAAACGACCGGCAGGGTTTGTAGAAAAGAATAATTGACGGAGACGGACGGCTCGTTTGGTTTTTGTCTGGGCTTTGTGTCTCGGCTTTTGTTTTGATTTGGTTGCACAGTAATTTACATCTACATCGACATTAAGCTAATTGAACAGATCTGTGCTGCAACACGTTTCATTAGACATTTTTACCTCTAGTTGGACATTTTTGTAAACATTGAGTTCGGGGCCCAAATTATGGCCCCACATTGAAAGTCGCCACCAGTCGCAAATGTCCAATTACTGGTCGAAACTGACTCCAATGCGACACTGAGTGGTGCCTCAGCATATCGCTTTATAAGTAACTTACTGTACTTTTTATGCCAACATATCTCTTTGGAGCTAAGTCATTCGGAGTGAAAATCATTCGCGACTAGTTGAAAGAATTATTCTATTTATTATTATTGTTGCATAAGGGTCGGACTACGGGGTTTAAGCATTTAAATAATTGAATTCAATGATTCTCATTGAATTTTTCTAAATTTAGAACTGATTCTAGGCATGCTGATTTGAAAGAGGGCATTGCAATTTAAAATTGTTGTAGGTGGCGACACCATGAATAAAATTAAATAAATCATTCGTTTGGCATTTGACGTGACGGTGCTGGTGGAAGCATTGACTGCATGTGTGAATTGGTGGAGACGTTGACGGAACGTAGACGTTCTTCTCCGTGAATCGCACATTATTCGTTGGTTTTCAACGCAAGAAGCGCATTGACAATTTGCTAAAACTCTGTGATGGCCAATTTTTATTTTACATAGAAACAGGTAAACGATCTACTCCTATGTTTTATATAGGATATGCTGTTTCATAGGATTTCTTCATTGTTGCTACTGCTCCTGTTGTTATTGTTGCACATGCTTTTGCTAGCTGTACCGCTCAGTATGGTTTTACTACTACTGCGTTCAACAATGAATTCTCAAAAGTATAAGAAATAGTACTATCCAGGTATTATCCTGGTTCATAGGTCCGATCCGTAATGCTAAAAGTGAAATGCATTGTGAATATCATTTAACATATGAGTTTTCTCCCACACCATTTTCCAAAAGTTATCTGCGCTGTCATAGCTCTCTTCAACAAAATGATTAGAGCAAACGCCATATTTTTTGGTCTGGACACCAGGATTCAGGAAATAACAACACAAACAACCCCTGCTTTACAAACCGTATTTCCCTTCATATCAAAGCGACGATGATGCTTTTTTTTTTTTTTTTTCATCCAAAATATATATTTTTATTAAGGCTCATATGGCGTCAACCTGACGGGGCCGGGAGTTCAATATTTCGACAATGTTTACCTTATAACTATGTTAGTAATATGTAACCGATTACTCGCGGTTGGCTCGAGGTTAGTATTACAAGTGTTTTCGTAATTGTGATGTTGCTGTCTTCAATGATCTGTTCCTGTGCCCGACACGGGATACTTCCTATTGGGATGCAGCTGACCATTAATCAGCAACGCCCCCCTAGTCTGTACCCCATATCTAGCGTGGTGCGTCTTCTCGAGGAATCCAGGATAGAATGGTCACTAGCCGGCGCAATCATCAGCTCGTGTAGAGTTGTCATGAGCGGTACAACCTTTGGCTTTTGTTGAATCATCAGTGGACTGCACAACCTTCAGCCCGTGCATCTGTAAAGAGTGTGTGTATGTATTGCCGCGACTAAGTAAAAGTTTATAGATCGGATAGGAGGGATACGAAACAGGGACACAACGAAGGAAACATCATTAAACGTTGACATCGGCGTTTCTGAGGAACAGGTATAGATGAAGCAGAAGATCGGGATCACGGCTACCTAAGATATCCCGGACGGGGATATCCGATTGTCTGCCTTTTGCTCTCAGTGCTCTAGAGAGCTGAGGCAATGGTGATCAGACGTCCACGATGATGCTGGTGTACATATATATACACAAACCTATACACATATATATACACCTTGATCACAACCAATATATACACCTTGGTCACAACCAAATGTAAATATTGATATTGATATCCGTCGAAATGAAGCAGCTCTACCAGTCTACCTAATAAAACATGTCAATGAAACTTGTGTACTGGAATAGGATATTTTGCTCGTCTCGGCAGTGACTGAAGACGAGACGAGACGAATTGCTCGTCTCGTTTTCTAGAATAGGGCCCCATATCCATATTCAGTTAGTAATGACTTTTGACTTCTTCACGCAGTTTCTCCGCCAAACGACTAAACAGTCAGTCGGGTGTTTAGTCGCTATCTATCTCTACCGACTCGCCTATATCATTTCATTCTTCCCAGTCAAATTGTCTTCATTGCATTTTAAAGTGACTTCCCCCGAAACGAATTCGTTCCTCTCTCTTCCTCTCTCCCATGAATCACGTTTGCATGCATCGATGTTTGAGTTCAACGTGGTTTGACAAACGCTACAGGTGAGCTAGATTTTTTTGTATCGTACACGAAAATTACTCACACGTATAAAATAGCGTGCAGTGTGTGTGCGCTATTTTGCACACTGTTTACTAATACTAACGCGAGAACCTTTATAGCATACCTGATAACTGTCTAAGTTCGTTGGTTTGAGTTCACGATGGGTAGACAATAAACCGTACATAAATGGTGTAACTACTTTTTTGCATCAGAAATCAAGTTTTCGTTCCTCTTTATATTGACGTAAAAATAAGATTGCGAAGTTACTGAGAGAAATATTTTGAAATTGTTCAGGCATAGTGAACCAAGTCTTAAAATTATAGGAGTTTATGTTCAAGACACGACCGCATTGTTGACGTAGAACTACGCTGTAGTTTAATTCAAGTCGCTTGTTTATAACTACGGATATTATTTTATAATGATACAAAAAATTTTAAATAGCCATCTTACCAGTTAGATCGCCCTGAAATGTTTTTTTATTGTAGAATCATTTGACGATAATTGTTTGATGATTCATTCTTGTACTCGCAGAACAATACATGCTCGATATAAGCGCAGTTTTGCTACTGGCAAGCGAGACCAAATCACATACGAAATTCCAGAATAACATTTACTTTCTTTGTGACTTAATCATTACAAATTGGGTTTCAGCGTAGCGAAGATGCACTATTTTGACGTAGGACTACGTCTAACCGGAAGATATAGGGGGTGAAATGGAAATCTAGGCACTGAACAAGTAGGAAAAAATGCAAGATTTGGAACGCTTATAACTCGAGCATTTCTCAAAAGATCGCAAAGGTTTTTGCATCAATTGATAGGAAATATATCTACGCATCTATCATAACGAATAACATTTCATTTTTCTTGAGATAAATAATTGAATAATTGTGAAATATCAAGCATTGTCAAAATGCACTATGTGCCCATTTTTGATTGGTCCATTTTGTGTTCCTCAAATCGAACCGACCAAAACGGGCAACCAGAGCAGCAGCGAAATAGAATGAACCACGATTGGAAAGGAAAAAGAAAAAAAATGAACGAAACATTGGTCGCAGTCTCACACATGCGTAATTCTCGAGCCAGCCAGTCAGCTTAAAAATCCCCGCTCCGCTGCCGTAACGATCATTCTCATTCAAACCGTACACCACATCGGTTCGCATCACAACACATCAACAAACCAACCCAAGCAGCCATGTCTGGACATGGTAAAGGAGGAAAAGTGAAGGAAAAGGCAAAATCCCGCTCGAACCGTGTTGAACTGGAGTTCCTCGCAAGGGTAGCTAGGCCGAGCGCGTTAGTACCAGTGCACCAGTCCACCTAGCCGGCGTTATATAGTTTCGGCCGCCGAAGTGATCGAGTTAGCTGGCAAAGCTGCTCGCGACGATAAGAAACCCCGCATTCGGAACAGAACACATTCGGTTCGGTGGACATCAAGACAACAGGCAGTTGCAGCGAGTGGCGAGTGGCAAACGCAATCGCAAAACGGCATCAGGTAACAGAAGAAAAAAGTTTGTTCTTTATACAAACTGCTTTGGTGGCAAATCCAGAACAAGGCGGCATCGAGGGCGTTCGAAATGGTTTTTTTCAAAACCACGAGTACTAAGTTTTCTAAATTGGAACCATTCCATAAAACAAGGCGCTTTTCAGGGCCATTAAACCTTCCAAAAAAGAGTTTAGGAAATACAGTTCAATGCTTTCTAAAACAATATCCAAAATAATAATAAAACACAAATTGATTTTTTCATAATTTGTTTGCCAGGATATGATGAGTATGTGAATTTGGCAGTTGTTCTGAGCTTATTGATTTTCACCAATTCTTTGATTGCTTCTAGATTGAAAGTACAGTAATTTACACTTATCTCGACATTTAGTTAATTGGACGGACCAGTAATGCGACATATTTAGTTGGACATTTTTGTAAACATAGAGTTCGGGGTCCAAATTATGACCCCACATTGAAGGTCGACACTGTACCACTGTCATCGCAAATGTTCAATTACAGGTTAAAATTACCTCCAATCCGATACTGAGTGGTGGTAATGCGACGTGCCATTGAATGTAATTTACTGTAAAATATGTTACAAGCTGGATGGGAAGAAATTTTCCAACTGTGAAAGCTGTGGCGAGTGGCAAATGCAATCGCTAAACAGCAAGGTTTAGCCGAACAAGATGGGGATATCGAGTGATAACAAAACAATAAACTCTTTAGATTGAAGATAATTTTGTGATCCTGAAAAGGACCCTTTTTAGCCTGCATGTGAATCCAACGAGCGAACAAATCGTAATGAATGTATTTTTTTGCCATCGCTCCCTTTTAACGCTCATTCGTTCGTCTCGTTGGACTCGCCCCTCTGGCTGAGTCTGCCGATTTGTCTCTATCCTGTGAGTGTGTACCGCTAGAGTATAAAACACTTGGACCCCAAAAAAATATCTTATTCTATTTCAAACCGTAAACCCGTGTGGTTGTACGGCATCGGCATCGTGGACGTAACAAAGGAGGACAAGTTAAGGGAAAGGCAAAGTCTCACTCGAACCGTGCAAGTCTCCAGTTCCCTGTTGGTCGCATTCACTGATTGCTCCGCAAGGGTAACTAGGCCGAACGGATTGGCGCCGGAGCACCAGTATACCTAACAGCGATTATAGAGTTTCGGCCGTCGGAGTGCTCGAGTTGGCTTGCAAAACTGCTCACGACAATCAGAAAACCCGCATCAATAACAGAGCAGCTTCGGTTCGGCGCTCATCAAGGCAACAATTAGTTTCAGTGAGTGGCAAAGTGTTTCTCCGGCACGTCGCATCAAATGTAATTTACTGAACAACATGTCACAAGCTGGATGGGAAGAAATATTCCAACTGTGAAAGCTGTGGCGAGTGGCAAACGCAATAGCTAAACAGGAAGGTTTAACCGAACAAGATGGGAATATCGAGTGATAAAAAAAAACACAACACCAAAGGTTCTTTTCAGAACCATCAACATATTCATGAAGAGTAAACAGTAAACTAATCCATTTTTAAGGTAGATAGGTAGGTATTCACGTAGGAGAAGAAAATAAAACAATATATTTAGAATATATATTTAACAAAAGCTGTCCCCTTTGTATAGTCCTACGTCACTCCGGTTATGTCCCCGACATTACCCACCCGTCTTTTTACGTACGGGCTTGAAGCAACTAAATATACACACACACTTATCTCTGTTTTGCGCTCTTCTCAACAGAAGCCCTTTCTGTAATTAATGCAAGTCTAGATTAGCTTAGCTGTCATCATTTGTGGAGAGAGTTTCCCTACCGTCATGCGAAAACAAATCACTGACAATTCCAGAACATTTATTTTCTTGGTGAGCTGACGATAGCCTAGCTTGATGATTCCCCACACAATTGTGTAGCTCAAAACATTAATCCAATGGCGTCAGTTTGATGCAATGATTTGGTCGGGTCCACAGCTCAGTCCGAAACGAAGACATGTGATAGCGCAAAACAAGGAAGAACAAGCGATGTTCATTGTTTCGTATCTAGAACGATACTGAAAATTTGCCTTGCCTTCCTTTCCTTGTTGAATTGAAGAGACTTTGAACTTCTTCAGTTCATTCGTTTTAGGTGTCCTCAGTAAGATCCACTGTTTATACTCTAGGTAAATATTCCCCCTCGTTATTCTTCTTTTCCTTCGTTCACGGATACTTTACATCTTACGTTTTCTCCTCCGTTGCTCGTCGATAAGTTGCTCGTTATTGACAACTCTGTTCGGGAAAGCACACAAATGGACAGAACAAATGTATTAGGAAATAGGAGCTTCCAATTTTCATCAATTTAAACCAAATACAGACTATGGGATTGTAATGTGTAGCATATCAAACAAATCTTAGGGAATTTCCGATTCGTTTGGTATGTAAATCGTCAGAATCCGTTTACAGCAAAAATAGTTGTTAACGTTAACTTTATTTTATACAAACTTGACCTGTTTTCCGATTTGTCACCCTTAATGAAATACGTACGAAACATCGTATGAAACATCATGTTTGCATGCCACTTGTATCAGATTTACATAGCTTAACCATTATATTAACGCATTTCAATGACCTCAATTCTGATCATGAGTTGTCCGATTCACTAATGTTGTTTTGTCCACATGATTTCTATGGCAACCGCTTGACGCGCTGCAGTTGGATTATTATGTCCTTCGCGCATAGCAGAAATAAAATTTCTCTGTGTTGAGTGTGTTGAGGGCAACACTTATAAATAGCCCAAGAAAAGGCAATATTTTGATGAAAGCCTATATTATGAATCGATCAATATGACGACAGTAAACTCGAACAATGAAGAATGCAACATCTACTTGAAAATTCGAATTTTTTCATTCAAAAATGGTGATTTCTAAAACCGGACAAACCATGATCATTTTTTGGGTAAACCATGATCAGAGGTGGTCAAACCAGGATCATAATTCCTATTTAAGGAAAATCGTTAGAAAACATAAAAATTTGAATAATTTCAACACCTTATGGTAGTATTAGCAACTAGAAACTTGGGGCTTTTCAACAAACCCAAACTCGTATCGATTATGTGTGATTTTCATGAAGAAAAATCGATTTGCATTTACTAGTTGCGTAAAACACCCTAAATCGGGTAAAGATCATTTACCCTACCTTTTTTGTTAAAATCAGAGGTGGCCAAGTATAGACATGGTGCGGGCCGCATTAAAATTTTCATTATAGCCGCGGGCCGCAATGATTTTTTTCTTGCTACTGTTCCTAATGAAATGTTAAATAAACGTATTCAACTGGCATTTTTTTTGACTCAATTTTTATTTCCTATTAGAAAGCATTCAGTTTTATGCCTGTAAAATTCATAATTCGAGAACAAAATGGTATAAAAATCCATAACATTTATTGGAGATATAAAAGTATCCAGAATTAAAATTTTTGGCAAAATTATTCGACCATCTCTTCTTCACGCAGAGTCGGAAACGGTAAGGCCAATCGTTAATCGATGCAGCTTCTCGATAGAATTCTTTGGCGATTGGTAATTCCAATGAGAACTGTGAATATTCCGATGGATTGGCAAATGGCCAATCATTTGCGGAGATGAAGTTCGGTATTTTTTGTTGCTAGTCTCGTTTTTTAACCGTTCGATAGCACATCGATGTACGCACCAATTAATTTATCCAATTCATTTCGACAGATGAACGTTTCCGAAGAGGATTGCGCTGAACGCGTTCACGAACAACATAGATAACATTGTGCAGCCTCGGATCTCAGACCTCGGACGTCCCTTTTTGGGCTTATTACCCAAATCAGCTGTTTCTTTGTACTGTTGGAGTGTACGGAACACGAATCGTTCATTGATATAAAACGATTTGAGCAGCTCGTAGATCTGTTTTGACGTTTTCCCGCACTTAAATAACGTGACAATTACCACACGCCTTTCGTACAGACCGAATTTTATTGTTTGCTAGGAAACCGAACAAGTACTGATAGGACCACGAAACTCAGTGAGTGTAAAGGGGAACATCGAATTACTAGACTGCAGTGTTACCATTTTTCTTCGCTCCAAATTCCTTTGCTGAGAGTATACTTGATAATGTGATTACGGTATCAAGATTAAATTGGACGTTCTTTCAATAATAAAAAAAATTCTACAACTATTTTTGTTCGTTTCAATATAGAAAATTAGGGGGTCTTCGTAGCCACTTGGTTACGCGTTCGCTTACCAAGCGATCGATCGTGAGTTCAAACTCAGGGCCCTCAATTGACCATCTTTGTGTTGTTATAGAATAACTACGTCCACGCAACCATCATCAGCGATGGATATCGATCCACGGTGGAACAAAGTTCGATTCATCCATACAACTGCTCTGCTCTGCAAGAAACATCGGGCTGATGTTCTATAAATAGCCCAACAATGATCAATATCAACTGTCTCCGCTGTCCGGTCTGCTGAACAATGGATGAACAGAAAGAATACCCTTACGCCTAAATGGCTACTACTGTGTAATTTACCATAATGTAATGGAACAGAAAACTTAACGCCTAAATGGCTACTACTAACTACTGTGTAATTTACAATTTATAGAAACATAAACATATGTACATGTACACGATTAAAACCCGGCTCTGTTACAGCTAAAATGCTAATGAGCCTAATAAATAAATAAATGAGATAAAAAATATATAGAAAATTCTTAAATACAAACATACTCCAACACCGTTCCGATTTCACTCGAACTACTTTTCTTGAGCCATTTTATCTAAATCAGCTTGAATGTGAGAGATAGTCACTAATAGTGACTGACTATCAGTGATTCTGTTCCTTGACTTTGATTTCACTTCTTTCATAACAGAAGCAATTGCTAACGAACAAATGTATGTTTTTATTAGTTCTGGAAATCGCGCTTCTGAAAAAATCAGTACATCATGGTTTTCAAATTAGTCTCGCAAGTCTAAATCACACTGAGTTCCATCTGCATGTTTTTTCAGCGGTATGTACATCATCGAAACTGAATGGGGTAGAAAAAATTGGAGAATTCTTTCATGTGCTTTGAAGTACCAAAATCGGCGAGAAAAAAACAGCATTAATCGACTGGAGTGTATCAACATTTTTCCTAGTTATTGTACAAATTCTCAATGTCAGAAAATGGGTAAAATGAAAATTTCCCATTTGTTGTTTGAACTTGAGTTTGTCGACTTTCAAACAAATCATTTTACCCCGTTTACCCCATACATACAAATCAAATGTTAAATTTCATGGTATGGGTACGTTCATAATTCTTCGGATCGTTTGACGTTTACTCGCAACCGAGTAACTAACAACATAAAAACCCGGTTGTACTGCCGTTACTTGCATGCATTTATGCGAGTGTGAACAGAACAGAACCAAAAATGTGAAAAAGTCCTTTGAGTACTAACAAGAACAATTGTCAGCATGGAAAAAAAACGGAAAAGAAAACTGAAAATGATCAGCTTGGATACACACGATTGACATGACTTACTCACAAAGTTATTTTTATTCAATTGTATGCAAGAATTTTCAGCTATATTCTTAATTTCGCTCATATAATTTTTTTTCGAATCAGGCTGCGGGCCGCTTGAACAAGACTGGAGAGCCGCAGGTTGGCCACCACTGGTCAAGATACTTGGTGTTTTTTACAAATATCATGCGTCAAAGTATGGCTAGAGAGTAGCTAACATTTCTGAGAACAATATTGAACGAAAAAATTAAATGCTTTAAAAATTGCAGTGCACTAAACCTCAAGTTCGTTTTACTCGAAATCATAAAAATGTCACATGGTCCGGTATGGCTTAACACCGACCACTTATCAAATAACGCTTCATCTCTTCGACTCCCGGTATTTCCGATGTAATTCGCCCGAACTGCCTTTCTTCATTTGTCACGTTTCTCGTCCATAATCTTAATTGGTGTATTAGAGTCATACATTGAAGACATATAGGAGTGAATAAATGTGGGTGGTGTTTTGATTGATTTAATTTATTTATTGATTTAAAATATATTTACAAAAAAATGAAACTTACTCTCTAATGAGATTTTTGTAGTTTTCGAAAAGATATGTGTCAAACTATGATGCTTCCTCCATTGGAGCACACATTCGATTGGTATGACCGAACAACCGAGGTTTTAAAAAAAAATCTAAATGAAATGGTCACTTCAGCCTTAAACTTATTGTTCTTTATTTTCGACACGTTACTGAAAAGTTACTTCTCATTCAAAGGGGAGCCTGATCAATTGACTCAACACGAATGTTTCTCAGACATTCCTACCGCTTTAAGCTCGAATCCATTGGTGGGATAAACGAAATCCCATAGTTGTCGCACTCTTAACGTTATAATAAATATGTAATGCCACATTTCGTATTAGTTTTAGGATAATTGATTGGTTTCTTCTCTTAGTCGTTTGTTGTGTCTCTTGGTTTATGCTAATGTCTATTAGTTTGTTTGCTTGCTATGAAACACCGTGCGTTCAGATGGTTTATAATACATACCCTTAAATGCTACTACTGACACTTGTCTTGGGTCTCCTTAGGACTAAAATATAAGTATATTTGTAAATGCCTTCGCTCGTATTTTATCATATCTCTCTCTCACTTATTATGCTATCTATCGAAGTTGGTTTATATAGTTCGATTGCCGAGCACTAAACTAAAACAACAAAATAAAACTCGACAAAATGCTGGCCGCCTCTTTGCTTAGGAAGTACTTTGAACTCAACGAAATCATCGTAAGGTCGTATCTAAATTTAAAACGTATCCAATTTGACTAGTTCGATTGAATGAAACGCAAACGATTTGAACTGAAATCCGATTCGGAACCGCACCGCGCCGCCGTGCGCCGATTCGACGCTAATGTATAATGTACACATTTGTCGGGCGCAGGATGCAAGGAAAAAAGTTTGGCGAAATTTAACTGTTAAAAAACCTAAACTCTTGGACAACAAAACATAAAGAATATATCACTTTTGCTCAAGCGGACGCTTAGACCATCGTAACGTTTCGCCGTTTTTTAGTGTCGGTTCCGGTTCCGATACCACCATTCTGTACGGCACTCCCGATTCCGCCGTTGACGGAATTGGCTGACCCGTGGTTGGATTGTCCGGCGGTGGTTTGATGGCCGTACACGTAGGATGTGTTGTTTCCGCTGTGGGTCGTCGTGTATATTGGTAGGGGAGGAACGGGCGGGGTACTCTCGGTGATATGGTTGTTATTCAGAAGCGACATCTGGTCATGCTGGGAGTGAGGCTGCGTTCCGTAGTACTGCTGTGGGACGTTGTTATCCACCAAGTCGTCCAATAGTGTAGCCTGATGGTGATGCGGATGGTGATGGTGCTGTTCGTGCTCTTGGAGCAATTGAGTGGCGGACCACGACTCGTAGGGGCTGAGAGTACGACCGCCCGGAACCATGGGATTGGGGTTGTAGGTTCTCGTGAGGGTAGTGTTGTTGGAAGTGGAGGATATGATGCTAACCGCGCAGTTGTTGTTATTCGTCGGAACTATGAAGGATTGAGAATCGATTATGTGTTGCTGCTGTTTAAGTTCCTCAATCAATTGTTGCTCCATTGGATGGGTCGGACCCATGGTGCTGTAACGTTTCTTCGATACCATCATGTCGTCATCGATGTTGTAGATGGTTGGTATACCAACGGTTTGGTGATCACCTAGGTTCATATCGTACGATACCGAGGAGGGAATTTGCTGTGGCGTTTGGCTGACATGATTCGGTGAGGACGAAGAGGATGTCGTTGAGTTGGACGACGGAGAGGACGCATTCCCGGTTGCAGTCACAATTACACTATGGCTCGAGGACAGCTTGTTGTCGCTCTTGAAAGACTTGATCGGTTTCTTCTGCTCGTCATCATGGCTGTCGTGACGTTTCTTTATTACGCAGAAGTAGCAGTATACCAGGATGAGCGCTAGCAACAGAATAATTCCAGCGATTATCGGTAGCAGCAGCTCCAGTCCAAGATCCATGGTTTTGGCGATTCTGGGTATGATATCCATCCCATCGTCCTGATGCTTATTGATGCCATCGTACGAGGACCATATTGAGTCGTAACTTTCCGTCCCACTGCTGCTCGACGGAGGATACAACGTGGTCGGTTTCGGTTTCGGAACAAACACACGAACGTAGTTGGAAATTGGTCCCGGTTCGGCGTCTTTGGTTAGCTTCGAGTAGGGTCTGACAGCGAAGTATAGAATTTGCCCGATTAGGTGCGGTTCACGCGTGATGTTCATCGTAAAGGTACTTCCGTCGCCAATGGCGTATGTCAGCGGGTTGTCGTGATGCCAAAGTACCGCGGCCGTGTCAAAATTATCCACAATGTCCTTAATTGTGGTAGCGTACTTCACCTCGTACCGTGCGACAGTTTTTCCTCCCATATCGGGCGATGTCCAGCTCAGACGCACCTTCATACCTTCGACGTCTGCGCTGAGATCGCTGATGCGTCCAACCAGGCGACGATTTCCATCGTTCAGCTGTTCCTGCGTCACAAAAACCGTCATTGGCTGTAGAGTTCGTTGGAAGGGAGTAAGCGGCTGTTTCAGTGGGATGGGAATAGAGCTTCCGCAGCATCGGGCAGGTTGAGATTTGCTCACTGAAATTAAAGAGATAAAAACACAAGCGTTATTTCGATTTGTTTGTTTTTGTTTGCATTTTTACAACACGTTGTTAAGCCTCGATGAAAACCAAATATGACTCAAACTGACCATCCCTGATTATAACAATTATTCTGTCCAGTACCCAAACTCACAAACAAAATTAGGCAGATAAATTATGAATACAGCACAGATGAGTTAATTCGGGTCTATCACTAGAACGACCGAGAGCATCCAGAGTCATACGTGTGTGAAAGCCGAATTTCGTAAAATATATAATTTTCAAGTTTGAGAGCGTAGTTTCTTCTTCTTCTTAAATGGCACTAATGTTCCTAGAGGAACTTCGCCGTCTCAACGTAGTATTACTTGTGTCATTTTTACTAGTAGACGAATTGCATGCCAACTCGTCTTAGGAGTTGACAGCACCATCCCAGATAGTAGTGAAACGTTGTAGGTGTAAAGAAATGGGTCATTTAAGCAACTTTGCATACTTGAAATATTTGAAAAAGAATTAGACTACTTTTTGGAAAGACAATTTTTTTTCCTTAATTTTTTACAAAAAATTATAATTTTAAAACTATGATACCTACAAAATTCTTGTCAATGAATGAAATGTAGGAAATTGTTTAAACTTTCACAAAAAAATACCAAAAATTCTCTTGGAAAAAAATTTCGCTGACAAAAAAGTTATTTTAAAAATTAAAATTCATTTTTCGCAAAAACGTATTTTTTTAAATTCCAAAAAATATATATATAAATAGCCCTTACAATTTTCAACAAGTCGTCCATACATCGGAAGATGGGCACTTTTACAGGGAAAAAGTTTTTCGAACAACTTTTTCATGTTTTCTTTGAAAAAAATACAACTAACTCTAACTTCCATTGTTCAGCAGACCGGACAGCGGAGACAGTTGATATTGATCATTGTTGGGTTATTTATAGAACAGCAGCCCGATGTTTTTTGCAGAGCAGAGCAGTTGTATGGATGAATCGATCTTATTTCGACCGTGGATCGATCTCCATCGCTGATGATGATTACGTGGACGTAGTTATTCTATAATAACACAAAGATGGTCAATTGAGGGCCCTGAGTTTGAACTCACAATCGATCACTTAGTAAGCGAACGCGTAACCAAGTGGCTACGAAGACCCCCTTTCACCAGCGTTTACATATGCCTGAATTTATTCTATTTATTCTGGCTGCCATACAAATGAAACACAAATTTCTGAATTATTCGAGATTTAATCAATCAAACGAAACCAAATTTGGCATGTGGAGGTTTTAGGATGCAATAAATGTTTCTATGGTGGTTAGACACTCCTCCCGCTCTCTAAGGGTGGGCTGTCATACAAATGAAACACAAGTTTCTGCATAACTCGAAAATTAATGAAGCAAATGGAGCCAAATTTGGCATGTGAAGTTTTTACGGGCACGGGTAACGGGTAACGGAGAAACATGTTATTTGCAAGTGGTTGAAAAATCTTGAACGAGAATTGTGTCTGAAAATAATCTGATATTATAATGATCAGTTTTGTTAGAATTACTAAAAATTTTGTAGTAAAAGGTAAATTCAACGGGGTCGATTAGAAGATCAATCAATGAACAGTTCTGCGATTGGACCCATTAACTTGTTCATAATAAGAAAACGTGAATGTTTGAAGGTGTTGATAACAAAAAAACAAATTTTGGGCGGGACGAAGTTTGCCGGGTCAGCTAGTATCATATATATACTCACCCGTTTACATCTATTTTCTGATGAATAAATCCATCTATAGCTATAGATCTCCCTAATGTAAACCCGCCATTAGATTCGGACCTATCAATAGAATGACAGAAACCATCCAGAGGAATACGTGTGTGAAAGTCGAATTTCGTCAAATATATAATTTTTTAACTTGAAAGCGTATTTTTGGAATTCCCAAGAAAGAGACCCTATCGTTGGGACAGTGACAAATCTCGATACTCGATTTAGCCTTGAACCTCTGAAAGCGAACATTATTTGAGCAAAGAAACAAATGACTCACCTCCATAGGTTGCACTCTCCGACAGGGAATATGCCGTATTGCCGTTATCGCTCACGGTCACCTCGAACTGGTACGCACCGGCGCCACCAAACTCCTCGGCATTGAAATATCTCGAATAAACACCATCCCCTTTGGTGATGTCCGGATCACCAGCACCCGTATCCAGTAGCTTGAGTTTCTCGTGGCACTCGTTGGCCATACCGCTACCCGCCAGGCAAACCTTGTCCGGTCGGGTCACCATAACCTCCACCAGAGCTGACTGAACGGGCAAGTCACCCTTCCTAACCTCGGCATAGATGATCGGAGGTCCACCGGCTTTGCTCTGGTGAATCCAGGAGCGCGCCTGCACGACCGGAGCGTACTTCGATCGGGGCGTGGCGATCACCTGCACATAGTGCGGCTGAGGATTCCCGTTGAAGCGATCGATAGTGTAGGTCCAAGTGCCGGTTTCGTTGAGTACAGCGGAAATCATCAGCTGTTTGACCACCGAACGGGCATCGCTTCGCGACGTGTAAACATTTCCGCTGGGGCTGGTAAGTTTCAGGTTCGTAATCAGTGGGTTTTCGGAATTGTGAATGTACACGAAGAAGTACGCCGGCGGTCCCATGAATGAGTCGAGCATGAAACTGCCGGTAACTGTGCGGCTCGTTCGCTTGGAGATCTGGTTCGAGTCGTCAATCACATCGACCAGCTCTTTGCGGTAGATTTCGACCGGAAGATCGTTGGTGCTACCCTCGTAGTACAGCTTACCGATGTTGAACAGGACGTTCGTCAGCTCGAAGTACGTGGTGAGGTAGGTTTTCTCTCCGTTGTATTTACACTCGAAAACCGAGAAAGCCGAGCCACCGGTTCCGTGCGCAAGGGCATCCAACGGCTGCCGACGGATCACATTCGGATAGTTGATGGTGGTGATCCGTATTTTGGACGCCCGAGCCGCATTTGTGAGGGATTTGTGGTCGATGGAGTAGTCCATTCCGGGGGCGACAACCAGAATGACCGAATTAGCCGGACCATTGAGTCGGCTGCGTTCATTGAGCATACTGATGGCGTCCGATATGGCACAGGTTAAACAAGCGGGCTGCCGGGAATCGCTCGGTGAGTACGGGATGAACGACGCCACAAGGTCTTTGTTTTCCTGAACGTGGAGAGGTGATATTTGGAGCATCTTTTCGGTGGCCGTGTCGTTGGCGAGTACCATGCCGACCTCAGTGTTGCCCGGCAGATCGTAGACGACCCATTTTCGGATGGCACTGCGCAGGAAACTCCAGCTCTCGCGGAGCTGCATGTCGAGCGTTTCGTCGATGATGATCACGTAGCGGGTAGATTTACGGGTTTTATAGCTGAATTTTGGGGCGGTGTTGACGATCACAGTCGGATTTACCGTGATTGGATTTTCGCTTGCAAAATCCGGATGTTTGAGGATCACATCCAGGGTGCTGCGCCGGTCGCACATCTGGTTGTGCTTGGAAGGCGCGTACCGATTGTGGGTTCCTTCGTCGCAGAACATGGCCACGCTTGGAGCCTCCGCTGCGAACATGATGCTAGTGCGGGCGTTTCTATCCAAGATGTCGCTAATGTTGTACGGCAGTGGGGCCGATGTTGGGCTGCCGCATAGACCCTGATCGTTGACGGGCGCATCCGAACAGCCAGTCAGCTTTACCTCGTGCTCGTCATTGATGTAGCACCGGGGGTAAACCGGATCCTTGTCGTAGCCGATTTCGTCGAACACTCCGTACCTATATTTGGCCCACTCGCGGACTAACTCTCGTCCGATGGTGTCGCGCCCGAGCACCTCGGTGTCGATGTATATCTGATCACCGGGCTCCCCGCAGCCAGCAAACTGTTCGGTCCAGATGAGAGCCTCCGTCTTGGTGGTGTGCGACCGAATTGTCACATCCGACCGCTCTCCGCTGGCTGACGTTCGGGTTTGGTTGTACGGTATGCAGGAGTTTGGCCATCGCGCCGGGAGAATCACGGAAATTTCGCTGAAGTACACCCGACCATCCAGGGCGGAGAACAGGTACTGCGAGGCAGTCGTCAGCATAATCTGGAAGATGGGAAGTTGAGAGAAAAAAGGGAGATAATTAGTTGAAAGTCATTTCTAAATTTTCTCATAGTTTCAAGAGCTGCGCCGTTCCAACATGATCATTAGAGCGGGCGGACGGCCAGAAAAAAACATCCAAAACAAAGTGTGGGAAAATATTGAATGCAAAATGATTAATTGAACACGCAAGTCAGGCTCGCGCTAATGCCGGAGGGCGTTTAGTCGGCGAAATAACAATTAAAAAATCATCTCGAAGATGTTCACCATTATGAACGATTTATACTCTGTGAAAGATGCAGCGAGTTAGTTAACTGTGAGAAAATTACGTAACGATCAATATATTTTTGCCATGGGCCGTTTATGAAGATTTTGATGGGGCGGCGGCTGATGTTTTGTTTTGGTTACCTTTGCGGGATTCGTTCAATAGTTGTGGGGCAGCAATAAAAGTGAGAAAAATCCATTTAGGCCACTAATTTGAGTGGTCTTGGCGCCCAGCTACGGCAGTTGAGGCCAAATTCGGTTGTAAAATCTGCTAACGATCATTTTGTTGACGGAGAGCAATCGAGTGAGATGAGTAAATGACGCTGTGGCCGCGATCGGGCAGCGGTTGCAACATTCACGCGTAAAGGTCGAAGAAAAACTGGTTTGGTGCAAGATGCGCGCGATTCCTTGCGCTAAAGGCCCCGTCGTTTTTTTTTGTTAATGGTGCGCGGAGTGAGTGTATTATTTTGTTTGATTAACGTAAGCGTGGCGAGAGCAGGTGCGTGGCGCGCATTTCGCCAGTATTGGGTCCGTTAATAGTGGGTCCTGATTTAGGTGAATCTTGCTGGGGCCTACTTTCTTCCGGCGAACGGTATAATTTTGGCGCAGCTGAAACTGTTGGAATCGTTTAGGGGAAGCGAATCGACGCCCGGTGCGCTGTATGGATGGTTATTTTGAATTGCCAGAATCGAGAGATGGGTAAAGCATCTGTACGTATCGACTTTGTAATTGCGCATCTGGTGATGATATTATATTTATGATATGAAGAATGTATCACCAACTGTTCCGTTGGATTTGGACATCGAAGATCCAGATGGAGTCGAATCCTTGGCGTCGGTCACTGGACGTGAAGAAATTATGGAACCAATGGAGATTGAGCGGCTTTTGGTTAATTAGGGTGCAAACAAGAATGCATACCAGATTAGCTGCTTTCATTGTTTACACCTGATCATGGTAGAAGTTGATTATGCAACCACGCAAACGTCGGCGTCTGAATGTGTTTAGTCAGAAATGCACATTGAAAGCAGTAATTTCGGTGATGACTTTGTGTGAATGACTTTGTTTTATATTTATTCATGTAAGCATGTACGTTTTTGCACTTCTTACACGTTGGACAATCGTTTCCTGACAACAGAGATGTTTGGAAATATAGGGAAAAGTGGAAACAACAAACATCATACTTTCCTGTTTAGTGGTTTGGAGCACGTACAGGGTAAACAAAAACAAAGTGTTGAAACTTATTTCTCGATGCAATTAGATGAAAAAGTGGACAACTTTTGCTTCATTATAGAATCATTGTGATTTTTTGGTACTTTGGGGATTTCCTTCTAGTAAATCTTCCGGATTACATATTCTCAACCGCAAAGATTTCTCGGGAAAAATAAACCAAGGCTCTACCGTTGACCTAGTTATCATTTATACATAAAGATACATAAAATTCAGCTTAACTCAGCTCAAGACAAATAAGATTCCCGCATACCTTGCCATATACACGGCCCAGACCGAGATAGATATTGTTCTCGTTCATGCACTCCTTTTTTTTATAATCAGGTACAATATTATCACGTATTTGCTGAACAACTGCCGAAGCATCATTAGCCATGTAGATAGCGTGGTCGTGTAAAACAGCTTTGCATTCGAGTTGGCCTTGGTTCGATCCCCATTGACGTCGCATGGACTTTTTTTTTGGCACAATCCCAAATGAAATGAGGAAAGAAAACAGAAAGAGATGTCTGCTCGCATACATACAAACCATTTTTAAGCTTTGAAAATAGCTCATTATTCGCGCATTTGACTCTCTAGCACACGGAATGGCATCATTTCTGCCAAAGATGAAATGTTTTCTGCCAACGCTAGTTTGGGTGTAGCGACCGGACGACGGCAAGGCTTTCGAAATTACTTTTCTCAAAGTCGAGTGTTTAGTTTAGTTCTCCAGGTTGGTCATCATCACCATCATTCAAGGCGTCTGGCTCCAGCTATCGGACAGCAGTCTTTTTCAATGTTGATGTCAAACATACAGTGATTTTGCTCGATTCTAGAGAAGACTGAAAGGTAGATATCGCACAGTATAGTGCATTTTTGTTCGGTGGAGCACCACGTCGATTTGCATACCGTTTGGTGAAGAGTGCCTCTGTATTTTTGCATCATATTATATTTGCTTCTGTACTGGAGTGTAAGTTTAAAATTTTTGAAACGAGAGCGTTACGTTTGGGGGTGCCCAATTTCGATCGTTAATACCTCTTTGTCAGTTGGACAAAGTAGTATGTCAATCACTTCATTCGAAAGATAAATGGTGTATGAGTAATTCTGGTTACTTATTGACTTGTTTCAACAGCTCAAAATTGCTTCGAAAGCAAATTTTTGAAATCACAAAAATCTATAAATATTAAAGTACCTGCTTGAAAGTTCATTTCAGTCAAGATTTGTCGATGCATGTCGTTGGCTGTCAGTGAAAGTTCTCTAAATGTTATGCTCGCCCTGGCCAACCTCAGATTACAATATTTTTCGCCACAGTATGCAGAACATGCAAAAAGGAAGCATAGGGTAGAGCAGAATCAATTTCTCATATCGTGGGGATTGTACGAATTGTGGATTTCATGCGTTTTCAAACAGATAACGGTAGTGGGGGAACACATATAATATCGCCTGGAGCCGCACTGTCTGTAGCACGAGAAGAATGTCGCGATGCATACTGAGTGCGTTACGTGTATTGTTCTGAGCGCGTGCATTCATTTTTCGTGATATCAATTATTGTTTCCGGGTTAAAAACGACGTAAGGTATTTTTCAGCTCTGAGAGTTGTGTTCTTCGGTGGTAAACTGAAGATGAAAATTTGTTTCGATGCTATTGCTCTTGCCTCTGCCGCCACCACACAACAGATTCGGTTATGATTTTCTGCGCCTTCTTATATAATATATATTCAAAAAAAGTGCTCAAGACAGCAAGCAATCAACCATACATATTAATCCTTATTTTGGCAACCTACTTAATTGCTTCGCGAATCGTTCGCGCTAATCACTCAGTGAAAGAATTCATTTATCGACCCTTGTCATTGCTATCAAATATTTGTATCAAAGGGTTTAATTATTATCAAATTTCTTTAATGTTTATTCTCGCCGGCAATAATGTCGTAGTTCTATGTTAATTCTTCTTCATTTTGACACCATGGACAAACCTTGTTTGTGACCCATTTGGAAAAAAGGGACCGCTGTTCTAGACACGCACTGCCGCCACATGCGATTCTGGACAGGGTCTTTCAGATTAAACGAATAGTCTGGCTAGGTCTCCGCGGATCACGAAAATCGCGGATAACGCAATAAATTACTAAAAAAGAGATGCAAACACGAAAAAAATATATATATTTCAGCGTGATAACTATGTTTTATCAATACAGAAATTATTAAACTATCCATCTATAAGCTCGTGTACACCAGAAGTCAAATAATGTGAAGGCCATGACCAGGCCATGCGAGTCGATTCAACACGGCAGCAAAATTGAAATGGGGTGGTTGAACAAGTTAGCGCAATGTTTATAGTACTTTTGCTCCCATCAAATGTTCAAAGTCGTATCAATACAACAAAGTAAATCATTAAAAGGTTTTCTTATAATCCTCTGAATTGTATGATGTTTATACAGGGAAACTTCGATATAACGTACCCTCGTTATAACGTACCCTCGATATAATGTACATTTTACCTCGATATAACGTACACATTTCCAATGTGTAAAGGAAAATTTTTTCGAATATTTTTTTTCTGAAAGAATAATGAATTATTTGTATTGTGATGCTGAAACATGTTTTGTAGCTTTCATCAATCCCGAAATACAGCTGGTTTTGTAATTCCAGATTTTAAATGAATCAAGTTTTAGTCAACAGTACGAAGGGAAACATCTCATGATGGCTTCGTCTTTTAATTGAATTTATTCATCAACTTTACTGAAACAGCAACGCAATAATGTATTATAGGCTACGTTTGTGAGTTCTTTATTATGCTTCGATATAACGTATAATTCAATACAACGTACAATTTTGAAAGTAAAATGTACGTTATATCGAAGTTACCCTGTACATGGTTTTGTTGAACTTTGCCTTTATGTTCTACCTTCTCATTATAACAAATGAAAAAATTGCATATAGTTCAACATTTTTATAAATAAAGATATATTCATGACTCAACGAAAAAAAAAGAAAAAGTTTATTAGTGAGAAGTGATTGGAGGCGATCTGGCGTAGTGGTAACATCCATACCTCTCACGCAGAGATCACGAGTTCAATTCTCACCCCCGACATTCTTCCAAAAATGGAAGTAAAAGTGACGAACCAGCCGAAATGCGTTGAAAGTCACTATAATAGAGTAAGAAATGATTCTTATACCACTTCGTTTAACCGGCGAAGAGGTATTTACGCTCAAACCCTTGCATCTTAAACGTAAATCTTTCGTTTCTGAGATGCTAAACCACAACCCAGTACAAAAATGAAAGGCGTAGTCCTAGTTTAAAATGTAAGTACAGTAGAACCCCGATTATCAGCTAAAACGAGTTCTATAGTAATTCTATAAAACTTTCCGAAATTTGTCACTGACTGACAACGGGAACGATTAGTTGTGTTAATTCACTAGGTTTCAGGATGTAACTTAAATAGACTTCTTTTAGTAAGAATACCATGGAACAACTTCAGCTCAAAATCCAGAAGCGCTTATACCTAGGGGCACGGTGGTGAGCTAAACAGAGAGCTTTTATTGATTTTCAAATAGTGACCAGTTAAACCCTCTTAAAGCCAAAAAGAAGAAGAAGAAATAGTGACCACAAACACAATAACCAATCACGGCAATATGCATGTTATTATGTTCATCGATGAGTGTGATTTGACTGAGTTTCTTGTGGGGCCCAACTTGTGGATAAATTATTTAATGAAAGTCGAACTTTGTTTGTAGACAATTTTCATATGATTTAAAAATATATATTTTTTAAATTTGAGACGATCTGATCGTCCTGTTTTCGTGAGAAACAGTAGGACAAACAATTCGTTGTATACATTAATAAAAAACATAGTATAAACATTATATTTTTATGGTTTTGATTTACGATTATTTTATATATTCTATGTATAAAATTATATTATCTTCAGGTGTTTATTCCATCGAGTTCCTTTAAAAAATCCTATTCAAATAGGATAATAAAGATTGTTCCTTCCCTTTTATTTAGATTACAAAGCATTCCTATTTCATTCGTTAAATTCTTTTATGGTTTAAAAATGACATTTCTTGTATTTTACTGAATAAATGATCAGTCTAATGAATTTTCTTCGATCTTCGTCACATGACATGTATTGAAATGCATCACGGAAAAAACGCTGTAGAAATTCGCCCAGTAGACCGATCTTTTTGAAAATTTTAGACAGTAAAATAAAAACTATGAAACAACTTTTGGCATTTTCTTTTTATTCATACTTCGAGCCCAAGCCCGTATGCTCGCACCTTCCTCTTTACCCCGTCCATAAGGTTCTGTACAACGTCAGGTTGTAGTTTTTTTTGAACAGAAATCCATTTTCTCTTGAAGTCCGCCTCCGATTTGACAACTTTTGGGTTCTTCCGGAGGGCCTGCTTCATAATCGCCCAATATTTCTCTATTGGGCGAAGCTCCGGCGCGTTGGGCGGGTTCATTTCCTTTGGCACGAAGGTGACCCCGTTGGATTCGTACCACTCCAACACGTCCTTTGAATAGTGGCACGAAGCGAGATCCGGCCAGAAGATGGTCGGGCCCTCGTGCTGCTTCAATAGTGGTAGTAAGCGCTTCTGTAGGCACTCCTTAAGGTAAACCTGCCCGTTTACCGTGCCGGTCATCACGAAGGGGGCGCTCCGCTTTCCGCAAGAGCAGATCGCTTGCCACACGATGTACTTTTTGGCAAACTTGGATAGTTTCTGCTTGCGAATCTCCTCCGGAACGCTGAATTTGTCCTCTGCGGAGAAGAACAACAGGCCCGGCAGCTGACGAAAGTCCGCTTTGACGTAGGTTTCGTCGTCCATTACCAGGCAATGCGGCTTCGTCAGCATTTCGGTGTACAGCTTCCGGGCTCGCGTCTTCCCCACCATGTTTTGCCTTTCGTCGCGGTTAGGAGCCTTCTGAACCTTGTATGTACGCAGGCCCTCCCGCTGCTTGGTCCGCTGGACGAATGAACTTGACAAATTCAGCTTATTGGCGACATCCCGAACCGAACTTCTCGGATCACATCTAAACTGCTTAACTACGCGCTTGTGATCTTTTTCACTGACGGAGCATCCATTTTTGCCGTTCTTCAACTTCCAGTCGATGGTTAGGTTCTCGAAGTATCGTTTTAGTACTCTGCTGACCGTGGATTAGACGATTCCCAGCATCTTACCGATGTCCCGATGTGACAACTTCGGATTCTCGAAATGAGTGCACAGGATTAATTCACGACGCTCTTTTTCGTTCGACGACATTTTTCCAAATTTAAGAAAAATTGACAGTGAAGCATGACCAACGTGATCTATACACTCTTATCTGATAATAAGCGAAAGCTGAAGATTTAATTCATAAAAATTGAATTTCTACAGCGTTTTTTCCGTGATGCAATTTGATGTGGCACACCCTTCATAATTAATTTAATAAGGATTATTGTACACAATTGTTCACCGCATATGAATTACATGAAATGCACCGACTCTGGCATCCATTCTGGGAAAAATGACTTTGAATAAAAGCTTGCACACTACAGATTATTCCTTCTCAGTCGCTCGTCTGATTGGTTCAAAAAGCATTCCTATTTTGTTCGTCAAATTGGTTCAATATTAAATTATTGTCACTATTTCCATTATACGCCAAGAATTAGCTGCTTTTAATTGAAATTTTATCTGTTTCTTTTCACCAAAGTGGATTGTCCCGGAGCGTCTTTAAAAAAGTGCTATTAAAAGAGGCATATAAATCACACATACCACTACATTACCGGCGCGGGCAACTAAATACTTCTGCTGATCTATCACACAACCTTTCATCTCAGGCTCTCATTTGTTCCATTGAACACGTTTCGAATACAACAACGAAACTTTCTTTTGTTTCAACCAGCTCAAGTGTTTCAAGTGCTTCAGCTTCAGTGACGATTGGAAACATCGAAGTAAGAAAACAATTGAACGTGAAGCGAAAGGAGCGAGCACGAATGAGATGATATATTTTCGGAACCAGCGTGAATAAGGTGCAATATGAAATGAAGTAGGTGACGTTTTATCACTGAGAGTGACTTTGCGAAGCCATCGTTAGAATCGATATCTGTTCAGAACGATTTTTTTTTACTACGTCCATCTTGTCTGTACTGGTTTCTGTTGGGGGGCCGTATGAGGTACTGATATCTCTGTCCCTGATCGATAATTTTTGAGGTACTCCTGATTTTTTTTCTTAATATAATTTTTCTATTCATCATTTACAAAATAACAGTAAAAATAAAATTCTATGCATCATTAGTGATTTGTTTAATTTTAATTCCTTTTTATGGAAATTACATTCGAAAAATGCCACTTATTGTGTAGCAAATTTAATCAATTTTTTAATCTAGTTTGAAAGATTAAGGAGGGATTGGTTAAAATTATTTTCTCCATAATATTGGGAAAGACAAAAACACAAGACTGGTAAAGTGGCAAAACATTTCATATTTCGGTTGTTAAACACAATTAAATGTTGCTTCCCGTCAGATAGTGAACGGAGCAACTTCAGACGAACAATAAACCTTGGCGGAAAGAAAATCTCAGCTCCTAGAAATCCAATTACTTCTCACACACACCTGACAGGCATAAAACAATACAATCAATTTGTCGAACCACATGGTGAACAGCATCTTCTCGTTAGTTCGAGTAGCACTGCTTTCCGTCTCCCTCCCTCCAATCACCACCATTTCTCCATCTCCGCCCGGGATAATTGGAGGGTAATCGACGACCGGAGCACACCATTCCCGGCCATAATTTCGCGCGGTAGCTTCCATGTGTCAGGTTCAAGGGCCACACAGCATCCCATTCCCCCCTCCCCATTCAGTGCTGCTATGAGTTCGAATGGCAGCAGGGCAGTGCGGCTTAGCCAAGCTAGCTAGCCCTATACATAATAACTACACAAAGTGTGTTTATTTTCCTGTGCTTGTACTAAAATAAACAATCATGCCACTTGTTCCCAACTGGGAAGAGCGCGGAGTTATCTCCTATCCACCTGTTGCCGTGGTGGCACGGCATATGAGAACCATCGTTTATGTTCGAATCCCATACTTCTCGCAAGGTATGAATGAACCCTCCCTTGCTCTCTATTCGGGTCGACGGTTTTGTTTTCGTTTTCGGGAAATGCACTTAAACGGTTTTGTGGCGAATGGAGGACCTAGGTAGACAGAGAGAGCGAGATCATACCTCTATCGAATATCTTCAGGTGCAACGAGAATGCTGTTTTGAAGAAAGTGCAAACAAAACACACAAAATGCTGTGGTAGAGCAGTAGTGGCATGGTCTGAATCAGGTTCCCAAAGATTCGGAAGCGAGGATGCAATCTATGCTTCGTTTCTATTCGCGTCCCTCATTGTAACCTAACATTCTATTCACACATCTTGTTTGACTAGAGTGCAACAAAAAGGGCTTTCTGAATAAGATTGAAGAGGATCCCGTGAGAAATAAAAATATGGGAATGGAATCGGACAATGTCGCAGGCAAAAAATCACGAAGCATAGTGAGCGAGGTGCTGCTCAGCATAATGGTCCATCTAATGAGGTCTGCGCGCAATGGCAATGGTACCTGGGAGCTGGTTTGCGCTGCCGTTGGATGTCGCGATTCAAACAGAGATTGAAATACAGGTCAATTCGAATGCAACTTCGCTTTGGAGTCGCCAATGACTCCCCCCCGTTGATTGTGTACTTGCAGCAATGTACCATTGCCGACTTACCGCGGGGAGATGCTTCTGGGAACGGGGGGACAGCTAATGGTCAATAAACTTTTTTGAAATTTAATGGAACACAAAAAAAAACATGATGTCTGTGATGATTGTTTTTTGAATCATAAAATGATTTCGGTTCTAAAACATATAGTTAAGTCTATCCTTTTACGAGTTATGTCACTATTTGTCACAGAATTACAATTTTGTTATGTTATTCATTACCATACAAATTGTTGTTTATTACGAGTACAAATTTGTAACTAAACTATGGGTATAGCACGACTTTTTGTGTTTGGCAAATAAAATGGGCTTATATTTACGCCAAAACATTTCTTCCGTGACTATTGTTAACGGTTCAGGAGGTTCTTCTTGTTAACATTCTTAACATTTTTAACTTGACACCTTTTAACATAGGATTTCGTCTTTCGGGAACATCTTCCCATGAAGAGAATTTCCCGCGCTTTGTGCAGCCAAACATAAGTGTGAATGAAATTGTGTTATTAGGGGACAGGTGAAAAAATGCATAAAATGAAGTATTGTTCAAGATATTGAACGATTCTTACTATAAAAAATAAAAACAGTAAAATGTACATTAAACGAAAAAAAGTCGTCAAATCGAACATATTATTAGTGTGCAGTTAAAATGATCACATGGTAGTGGTACCCATATCATGCTAAATGGGATAGATTTATGCATTGTTTCTAATCTATATTTCGTTAAATCAGGAATTCTCAAAGTGGTCGATATCGACTCCTTGGGGTCGATATCCGTTTCCCAGGGGTCGACATAAACGAAAAGTGATTTTGGGGATCGACGTAGTCTAAAAACTAACACAAATTCTTATTTAAAACTTCCTAGACACTGTAGAAGTTGTGTTACGTAAAGCAACTTGTTATAAGAATGACTAATATTCTAGTAAAAAGTAATATTGTTGTAATTAGTTTTTAAAAATTATTAATTAAACTTGATATTTACTGAATTTTATGTTCATTGACGTAGGACTACGTCTTTCATTTCAGTACCGGGGTGTTCAAAGTATCGCAAACGAGAGCGTTACACTTGGGGTGCAAGATATGGAAGATTTGGACCGTAAGAATAGTGATGTAGCACCTTACCCTTGCATGTTAATAATACACGATGATATAATTTTTCGTTTAGAACGAATATCCATTAATAGAGTAACAATTATTTTTTCCAAGAAATCTTGAACAGATTTTTTCCTAATAAGGATTTTCTAATCTAATGATTAGATTTTAATGGATACTGCGTAATCGGGTTTCACCAGCAACTGCTGAAAATTTATTATTTATTTTCATAAAAAATTATCACTGTTTGATTCTGAGTACTACTATTAAAAGTTATTGATAAAATAATAAAAGTGATACTGTTGATAAATTAAGGTAATGATTAATTTAATTTTTAAAACAACTTCATGCATTTCAGAAATCAAACCTTGTTTTGAATTATGTATGAATGATTTTTATCTATCCCATCTGATTATTATTATTAGACTCATTCAGCAATTCAGCTGTAACAGAGCTGATTTTTTTCGTGTACATTTTATCTCACGATTTTTTTTGTATATTACACAGTAGCCATTTAGGCGTAAGAGTATTACTATCTTCTCGATACACATGTCGTCTTCTTCGGCGTAAGAATATACCTATTGTTCGAACTTTCACAATAGAACTATACACAGCGGGACTGTTGATATGAGGCTTCGATTGTTGTGTTATTAACAGTACTATAACATACAAACATGATCTATTGAGGGCCCTCAGTTGTGAGCTCATGATCGTTCGCTTAGTAACGGACACGCAACCAATTAGGCTACGAAGACCCCCTATGTATGAATGATGTTAATTAGCTGTTTTGTTATAATTCATCTGGTGTTAATGAAAAATTATTGATTTTTTCTAATATTCGGTCTCCGGCCAGATAGCAAATATTGGCCGGATAGGCTGGATACCGGATTTCCGTTTCATCCCTAGGTAATACCTCTTTGCCGGCTGAACGGAGTGGTATCATAATCACTTCATTCGAAAGACAAAATGTCCAGTAGTTATTTGATTGTTAATTATAGATCCGAAAACTTGTTACGATTGTTTTTTAAACTGCTTCGAAAACACGCTATTGAAATGACATAAATCTGTATATAAGCTGGTGCCCGCTCGGAAGTTCATTCACAGGAGCTCGGCTTACTCGCCTAAACACTATGCTCTTCTCTCCCAATCCCATTCCTTTCTACCGACGGACTGAAAGGAGGCTTAAACAAAAATCGAAGAATTATTGTTAATTCGATACAGATTGCGTATAAATGTCATTGGCTACTGATTTGATAGCGAAGAAAATGAAATGTTTAATAAGGTGTTGATAATATTTCACCATATCAAAGAAATCATATTGTTTGATCAAAGCAGCAGGTTTTATATCATTTGTTCACGAATGCCGCAATCGATCGATGATTCTAATTGGCGGGAAGGGGGTTTTATTTTCGCTGAGTATTTTCGTGGAGGAATCGATTCCTCTTTTATGCGTTAATCATTCTTTCCTAGTTAAATGCTTATGATCACATGATTATCACTTTATTCGACTCTCTTATTGATCCTTAAACTTGTTTCAATAGTTTAAACAATGATTTGATAACAAGCAATTGAAACCACACAAAGCTGTATATAAACTGGTGCTCGCTCGGAAATCCCCACTCAGGGACGATCGACCTTCTAGCTAAAGTCACTTAACAAAAAAGACCTGTATTTTTCTAATGTTTCTTTAGGGTGACAATTTCCATTTTAGGGTGGTCCGAAAATCAATTATTTTTTTCTTTTTCCAAAAATGATTTTTTCAAAAATATTTTCAAATGCCAAATCTAGCCTTTTTCTAAAAAATATTACACTTACGAGAAGAATGGATTTTGTTTTCGTAATTTTTGATTGCATTCATAATTGAAAGTTTATTCGATTAAATATGGAGGGCGCTATATTCTTCATATTTTCTCCTGAAGGCTGAGGTTTTTTACATAACCTACCCAAAAATCAGAGATGTGAATTTTCAAAGTTAACGTACAGGTAACATAATGAAACATATTATAACAGATTATCTAATTTTATTGCTAATCTGCCATGTGCATGGTTAAACATCATAAGATTGTCTTATAAAAATATTGAATCTAATCAAAATGGAATTCCTTATAGTGTATAACCTCAATTCAGTTTTTTTAAGCGCATAGCAGTCCAGTCGCATAGGAATATTGAACGAAGATTGAAAACATGTTACCTTTGAAAATTCATGGCTCAAAAACGAAAAAAAACACGAAAAAATATGAAATAAAATAAGTAAAAAAAAACATTTAAGTTAAACGGTTTGATTGTGATTAAACATAATAATGTACTAAAAGCTAGAAAATAATTTGGCAAGAAGCAGTTAGCAGTTATCACACCTCTCCTTCATTAGTCTAGGGCATTGATAAGACTAATATAAAATCGTGGGACATGATGATGTCGCTAATTGTCGATAATGGAAATCCAACGTGCCCCACGATTTTATTTTAGTCTTATCAATGCCCTAGACTAATGAAGGAGAGGTGTGGTAACTGCTAACTGCTACTTGCCAAATTATTTTCTAGCTTTTAGTACATTATTATGTTTAATCACAATTAAACCGTTTAACTTAAAAAGTTTTTTTTACTTATTTTATTTTTTTGTTTCTAGTACATTATCTGTTTCATTATAATATTTCCCTACAATAAAACCATTGTACTGTATTCTATCAGTCAAAAAATTCCATTTGATACCGATATTGAGTGGATTGCAGGCAATACAGGCAAGTGTGTTCTCCAAGTCAAGTTCGTTCGTATGATACACATATCTCAATCAACCTTTTCTTTGAGATGATATGGAATCAGCTATTTTGTAGCGGCGGCCAAATTGGATTTTTCGAGATGAGCAGTTTTGAAATGACAGCAGAGATAAAGGTATTTTATAAATTCGGTCAGTTCCTATTGGTCAAATTTCTATTAATGTGGGACAACCCTACAGACATACAAATATACATACTAACAGTTCAAGCTAAATAAAACCGTTTAATAAAGTTATTTGCTATTTTGTGATTGCGGCCATTTTGGATTTGGATTTTTCATGATCTACTGTGATCTACTATTCAAGCCCTTTCATTTGATAACCATATTAATCGGGTTTTGAGAAAATATGCAGCCCGCCATTTGATAGTGGCAGCCATCATAGATTTGCATTTTTCATAAATAACTGTGTTCTACTAGTAAATCCGTTTCATTTGATACCCATATTAATGAGGTTTTGACATAATATGTAGTCCGCCATTTGGTAGAATTTTGATGGATTTGCATTTTTCATAAATAACCGTGTTCTACTAGTCAAGCCCTTTCATTTGATACCCATAATAATAGCGTTTTGAGAAAATATGTAGTCCGCCATTTTGTAGTGGCAGCCATCTTGGATTTGCATTTTTCATGAATAACGGAGTCAAGCCCTTTCATTTGATACCCATATCAATGAAGTTTTGAGAAAATATGTAGTCCGCCATTTTGTAGTGGTAGCCATCTTGGATTTACATTTATCATAAATAACCGTATTCTACTAGTCTAGCCCTTTCATTTGATACTCATATTAATGATGTTTTGAGAAAATATTTAGTCCACCATTTTATAGTGGCAACCATCTTGGATTTGCATTTTTCTTAAATAACCGTATTCTACTAGTCAAACCCTTACATTTGATACCCATATTGATGGGGTTTTGGAAAACTCATATTGATGAGGTTTTGAGAAAATATGTGATCCGCCATTTTGTAGCGGATTTTCAAGATAATGAAATACGCAGTTTTATAATGACTACAGAGATAAAGGTGTGTTCCAAATTTCAAATCAATCGGTCAACAGGAAGGGGGTCAAATTTCTATTAATGTGGGTCAGCGCTACAGACAAACATGTAACAAACATACAAACATACAAACAGATTACAGGGCAAGCTGAATAAAACCGTATAAAATATAGCGCTCTCTATCTTTGAATGAGATGATGTCTGATCAATTCGCAATCGTATATGATGTCAATTGTAGTTCACATAGTCTATCTAAAATACCATAAAATGGCGTATCAAACGACATTTCGATTCATGATAAGATGATATCAAATTGATTTTTTTCAACTTCTACGATTTTACATAACACAGACATTAAACCGTACAACTTGCATATTCCAAGTCGTATTTGAAGCGGGATAGACTCACAATCGTATATAATGTCGATTAAAATGCATTCATCACGACAGAATATGTTGTTAAGTTATGTTCGGCATAGCAGGCATCCTTTTTCAGGATATACACTGTAGTAAAATTTTACTTTTTGAATGGAAGAAAACCACTACTAGATGTCAACACTGTACGTACGACATGGCGAATCTTGATGTGTTAAATTCACAATGTGTGTAATATGTTCTCATTTACGATCTAACATGATCTACGGTTGATTGATCTTCCACAGCATGTAATACATTGATTTAAATTATACGTTTATGCGACTCACGAAATGCATCTGTCAATTAGCTCGATTTTACGGCAGTGCACACTGAATTCGCTTTCGTTTCGGAATTTACGTGGATTTCGGAATCTACGCGGTTTTTTACGCGGATTTCGAAATTTACGCGGCACGCATCAACCGCGTAAAAATTCAATATGCTAATTGATGTGACTTTTGACGCAATAATTTTGTCTTGTATCACTGATTAGTAGCTGAGAAATTAAAGAGTATATAGATAGCATGATTGTAGCATGCAAAAAAAAATGCAGGTAATCGTTTGTTAGAATATGGGTTGCATTTCAAACTAATAATTCACTGTTTGTTAGATTTTTACGCGGATTTTGAAAATTACCAGGTTTATTTTTAAGCGGATTTTGGAATCAACGCGGTTTTTGGAATTTACGCGGTTTTTGTTTACGCGGCACGTATCCCTCGCGTAAAAAAGCGACTCCAGTGTATATCATAAAACCGATGCTTATTATACCGAATTACGACTTAACGTACGTATTCCAAACCATATGGAAAATCACTCACGGAAATGAAGAAATGTTTTTTTTTAAATTGATTGAATTTTTTAAGAATTTAAAGAATTTAAAATTATTTAAGAAAAGTAATGTGAATATGAGTTGTATACGATTATATGCGTCTCGTATTGCGATCTCATACGAACATTAACGACTTTTGAATGCACCGAAAAAATTATTCTTATCCAAATATACCAATTATTACCGTTAAATCGTTTTATGATACGATAATACGATTTAATATTTACTCGGTATGAGATGTTCACCTATTATAAACGTGAAAGAACGATATGCGATAATGGTTTGAACTTACGTTTGAACATTTAGGGGGGGCCAATGAAAGGTTATTAAGGTTCTCCTAATCTCTCAATATTTTTCATACGGGACACATGCAACATATTACTTTTTAGTGTGGAAGCTGCTGGTACTACTATCGTCACTCCCCTCGGTGTGCTCGACGCGGAGCAGAGTAGCAGGGACAGAGATATAGAAAGGAATCCACAACCAGTTCCATTCGAATTGCCTGCCACGGGGGGCCACAACGCGCTTCATCGCATCAGTGCTGGTCCACGAGATCCCCGGTATTGCAAACAGCGCCAGCTTTTCGCAATTGTGGGACACTGTGGCTGAAGTCGATAGTACACAGGCGTCCCTAGCGGCAATTACCGTTCCACATGTGAGGATCTGCTTCATCAGTGACCTCCTCCTCCTTCGCACACGGCGGTCATCCGCCGTCCTCTCACTTATATTTTGTTTTGAGCCATCTCCTGTTGCGCGGCGACGTAGATTTTAGACTCCATATAAAGCGGTACTTGTAGTGCTGGTGCTGCTTGCCAGATGGTCGATTGAATTAGAAAAAAAATATACACATAAATATGTCCATACGACCACTACTCTTCGTTATACCTGTAGAGTGATGAGCCACTCAAGGGGAACGGGATGGATGCGCGGGGTCCAAGCGGACAGGTATAAAATGTGAGATATCTGAAAAACGATCACTCCGGGTTGGCAATTATTCATGAAAACAAAAATGAGCCGGAGTTTGGAGCGCTAGAAGCTAACGTGAAACGAGAAAGGCTCACCACTCGGTGTGAACTAGTTACCGCCCGAGGGGTGAAGAGGGAGAAAACATTACATGATTTTTCTCACGCTTCAGGTTGTGTGTTTTCATTCCTGTCCTTCGCTTTTTCGAGCGCTTTCGCGCATCGCACCGCATTTCACAATCGGGGATGAAACCCGATTCGGGACTTTGGTGACAATCGTCTCGTCTCGTTTAGGGCGCTTAAATGCTTAGGATGCTTAATAATCGAATTTCGATGTTTTATGCCATTCGATACTGGCTGAAAATAACTGTCAATAGAAAGGCACCTCTTTGTGGGCACCTCAATCGATTGCCGATTGCAACGTAGCGAATCGTGAGAAACACGACGATGAAATATGATATTATTTTGAGTCCTTTCGGCGACGTGGAAAACTTCGGACAAACATGCCAAAGTTTGAACAACATTGTACTACCTCGTAGCGAGCAGTTCAAATGAAAAAAAACCGGTACATGTTCTGCTATTAAAGTGTACAACATCGTTAATGGACAACAACATCACGAGTGTGCGCACGGCCATTAGGGAGAAAACAATCTTCATCAATTAGAGTTTTCTTTTCTTATGTAAACTCGCCTGCGGTATGAACATCTTCGTAGAGCAACGAGTTGCCCAACCATCAACAAACGGCTGTTAGCAGTAATTGATCATTGGTACCTTTCGTCCCGTTTTTTTTTCATTCCTCCGAGGGCAGCTTCTGGCTGCGTGTTTGAAATAGTTCAATCAAAACACTCGCGTGAAAATAGATAATTTCCCGCCAGCGGTGATTTTGTTGTCATTGTGTATTGAACCCGGTCTTTTGAACGCATCGGTCGTCAGATGGGGCATTATTTTTGCGCAACCCACCATTTGTTCAATTTTTAAAGTATTTAAATGGCAAAGCCGTATACGGGATGATCACTCATGAGGTACATGTGACGCGAGCCGCAATTGAAGTTGTGCGTGATCTGCCATGAACCTAGGGTATATGACCTCTCTCTTTCTAACTGCTCCAATATTTGAAATTGTAGATTATGATGCAAATAATTATTTTGCAAATTCAGTTTCAATGTTGAATTTGGTATATCGGAAATTCTTCTCTAGGTGAATTAAAAAATAGAAAGATGTTGTGAGAACTGCGCTACTAATAGAAAGAGTCAAATATCATTTTTGATAACACTCTCAAAGGTTTTTCCTTTCAAGGTTCACGAACTTGACCAAAATTATGTAACAGTTCGGCTGAAAAGTTCATAAGACTGACGTCTAGATGGCGCCTCTTGCAAAAATCTACTTGACTATCACAAAGCACCATCTTTTAATGGATACGAGTCAAAATTTGACAACAATCGGTCGAGTAGTTCGTGAGTTACAGCATTGAGAGTGATGCAACTTTTGTTATTGTGAAAAAAATGGAAAAATCACAAATCAATGAAAACGATGGCGAAATTGCATGAATTGGGCTTCGAATTGCTTCCGCATCCACCGCATTCTCCAGATCTGACCCCTAGGGACTATTTTCTGTTTGCAGACCGGCAGGGAATGCTCGCTGGCAAAAAATTTAAGACCGATGATGAAGTGACTACCGGAACTGAAGCCTATTTTGGAAAAACCGAAATAGTGCTATAAAAATGGTATCGAAAAGTTGCAAGATCGCTGTAATCGCTCTATCGCCCTCGAAGGCAATTATGTTGAATAATAAAATTGAGTTTTGCAAAAAAAAAAAAAAATACTGTGTTACCTTATAAACTTTTCAGCCGAACTGTTAGATGTAGCTGAGGTATAATTCTCTCTCTGACCTAATCCAACCAAATCCAACGGCTAGACTTTTTCTTGCTCTACTTCTTCAATTGAACTAACGCTTTCGAGTAGCAGCTTTCAAAATATCATTTCATGAACTCCTGAGTGAGAATCAGAATCTGGAATCTATATTCAGATTCCAGATGCCAATTCCAGATTCAGACTCAAAGTTCAGGTTTTAAATCCAAATTTCAATTTCAGATTCCAGATATTCAAATTCCAAATTCAGACCCCAGGTATGTATTCTGAATTTATATTCAGATTCAAGAAGTGCAAACTCAGATATTTGATATTCAGATTTAGTTTGAGATTTATAGTCAGATTCAGAATTAAGTTTGGATTTAGACCATTATTAGGATTCAGATTGCCGACAGCTGATTCAGATTGCAAATCCCAGATTCTAACTCTAAATTCAGATTCAAGATTCAAATTCAGATTTAGATTCAGATTCCGATCTAGATTCAAATTCCATATCAAGGATCTGGACTGTAATTCCAGGCTCAGATCCAAAATTCAGATCGAGGTTTGAATTGAATTATGCAAACTCTATGTTCTATGTCCACTTTCGAATTCCAGGTTCACATTTGATAATCCTTCATTTTTCAAATGACAGATTCAAGTCCAAGTTTTAGGTACAAAGCGCATGGGTAAGCATGTAAAACGCGACACTTTTTTTTGTATTTCAAAAAAAAATAATTTCAGGGGTTTGAGACACAGTACTACTCTAAATTTTACTTTTGATTCTAGAACAAAAAATATTTTTTTTTGTTTTGATTTTTTATATTCAGATCGATGTTAACCCTCTACAGCCCAAGACCGCCTTTAGACGGGCTTCGCGGATTCTCTTTTCAAATTATGCAGACATTATTTTCAATGTTCACTTTCACTAGAACGTCTTTAGAATATTTTCATCTATCACACATACACATTGTTTTTATGCTGGCAGCTTTCTGCTAGGAGTATTTTATGTTGGAAGTCGGAAATTCGAGATAAAAGTGGAGTAGGTTTTTTAGATAAATAAAAAACTCGGGCGGTAGAGGGTTAAAAATAAAATCTAAATTTTAATTCTAGATTCAGGGCCCAGATTCAAATTCCTGGTTGAGATTTGGACTCATATTTCAGCTTCAGTCTTAGACTTATAGTCAGATTTAGAATCAATTTTGGATTCTGATCAATATTAACCGTTTTAGTGCGGAGCAAATTTTGTTAGCATATGCCAAAAATGCGGATAAGTTTGGGGATATTTAAAAAAATACTAAAGAGCTTAGATAACTGATTAGGTCACAAAAGTTGTATTAATGGGAAAACACACATAAAAAGTGAGGTTTATAAAATTTACTAACATAAACTCATTTATCTATACATAAATTATTTTAATTTTTATTTTAAAATAATGAAAAGAAAATCTTTAAACAATTTCATTCAAAATTATGGCTTGTTGCATAAAGCGCGTGAAGTCCTCTTTAAAAATGTCCCCGAAAGACGAAATCCTACGTTAAGAGGTGCTAAGTTAAAATAATAACATAGAACAAGATTTTAATGTAACGTTTTTATATGAAAAATATATTTTATAATTCGCCTTCGTGTGAAATCTTTCGAAATAGTCTCCAAGAGTAAATCATATGAAGTCAAAATCAATACATTTTTATTATCCGTTTGATATGAGACACTTTTGCCATTAATGCACTAAATGTGTAATTAATGCCAGTAATGTGTATCCGAAACGATCTACACTTTTCACTTTAGGCGAACAAAGATATTTTGACATGAGATTATTCAGATGACATAAGAAACTTATGCAAACAATTATTCTGCTATTTAAAAACAACTACTTCAACATAATTTAAACCAGTAGTTACTCAAAGAATGATTTCTGCGTATCCGAAATTATCCGAACTTTCCACTTTAGATGAACAAAGATTTTATCGCTTGAGACACTCATGTAATTATTCAAATAACATGAGACATTTGTGCAAACAATAGTTCTGATACTTATGAACAATCTTTTGCATCACAACAACATGATGTTCTTGAACTATAAACATCGTGTTTGTTTACACATGTTTATGTTTGTGTATCATTGTTCGTGTTTGGGATAGACATTCAACACTAGCGAAAATCATGTTCGTGTTCAAAGAAAAACATGGAGTTTTCACATCGCGTGAACATGTGTAAGTGTTTTTCGGAAGACTGGTGACAACATTTTGGCTGGTTCGTCACTTTACTTCCATTTCGGAAGAATGTCGGAAGTGAGAATTGAACTCGTGATCTTTAGCGTGAAGGGTACGGATGTTACCACTATACCAGACCGCCTTTTCAGAAACTTCAGAGTCTCAATCCCTATCTCATATCTCATTTCAACTCGAACAACTAATTAGTTTCAGACCCATCGTTGATGATTTATCCCCATAATTTGATCGCATAGGATTCAGGTTAAAAATTTAGGATTCAGTATTCCAAATTCACATTTCGTATTCAGATTTTGTGATTGAGAGTTTGTAGTAAAAAATATTTTTTTTCGCATGGAATCGACGCTTTCATTTGACACAGTGTTAGAATTATTTGATTTATGTCAAATATTTACCATTCTGTTCGATAACCTGGTGGCATTTTTAACGCAATTACATTACGCTTTTTTCATCGAAATATTCATTCCTATGGCCAAAATCTGGAATAGTCGATTTTTACACGCTTCTCGTGAGGCGATTTGTTGTTTGTCATAATTAGGTATGTGCGGTTAGTCATGTGAGGTACATGAGAACCACCCAACCAACCTTTCGGGACTTCTGGTGAGTCACCATCGATGGGTGCAGCCTCATTTAACTGGCTCTGTTCGATTCGTGTTACTTTGGACAACTTCTAGGCAACCGAAGTGATACTTGCATGATGGACGCACTCGACGATTTGCGACGTCCAAATCACTAGAACAGAATCGACGAAATTGCGCGTAATTCAGAGCTACAGTATCAATACCATAAACACTATTCACTTTGTCAGTCGTCTGGCTTGCATTTTCGCTTTTATCATGGTAAAACTGTGAAATACTGCTCACATTATTGGGTGTGCAACCTAATTCGTTCCGTTTAGTTTTCGAATGAAAACCAAATTTATAATTTGTTTCTGGTATTGGTCATCGCTAGCCACTGCTTTTTCCCATCTTTCTTGCAATTTACGGATTTCGTCGCGGAAGAAGTATTCATGTTTTAGAGTCATGAATGAATCCAGCTAATGTTTGATACCCAGTTGTGAAGTAAAGCAAGGCAAGGTCTGAGCTATAAGGCGGGTGAGCCAGAATTTCCAATCCGTTGTCTTCCAAATGATTTTAAACTCGAAAAGAATGATTGTGGGACGGTTGACCCAGTCGCACATGGCGAGAAAAAACCAGGAACCTACCTTTATATCTTGAAACAAAGGGGTACTACAAACTGCTTATTAGCCTACGGCGGATTACTCCAACCAACATGGTCTGGTCAATGTTGTGGAGTAGTAGGCAAGCGCACCTAATATTATAAGAGATGAGCAAAAAGTAAGTTAGTTGGACAATTTTCGTCCAATTAGGTAGCCACTTATACTGTCTGGCCTAGACAAGATATGTATTGGGTATTGTTTATACCGCAAATTGAGCAGTGCTCACTTCAGACACCCTGCCGACGTATTGTGTCGTTAGTCTATACTTAAGTGGTACCCGATTGACCTTGGTTCTGCTCACGAGCAATTGAAATTGCCGAATACTTTGGACAGGTGCTGATTGCTCGTTTGGGAAGTCTCGTTAGCCGGATTTGAAATTGCATGACCAATTTCGTATCAATTATGGCAAATAGCATCAACCACTGAGAAGAGTCCCATATTGGTTTGGATGGATCACAGCGGATCTCATGACGAGAAGACCACTTTCCCAGCTCGGAAGATGTTTCTCACAAGATTCTCTATTAGGGTTCAAAATAAGCATCCCATAGCGCGGTCTTAATAACACACAAGACATCACCATTTACCGCTAGCATTTTTTGTGGTTTTCCTGATGCGCAGCGGATCCAGAAAGACACGGCAGTATGTGCATGTCATTACAACCGCGGTTCCATTGGGCCACCAAACTCCCATAGTGTTTTGCAAGTGTTGTGCGGCGAAAAAAAAATACATAAGGCTCCTTGGCCTACGTGCGGCTTCGCTGCGGTTTCTAGGTGAAGTCGTTTAAAGGTCACTCACATCGCGCGAGACTGGCTTGCTTGCTAGCAAATGCTAATAGATCGCGACTCTACCCCGTACTCTTTGCGGTCTCCCTCCTCCCTCCTATGGCGATTGCCATATTTTCAATTGGTGCATTCAACAGCAGCAGCAACAGCGTCTCTCTGGCTTTGAGCTCGCGCAACCACCAGATTGCATGATGGCAAGATGGCAAGAAACATGAAAACAACCGCACGATTCAATCCTGGGGCACCTCACGCGCATTTTTCCACCCCTTACCCTCAAGCCTCCAAGCATCGGACAATCATCATCGCTTCAGAGGGTGCCATCACGACATTGAACGGCGGGACAATATTCAATTTTAGTTTTGCGGTTTTTCCGCAGTTCCGATGCTGCTCCGAGGGAACGAAATTTGCATCATAATTTCCAATTCATCATACTGTATGCGGAAGCGGTCCATCGCCACCGGCACTCCACCACATTATACCAGGCCAACAACGGCCAAATCACACACCCAGAGTAAGAAGACATCGCACTGACTTGGGATGATTTGGGATTGCATTGCACACGTTGCGATTTGTCGATTCTCTTCGTGCAGAACACAGCCTTTGCGGCCAAATTTGTCAGCTTCCCATGGTTTCTGTTTGGTGTACCTTTTGCGAGAAGCATAATAGCACAAAAAAGGCCCTCGTAGGTGTCTATCTGTTCCTAGGCTCATTTGCATAGTCGATGCCGAATTGGGTACATAACTCTCTCTCTCTCTCTCTCTCTCTCTCTCTCTCTCTCTCTCTCTCTCTCTCTCTCTCTCTCTCTCTCTCTCTCGCTAGTGCACCGCTGTGTAATTGACGTAACTATTCATCCAATCTTCTACGGATGGCTGCCATTCTAGTATTTTGTGTATCGCCTACGGAACATCACCCAGCTATAATTGACAGTGGATTGATGGGAGAATTTGAATGATGATTCCCTTCTCCTCCTCCTCTTCCAATACCTCCTTTGTGTGAAGTGAACCATTGCGCGATCATTAGGGTGGCAGCGAAAATGGCCTTGTCAAATTTCAAAAACCGACTATGTACATTTTGTTTATTGGCCCAAAAAATGATCTGTGCAAAGTTTTAGCTCGATCGGACATGATTTAGGGGTTCCTCAAAGCGCTCAAAGTTTTGATTTTTTGATCCTCGAAAATCTTCCAAGGGGGGAAGAAAGGAAATTTGGAAAATCGATTTTTTTTTTCGATGCCAAATAACCTAAAAATGCATGAAACGTCGAGATCTGGTGTCATCTCGAAAAAAAATTTGTGGCCGAAAATCGACATTTTGGGACTTAGCCTGAAAGGCAATGAAGGTATGGAAAAAATATCGAATTTAAAAAACCGACCATGTACATTTTGTTTATTGGTCCAAAAAAATGACCTGTGCGAAATTTCAGCTCAATCGGACATGATTTAGGGATGCCTCAAAGCTTTGATTTTTTCATCCTCGAAGGAAAGAAATTTTTTTATATCTGTATTATAGTGACTTTCAACTCATTTGGCTGGTTCGTCACTTTTACTTCCATTTTTGGAAGATTGTCGGGAGTGAGGATTGAACTCGTGACCTTCAGCGTGAGAGAAAAGAAAATTTGGAAAATCGATTTTTTTTCGATGCCAAATGACTTAAAAATGCATGAAACGTCGAGATCTGGTGTTATCACGAAAAAAATTTTGGCCGAAAATCGAGTTTTTGGGACTTAGTCTGAGTGGCAAAAAAATCAAAACTTTGAGGCACCCCTAAATCATGTCCGATTGAGTTGAAATTTTGCACAGGTAATTTTTTTGGACCAATAAACAAAATGTACATGGTCGGTTCTTTGAATTCGATATTTTTTTTCCATACCTTCATTGCCTTTCAGGCTGAGTCCCAAAATGTCGATTTTCGGCCAAAAATTTTTTTTCGAGATGACACCAGATCTCGTTTCATGCATTTTTAAGTCATTTGGTTTTTGAAAATCGATGATGAAATTTTTCCCATACATCCATTGCCACCCTAGCGATCTTATCATGAGATAGACCGACATGAGTCATCTGCAGAGTTTTTTTGGTTGTGCACTGGGTATTGGGCAATCGAATGTATTGTTGATCATTTTGACGTTTCCATGAATCGTGAAGCTGTCTGTAGCAGTTCGAGGTAAATTTTCAAGTTTGAAAGCCAACACGGACGGAATGAATTTGTGCAACACGGTTTCACTCTTTTCTTTTTCGACAGAGTAGAAAAATTTCTTGATTCAGATTTCATATCCAGATACCGAAATTTCAACTAATTAAGATTTCTGATTGCCTTACCTGACTAAGATTTCGAATCCAATTGGCAAATTCAGACGCCATATGCAACTCTATTTTCTAGATGTGTTCCCGAGTTTTGAATCCAGATTCAGACTTCAAATTTCATATTCAGATTACCAAATCATACCTCAGATTCCGCATTCTGGATTCCTGATTCGATGATCCAAATCCATATTGTAGATACCGGATGCCTGATAGAACTCAAATTTATGTAAGAATTCTACGCCCTTTTCTGTTTCCTGTTTTAAGATTTTCACATACCGATCTCAAGCACTAGTCACAAGTTTCAAATCGATTTCCAAATTACGAATTTCATTCCCTCAAACAAATAATAGAAATATTATTTATATATTAAATATTTCTCGAAGGAAAAAAATTAATCTTCATTCGCGAATGAATAAACTTTCCTATCCTACAACTTCTGACGGCAAGTCAAAAATAAAAATGATGGAGCACATTTGATTGTTTGCACAGAATTGATCCTCTACTGATTCCGAAATTCCAAATTCCTACACCTAAAATTAATTTTTAGCACGTGTTTTGGCATCCCGTTTTTTACATTAAGTTAGCCTAAAAATAACAGAAAATGCGCTACTTCCCGATACTTGTGTATCATTTGTATAATATACTAGCTGACCCGGCAAACTTCGTCCCGCCCAGAATGGATTTTTTGTTATGAATACTTTCAAACATTCACGTTTTCTTAATAAACGAACGTTCAACGTTCTAATTGACGATTTCTTTTTGCTACAAATTTCCTAGTACTTCTACCAAAACTTGTCATTATAATATTCTCGTATAATATTCACAATTCTCGCTCAACATTCTTCAATCACTTGCAAGTAACATGTTTTTCCGTTACATGGTATACATGGTTGATATGAATATGTAATAAAATAAAGGCTCAAATCGGACGATTCCTTTCTCGAGTTTTGCACTTACCAACACATTTGGCGATCCAGTTTTATTCATATAGACATCGAATATCAAATGGACTAACAACGCTTATCACAATGTAATTGTAGAACATATGGGAATTCAATTTTCCGAATTTACCCATTTTCCTTGCATGTTTTTCCGAAAATTTTCAATTGCCATGTTTGGTTCGAATATGGTTGGTTGAAATATGTGTGATATTTTATTCCTTCCAGAGAAGGTAAGGGTGTCATACCATCATAGCAACATTTATGGTATGACACCCGTCCGAAACTGCGAAGCCCTCACAATCCAATGTTGGTTCCATTTGTTTGATTAGTTCTCGAGTTATGCAGAAATTTGAGTTTCATTTGTATGGCAGCCCCTTCCCCCTTCGAGAGGGGGAGGAGTGTCGAATCACCATAGAAACATTTACTGTGCTTCAAAACCCTCACTTGCGAAATTTTGTTACATTATTACATATCATATCATTACATATCATTCGTATGGCAGCCCCCGTTTAAAGGGCGGGATGGAGTGTCGAACCACCATAGAAACATTTATTGCCCCTTGAAACGTCGATTAATCAAATTTGAATCCATTTGCCTTATTAGTTCTCGAGTTATGCAGACAATTTTAGACTCAATTATATACAGTTTGAAAAAAAAGTTTTTTTTCTTCACATTTCAAATATGACTTATTTAAAAAAATGTAACCTTTCAACGTCAAAGTGAATTTAAGTTGCTATTATAAGTACAATGGGGTAAAAATCGTGATTTTTAATTTTTTTGCTTGAATCTTCACCAAGAAATGTTTATATCGATAATGTAGCGAAATTAAGAAATATAGAAGTTGGGTGTCAAAGAACAAATTGTAGAGCGAATAGAGAGCTTTAATTTGTTTGATAGAAACAATCATGTTCAGTATGTATTTTGAAGAATAAAAGTAATAATAACACATTAAAAATTCCTAACTTTCAAGTTTTCGTTTCCAAAATGTTATTAAAATCCACTAATTTAGATGTTCCACTATTATAATCTGTGCTAAATTTTCTCATCTTTCAAATGGAAGCAACAGAATTGTCTTCCATAGCGTACTTTTGAATGTAGAGCCGGTTCGAGACAACAGAGTCCGAAACAAAACAAAAAAAGTTCTGTAACCCTGTCATTGTTGAAATTCGAACATATGCGTAGAAGGATTTTTTTTCCATCAAATATGATCGTCAATCACCTCCTGAGAGATTCCAGATGAATATTTTTTTTTATGTGAGAAAGGTGTTTTCTGACTTTAAGGGGATGAATCAAAAATTAAACTCTTCTTATATTCAAATAACAAAAAATTTATCCATAAAAAATATTATTTCTTGACTCGATTATATACAGTGAAAAGCAATCCGAGACTTGAGATATAATTGAGTATAATTGAATCCGCCCTGTTTAAGATTTGCATCCGCGTAAACCGGACACGTTCAAAACACTATAATTTTTGAAATATTGTAGCCAGGAGTGAACTATTTCACGAAACAGCTTGCTATCATGCATTGCCATTAGTTTACGGGCTGACCAATGATGCCGCCTGGTGGTCTGTGGGCAAAGTATGACTTTTTTTCTAAATAGTCGTCGTTCGCTAACTGGATGTTCTTTAGGGCAATATTTCCGATGTTTAAGCATTCCAGATAATACCCTTGAAAGGACTTTCGAAAATCCCTTTATTTACCGAGTTTAACCATTCTAGTGATGCGGTATCCATAATTTTCTCGAAACTTATTTTTCAAGCTGACGTACACGATATCGCAAGTTCTACTGATCCAATTAATATCGAATTTATATGTATAAAATCTCTCTATCGCATGAACCAATAAAAATCATAATTTTCTAATTCTACTGTTTTTGGAAAATCGGGAAACGTGAAAAAAACGCTTTTTTTCTTTAAACGGCCGTCATGTTGCCATAAAACATGTTTTTTGACTTGTCCGTTGTGCATGCGATAGCGGCATCTCTACTGAATCAAAATTTGTTTGATATTTTTGTTTCAGATAACCAAAAGTGCTGGAATCGTGTACGCCATGGAACATTTTTTTTTCTGTTCAATTTTTGTTTAATTGTTAAATGATAGATAAAAAATAATGATATAATGTATGGTAAAAATATTATTTTTTTAGAGCCCGAAAAAACGTCCGTAATTTTAGCCTCTACACACAAAATCAATTTTTAGCACATGTTTTGACATCCTGATTTATAACATTAAATGAGCTTAAAAATAACAAAAAAAAGTACTACCCTCTCATACTAGCACAGTATTTGTATAATATATATTCCATAGCAATATAAGAACAATATGATAGTATGAAACAAGAGACACATTACAACCCTTTTCGATGTACTTTACTGATGGGTCCACTATAAATGAGTCCACAGGATTTGGAGTGTTCAACGAATTTTTTAGCACCTTACACAGTCTTCAGAATCCTTGCTCAGTGTATATTGCTGAATTGGCAGCAATTCATTGGGCGCTGGACAGCGTCGCCTCACGACCTGTTGAACACTATTACATTGTAACGGATAGTCTTAGCTCTGTCGAAGCTATCCGTTCAGTGAGGCCGGAAAAGCACTCGCCGTACTTCCTTGAGAGAATACGAAAAATTTTGAGTGCTTTATGCAGACGCTGTTATGTCATTACCTTTGTGTGGGTCCCTTCTCATCGCTCAATTCCGGGTAATGAGAGGGCTGACTCATTAGCAAAGGTAAGTGCGATTGAAGGCGATATTTATCAGCGTCAAATCGCCTTCAATGAATTTTACTCTTTAGTCCGTAAAAATACCATCGCTAACTGGCAACGCAAATGGAACGAAGATGAATTGGGCCGGTGGCTTCACTCGATTATCCCTAAGGTTAGCCTCAAACCATGGTTCAAAAGTCTGGACTTGAGTCGGGACTTTATTCGCACCTTCTCCCGACTCATGTCCAATCACTGTTCGTTAGACGCGCTACTCTTTCGTTTCAATCTGGCCGGCAGCAATATCTGCGTTTGTGGCCGAGGTTACCACGACATCGACCACGTTGTTTGGTCGTGTGAGGTGTATCTTGTTGCCAGATCGAATTTAGAGAACTCCCTTCGGGCTAGAGGAAGGCAGCCCAATGTGCCGGTGAGAGATGTGTTGGCTCGGTTAGACCTTGATTACATGTCCCAAATATATGTTTTCATTAAATCTATCGATGTTCGTGTGTGATTATCCTTATATCCTTATACCCTCCATTTCTTCCTTTGTGAGTAATTGGTCCGCTTGCTATAAACAGGAGAATGAAATGTAAACTCACAACAGATGTACGAATAGATTTAAGAATTGAGTGTGTGTGATTATCAACATTGTAATAATTTCCTTATACCCCATCCTTTTCCTGAGAAAAATATGTCACCCTTTTAATCTCGAGTCCACCGCGAGTAATCGGTTTCCCACATTACTAACCATAGATTTAAGAAAATTGTTCATATATATAGTTTTAAAAATATATTTAAGATTTCGGCTCCTTTAAACTTATGTAACTGAGCCTGTAAAAATAAACGAATTTATAAAAAAAAACCCTTTTCGAATACTCTGCTACATACACGAAATCCGAAAAGGATACAGATTCACATTTATGCTTTTCTTTTTGACTTAAGGAAACACTTTCCATGCATTAAGATCCAACTTCATTTTATAATATGGAGTATTATTCTCACATATTTGTACAACAGTACCAGCGTCTATGTGGATAGCGTATTCGTGTAAAACAGCCTTGCATCCCAGGCGGCCTTGGTTCAATCCCTGCTTGACTTCGTTTAGTCTTTTTTTTTTGGGTAAAATTCCAAGCTGACGTTCAGTCTGAGAGAAAGAGAGATCTGCTTCCGTACATACAAACATTTTGAAACTACTATACTTTTATTTGTTCATTTCAGCGGAATTCGATAAATGGGTTGCCTTTCCAGCCCAGTTAGCAACAGATTAGTACAAGTACCGTCATCCAAGGGCAAATTGATCACGGGGGTGAAATTGATCAAACGTATTATTGAAAACAAGTATAAATTTTCAGAGGTATTATGCAATTTAATTTTAAACTTTTTCAATCTGACATGTTCAATAATCATCTCAAAGTTTTTTTTGTCAATGGTTCTCAGCGAATCTTTTATTAAATTGCATGAAGGTTAATATTTTTTGAATAGCATTCCCGCTTCCATTTCTAACTATGGTAAAGAAACACATTTTCAACACATCTAAGCAATATTTATAGGCGCTAAACATATTATTTCACTTCTAGCCGATACTCGATGAGTTCAATAACTATAACAATAACTCGTAATTACTATTCAAACAAGTGAGAAAAAAATATTTTGAAAAAGATACCATGAATGACCAGAACCGAATCCCATCATGCGACATATCGAACGTCTTGGTTTGTCAAAACTAGCTCATTGGTGACCATTTCAAGAGTTTTTGGCCACATTAGGATAACCCGACTGGTATCCGGAGACCATCAGTGTTTAAATCGAGTTATGGAAAGGCATGACGACACCTTTAGGTGGATTGAATTAGGTTTTTGTCACCTCAAACCCTTGAGTTCTCATTAGTATGGGCGTAGGGGAAGAAATAATTGATTTTCTATACATTTTTATGCATATGATACCAGAAAATCCTGAAAAACATAGTTTGATCAATTTCACCCCAAAGTTACATTTTGAAATTTTCCAAATTACCGCTTAAGGATTTTTTTTGAACAAAACTTACCATAAAGTTTTGTGGGCTTAGCACCAGTACTAATTTTCAAAAAAATAAAAAATAATTGAGTATAAATCTTACAAAAAATTTCGGAAATATTTACATTTTTCTGAAATTAGTGATCAATTTGCCTCCGGTTTACGGTACGTATACATCTTGAAAACAGATAAAAACAAAAGTTGATGGGTCTGGGCCTAGGAGCACGGACGGGATCTTGACATAGGACTGTGATTGTGTGTAGTAATTGCATTTGAATTGAGTTTCTTCATTGCTCAAAATCTGTATTCTCTCTCTTTTGATACATCAAATGGAAGCCTTGAAAAACCCGTTTACTGAATGAACTTGTAAACGAGTTAGATTAGATAACGTGGTAGAATCCGGAACCACATTCTGTTCAAAAATGTACACTTTTTTCTATTTATTCCATTATGAAGAAGAAGACAAGGAATCATCATTAATCATTTTTAAACAAAAGTCTAAATAGTTAAGACAGCGGTCTGTAGTGAACTAATCTCACTGGGTGCTAAGTTCTGCTTATGTATAGGAAAGGGAAAAACAGAATGGGCGGGCTTCTAAGGAAATGAGTATACCGTATACCTGTTGACTAAATAAATAAATATAACTTTCGAACCCTTTAAATCAGCAGCCAGTTAAATTTTTTTAATTGCATTTTTCACATTACCAAACAACATGCTTGATACCATGATATCCTGGACCAACATAAATTGTTAGTCGAAAGACCTACACGATAAAACGTGAATTGAGCACGAATTGATTGGACAACATACAATACAACAACTGATAAATGCCTATTGCCGGAAAATGAAGAATAATTTATAATACGCTTCGATTAACATTGTGAATTAACGCCCGAATGTAGGCGAACAGATTGCTCTTTGCGTCAGGGAGGAAAGCGAGTGGTTAGTGCAATCGAAAAAACATACCAATTTTAATCGTCAAATTGTTTAATTTATTCTCTACATTTTCGATTCGTGTTTCAAGCAAAAACTTGTTTTAATTTCCTGTCTAATGGTATACAATGCAACATATGTCGCAATAACGGTTTTGAGTAATATGCGTTTGAAAACTCTTAATGAATCGTTACATTTTTCGTAGAGTCACCCCCTATATAGAAATCGAAAACATAGTCCTTCTTGAATTTATAAATATTATGTTATTGCTGCTAGACATTATTTAGCAGTCACTCATTCCGATACTCCAGTTATGTGTTGTTCGCAATTTTCATGTGCTCGTGTGTTGAGACTCAGGTGACTCAGCGCACGATACACACACGCGAGATACATGCAAAAAAAAGACGATTCTTCACTATGGTAAACAGCCAAAAAAAATCAGCAACCACCACCTGGCGATGAAATCGAAAGTAAAACTACTCTGGCGAGCTATATAATTTATGTGTCACGCCAAGCTGTCTGATTTCGTGATCCACAAAAAAAGGATGACATACGCGCGCATGTGTCGCTCGTTCCCTTTCCCTCATATGCCGTTCTCGAAGACTGTCCAAAAAAAGGCTAATTTTGTTTTATTTTCATCTGACGCTTCTAGTGCCACGCTTCCGCCGTGCAGCCTCCACTCATCATCTCCCGGCTATTCCCGAATGAATTAGGTGGTCTACAGTACGGATTCGGTATAGTACATCGTTAAGCATCGATCGGCATTGGCTATAAATGCAACGTGATGACCGTGGACGTGTCGCTTGGGACAGCAATTGGCTAGCGAGAAATAAAAATCACCCCTAATTGACGGGCTTATAGTGGATAATCTGCTGCTGCTGCTGCGAGTGTCACCAGCTGGGTCCGAGTGGTTGCCACAACAAGTCTGTACTTTTTTTACGAGCTATGAAAACAGAGGAGAATATAATTGCTTGGATTTGTTAATCGATGGTTGGTGTTGTTCCCTCACAAATTGATTGGGATTGTTGAAATTTAATAAATAGCCAATTTGTGAATTTGTATTACTCAATTTTTCATTGCATAGGCGTGATCATTAATAAAATTTAAGAAAGCATAACTTCATCGCCAATAAATGTAAACTTGATCTGAAAAATTTGATTCAGTATTTTTGAAGACGCATCTGTATTGTTACAGTCCCAAAAAGGAATCTGGGGATCATTCCCTAATGATATACATATAGTCTTTTTTTACTGTCAACTCATATACAGACAATTTTCAAGAGGCCCCTCGCGTTATAGTCTGGAAAAAACTGAACAGGTGTTGGTCGGTTCCCGAAATGCACATTCGTGTATGATTTGTTAGCCTCTGTTAATACATATTCGTAAACAAAACTCGACACGTTTACAGTTCAAAGTTAATTAACACTGAAAATTCTTACGGCAAACTATTACTTCGAATTATCATCTCTATGCTAATTGGACAACTCTACCACGGTTCGACTGTTCCAATTGATCTGGGCAGCATGTATCGACTCGCTGAGTAACAGAAGATATGCTTGATGCTGTTTTCATGTGACATAATGATTTATGCAATGTTCACTAACATTTGTTAGTCGATTTCGATGCCAACTGAAATGCACTGAAAGTGTATTTCAATGATACCCATGTTTCAGTCTATGTGTCTTTAGTTCGATATCTAAAACTGGATTTCTTTTCATAAACATGCACTGTAAACTGTATTTACCCTGGAATCATGGAATCTCTATTCTGTTTGTGGACTTTCGGATTTGGAATTTAAATTCGGACTTTGAACAAATTCTTGCTGCCTTTGCGTGCAAAATAAAAAAAGTGAAAACACTGATTGTAATGTTCACCCCTAGTTCTGTGGTATTGACGTAGGACTACGTCTTATGGGAAAATATGAGGTATAAAACGAAAATCTGAACACTGAACATGTAGGAAATAATGAATTCAATCGCGATCCCGTTTATGATCAGATCGTGCAAAGATGTTTGCATCAATTGATTACAAATGTTTCTACGACTGAGGTAAACTATTTTATATCTATGAAGCGTCAGACATAATCTAAACGCGCTAAATGATCCGTTTTGATTGCCCTAATTTGTGCTCCTCAAATTGTACCGACCAAGAAGAGCGATCAGAGCAGCAACGAAATACAATTTGAATACATCAATACGGCTGCGAAAACAAACGTAGCTATCCACCGTGAATATCATTCTATCTTAGGGGAATATGAAAAATGAGATAACCAGGGTTTTTTTTTTTTTTTTTTTTTTTATCTTCGCTTATTTTTCGTCGGCCTATTTCCGCCACTTTAGTGCCAATCACCGACATCAGGGAGGCGACTCCACCTGTTCCTACCTATCAGACTCAACAACTCATGAGCCGGGCCAACTTCTTTTACTTCCGCTCCGAAGGAAGACGTAACCAGAGATTTTTCGCCTCAGAAAATCCCAACGACGCCAGCTGGGATTGAACCCAGGCCGATCGGATTGTGAGGCTGTTACGCTAACCATACAACCACATAACCAGGGTTGCCAACCATAATTTTTAAAAATCAGGAAGAATGAAAATAAAAATCAGGATAGCTCATATTGGGTTGTCTGGAAAGTTTGTGCCGCTTTCGGGAAATCAAAAGCTTTATTTTTATATGCAGACATACATTTATCTAACAACGCAACTGAACAATTCTGTCCTTCCAGAATATGTATGCTTCCTCGTCGAAAACTGTTCAAGATTTTTTTTATTATGTCCATAGAGTCGAAGCTCTTACCCTTAAGTGAATTTTACATGGACCTGAACCTGTGATAATCTGGGGGTGCAATATAAAATTTTCGTTGCGAGTCGTTTCATAAATGCAATGGAGATGCAATCCATTTAAGGTTTTTCGGTCAAAGTGTATGGCGCTGCCACAATCACTGATACCTGTCACTTGATTTTGTCATCAAAATCTACTCTTCTCCCGAAAGCGACTCATTCGGATTATTTCCTGTGATTTGAGAATAATGAATGGATTCAGCTTCGAGATCAACTGCGAAAGACTATGCAGGGACACCAGTTTTTTTCATCAAATAACTGCAATTTAAAATTCGAACTGTATAAGAATATTATACATTACTAGCTGACCCGGCAAACTTCGTCCCGCCCAAAATTTGTTTTTTGTTATCAATACTTTCAAACATTCACGTTCTCTTACTAAGCGCAAGTTCATGAGTCCAATCTCAGAACTGTTCATGTTGAATTTCTAATCGACCCCGTTGAATTTATCTTTTACTAAAAAATTCCTAGTACTTCTACCAAAACTCATCATTATAATATCAGATTATTTTCAGACACAGCCCCCTCCCTCTTCTCCCCTTTAGAGAGGAGGGAGGAGCGTCTATTAACCACCGTCTATTAACGTTTCGTGCCCCCTAAAATCTTAACATGCCAAATTTGGCTCCATTTCCTTGATTAGTTTTCGAGTAATGCAGAAATTTGTTTTTCATTTGTATGACAGCCCACCCTAAGAGAGGGAGAAGTATCTAACCACCATAGAATCATTTATTGCACCCTAAAACCTTCACATGTCAAATTTGGTCTCGTTTGCTTGATTAATTCTCGAATAATGCAGAAATTTGTGTTTCATTTGTATGGCAGATCCCCCCTCCCTCTTAGAGAGGGGGTGGAGTGTCTAACCACCATAGAAACAATAATTGCTCCCTAAAACCTCCATATGCCTAATTTGGTTTCATTTGCTTGATTAATTCTCGAGTAATGTAGAAATTTGTGTTTCATTTGAATGGCAGCCTCCCCTAAGAGAGGGGGGAGAAGTATCTAACCACCGTGAAAACATTTATAGCATCCTGAAACCTTTACGTGCCAAATAATGCAGAAATTTGTGTTTCATTTGTATGGCAGTCCCCTCTAAGAGAGGGGGGAGGAGTATCTAACCACCGTGAAAACATTTATTGCATCCTAAAACCTTCACGTGCCAAATATAGTTTCATTTGCTTGATTAATTGTCGAGTAATGCAGAAATTTGTGTTTCATTTGTATGGCAGCCCCCCCTTAGAGAGGGGGAGGGGTCTCAAACTATGACGAAAACCTTCCCCGGCCCCAAAAACCCCTACATACCATTTTTCATGTCGATCGGTTCAGTAGTTTCCGAGTCCATAAGAATCAGACAGACAGAAATCCATTTTATATATATATATATATATATATATATATATATATATATATATATATATATATATATATATATATATAGATATGCATAGTCATTTTTTTCGAATTTTTTCTAATCATCTCAAATATTTTCCAAAGAAGATAAACTCGCAAAATATATGGATGACGCAGATCTGATCAGCCGTTCTCATCTTTGAAGTAAGATTCTGGAGTGAGCTGAAAAAAATGTGGCATTATCTCCATTGTTAATTCATTGAATTTGCGAAATTTTCAAATTTATTTCTAATATTATGGGGCCAACATCTCATTGGATTTGGTGGAATAATTGCAATTTTAGAATGAAAATTATAAATCAAAATTTACTTTTCCGTGTCGAATGTGTATTCTACCTAATAGACACTTTTTTTTTGAAAATGGTAACAAGAACTGAACAAAAACTGTTTCAAAAAATAATTTTATATTATAATGATAAGTGAAATGTAAATAACAGGAAATGTAAAGCCAATGGTTCAATAAGAGTTTGTTTTATATAATGAAAGTCTGAATAGAAGCGAAGCATTGCGTAGCAAGCCCCACTCCTGTGTAGCTCTCCAGCGAGTCAATACATATAAATTTCACATTTTTTTTCATTTTCAATTTCATTTTCATTTTTTTTCTTTTTACACAATTCCTTTTTGAACAATCTGAACCGTTTGCTTCGCTCCTATCACAACACATCATCACGTTTTCGGAAGCCATCCAACTAGCAACTAAACGACTTCTATAATTCAATTCTCTTTTTCTCTCCCTCTTCTCTCTCTCTTCTTTCTCTCTCATTTTAGTTTTACTACAGACAGCGATCAGTCAACATGATATGTTGAAGTTGTGTGTTAATTTTTAAAATTTGGCATTTGTTAATTATTGACATTTAATTTTTTTTCCCTGAGAGAGTGAATATGTTGATCTATGAATGTTTTCGGGCTTATTGGTGCCTTCTTCCAATCGATCATTCAATTTTCGCATAGTTGCCGGGTTAAAATTGGCGTCAAAAAACAGCGCATTTTAAGCCGGATGCGAAGGAGGTGTTCTACTGAGGTGATGGCTGTATTATTCGGTTGAAAGTTTGAAATTTTAGCTATTTTTTATCCGATTAAGGAACCGGGAATTTGAATAATGGATTAGAAATCATGGGTTGTAAAGTTGGTTCGCCTTCCGGTGATAAATCCTGGATAGTGTGAAGCCAATTACACAAAAATTCCGAGTGTCTGTTCAATATTGTTTTGCGGCAGTGGTGGTTTTGATGTAAAAAACTTATTGATCAGAGCGTAAGCAGGCATTGGACTGGAATTCGGAAGCGGCCGAGGCAGACTCCGAAGTTCCTGATACAACCTCGAAAATATGACCGCACAGCCTGAAACCCTACTTGATAAGAAAAAGTCAAGTTCTCGTCATGCATAATTTTGCTGGCTTGAAGTGCTAGATGAGTGTATTTATTTATTCTGACAAAAAACAAACCACACTAATATCTTTACTAGCGCGCATCTGCCTGGAGAAGCGCGACGACGCTCACACAAGTTCCGGAAACATATTGCCAGCCAAGCTAGAAACTGAGCGGCGGGAACGCTGAGTATGTACAGAACCTCGCCACATGTGCAGGCAAATCCAACCAATCATAATGCCTATTTCTCAGAACTATTTTGGCGTGCATCAGCGCTGCTGCGCACGAAATGAATCGGTTCCGCTCGCATTCGAAGTTCTTTGAGGTTCGTCCGTTTGTTTGTTTGTTTGTTTGTTTGGGTGTGGATATGTTTCCTTTGTTTGAAGAGGTAAACCACCCGCCATTCAATTATGGGTGATAAACAACGTCACTATCCCAGCGCAGACGACGAGACCGATGAATTGCCATGCATCTTGTCGCTATCTATTTGGATTATGTTAACGCTGTCTTTCTTCTTATGTCGAGCAAAAAAAAATAAATGGGGACATTTTGTGTTATAATTAATTGTTTCACATTTTTGGAGCTTAAATCAAGTGGAACTTACATTCCGTTCGGACCGCAGTGGAATGATACAGTTGCTTCGCGCGGATAAATTTTCAATTAAGGTTTAACGAATTACGATTATTTCCCGTTTAATTTTCGTTTGTATGGCTTTAGGCTAGGCCGAGCGAATGAAGCACCGCATGGGGAGCAATCTGGTGACTGTACACTTTCGGTTGCCATGGAACTTCTGGATGTGTCAACTCCCTCTTCCGAGTGCCACTCTTCTGTTCACTTCTTTAGGAAGGGATCAGATTACAACACAACCTGGAGCCACATATACAGACACTTCTTGGGTTCCAAAGAACACGACCAGAAGCAAATGCACAGGCAGCAACTTCATCACAACAAGGGCACTGTTCCGTTTGCATTTTCAGGTGTATTTTTTCATTTCCTGCAGCAGAGCCAACCTTCCTCAGCAACAACAGCAACACTCTTCACGGGTTCTGTCTGCTTGCGTTACATATATTTTTTGTACCTTCAAGGAAATGCGGAGCTAAGTGGAAGCACTCGTATGTTTTTCCCTCATTTGCACTAATTCGGCTTTAGGTTAGCCTTTTAATTTTTGTTTCCAACTAGGGCCGGAGATGCCGGATCCAAGGCTTTGTTTATTTTTAAGGGAAATGCGTACCCGTAGTGAAACTCTTCGTTATTTAGAACGCGAACACAAAAAATACATTCCGATTTGTCTTCTCACTTGTAGATGACAACTGTTTTCGATTGGAATCTGGAATATGCCACATCAAATCTTTGTCTAAAATCTATTTGTTGAATCTTAGATTTGGAATTCGAGCGAGTAGAACTAAAATCCAAGTTTGAACTCTGTTTGCAAAAATCGGCATTTGAAATTAAATTATGGATTTTAATCTGAATCCTATGTCTGGGATCTGAATTAAAACTTAGAAAATTGCAATGTATAATCCGTTTTTGGAATGTAATAAAATCTGAGTCGGACGCCGACCTGTCATCGGAAGCGGCGGCCTCTCGTAAGCAAATCTGTAATCAGGGTTGCCACATATACAGAATATTCTGTATTTTACAGATTTTTCGTCAAATTTCAGATAAAGAATCTGTATATACAGAATTACAGATTTTCAGCAAAAATACGGAATGTACAGATTTTTTTTTGAAAATTCAATTTTAAATAGTAAATTAACTACAGTGCATATATAGATACCTTGATTCAATAAAAAAGTTGAACGCAACCAAACGAGATGACTTTCGTTGGAGACAGTTATTAAGCGAAAGCTTGAGCGATTTGAAGAGCTTAAACTTTTCTTTTCATTTTACGTATGACCTATAATCAATCCGCCATTCATATATTGACTCATTTAATTGATCCTATGACTAAACCGATTATACTGTTCCTAAATTTTGTTCTACCGCTCATCAATTGCGTCAATCGTACTTTTAGATCAGAAAGCTCTCAATTTTGCGAACTTTATAATGAGAGAAGACTGTTATTGTTGACCATGTTGGGTAACTTATGTTTGGAGAGCTCCGTATAACGATTTGTTGATCTTGATATGAAAGATTTTGAAGATTTTCTGAAAAAGCCTGAATGATGTTTGCGTTGTTATCGATGCAGAAAAAGCTGAAGAAGGGTTGAATGCAGCTAGGAAGTTAATCTTCATATCGATTTGTCGTGATTTCTATATTGAACTGGTGAAACATAACACCGGCCTTGATAAACTTTTAAAATTTTGTCAAACTACCAAACCTTAATGAGTTCATGCGCCAATTTCCTCAAATCGTTGAAACAGGTGATAGACAAGGCTTGGATAACGAATTCAGGCTACTCAAGTCGAATCTTATTGGACAAGAATTTATGATGATGGTTCCGCCTCCTTCCCCTACAGAGGTTTGAGCAAGACGAGTTATCTAGAAGATATTAACTTTTTCTCAGATTTGAAATCAGTTTAACAAAAAAAAATTGATTTTACCTACAGATATAAGTTTAATAAATGTTATTTTATTACATTATCAAAAGAGAAGCCAATACTCAGTCTTATCCTCCACTGAGCCGATACGGTCCCGACGAGGCCCCTGCAGCCAATTGGTCCACCAGAGCACAAGTCCAACCGCCAGCCTAGTTTGGGATAGACAATAGGCCGTATGAATAAAAACAAAATTCATCTTTACTTTACTTCATTCGAGCAGTCGAGCAGTGAGATTAAGTTTTTACTACGTTTGGTATGAATAAAAGAAACAACAAAGTATTTATTTTTCGAAAATGGATGTTTAGCTGATTTCGTATGAATAAAACAGCATTCATCAAGTATTTACTTCGTAATTATCAAGTATGCTCATGAGCATACTTTGGATCTGAAAACACTTTCATTCGTTTTGATTTCATATCCTATTTATGTTTAATGCTGCTATCTTGCGCTTGAAGTTAAACAAGTTAACGATCCGCATTGATGGCATTGAGCTTCGTTTACTAGTTTAGGGGAGCGTAAAAAAATGTATTGATTTTCAAGCGGAATGAACACGTTTTTAAAATTTAAATTATGAATGAAAAATAACCTTTCCGTACCAATTCGACATTCTGTTCAAATGAAAAACACTTTTGTTTGCAGGTGGTGAAAAAATCTTGTACGATAATTGTTTTTGAAGACAACTTTATATTATAATGAAAAGTTTCAGTAATAATGTTGGAAATGTATAGATAAAGGGTTGAATAAAAGTCGGAAAAAAGTGTTTTAAGTGATTAAATAACATGATGTGAACATTTTCATTCAAATTTTAACATTTGAAAACTGGCTTCGTGTCTTCTAATATGATAGGTATTACACTAACGAGATAGGGTCCCAAACTATTGTCCCTAATTGAAAGTCGCCACCAGACGTCGACACTATTCCTTTTTTCACGCTTTGTCAAAAAAAAAACGTTTTGAAACAAAACCTAAACAATCAGCTGACAGATGTTTGACAAAGTAAAAACTATGTTCGAATCCGAAAATGAAATTAGTAAAGTAAACATTTATTCATACAGATTCAAGTAAATACTAGGAAAGTTTACTTTACTTGGAAACGGGCAGAATAAGTGAATACTTTTTTTTATTCATACGACCTAATGGATATCCCCATCCAGAGAAATCGAACAATTTTCCTTTACGAAAAAAATCCTGGACCGGCTCTCACAAAAACTTTTATTTTATATCTTTTATATCAGTGAGACGCGCGCGAGGCTCAAACTTTTGTAAACTACTTTTATTTATTTTAAACTAATACAAAAGAAAACAACAAAATAAAAATAGTCCACTATCACGAAGATAATGACAGACATAATACTGATAAATATAAATTAAAAAACAAATAATATTAAAAAAACAAATTCTACACGGTATAATTCGTTAAAAACAACTTCGTCAGGTAAAGCATTCATTGAAAAATATATAAATCTGCAATAAACTGTTCACACAAAGTTATCCGTTCGTATAAAACTTCGTCAGTTACTAGTTACTATTATTCGTCAAAAAAACATTATTCGGCTGTTAAGAAAATACAGCTTTAATGTGTGAAATACAGTGCCTCTTGAATTGCGCATTTAATATGTCTTGGCATCGAGTTGAAAACATTTATTCCTTTTTTGGGTGACTTGGATATAACTTGGTCGCAGCTGTTGGATGCCATATCCATTGCTAAGATTGTTTGTAGGATATTTTTGATGACATTGTTTTTAACAACGAACAAAATGTTTTAGCGTGGAAAGATGAGAGGATCTTTTTGAAGGGATATTAAGACGACCACAAATGGTAAGTGTTGACTGCTCACTGGCAGGATCACAATTTGGTCGTTTCAATAAGTAGCCATCGGGCGAGTCTTGTAACATTTTCTCTCTCCACAGTGTCCGTTCCCATGTGACTGTGTTCGTTTTCTGCACACGCAAACGAACGTTGATCAATGTACATCATAGAAATCATCAAAATTATGGAAAAACATTACTTCATAAAAACGTGACTTGTTTTTCGATTTGACACCCTTGCTAAAGACGTAGTCCGACGTCAAAAGGCAGAAAGAGTCGATGCTCGGATCGGTTAATTTGGCGATAAAAACTCGAAAAAAATACTGTAGGTGCATCTTACTATGGTGTATCGAAAAGTTTGGTCAAAGCTTCAATTTGTTTTTGAAATTTGAGATCCAGTACTACTCTAATTTGTATTTAAACATGTTCCTACGACTTTTTTTTAGATATGTAATTTTTCTAAGCAAAAAAAGTTGTTAAATTTTTTTTTGTATTTTAAAATTTTGATTTTTTTAAGAATGCATAAAACGTCGAAATCTGGTGTAATATCAAAAAATTTTGGCCGAAATTCGAACTTCTGGGACTTGGCCTGAGTGACAAGGAAGGTATGGGAAAAAATAATTATCGAATTTAAAGAATCGACCATGCACATTTTGTTTATTGGTCCGAAAAAAATGACCTGTGCCAAATTTCAGCTCAATCGGACATTTAGGAGTGCCTCAAAACGCTCAAAGTTTTGATTTTTGACCCACGAAAATCTCCCAAGAGGGGAGTATATGAAAGTTGCAAAATCGAAAAAATGTTTTCGATGCCAAATGACTTAAAAATGCATAAAACGTCGAGATGTGGTGTTATTTCGAAAAAAAATTTGGCAATGAATCGACCATTCGAGACTTAGCCTGAGTGGCCAAAAATTCATAACTTTGAGTGCTTTGAGGCACCACTAAATCATGTCCGACTGAGCTGAAATTTTGCACAGGTCATTTTTTCGGGTCAATAAACAAAATGTACATGGTCGGTTTTTGAATTTCGATGATGATTTATTTTTTTCCATACATCCATTGCCACCCTAACATGCATACATGATACATGAGAGACAGTGAAACGAGTTCAGTCTGGGGGGGGGTCACTTCAATTTGCCGTGAAGTTCATTTGATGGTGAAGAACAAAATGAGCTCGGAGCGGTTAGAACAGTTAGTAACCAGAGTGTTCCAATGACTGTTGATTCATGTTGACAGAGAAACTGCTGTAAGAAGCAAAATCTCATTTCCAATGGAATGCGAAGGCCGATGGCTTCATGGTCCCCTGACTAAAGGGTGTGTCACATCAAATTGCATCACGGAAAAAACGCTGTAGAAATTCGCCCAGTAGACCGATCCTTTTGAAAATTTTAGACAGTAAAATAAAAACTATTAAACAACTTTTGGCATTTTCTTTTTATTCATACTTCGAGCCCAAGCTCGTATGCTCGCACCTTCCTCTTTACACCGTCCATAAGGTTCTGTACAACGTCAAGTTGTAGTTTTTTTTAACAGAAATCCATTTTCTCTTGAAGTCCGCCTCCGATTTGACAACTTTTGGGTTCTTCCGGAGGGCCCGCTTCATAATCGCCCAATATTTCTCTATTGGGCGAAGCTCCGGCGCGTTGAGCGGGTTCATTTCCTTTGGCACGAAGGTGACCCCGTTGGCTTCGTACCACTCCAACACGTCCTTTGAATAGTGGCACAAAGCGAGATCCGGCCAGAAGATGGTCGGGCCCTCGTGCTGCTTCAATAGTGGTAGTAAGCGCTTCTGTAGGCACTCCTTAAGGTAAACCTGCCCGTTTACCGTTCCCGTCATCACGAAGGAGGCGATCCGCTTTCCGCAAGAGCAGATCGCTTGCAACACCATGTACTTTTTGGCAAACTTGGATAGTTTCTGTTTGCGAATCTCCTCCGGAACGCTGAATTTGTCCTCTGCGGAGAAGAACAACAGGCCCGGCAGCTGACGAAAGTCCGCTTTGACGTAGGTTTCGTCGTCCATTACCAGGCAATGCGGCTTCGTCAGCATTTCGGTGTACAGCTTCCGGGCTCGCGTCTTCCCCACCATGTTTTGCCTTTCGTCGCGGTTAGGAGCCTTCTGAACCTTGTATGTACGCAGGCCCTCCCGCTGCTTGGTCCGCTGGACGAATGAACTTGACAAATTCAGCTTATTGGCGACATCCCGGACCGAACTTCTCGGATCACGTCTAAACTGCTTAACTACGCGCTTGTGATCTTTTTCACTGACGGAGCATCCATTTTTGCCGTTCTTCACCTTCCGGTCGATGGTTAAGTTCTCGAAGTATCGTTTTAGTACTCTGCTGACCGTGGATTGGACGATTCCCAGCATCTTACCGATGTCCCGATGTGATAACTCCGGATTCTCGAAATGAGTGCACAGGATTAATTCACAACGCTCTTTATCGTTCGACGACATTTTTCCAAATTTACGAAAAATTAACAGTGAAGCATGGCCAACGTGATCTATACATTCTTATCTGATTATAAGCGAAAGCTGAAGATATAATTCCTAAAAATTAAATTTCTACAGCGTTTTTTCCGTGATGCAATTTGATGTGACATACCCTTTATCCTCAGTTGAAAATGATTTTGGGAATGAAAACATGGAAAAAACATACACAAAGTTAATGTTTTATTGTGTACCGCGACAAATCGTCAAAAAATGTAATCGGAAATTCGATTTTTTCTGTATTTTGGAACTCTGGATTTTTTTATTTATAGATCCATAACTGCAATAATTTTCATTTGAATGTACATGTTTCTGATGTATGATTCTTTTCTGAATTTATAGAGCAGCACTGTACAAAATTTGTAATTTTTTTATTGATATATCGAAATTCCTGATTTTTAGAATTGATTTAATATAATTTAATTCGTTTTGATTCAATGTGAGACACAGTACTACTTTAAAATATTTTAGTACATGTTTCTTATGAGTGTTTTTTTTCCTAGAATGTTAAGATAATTGAAAACAAAACGCTTTTATTAAAAAATGGGTTTTTCGAATAACATTGTATATTTGAAGTCTCAAAAAAAAGTCTATGCGACTTTTTGAAAAGCGTTTTTTCATGAATTGTTTACATAAATTTCTAACTCAAAAACATTAAGACCAACAAAGTTTTGTGGTCAGTGTAGAAAATATTTCAAAAAAGTAATTTTTGTCTACAGGAAAAGAGTTTTTCTAAGCACAACTTTTCCGTGTTTCCTTTGAAAAATTTCTATTAATGTTTCACTCGTAACATTTTTGTGTGTAAATTCTAGTTATTGATACGAGAAATCACACTCACAAAAGGTACGAATAAAACAATAGTTATTCAGAAGATTCCATGTAACTTGAAATAAACAGAATGATTTTAACACGAAATAAACTGACATCTATGACTAAAGCTCGACACCATCATCGATTTCCGACATCCAAAGCTCGGAAGATCTTGGGAAAAAAATTCCAATATATGATTCGGAGATTATAAGATCCGATTCTCAAACTGAAAATTATGAAACACCGAGGGGGGGATAGTTTATGTGGGAAAGAACATCTACTCGCCTTGACGCTCGAAATCGGATTAAGATTCCTTCCTCCTGCACACAGCTCTGCGGTGGTGGCGGTGGGTTCCACGAGAGGCCACGAAGAGGCTGTCGATTAAATGGCAAAACCTCAAAACCTGATGTCTTGGAAGCCGTGTGAAGGCACATCAGAGCAGCAAGATTAATCGAGTGGAAAAGCTTTGATCAATTTTTTTCCACCATCATCTCTCTGCGTTGTATATCTCATCTTTCCAGAACTGCCACCTCCGTATGTTGCCGTTTGGCTTTCGATTCGCTTGACCCGCTGCTATACTCGATGGATGCGACGAATGTGGAGCGAAATAGTAGTGGTGGGGGCTTTGGTTTACGGTGAAACATGATCTGCGAGATAGTCTCCAACTTGAACCATATGGTGCGATTGAAGCAGAGAAACCTATCAAAAGCCATCCGACCATCCGTCCGCCCTTCGTTCTTCCGTCTTGGAGTTGTGATCGAGATATTCGATTAACTTGGGCACTAGAAGGTGCTCCGGCCGGCTCCGGGGTGAATTTCAACGTATTAGAACACAGCGTTTTTTGTGTTCTCTCGAAACACAAAACACACCCGATGGAGAATTCAGTTTTCTGCTGGTTCAGGTTGGTGTTTGACATAGGCTAACCAACGAGCTCAGCATGGTGCAGCTGCTGCTGTTGTTGTAGAAGCTGCACGAGGGAAATACTCGGCGACACGTGACATTAGCGAACGACAATGTGACATTTTCAAAAAACAATAGTGACAATCAATTTGACATGTGTTTTTTTCCGCGTAAAAATGTTGAATTTTGGTTGGGATATTTTTTACCGTGTCGAGAAGAACGTAACAGGAACAATCTCGACTCCTATTAGTGGTCGAATAACAACACATGGTACAACTTTTATGGACTGGAAGCAACAAAAACCCGAGCTTTTCACGAGTGTATCGAACAATGAGGTGTATAAATGCGAAGGGTGCTTCACAGAACACAACCGGCAACGAGACGATAGAAGAGCTCTTCGTATGGAAGCTTAGCGTAATTTGTTCAGCATATTAACAAACTTTGGCCAGGCATACCGCATATTTTGTATTTTCTAGGTTTATGTTTGTAGTGTACACTTGTTGTTGAGAAACATTAGGCCCGGATTGTGTTAAACGATAATAGAGCTTTCATAAACTTTTTGATCCGTGCTATCCTGTGGGATTTGGGATTGCTGTTTATCGTCTCACCGTACGGAGCTGTCCGTTGCTTACATGGGCTTCCAATATCAGCCTTCACGTTTTATTCAGCAAATCCGTGCCAGCCGTCAATAGAAAAAATTCCCTAGAGTAAATGTTTACAAAAAACAGTTCGAAATTAGTCAATAAAATATGTTTGGTGGCTTCTCATCAAATTTGGAAATATATCCAAAATTTATAAAAAGTATTTTTTTTCGTATCTTAATTTTGAAGCCCATTCTAAACCACTCTCCCTAAAGGACAAGTTTAGACTTTGTTTGGGTCACATAGAAAAAATCTCAAACAAATGTATAAAATCATCAACTAAATTCTATTGGTTGATATAGTTTCTAAAAATTCATTGTTTTCGTATAGTGCACCGATTTAATTACATTAAAATCTTCTTGATTCGGAGTCATATCCGAACCAAAGAAAAATTCTGCCATTAATTTTTTTTTGTGTAAAAATATCAAAATTTTACGGAAAAAAATGCTAAGAGTGTATGCATAGTTTTATTCTAACAAGATTCTCCTGCCCGAATGTTATCGTGGTTAACCTATTATGCGAGGACTATCCAGAAAGTAAGTAGCAGACGATTTTTGATACGGGTGACAGTGGCGAGATTTTCTGATGCAGCGCATCAGATTCTAGACTCGGCCACTGCCACGCGAATCAAAAACGTTTACTATTTTCTGGATGCCTCCTGTATATACCGCAATTGCTTATATATTGTATAATTCTCCCTTATAGAAACATTTTAGACCCGTGTTTTTTTCGTTACTTCGTTCTTACGGTGCGCCATCCTGAAATAGGATGGTATTTAGGCTCAGGATGTTTGACAGCGGATCTGGGATATTTCAGAAGTGGATCATATTTGATGAAAGAAATCCTTCTACGTTTTGGGAGTTGGCAACACCATCTCAGATTGCGGTGAAACGCTGTGGATGTAAAGAAATAGGTCATTTTAGCAACTTTGCATACTTGAAATACTTCAAAAATTTGAGAAAAACGGATTGAAATTTTCAAAATATTTTTTTTAAGTGATGTTTTTTGGAAAATGAGTGCTATATTTTAATGAAAGTATGAACAATTTCCTATATTTCGTTGTCTGACCAAAATTCTGTAGTGCTTATAGTTTTTGAGTTGAAATTTTTTTTAGAATTTAAAAGTTTTTTTAGCTTTTTTCAAAAAAAAATAGGCTCACTAAGACCTACAAAATATTAGTCAGAGAATGAAATATAAGAAGTAACTGAATTTTTCATAAAAAAATACAAAAAAAAAACATTATAAAAATTACACTAGAAAAATTATTTTTAAAATTTAAATTATTTTTTCTCTAAAATATTTTTTTAATCACGAACGGAAATTATATGGATATTCCATACAACTGTCAACAAGATTTCTATACATCGGAAGAAGGGCACTGTTACAGGGAAAAGGTTTTTTGTAACAAGCAAGCGGTCATTCTATCTATTTATCCTCAATCAACAGTATGAAGGGAAATATCATGAGAAAGGTCGACTTCACCTTCTAGTTGGATTTTGTCATCATCCTATGTTTTTGAGTTCTGTATTATGTTTCGTTATAACGTACAATTCGATACAACGTACAGTTTTGAAAGTGAAATTTACGTTATATCGAAGTTTCCCTGTAATTTTTAACTCGAACAGCAACATTAGTGGATCGCACCCTTTTGATCCCACCAAAGTTTTGTTTTGTTGTTTATATGATAGCGAAGCGATTTCCGCAGCTATTCGATTGATTCGAAAAGTAATAACATATTTGGGTTCCAAAAAAAATTAGAGTTCATAAACCGACCAAGACGATCTAAAAGAAGTTGTGTTTTAGAGTATTGGTAAAACAATATACCAAGGTGGATGTTAAAATTCATGAGAAAAATCTTGGATTACAGAAAATAAACTGTATTTGTCAGACCAATGCATCCTTCCCACATACTTCACAAAAAACTGACCATGAGGATAATTGAATTGAATTATGAATTGTTGTAACATCCCAAATTCCTATTTCAGCTCCCTCTGACTTCTGGCACATCAAAAAATGTATACGTTGGAAACTCTTTTCGTCAAACAAAGAGGTTATAGAAACAGTGGAAATGGGGCATCGGAAAATTTGCCAAAAATAGCTGTTAACTGGAAAATCTTAATTCGAATTCTCCTACTATTTTTTATGGGCTTATGGGTTCCGAAACAAATTAGAGTTCAGAAATCGATCAAGACGACCTAAAAGAAGTTGTGTTTTAGATTACTGGTAAAACAATATACCCTGGTGGATGTTGAAATTTATGAGGAAAATCTTGGTTTACAGAAAAAAGAATCATAGGAGGTTGTGTTCAAGACACGACCGCATTGTTGACGTAGAACTACGCTGTAGTTTAATTCAAATCGCTCATTTAACTGCGGATATTATTTTATAATGCTACGAAAATTTTGAAATGACATTTTTTGGTCGCCCTGTCAGCTCCCTCCCTCTGACTTCTGGCACCTCAAATAATATATTTGCGTGGAAAACTGTTTTCGTCAAACAAAGAAGAAATAGAAACAATGGAAGTGTATATCGATAGTTTACATATGAATCTCTTGGAATTTTCGATAGTTGAATCGAAACAAACTATTCGTCCGTTTGGATGCGTAGTTATCGTTTTTTATAGTCATTTGTAGTCAATATTGACCGAACCACTGTCCGATGATTTTATCACATTGTTTCTAGAGGTGTGGTTCTCGAAATATTGGGTTGGGGAAAAAGTAATCCATTATTTTTGCATGAAATTCGAAACATTTTTCAGTATGAGTCGGATTGTCTGATTAGGGCCAAAAATGCACCGTTTGGTGTTCGGTGTATTTGTTAAAGTATTGCAATGTGAGAAAAAGGTGGTAATCGCTTGGTACCAGGTCCAGACTATATGGTGGGTGTATTAAAACATCCCAATCAAGCTCCTGGAGTTATGTGGCCTTGCGTTGTCCTGATGGAACACTACACTTCTTCGGTTGGTCAATGCTAGACGTTTCTGGTCAACCTCTAGCTTCAAACGGAACATTTGTATTTTACTGTTACAGTATTACAGTGTCGGCACCATAAACACCATTCACAATTCCAGCGGTCTGGCTTGCAATTTCGCAAGCCGACTCTTTGCTGACTTCCATTGTTAACACCCTGTAACTCACAACTGAATGAAGCAAATAAAAAAAACAGAAAAAAATAGTAAGGGGTTGTATCTAGGACACGACCGCATATTTTCGACGTAGAACTACGCAATTACATTATGCAATCCACTTGTTTACCACTTCGAATATTATATTAGAATGCATCGAAATTTTTGTAATAGATTATGTTCTTCGTTACAAATAAATTTGATGACCCTCCTTTTACGTTTGATATTTTGTCTAGGACTACCAAAATATGTGAACGGAGAAATTGCCAAACGATCATTGTATTTTGCATTTTCCTCTGAAATTATTGCACATCTCATGTTTACGTAGTTCTGGAACCGCGAAAGTTCATTCACCTCTAGTATCTGAAATGACGATTTTCCCAGGGTTTTCAGTTTAAAAGTACGTTTTAGGGAAACATATTCCGGTCTGCGCAACGACAAGCGAGTACAAAAGTACTTTACACCAAAAAATACCCCTGACTTGCATGTATTTGCAAAGCGGATTCCCCCAGGCACATTAATGTTGAAGTCCGTGTTAGGGAAACACAGCGCAGTGGGAAAAAATACCCTCGACTTGCATGTTTTGACAAAGCGGATTCCCCCAGGCACATTAATGTTGAAGTCCGTGTTAGGGAAACACAGCGCAGTGGGAAAAAATACCCTCGAATTGCATGTATATTTGCAAAGCGGATTTCTACAGGTACATCGATTTTGAAGCCTGTTGGGGAAACCGTGAATCGGGCCAATCAAAAGTTGGCAGTTAAGGCGTTTAGATAACGCTTGACATTTTACAGTTATTCAATTGTTCATCTCATGAAAAATAACATTTTATTAATTGTGATTAAACGCGTACAAATATTTCCTATCAATTGATGCAAACACTTTTCCGAACTGTTAAGAAATGTTCGAGTTATAAGCATTCGAAATACGAGTAGGGTTAGCACATAAATCGGCCGAAAAAGAAGGAGAAAAATGGAAGTTCTACCAGTTTTCATGAATTTAACCCGTCAAACAAATTATTAATTACCCGATTCGATTGGTATGTAAATCATGAGAATTCGTTCACAGTGAAAATAGTTATTGACGTTAACTTAAATTCATAAAAACGTGACCAGTTTTCTAATTTGGTACCTTTCCTGAAAGACGTAGTTCTACGTCAAAAATCTAGTGTGTAATGTCACCTTTATAACGAGTCTAAATTTAAAATTGTATGAACGATATTACGCGAGATATTGATCACTGAAACCAGCTATCGAGAAAATGGATTACTTTTTCTCCAACTTAATATCATTGATAGAGCAATTTCTTTTTACAAATAACTTCAAATTATTAGAAATTGGAGATATTGATGAAAATAATTTAATCCTGTTCTACCTTGAAAATCAGATGATACTTTGATTTGAAGGGAACGAAGCAACATAGACTGAGAACAAAAAGCTGTAGAGACGGTACTGTATTCTGTAAATTTTACCTACTGATATGTATCTCCACAAAAAAAAATCAAACAAAATTGCAAATTTGACACCTCTGGTCCCTGGTCTGGTCCTCTGGCAACCAACGCAAACGAGAAACACAAATCCTGCCTCGAGATTCTTAATCATTTCGAGTTACGGTTCGAATTAAAGCTTTTATTGACTCACGAAAAGTGTGTAGTTATATTTTCAATCAGATCTTGTTCCCAGATTTCATTCCAACGGGGTTCGCGTTTGTTTTTGTTTTACAGCCCACCACCACCAATCTGGAGGCAGCTGCCGCCACCGTCACATTGCTTGACCGATTCCAAGTGCGTAACCATAACCCTCGCCGCTCGGAACGTCTAGCTAGCTGGTGTGCTAAAAGTTTTATCTTTATTTCGACACTATAAAAATAAGTATCGCTTTACTCTCGTCTCCCGCCGTGGCGGCGAGCTGCTTCATGGAAAGCGTTATTTTGTCGGAAAATGTGTTTTAAATTATGCCCGTTTGGTGGCGTGCGGGTGGCGGAATGAGTGGGCGCTCACAGGGGATGTTGCTTTGTAGATTTATTGCCCCCATGGAGGGAACTTTGTGCCGGACCTGTCTACGAGACTCCGGCGCTGATGTCAGATACTGCACTAGCTTTTTATCCACCGTAAATGTATTTGTCAATTGGGTTGTGACGCCTTTCGTAGATGATAGGATAATGAATTTGATTGTGTTCAAGTTTTTATGGGGGAGGCAGATGGGCGACTAATTTGTTTGTATCAAGGAAAACTTTGTACCTACTGTGGAATACAATTAAAATAAACAAATTGGCAAGCCTGCATTCAGTTGGTGCTAATCGAAAACATCGTTCCGATTGTCTAATGAAGTGCTCTCTTCTTTGTGAAATTATACCTATGCACGTTCAAAATGCACAAAACCATTACTGTCAAATACGTTAACGCAGAGCCACAAGAGAGGGCAGTAAAACCCATTTAAATTCACACATCCTTAATCCAGGTTTTACGCTCCAGATCGTAGTTCAAACACTACAATCCCGCATTGCTGATTCACATCACGAACGAAGATAAAAGTCACATCACATCAGTTCTTCGGCTCCCCTTCTAAGCCGGGTTCGAACGGGCAGTTTGTGCAACAACGAGTTGAACACAGATTACCTGCAGATGATTTCAAGCTTGTTACGTTATAGGAATCCAGTCCACCCAGGGCCATCCACCACGGACCCACCGCTGTCGCCCCTTTGCAAACCCCCCACCCCCCCCCTCTGGTCATCATCACTAGTGCTGCGAGTCAAGAGTGAAGGTAATTCTTGAGTGCTTAGATTACAGCGCTTCTTCGTTCGTGCTTTGCAACCGACGGATAGCCGAGATCTATACACATATAATTGCAAGCCTTCGCGCCAATTGTGCCTCGGCGGCAATAGATACCGCGCCACCCTACCGCTGCATTCCGTCGAGCACAACTCAGTCGGATTCCGTTGAGTGAATTAGGAATGCAAATGCATGGCGATATCGCCAGCGCGCGGATCTAACGATAGGGCGGCAAAAATGTGCATGTGCATGCATCCGACTCGAAGCTGCTTCGAACAGAAAAAAAAACTTACCTTCAGGGCGATCTATTCGCATACTCAAGCACAAAAGGCACCTGTAACTCGTTCTCGAATTGATTAATTAGTCACATCACGGGAGCCCAATGACGAGATCAAGAACGGATGGGTTTGGAAAAGATTGTATCATTGCACAATGGTCCAGGAGGTGCATTTAAGTGGGAATTAGCATTTAGAGCTCGATAGTTGATCTCAAGACAAAAACTGTCTTCGACAGAGTTGTTACATATGATAGAGCGCTCATTTTAATGTTGCAGAAAATAGGGTGACTAACATTGTTGATGAAGATGGAGACAAGTATAGTTCAACAATGTTGTAGCCTCAGTTATTTGAGACATCTTTGTAGAACAAAGTTTTCTTCGATCTCATGAAATAACCGATATAGAGCTTTTTTTCTAAGCTGCGTTACGGTCAACACGAGAAAAAACTGTTTTTTTTGCTTTAAATTTTATATTTTTAGTTCTAAGGTAAGTTTCTTCGTTTTTTTTTTCAAAAATTAATGCTTTGTTCTGCAAAAATGGTTCGATTCTGTAGCTAGAGCTTGTATCTTGAATCTAAAATACGGAATTTGAAGTCTAGGATCTGAGTGAATGAGTGATGTGGAGTGAAAAACGAAAATTGCTGCGAAATCCCTGTGCAATTCAGCTCAAATCCGATTCCCATAGACACCGATTGTCCTGTTTTTACTTAGACGCGATATCTTGTTCCCATTATTGCTCACCAATCCCAGGACTCTCCATTGATTGATTGATCTTTTTCAAGAATAGATATGAATGAACTTTGTAGTAAGAGAACTCTATAATAGAAAAGAAAAATAAAATAAATCAAGCAGCGGTTATTGTACTGGTAACATTTCAATAAATTGTATGAGTGCAAGAATTGACAAAGAATCCGCTGCTCACAAAAACTTCTACATTGAGTATTTTCGTGAGATTGAAAGTGCACAAAGGCTGTTTGAAGAGAATTTTCGATTTGTTTTTCATCAGAACGGGGTTATCTAATTTTATTTCACAAACATGATGAAAAAAAATTGTAAGATCGTGGAAATTACACACAAAATTGTCAAAGACCCGTTTCTTAGTGAATGAAAGCAGACAACACATATCGAATTCATCGTCGGACAAACGGAAAGTTGTACCATTTGTAGAGACTTGAATGAGGTATACAGTAAAACCTGTTTTTGTGCGGTTTTTTTTTGTGCGAATTTTTTTTTTGTGCAAATTCGCACATTTCAGTGCGAAAAAAGCATATTTGCGTAAGTTTTTGCATGATTCCTATCAGCAACACGTTTCGACATGCAACTAAAAGCACAAAACAGCCACGCGCAACCGAAAAGGCAAAGTGTCCCATCGCAAAGCAGGGAAACAAAAGGAAATTGAAAAAAAAAAAAGGAGTTGGGAAATTCACGATGGTTACTGAGTAGACCAATAAGTTCAGGAATGAAAACGGAACACGTAAGCCCAAAAAAAAATTATCAAAAAGTGATATTTTTTGAAGAATTTCATTAAGCGAATAAAACCGACAATATAAATCAAATATTTCTAGATATACAATGAAATCCGTTTATTATGACTCCGCTTATATTGAACTACTGCCTATTATTACGTAATTACACAACGAAGTTTGGTTTTTATATAATATAAAATTCTTTGCAAAAAATCGGATATGACTTCTTTACATTCATAAGTACATATTTACATAAAAACGAGTTTTCCCACAAAACGCTTTGTATGACGTCTGCTTATTATGCTCTCCCTTCGATGTCATTATAAACGCGTTCCACTGTACCTGTTTTGTTCCTCACAACTAAGGGATGTTTAGATGCTGAAGAGACATTGCGAAGGAGGTTATGATTTTTGGAAATTTTATCATATTCTTTTTCCAATCGACTTGTAAATTCTCTAAGAATTGTTTTAAAGGTTATACATAACGATTCCCTAATCCATAAACAGTTTAAATTAAAAAAAGGAAGCATACTCATTTTCCCATACATTTGTTCTGTGCATATTGTCTTTACCTTCCCGTTCATTCTATTTCGAGGAATGAATGTTACAGTGAGACACTGTGGAGAGAGAAAGAAAATATTGCTCCCTGTAGCAATTACATAGTAAAAACCCGTTCAAATTACTATAAGAATTTGGAACCGGTTCTGAGCGGGGAATGTCACAATGTCGCTTGAAGCCTCTTCGTTTCGCAATCACGGATTTTTTCATAAAAAGTGGGTATGACGAAGCCCTGATGTTCATCAAACCAAACCTATTATATTGATTGAAAAAAGAATCTCAAGGCGTCATGACACTGGCCCTTAAGAAGGAGTAAACATTCGAATTGAATTAAATAATTCCGTAATCCCGTAACGCGGTCTTTTCTTGGATACAACCCTATATATTTTTAAAAACACGGTGCCCTTCACTAGACAAAAATGCTTCTAAAAATACTTTTATGTTGAGGAATTCTAACAAAATCATCAAAAATAATAGAAAGTTTATGATCATCTTCAACAAAACGAATAAATATTCTAGATAACCTAATCTCTGGTGAGGAACAATTTGAGACATGGGTTTCCAAATAAATCGTAGTACAACAGGGCATTATTACAAATATTTCTATTTATTCTCAAAATACGGTACAAATTGATAAAAAAAGACGGGACAATCCAGAATGGTCGAAAAAACGGCCAGCCTAGAGCAGGGCTCGAAAAAATAATATTCAACTGTGAATAGTCAGGAGACTATGTTGGAGGCGATCTGGCGTATTGGTAACATCCGTATCTCTCACGCTCACGGTCACGAGTTCAATTCTCACTCTCGACATTCTTCCAAAAATGGAAGTAAAAAGTGACGAACCAGCCAAAAAGTGTTGAAAGTAACTATAATACAGAAATGAAGGAAGAAGATTATGAAGCCATCGGCCTTCGCACTCAATTGGAAATGAGTTTTTGCTTCTTCCAACAGTTTCTCTGTCAACATGATTCAACAGTCATACGGGGTCTCTCGTCATTAACTATTCTAACGACGCTCCGTGCTCATTTCACTCGTTTCACCGTCAAGTGGACTTAACGGCATATTGAAGTGACTCCCATCAGACTGAATTCGTTTTTCTTTCTCATGTATCATGTGAATGCATGTATCAACGTGAATAGAATTCCAGGTATATTACATCGCCTGTTTAATACACACACTCTCTCCGATACAAAGCAGCTAATTTTAAAAACACTGTACAACTGTCATGTTGAAATAATGTTTTGCTTTTTTCTTTGCGTAACACCACATGAAAAATGCGGGGAATAATATACCTGATATTCTGTTTACGTTGTGCATGAATCTTACTTTTAGAATCAGAAATCATGTTTTCGGTTCAATTTATATGTACGTTAAAATTAGATTGTGTACGCGGGCAACGAGGTACATGTCATGATGGAGTAGTCATAGTGGATTGAAAACAGGTTGAAGAAAGAGATAGATTTATTGAATATTTTTTATATTCATTCGTCACGTCAATTAGAATAACAATTTGCTAGAATTAAATTGACCAGAAATGAATTGACGGATGTTAAGCAAGGATGACTCATGAACTAGGCATGCTGACGGCGAATGCCGAAAAAGTCAACCTCGAAGGAAACGACTGAGAGGAGAGTCGAGTTTCATGTTTCGTCTTGGAAAATATTGGACCCTGTTGTGATCATACAGATTAAATCTACATCAAGGTCTAATTTCGATTCGGTTTCAAAAATTACCGATGAATGTAAAGTTCAGAAAAAATAAATTTCAGCAAATGTTGACCATATTTGTTTAGTTTGATTAGATTAATAAGAGTTTTAGCTAAATTTATTAATGTTCGACGAAGTTCCGCTGCCGATCCTCATTGGGTCTATTGAAGAGTTCCAAGTGGCAATCATGTAAATCATAGCATTTTTTATTATTAATACCAATATTTGCGTTCAACGCCGTTAGATTAGTATTTAGTTTGGTTCTACGAAAAAACCAAATCTGGCAGCTCTGGCTCGAAGGAGTGATACCTGTGTACCTATGCGCCCCCGCTACTGATGCTGCAGTCCCAATCAACTCCGACGGATGACGCGTCCAGACAAAGAGAGGGGGAGAGGTGGTATCATCTTCTTCGTCGACAGATTCCTGCAGGGCACGATGATGCTGGTTGAGACGAAACATGCTAATGTGGTGCAAAACGTGACTTTAAATCACGACAGTCATTATTGTTTCACTACCTGCGAGAGAGATCGTCTGCTGCGTCTCTGCGATCCATCCCGTGTTCGTTCGCCGGGAGAACTTTTGTTCTGGTGTTGCGTTGCTGCGAGTAATGTTCCTGCCGCTTCCCGAGTGTCACGTTCCAGGTGGATTTTGGCCTCCCTTGTCTCCCACGCCGTGGCGTGGGGGTAATGGTCTCGAGGGAAGATAAATGGTGGCTACAAATCTTCGGGGATTTCAGTTTGCACCTTTTCCGCGCCATTTTGCAGTCGATTTGATGTTAATCTTTTGCGGTGCGAATGGAGAGCACATAATTCCTGCCGGAAGAGCGTAGCGTAGCGTAGAATTTGTGGGGCACATTCTTTCACTGGAAGATATATTTGATTGGGTTGTCCAATTTATTGTCCTTCGACAGACGTTCTCGTCAAGCAACATCACCAATTGTGGACAGTTTTAAACGCCTTTCCAATTGCCGGCTTGCTTTTTAGTGCCCGATTTCGAGACGATGACAACGCGGAATACCCCGCACTTCCTGAAAGTCACCGAACCGTTTATTGATTTCATTAATCGCTTAACTCGATTGCTTGCGTTTGCCAAATCAACTTCTCACGTTGCAAACAAAGCAAGTTTATGTTTACCTCATAAAAGTGCAAATGGCACCTCCAATTTAGCCCACAGCCCGCTGATGGCTGCCCGTTTCGTGTGTCATACACTCGATGGGGGCTGATAAAGTTATAAATATTTGATTTAGCGCACCCGAGCGCCGCCCGAGAACTATGTTTACCCGACAGGTTCGAGCCACTAAGCGATGGTCCGCCATAAATTGATTTCGTTAATTTAAAATCTCGCGCTTTCTATCCAAAAATGAAGCGAATGAGTAAAAACGAAACGTGATACCTGCGCGCGGGTCGGCCGTGTGACCGTGGAGCCACATTTCATAAATTTGCTTAATCAGAAACTCCTCGGAGTGTCCCCCGTTCCCGCTGTTCATCTGTTTCATTGCTCCCACTCATTGGTCTCTTTGATTTGATTAGCTTGAGTGCGAAGGGACGGTCCGCGGAGGGGGAACGCTATGGCGCGCTGCTGTGTCCGATTTGATTTCTAGATCAGTTTATTGGGGGATCAATTTCGATAAGAGATTGACACTTCGGCTTTCGGTGTCGGTGTATTGCTCTTTGTGGTCTGTCCCAGAGGACAACGTCATTGGGTTCGTCGTATTATTTTTCGAAAAACGATAATAGATTTTATGGCCTAATATGATGCAGAGTGTTAATGTTTGAAAAAGTTCTACATGTTCCAAGTAGACGTATCACAGTATTTTTAACAATGACAAAAAAAGAATATCCCGCTGCGATATAATTCTCATTTTTTCATGCAGGTGAGATCTTTTTATTTTCAATAAAAATAGTCTACCCAACATTAGAATGTAGCACATGTTGTGGCATCCTGATTTATCACATTAAATGAGCATAAAATAACAGAAAATGTGCTTCTCTCAAATACTGGTATAGCTAGTGATCCCCGAATTTTGAAATTAATCGTTCATCAGCTAATCGAATAGTTTTCAGTAGTTTATTATTCGATACGATTAATCGCCCCAAATAATCGATTAATCGATTAATCGTCACACTGAGAGAAATAATTAATTAGACTAATATTTCTCATTTGCTAGAAAGCCATATGGAATCTAAAAAGTGTTCATTCCGCCTGAAAATCAATTATTATCTTTTACGCTCCCATAAAGTCGTAAACGAAGCTCAATTCGCGTTGACGGCATTGAGCTTCGTTTACGAACTTAGGGAAGCGTCAAAGATAATGATTGATTTTCATGATAAAACTGAAGCGGCCGTACGTTTTTTTCTCTCTGGGTTTGAATCGATTAATCGACGTAAATTATTCGTTCGCTTCGATTATTGGTTGTGCAGTATTCGTTCGATTAATAATCGATTTCTGTAGGAAGTATTCGATTAATCGATTAATCGAACGATTATCGGGGATCACTAGGTATAGCATTAATGTATAATATGGTATAGCAGCATAAAATCAATATGGGCAAACGAAACAAGAGACACATTGCAAATAAGTACGCAAGCTCTTCGCATACTTTGTCACATACACGGCCCAAACCGAGAGGGATATAGATTCACGTTCATGCTCTCCTTTTACTCTTAGAAACTCCTTCCAATTTCATTTTATTATTATGTGTAATATTATTACGCATTCATGCAACAGCACCAATGGCTATGTGGATAGCCCTGTCGTGTAAAACAGTCTTGCATTACAGCCGGCCTTGGTTCGATCCCCGTTCACATCGTTTGGATTTTTTTTGGGTACATTCCCAAGCTGACGTTCAGTCTGAGAAATGTCTGCTCCCATACATACAAACACTTTTAAGATTTGCCCAATAGCCTGTTCATGTGCTGATGGCCGATCAAATAAACAAAAAAAAAACTTTTAAGATTTTGAAAGAAGGTGCTTTTATTTGGTTATCTCTCGCTTCAGCATACGAAAAAGCATTTTTTTCTGTCGAAAATGAAATGTTTTCTGGCAACACTAATTCGGGAATAGGGTTGAATTTGAACGTGGACTTGAAAGATTGTCATCAAGACAATATACGTATAAATTACGGATATAATATGAAATTTGGACTAGTCAAGAACTCGACAAGGAAAACGTTGGGACAATTTTTTGGGAAGAAATTTTGTTCGTGGATTACCTTACAGATGGTAAAACAGTAATCGTAGATCATTAGTGTAACTATTTTGACCAGCTGTTTGTGAAAATTTATTACATTAGATATGATTTATAGAAGAAAAACTGTCATTAGGTCGAATTTAGCCATAAATGTTGTCAAACTTGTTTGCATATTGTTTTCAATTTATTGAAATCCTCATGAACTTTACTTTCACCGGTAAATTTGTTAAAACCGTATCGAATTTGACCTAGATGTATTGGAATTTTCAAACCTAAAGGATGATGAAACCTATTACAGACCGACTAGAGGTTAACTTAATTTGGGAAAATTTCAATGAAACTTAAGATAGATTTCAGGAAAATTACATCAAAGATATAGACCAAGTTTACAATGACCCTGCTTAGAATTTTGTTGATATACGTTTCAAGACTTCTGGAAGTCTGATTTCCGAATATAATCTCTCGCCAGAATCGGTGAATTAAAATATAGTTGCAACAGTTCATAAGCATACTTATCAAAATATTAAACTCCCGGCCCCGTCAGGCTAACACCAAATGAGGCTAAATAAAAAATATATATTTTGTATAAAAAAAACATAGTTGCAACCGTCACTCAATTCGCCAAATTTAGCTTCCTTGGACTTCTGGATGTTCTCACACCTGAAAAAACACACGTGGGAAATGATTTTCATTGAGCAAAGAGTGAGTAGCAGGCAGGGATGGTGAAAAATCACATTCAACGAACAATGAATAAGTATATCCCTCTAGTCGGATATTTTTAAATCACCCCTAGCAGGCGATGCTCTTTTATTCTTCATATGTACACAGAGAGAATACTTGGAACGGTGAGCTACCAAGATCTCAAAAAAGCAATATGAAAGCGGAATCCCCACTGCTTGCACTCTAGAAGCATTACTTCTACTACTCAAGTTTTATCGTGAGTGCAAGCCACAAACGGTTAATCCCATTCCATAGAGTGGATGATGAGTTCTTCTTCTTCTTTCTTTGTTTTTAAGAGGCTTTAAACTTTGCAGTTCATTCGCCTCTAAGATGAGTTCTTGATCGGAAAGTGTAACAAGAGACGATCAACTGAAATCTTACGACACTCGTCGAGGGATTTTTAATTCTCTATTGCATTGTCCGCAGTGAGTGGCTGACTCAGTCTCGTGTCGATTTTATTTTGCTGTCGTCTCCCGCCCAATAAACAGCAGACGGGTAATGGATGCAATTGATTAATTTTATTACCAGCAGATTTGGGCGAATCTCATCCCGCCCAAAATCGTTTTTTAGATACCAATAATTCTGAACATTCACAGTTCTCTCCAAATAATTTTTCCAATAGTAATTCAATTAGTGACTTCACGAAACACCTTTCGAATTCGATTGAATTTCAAACCCTTTTTTATTTTGTAGATAAAACGGATCACATATTTGATTAATTCAAATCTGTGTGGTTACGTTCTTCGTTGCGAATAAATGTAATGAATTAGTATGGACGTATTTTATTCATATATCGTGGACTTCCGACATATCTGGCAGTAGATTTATCGAACGACTAATGTTTTTTTATATCCCTTCAAACTTGTTGCACCTCTCAAGGGTACATACTGCTTTGACCGCAGATTTGCATGGTTAAATCTGGTTAATTTCAGGTATTCAGTCTTCATTTTGTCGAATGAATACTGTTGGAACAATAGGTATCGCAGCAAATGATTATCAACATCCTACCTTATCATCAAACGGTATGCGAAGAATTTCAGTGAACTGACGGCATTGGAATATATGCTTTGTGAGGACCACACAATTATTATCAGAGCTGATAAACACCCGACTGGAAGTCATGAACATCAATTCAATGTGCCCAAGATAAATTTATCCTTTGAAGGTCATTAACCTTTCTAAAGATGATCAGATGGAATATATTGCAATGTCGTCTGGAATAACCTGTCCAACACCTTATGATCGTAATATTGTTTTTGCTATTATTCTGATGTTTCATAACACGGCACTCTATTGATTATTCGCCGAAAATGAATAAAATATATCCTTGAAGTTAGCCTACGGTTTTAGTAGCAGTGCAATATGGTGAGCCAGTCTCAGAATAGGAAACCATTTAAAAATAAACCTTTTTTTTTGAATGAATCAATAGTAAAACAAAACGTCAAAAAATTTCTCAGCTTTGTGATAGCAGAGAATCATTATCCATTTGTTATCCAAAATTTTTATGAGCAAATATTTACGTGCTTACACAAAAAAAAACACATGTTGACATATTTGCGCTAATGTATGTTTTTTTGATTAATTCAAGGTAATCAAGGTCTTTTCTAGCCACCAGTTTACTCAGGCCCGAAAAAAGAGGTCTGTATTTGGGCTGGCGGAAAAATATATCTCGCAAGACCACGTGTTCGATGTCGTAATAGCCTTGGCCAATAACGCATTTACGCTAACTAAATAAAAATAAAATTAGTGATTTGAGGGGGATTATTGTTGCTAGTCTCTTGTAGATTAATTTAAACACCATCTGAGAAATCCTCTGTGAAACATTAAACATTAAAGTCGTCCTATCTGCTGTAGCGCATTTTTTTATTTTACCCAGTTTCATCGAAGTAAACGCACTCGGAAAGGAAAATTGAACGCCCGGACGAGAGAGCGAGAATCGTAAAGCGTACGTCATAGAGACACTCATTCCCATGGAGCATATTCTTGTTAGGAGTTGTAAACAAAACGAGGACGGAGAGTCACTCAATTATTCGAAATAGTTTTAGTCTAGCAATGCTTTGGTCAACTCAGAGTTACCAAGAGAAAATCATTTGGTTATGCTGGGTGAGGATTAATAGTTAGTCGCAGTTTGCACAGATTGCGATCTGTGCAGTTTGCGATTAATCGTAAATCACATTATGCTCCCTTGTTTTCCATCCTTGGTAGCAGGTGTGGAATATATACATCATAGTCTCAAAACTGCCGCCGCGAAGGATGACACTTGCGCTAATCTGGAACCTATGCTCCATGCCACCATGGCTCTGTGCACAACCTCTCTACTAGAGAGATAACTCTCAAATTTCGTTTCACTCTGAAATATTCTGAAAGATTCCGAAGTTCTATCAAGCGAATCGACTGAAACAATTTCGTGGTCTTACGTCAACAATGCGGACGTGTCTTAGGCACATATACTATAATTTTTCTCGGACAAAAAATGCGACAATGAAAACGATGCCTGAAATGATGCCTGAATCTGGTGTTTGGATTTGAAGCAATTGCATGCGGATTCGACAATTGAAATATGGAATCCTAAAACGCATTCCGGATCTCAGAATCAGATTTTTTTGAATTAATAATAATTTCAAGTATGTATTCGGAACCTGAGATCGGAGCTGCGAGTCTCAAACTAGAATGTGATTCCGAAATTGGGAACTTGATCAGAATCTAGAAAGTGGTCTCTAAATCCGCACAGTGGATTCGGATTCTAAACAGAGCTTCTCATTCTGAATTGAAATCTGAATATGGAATATGCATCTAAATCCAAGATTCGAATCTGTAGTTCAGACATTTAGTGTTATTAAGAATTTGTAATTTAGACGTTTAGTTTTTTTCAAGAATTTGGATTTGATACCTTTAATTCAAATTTGAATTTGAATCTGAGCTTTCTTATTCTCACTACGAACTCTGAATTCGGGTTCAGGATATGGGACAATTTAAATCTTGGATCCGATTATTGAATCTCAATCTCGAATTTCGATATTGCGTCATAAATCCTTATTTCAAAGCTGATTCTAAAATAAATTATTTGAATCACAATCTTGAATTTGAATCTAACTCTGAAATCACAATCGAGTCCATAAATCCGGACTCAGGGAATTAGATCTGACATCTGAGTGCGGGATGTGAATCTGAGGTGAAGTTTTGTTTTGATTGCATTGCCCTATCTTGGGCAAAATCACAATCGAGTCCATAATTACGAACTCAGGGAATTAGATCTGACATCTGAGTGCGGGATGTGAATCTTAAATTTGAATCTAACTTCATCTCTGGAATCTGAATCTCTCCAGGAGTTTCATGTCATGTGTGGACGATTAAGTTCTCTACACATTATTTGTATTTGAATTTCAGTTGAAATTCAAATTCGTTTTGTTTTGATTGAATTGCCCTATCTTGGGCAAAATCGAAGTTTTTGGTCGAAAATTATTTCAAAATTTGGATTTATATCATCAGCTCCGGATCCAGTTTCCAGATCACGAATTCGCGTATCCCAGAGTTAATATTGGTAATTCAAATTAAACATCCTTTATAAGAATGATGCATTCGGGCTCTTTTTTGTCGATATTTAGATCTGAGTTCTAACGCAAAAACGAGACAATTTGAGTTTCAACTGCATGTATTATGATGTGATTTCAATTTAGCGCTTTCAACCTAAAAACTCCGCAAAGAAGACGGTATGGCATTATAATACCGATATGATACCGGATAATAATCTCAAGTAAGGTTTTTTTTTCTTAAATTCGATCAGCTCCCCCAGACCATGGCGTTGTCAACAAGTTAAACCCAGACGATGTGTGAACGTGCGAGATGAAGTTGTCGATAGAATGAGAGCTTTTAATGCGCTTCTGACGATATCGCTTTAATCTGCCAGATATCGAACGAACGAAAGGCGGAATCCAGATAGCAAAGATGACTGTTCGGTTTTAGTACCGCTCGAAATGTATTTCCTCCCTTCTCTCTATGGAGTAGTTTGAGAATCCACTATTGAGTGAATAGATGAATCGTAGGACGGAAGCGTTTTGCAAAGTAAGACAAACTGTGTGATTGATACTGTACTGTTTTTTGTGTCCCACTATCGAACAGCATTTCCGCTTTCCCGCTGCACTTTCGACCAACCAAACATCGTAAATCCATTTGCCATCGGGGTCAGGAACCCACCTCTCCCCTTGACTACTAGTGAGCATTTGCTCGAAAAAGTCCATTGTCTTATCATTATTGGTAGACGTGGAATTTGTGACCCTATTTTTGTGTAGATATTTATGCCACATTTCCCTAACCCCAGCAACCCCTGACGCATAACAGTGTCGGAGATTCGAAGCTGACTCGACTTGGGAATGAGTCGTAAAATGGTGTCATAAATGTGCTCTAAGCAAACATAAATATGAGATTAAGATTCGAGTCTCGACGATATGCTGAATGAAGGCTTCGTTTGCGTAAACATATGTGACTAACGTGCGCCAGTGGGTGGTCGATGCTAGAAATAGGATTCATTATACGTTACAAGAGCTTAAAATTGATGAGACTTGTTGAACGGAATGATGTGTCATCACTTTGCTGATCTGGGGAAAATCCTGCATCAATATTTTCCGATGATTAATTATCGATGGGAAAATTTTCCCGATGAAATTTATTATCTATGTAAAATGTTTCCACCCCCTTTGTTCGCATAGTTTATCTTTTTAATATAACAACTTGCTAACACAATTTCCCCCGGTCATCAGGGATCCAGATCATTTGTTATAAACCGAAAATCCAGCGAAGAGGGCCTTTCAAACGGGCCAAATTGCGAACCCCCGTCATCACAAAGTAGGAAAGGCCAAGACAATACCCTTGCACACTTCGTGTCTCCCTCGCATTGCTTCCAGCAGGCAATTTGCCACACCTGCTGTCCGTCCTGTGCTTTTTATGTTTTCCTTTATCCTCCTGTCAATTTAAGTTTCCAATTCGAATCCCGACCGCCTAACCATGCGCTCGCAAGGAATCAATACTTTCGAACAAATGTCGAACTTTTTTTTTTCTTTCGCTCGATTCGGTAAGGAAACGGAACCGCGTTGACGTTCACTTTCTGTCCGGTGGTGGATAGTTTTTTTTGTGCTCCTTTGTAGGGCTTCCGCGTCTTGTGCCGTTAATTAGTTACTCTTCGCTCTCGGTCGGCCCAAATTCTGCTCTTTTTCGTGTTCAACGGGAATCTCTAATGACACTTTTTCGACGGTAGTGCTGGAAGTAGTTTCCGAGCAAGTCAATGGTCCAATTATGGTGTTTCCCTCGAGCTTCAAGGGATAAGGGCGAACGGTTGATTGAAAACTCGCTAACTTCGGATAAGTTTCAGCTTGCTTCAATTGGAGCGTAGCGTCGAGAATGTGACTTGAAAACCGAGGATGTGTAATTAGATTTCGCTGATGGTTAAAAAGAACTGTAGAGTTTTTTATCAATAATTTTCTTACAGTTTTTTGAAATTGATTCTTATTAGAAATATTTCAGTTGGTCATACACGGTTACCACATACAAATCCCATATTCTGAATCCACATTTTGAATGATTCCGAACTCGGATCCCACAGTTAGCCTTTGAAATCAAGCGTTCAAATTTACGATTCTAGAAATTTGAACTAAATATGTTACATTTCAGATCAAAGGTTTGTATTCTTTGATTCCAGATATTGGATACTCGGAAGAAAGATCCTGAGTTCTGATTTGTGTACTTCAGAATTCGAGGATCAGGTATTTTAAACTTAGATTCTCAATATAGTTCTAAATCCAAGCAGGATTTGAAGAATCACGGTGTGGATTATGTGCTCCAGGTTCTGGACTATGAATTTAGATTTATATTCGAGTTTTCCGAATCCCAATCAGTAATTTTTTTTTTTTTTTTTTTTTTATATCTGTATTATAGTGATTTTCAACTCATTTGGCTGGTTCGTCATTTTTACTTCCATTTTTGGAAGAATGTCGGGAGTGAGAATTGAACTCGTGACCTTTAGCGTGAGAGGCATGGATGTTACCATTACGCCAGATCGCCTCCAGACCCAATCAGTAATTCAATCCTACTTCTAAAACCTTGATATAGCACTTAGTTTGTGAATACCGATTCCAGATTGCGGATTCCGGATCTAGATTCATGATTACTGATACAGACTTCCGATTCTGTATCCATATCATTGATTTAGTTTCTAGATTCTGTTTAGGTATTCAAGTTCAAGATTTCAAATCAGTTTCAGATGCAAATTATAATTCTATAAAGATTCCAGAGTCTAGCTTTCGAACTAGAATTGGGCGGTCTTTAGAAAAAGATCGATTTTCTAAACGGTGTATGGATCGATTCACTGATTAAATCGGTACCAAAGAATCCACATTTGCTCTTTGAAAAATCTAATGCCTTTTTTCCGATTCATTTACTTGTTCTATATAAGTGTTGTATTTTCTTCAAACATGGAATAAACAATTCACATTTCTGTTCAAACATCAAAGGCATTCCATTTTGATTCTCAGAATGAAGGTCACAAATAAACTTGAAAGCCCAGAAAAAAAATATTTTTCAGGGTATTCATCTTGTACAGTCATGGAATTATCTAGTTAAATAAATAAATTGAAAATTATTATTAGAAATTCAATAACCTTCTTCCGTGAAAAAAATTAATTTATCCATAATCTTACAAGGTGATAGATGATCATATCTGATGAAAAAATCCTTCTATATGCGTAGAAATAAGAAATTCAACAATGACAGGATCATACAACTTTTTTTTTGCTTCGGACTCTGTTGCCTCAAACTGGCTCTTCATCAAAAAGTACGCTATTGAAGACGATTCTGTTACTACCATATGAAAGATGAGAAAGTTTAGTACAGGATATGATAGTGGAACATCTAAATTAGTGACTTTAAATAACATTATGTAAGTGAAAAACTTAAAATTAGTTATTTTTTATTCATTGTTATTAATACTATCTCGAAAATTCATGTTAAACTTGATTGTTTTATTAAGCTCTCTAACCGCTCTACAATTTATTTTCTTAACACCCAACTCCTATCTTTCTTAATTTCGCTGCAATATCGATATAAACAATTCCTGGTGAAAATTCAAGCAAAATCTTCAAAAATCACGATTTTTACTCCACTTTACTTATAATAGCCATTGATTTTCACCCTAACGTTGAAAGGTTAATTGGTTTTTTTCCTGAAGATCGCCTAATTTTTGTCTGAATCTAAAACTAGAATTTGATTCTGGAATTGGAATCTGTTCTGACTCTGACTCTGACTATGAACCCTTTTTCTGGATATGAAACCTTATCTTTACCTGGAATTTGAGTGCAAATTTTAATATTTGTTAGAATTTGAAATTTGGAATCGGAGTTTGGTTTCTAAATCTGGAAACTTGAATTTGAATCTATAGAGTAATCCGAATCTGAATCTAAAGAGGATTTTTAATTTGACAATAAATTTTAATCTGAACATAAAGCCAAAATTTTATTTTGGAAGTCTGCATCTGACTGTAAATCTAAAAGCAAATCAGAATCTGGATTTTGAGTCTAATGTAAATCAGGAAATTAAATACAAATCTAACATCCGAGTTTAAATCTGAGTCTGCGCCTAGATTCTCCAGGTGAAATCTGTACCTGAAGTCTAAATCCAGGGTTTAAATCTAAAATATGGAATTTGAATCTATAATCTGAATCTGGAGTCTGTGTCTGGAATCTGAACCCAATATAAAGGCCTGAATTTGAAATCCTTATATAGATTCTGATTCTGAGTTCCAATAAGGAACTTCATTTAGAAACTGCAACCCAGGAACGTTAGTTCTATCGAAGAAGAGTGCTCGTCGGATTTGGTCCCACGAATTTAATACCAACTTGATTGTACATTGTCAGCATCATCACAGATTGCAGTGAAACGTTGTGTGTTTAAATAATTTGGTTTTAATAAGCAATCTTGCATACATCAAATCATAAACTATAAAACCTACAAAACTTTCAGTCAAAGAAGGAAATGTAGCAAATTATATAAATTTTTATTAAAAAATAAAAAAAATATATAGAAAATTACACTGAAAAGAATATATTAAAAATTAAAATTCATTTTTCTCGTAAACAATATGTTATGATACGAAGCTGGCGTCTTTTCCATATATAGTCCATATTTTAATGTTATATGATACTTTGCCGGATAAATCATATCACTATCTTGAATTTAAACATACTTAGGATCAGTTGTAATTTTTCGAAGAAAACTTGAAAAAGTTGTTATTACAAAAACTCTTTTCCTGAGACATATCCTTCTTCCGATGTATGGATGACTTGTTGGATCTTGTATGAGTTATACATATATATTTTTTTAGAAAATATATTTTTTTTTGAGAAAAAGATATATAATTATTCATTTTTTTTCAGTGTGTTGTGTTTTTTCAACCTTTTTGATATTTATCAATGAAGACTCAAACAAGAAATTTTATTCACTTACCAACATTTTTTAGGCCCCAGAGATTTGAAGTTAAAGTTTTTTGAAATTTTAAGTTTAATTTTTTTATAAAAAAAGTGTAACTCAAGAACTATAAGACATAAACATTAAAAAAAACTTTAGCTTTCTCCAAAAATTAGACTTTTGACGTTTCGGAATGTTTTCAACGTTCTGGGTGGAATAAAATGGCTCATCTAAGCAAGTTTGCAAAGTTCCTTAGTTGAGCAATTTCTTTCTACCCAGACTATTGGAAACATTCCAATGGAAGCATATTCGAAATCATAACAAAATTGTACTTCTTTTTGAAAAAGCGCCAAAACTTTGGTCAAAGAAGGAAGGAAGTGTAGGAAAAATATATACATATTTTTTTTAAATTACACTGGAAAATTTTTTTCAACAAAAATGAAATTTATTTTTCTCGGAAACGTATTTAAAATTATATGATTAGATGAGCAATTTCTTTCCACTAAGAACGTTGGAAACATTTCAATGGAAGCATACTTGAAATCGCCAAAAAATAGACTTCTTTTTGAAAACCGCCAAAATTTTGGTCAAAGAAAAAAATGCAGGAAATTGTTCATTATTTTTTTTAATCGCACTGGAAAAATTAAATTCATTTTTCTCGAAAACGTATTTTTCAAAATTCTAATTTAATTTATGAATAGCCCTCACAATACAGGTCGGACTTGTTTATATACAGACTCGATTATATGTGATTCGATTATATACAATTTTGGACTCGATTATATACAGTTTGGAAAAACTTTTTTTTTTATATTTCAAATATGGCTTTTTTCAAGAAGAAATGTAACCTTTCAACTTCCAAAATGTTATTAAAATCCACTAGTTTAGTTGTTCCACTACTATATCCTGTACTAAATTTTCTCATCTATCAAATGAAAGCATCAGAATCGTCTTCCGTAGCATACTTTTTAATGTAGTGCCAGTTAGAAGCAACAGAGTTCGAAACAAAAAAAAAAGATCTATAACCTTATCATTGTTGAAATTCGAACATTTGCGTAGGATCTTTTTCATCAAATATGATCGTCTGTCACCTCCTGAGAAAATCTGGATAAATTTATTTTTTTCATATGAGAAAGGTGTTTTCTGACTTTAAGGGAATGAATCAAAAATTAAATTCCGCTTTTATTTTCAAAAAACGAAAAATACATGCAAAAAAAAACAAATAAAACAATTTTTTTTGACTCTATTATATGCAGGATTCGATTATATACAGAGAAAAGAAATCAAAAACTGTATATAATCGAGTCCGCGCTGAACATCGTAAGATGGGTACTTTTACAACTAATCCGAATTTTGTTGAAAGTCAAAAAATGGATAAATTTTTTTCAGCCTTTTCATTAAATGGTTTGACATTTTTTCAATGAAATTTGGAACAATTTCCTACATAGAGCAATTCCAGTCCAAATCAGCCGGCCGCTGACCCGACTTTCTCCGATTTTTTTTAAAACTTGGTACTTATGATGGAAGCTTACCAAAAACACAATTTTCATTATCATATGACCAATTTAAATTACGACTGATTTTTGAAAAGAGCGTAATCGAAATCATCGGTCTGTCTTCCAAAAAATCGTACCTCAAAATCCAGATGTCTGATTAACACGTTAAGCCCCAATTTTTTCTTGCTGCGCTTTCCATTGAACGCGCGTCAAGAGCGTTTGCACAATATCAGTGTCGGTCCCATTGCCCAAAGATATTTATTGTATAAATAGAAAATAGTCAGCAATTAGACTAGAAAGTAGTCTCATCTTGTGAAACATCCGAAAACAAAACGTAAATATTATTTTTTATTATTTTGTGACTGTCAGTCCCAGACAGTCAGCACTTTCCTACCAAAAAGCTCAACGTCGGCCCCTAGGGACCGACGCTGGGCTTAACGTGTTAATATATGATGTTCGACAAAGTTGTTGGAAAATCAATGAACTATATAGGGAAAATAACATTTCAAATGCACTGTAAAAAAATCTTACTCAAAAATTGAATTCAAATTTTTTATATCTCAGAAACCCCCCCCCCTCGATATCTTTTGTGTATTTGCCTTGGAAACTCCTTTCAAATTAACAAAGTTTGACGTACAGTGGTGCTGTGGTAAATTCACCAAAATGGAGATATGAATTTTTGAAAATATATGTAATTTTAATACTGACAATTTAAGAAAAGGAAAAATATAAAAAAAGAAATCTACATACGATTCAACATTAAAACCTACATATAACGTTCTGTTCTGGGACCAACCGTTCTCGAGATATAACCATTTTTATAACAATACCTCCTGTAACAGTTCGGCTGAAAGGTTCATAAGGTTGACGTCTAGATGGCGGCTCTTGCAAAAAATCTACTTGACTATCACAAAGCACCATCATTCAATGGATACGTGTCAAAATTTGACAGCAATCGATCGATTGGTTCGTGAGTTACAGCATTCAGAGTGAAGCAACTTTTGTAATTGTGAAAAAATGGAAAAATCCCAAATAAATAAAACGATAACAAAATTGCATGAAATGGGCTTCTAATTACTTCCACATCCACAGTATTCTCCAGATCTGGACCCCAGCGACTATTTTCTGTTCGCAGACCTGAAGAGAATGCTGGCTGGCAAGAAATTTAAGACTGATGATGGAATGATTACCGAAACTGAGGCCTTAGGTTTTGAGATATAAAAGTTTTTAATATTTAAATTCAATTTTTGAGTGAGATCTTTGAAATGTTATTTTTCCTAAATAGTTCATTTCCAACAACATTGTCGAACATCGTATTTTAATCAGACCTCTAGATTTTGAGTTACGATTTTTTGAAAGAAAGACCAATGATTTCGATCATGCCCTTTTCAAAAATAAGTCGTAATTTAAATTGGTCATATGATAATGAAAATTGTGTTTTTGGTAAGCTTCCATCATAAGCACCAAGTTTGAAAAAAATCGAAGAAGGTCGGGTCAAAATGTGCTGTTTTTCGGCTGATTTGGGGTGGGATTGCTCAATATCATCATATGACTAACATTTTTAGGGTCTTAAAGTTTTTTAGATACAAAATTTGTAAATTAGAATTTTTTTTCTATCTTTTTTAAGAAAAAAATCTAATTAAAAAATTATGAGATCTAACAATTTTTTGTTGAAATAAAATGTAGTAAATTGTTTAAATTTTCATAAAGTACTAGTTGACCCGGCAAACGTTGTTCAGCCATATAATTTATTTCTAGCGAATATTTTGGTTGGTAAAAATAACGAATATATTTCAAGAGAGTATTTTATCGTTCAGATCTGTAAAATCGATCTAAATGATAATTTTCACAGCGAAACATACATATGCGTATTTTCGAATTTTCTCTTTTTTATTTTAAATATCCTTCTTATATATATAAAGATATGCATAGTCAATTTTATCGTATTTTTCTAATAATCTCAAATATTTTCCAAAGTACTCTATCATTCTAATTTGGCTGAAGACAAACTCGAAAAATATATTGACCATGCTGATCTGAGCAGCCGTTCTCCCGTGATGAGTTATACGTACGTGAGAAAAACTCTCTTTTATATATAAAGATTATCAAACAGAGTTTTCAAAAAAAAAGCACTAAAAATATTAATAATTTTTAAGAAAAATGTAAATCGACCCCTATTAATTAACATAGGTTTTTGTTTGAATATTTAAAAATACTATATATGTTGTGTTGCGCGAACAAACTTGTTATAAGAAAGACTAAAGGGTGTGTCACATCAAATTGCATCACGGAAAAAACGCTGGAGAAATTCGCCCAGTAGACCGATCCTTTTGAAAATTTTAGACAGTAAAATAAAAACTATTAAACAACTTTTGGCATTTTCTTTTTATTCATACTTCGAGCCCAAGCCCGTATGCTCGCACCTTCCTCTTTACCCCGTCCATAAGGTTCTGTACAACGTCAGGTTGTAGTTTTTTTTGAACAGAAATCCATTTTCTCTTGAAGTCCGCCTCCGATTTGACAACTTTTGGGTTCTTCCGGAGGGCCTGCTTCATAATCGCCCAATATTTCTCTATTGGGCGAAGCTCCGGCGCGTTGGGCAGGTTAATTTCCTTTGGCACGAAGGTGACCCCGTTGGCTTCGTACCACTCCAACACGTCCTTTGAATAGTGGCACGAAGCGAGATCCGGCCAGAAGATGGTTGGGCCCTCGTGCTGCTTCAATAGTGGTAGTAAGCGCTTCTGTAGGCACTCCTTAAGGTAAACCTGCCCGTTTACCGTGCCGGTCATCACCAAGGGGGCGCTCCGCTTTCCGCAAGAGCAGATCGCTTGCCACACCATGTACTTTTTGGCAAACTTGGATAGTTTCTGCTTGCGAATCTCCTCCGGAACGCTGAATTTGTCCTCTGCGGAGAAGAACAACAGGCCCGGCAGCTGACGAAAGTCCGCTTTGACGTAGGTTTCGTCGTCCATTACCAGGCAATGCGGCTTCGTCAGCATTTCGGTGTACAGCTTCCGGGCTCGCGTCTTCCCCACCATGTTTTGCCTTTCGTCGCGGTTAGGAGCCTTCTGAACCTTGTATGTACGCAGGCCCTCCCGCTGTTTGGTCCGCTGGACGAATGAACTTGACAAATTCAGCTTATTGACGACATCCCGGACCGAACTTCTCGGATCACGTCTAAACTGCTTAACTACGCGCTTGTGATCTTTTTCACTGATGGAGCATCCATTTTTGCCGTTCTTCACCTTCCGGTCGATGGTTAGGTTCCCGAAGTATCGTTTTAGTACTCTGCTGACCGTGGATTGGACGATTCCCAGCATCTTACCGATGTCCCGATGTGATAACTCCGGATTCTCGAAATGAGTGCACAGGATTAACTCACGACGCTCTTTTTCGTTCGACGACATTTTTCCAAATTTACGAAAAATTGACAGTGAAGCATGGCCAACGTGATCTATACACTCTTATCTGATTATAAGCGGAAGCTGAAGATATAATTCCTAAAAATTAAATTTCTACAGCGTTTTTTCCGTGATGCAATTTGATGTGACACACCCTTTATTATTTTAGAAAACAGTAGTATAGTTGTACTTTTCAAAAACTCAACAAGTCGATGAGCAAGTTCGTACAGGATGACCAATTTGCAAGTATGAAAACGTGAACAAGTTTGTGCAAGATGTTTGAACGTGTTTGACGTTTTTAATGTTTTTTTTTTCAAAAAATGATTACCCAGTCAAGTAGATATTTGTAAATAATTTGTATTCATAATTTTTAATTACACTTGATATTCACTGAATTTTATGTCTATTTATTAAGTTGAATTTGGATGAAAAAAAGATGTCAAGTTTATTCACTTAACTAACCGTAAAGTTTTCGAATTGGTAAGTATTTCGCATGGGAAATTTTTTAAAGAATTAAAAGTCTGTAAATTAAGAACCCAGAATTAAAATATTCATTCTGGAAAAGGGGTCTCTTGCCCAAAACAGTTTGGGAATCCGTGTTGAAACGTAACCCTACATTGAAAAATGAAAAAGTTTCTGGTTGTCTTCACATGAATTTCCAAAGCGTAGTTTCTCACAGAATCGTCTCAAAAACCAATGATTCGTCAATGTTTCAAAACTTTAATATGAATTCCGACATTGTGGTCAATGATTTAGGATTTCGCCGTTTGAATCATTGTCATCGTTATTCATCAAACGCATTATTGCTTTGGACGAGATATGGCTTTATGAGTACGACACGCGATTGTTCATTGAGTTAAAACTAGAAAAATCACGTCTATTCAGTCAAAAAATGAGACCCATGATTTTCATAGATTACAAAGGTTGCAATGTTTTTGATCTTTTTTAGATTTTTTTTTCATTTGTCTCTATGCGCTAGCTTTGTACAAAGCGAATAGTAGCACACGGCTATCGCATTCCCTTCTAACATGTTTCATTGCGAACAAAAATGTTCGACCGCCAGAAAGAGACAATACAGAAAGTTGAGTTGCTATCGAAAAGCCATAAATAAAAAAAAAACTTACTGAATTTCACCCGGCAGTTTAGATGATCAAAATGTTATAGATGGCCAGCAATTTGACGACTATTGCCCAAAGGTATTTTCATGACGAACATGTACACTTTGCGAATCTAATTGATAGCTGAGCGAGATCCGGTTTTATCAAAATCTTATCGATACATTGCAAACTACGTTTGTTTGTTCCGGTAAGTGGGTAGATACGAGCAATCGATCCTACGCAGGGCCACATCCGAGATACTTGTGACTCACTGTAATATCAATAACATAAAACCCTTCCGAGAAGTCTCACACTCGCAATTCATCTTTTCGTCGCATGGAAAACTTTTGGGTTATGTCAACATCCGCAAGACAAATTCTGAGCATTGCGGAAACGGCCAGGCCAAAAGGGAGTCGCCACACGTTCCATTTCTACGCGGCGAGCGAGCGAGCGGACAAACAAAAACACTTCCCCTCCGTGGATCCGTCTCTCTGTTGCCACCCCCCGCGGCGGCCGGTGGAGAGATGTCGTCTAATTTAATTATGAGTGGGTAACTCCGGTTCAACGCTCTGGCGTTGATTAGCATCGTCTCTCTCTCTCTCTCTCTCTCTCTCTCTCTCTCTCTCTCTTTCTCCATCGGCACGGGATCCCTCCAAGAGTTTACCTTTGTAATTATATCTGTTGCTTCTTGGGGACTTTTGCGCCGCGGTCACCTGCTCCCTGTCACCCGTGCCGAGCGCGCCTTGGGCACACCTTACCCACAGTAATGGCGTACTCTCGCTCGGAAGTTTATCCCTCGGAAAACGAAAGACAGAAAACAAAAATTATAAACAACTTTCCCAAAGGTTGACAGACGATAAAAGTACTCGCTAATAAAAATATTAGATTTAGGTGGTACTTGGGGGAAATTAAAAGTACATTCAAAATAAAAATAAAAATATCTATTTTTTTCTTCTTGCCGGAATCTCTACTCTTGCGCTCGTTTTGCTATTAAAAAGAAAGATCTACTCACATACATTACCCGCTTCTTGCATGGGGATAATTTCGAAGCGCACCTCACTCTATCGTGTAGTGAAAAAAACGCATTAACATTAACTATCGAGATGAAGTTGGATGCTTTAATTAAACTAATTAACAGTAAGATGCTATGTTCACTTCTCTTTTCGAGCTCAGAAATTTATAACTTTGTTTGAAGCAAAAAAATAAATAAAGTTTATTCCGAACGATCCCAGACTCTAGACTGGAGGCTGAAGAGATTCAAGCGCAAAATGATTTTCGGTTTTTCGAGTGGACCAATGAGAAAGTTTTTTTTATGTTCTTTCCCTTCCCCCTCGCACAGAAAAAAAGCCTTGCTCATGACCACTTATAACTGCCGTCACGGACATCGCTGTCATCGTATTAACGGTGTCCTCTCGGTCGCCTGCTGTAATCCAACCGGACGGCATCGCGCGCGGGTTGTTGAAATATACGCAGGTTCTTGTTCTGTGTTTTTTTTGCGCCCAATGTGCCATCTGTATTTCCGAATGTTTATCCCCCCGCGGGAGCTTGAAGTTGGACGTTTCTTACGCTGCAAATCAACTCGAGTGAAAACGACGCGCACACCAAAAATGGAATGATAAAAACTTTATTTTTCAGAACCTATCCAATTCTCTGTTTGAACGCGCGCTGTGCCTTCGGGGAAACCGGCCTGGCTGCTGATCATTGTCTGTCTGTCTATCCGTCTGGGGCAGTATATGAGGACGTCTGGTGAGTGCCGAAGAATTGTAAGAATCCATCCTGCGGGGCAGAGTGGTGCGAAATTAATGCGAAATTATGCATGGGTCGTACCAATTCAGGCCACTCGAGTGGAAAGTAGCGAGTCAAGTGGTTCGAAGGGATCCGTTTGCGGGAGAGTTAGAATGTGTGGGAGGTGCAGTGTTCCAGTATTTGCCGTCTCTTCGTTTTCTGTTTGGTTACAAAACACGGGCCCGAATGACTCGTGATGTGCCTGAGGCGCACTTCAAAATGAAGCAGATCGATGAATTTTGGGAAAATGTGAATTGCGGTATTTATTAAACATTACTACCAAAATCAATCCGGTTATTCATCGGGGCGTAAAATAATCAATTTGTCTTCCTTCAATCAGTCGTCTATTATAGACTCATATATCCACATTTGATATTGTTCAACCAATTTCTTCAGGTCTGGAGCGTAATTCGTTTTTCATTACAGGGATGTGGAGTCGGAGAGAAAATTCCCGACTCCGACTCCTGGTGAAAAAAATTAAATAATTCAGGTCATTCATTAGAACGTTTCATTAACGATTATCTCTGATTAGACATTGAAAATAAACAAGCTCGTAATCGAAAATGCCCCTCCATCGAAATCTGTGCTCTCTGATGAAGATGAAGACTCAGAATTATCGCTGCAAGATTCGCCGACAGGTTCATCATCCTCCTCAGTCAACAACAAAACTTTCATCCATACCGATGTTTCATATATTGCTTAGCTTAGCTATTGTTAGCTTTGGAAAGTCGAGAAAGTGAGCTTATCTGCCGTTCTACGCATAGTTATCCCATGTTCCAAAATCAGCAACTGAGAAAAACGCATTCAAAGTTTTATAGCATATTTGTCTATTAGAAGCTTCAATCAATCTTGGTTACGAACTTAAAAATTCATGGTGGGACAGTTATGCCTAGAATATCAACATGAGACAGTTGAACTTGACGTTTTTTTTTTGGAAACTGGAAACAAACAATAGGTTTTTTTTTGTGTTTTTCCGAAAGATTACGCATAAAAACATCGTTTTATGAAGAAATGATCTGCAACACCTTCGCCAAATTTAAATCTCATTGTTATTGGGCCTTCGCTAACAAGTATACGCGGTGTATACGCGTTCTGTTAAACTTTTATTTGTTTGTTTGATAATTAGTTGGTTTTTTCAAACCAGAAATGAGGACATTAGCCGTGCTGAAAGTGTGACATAAAATTCTTGTACTTGAACCGATTTATTTGATATAGATCTACAAAAAAATACGTGGTGGGACAGTTATGAATAGAATATCAACATGGGACAAATGAGCTTGATGTTGTTTTTCTAAAAGCTGGGAACAAACTATAAAGTTTTTTGTGTTTTTACGGAAGACTAGGCATAGAAACATCGTTTTATGAAGAAAAGTGAAAATTGTCAAAAAGTAACATGGGACAACTATGCGTAGAACGGCAGTTATGTCCTCAGAAATGATGTCCTAGAAGGATTTTTCGATATTTGATCGACTTCCGACTCCGACTCCGACTCCTAATACGATGAAATTCCTTTGACTCCGACTCCGATTCCTCGACTCCGACTCCGACTCCATCGCCCTGATTGCTACCATCAGCCATCTCAGAGTCATTTGATTATGAATAATGCATAAAACTGGCGATTTGAAATTTATTTACGAACTGATAATTCAAGACAAAAGGATTTTTGCCGTAGAACCACGCCTTTCATTAAAGTTGCCAAATCAGAAAATAGGTCATGTTTTCATGAAAAAAAAGTTATCGTTAATAACTATTTTTGCCCCCGAACGGATTTTACCGATTTACATACCAAACGAATTGGAAATCCCCTAAGATTTGTTTGTTATGCTATATACTACAATCCTCAGGTGTGTAAACGGTTTAAATGGATGAAAAGAATTGCCATTTTCCCATACATTTGTGAGCTTTCCTACCCGTGCCGTCAATAACGAGCAAATTATCGGCGAACGACGAAGGTGAATGATTTAAAGTCTCCGTGAACAAAGAAAAGAATAAGATTAAGAACGTAGGAGAATATCCGCCAAGAGCATAAATATTAGATTTCGCAGAGGCCAACTTTCAGTATCGTTCTAGATACGAAGCAATGAATATCGCCTGTTCTGTCTTGTTTTGCGTCATCACATACCTTCGTATCGGATTGAGCTGTGGACGCGACCAAATTACTTACTCGCTGATGTCTGTGGCATTGCAATCATTACATCAAACTGACGCCATTCCATTAAGGTTCTGAACGACACAATTGTGTGGGGTATCATCGAAATAGGCTATCATCGGCTCACCAAGAAAAAAATTGTTCAGGAATTTGGGAGTGATTCGGTTTCACATGATAGTAGCACAACTAACCACCACCAACCACCAAGGATGAAAGCAAAACTAATCGATACCGAAAATATTAATTTAAAGGGCTTCTGTTGATAAGAGTGTAGAGCGGAGATAAGTATGTGTATATTTAGTTGCTTCAAGCCATCGTTATGGCTTTGTGTGCGTACGTGCGTGCTTCATAATTCGTATGTACAAATAGCATCTTCGTTACGCTGAAACCCCAATTGTATCTGAGAATATAAACAAAGAGGAGGCGGCAGAAGAGGAATATTTGCGCTAGCGTATGGATCTCTGCTGACGCTATAGCGAAGCAGGCGTTAAGGTTGTGCGCCACATAATTATTTGAATAATATCAAACTAAACCATAGTCAATATCGTGCTGGAATGTTGTGAGTAATTTGGGTTCGCGTGCCAATCGCAAAACTGCCTTCAACAAGGATGGCATTTGCGCTAATCTTGATCATAATGAAACAATGCAACTCTTTTCGAGGTTATTGAGACTAACAGACAGAATGTATTTCGTTTTTTTAGTCACCAAGAAAGTAAAAGTTGTTCTAGAATTTTGTATGTGATTGGGTTTTACTTGTCATTAGCAAAACTTTCTCCACTAAGAATAACAGATGTGCTTATCTCGAGCATGAGAAAGTAATGCAACTTTTTTCGAGGCCAGTAATATTTATAGAAGCGTTTCTTTTCAAAATAGCGCAATGATGTGTTTATATTCGTAGTCGCTTCAAGCCACCAATATATGGACCTGTATGAATGCTATGCTGAACGCTTGTGTGACGCTGGTTTACGTTGTACGAACGATGTCTAGAGATGCGATAACACTGGGACAATACCAAATAACATGTAGCATGAAATTTGATGCTTGCAAGTATTGCCATTGTTGTTTCCACTCGGTGCCAAAGAAAGATTGATACTTATGAGATGTGAAATAATGGTGCTGGTGCAACAAGTATATAATCACCTGTAGCCGAGTGTATGTCAATTGTGAAAAAGGCCACCGGATAGCGAGTGCATTGACATTAGGGTGCCAATGAAAATGGTCATCTCGAATTTCAAAAAGTTACCCCATAAAAAATATTCACCACCTTGAAAAAACACTCATGCAAAATATCAGCTCAATCGGACTTAGGGGAGAGTAGCGGAGAGTAAAGGAAATCGGTGTTTTCGAAAAAATTTTTGATGCCAAATGTCTTAAAATGGCATAAATGTCGATACTAGTGTCATCCCGAAAAAAAAGTGTCAAAAATCGGCGCGCTGGGACTTTTTTTTGGCACACTAAAGTGCCAATGAAAAATAATCTCGAATTTTCGAACGGGCCTTTCTGCCAAATGTTGATTCCCGCGAGAAAATACCCTATGCAAAATTTCAGCTCAATCGGACTTTATTTACGTTACTAGTGTAGCAAAGACGTCAAAGTTTGATTTTTTTTAAACATCCAAGGAAGGAAGGTACATGAAATCGGGGTTTAAACAAAATATGCCAAATATCTTTAAATTGCATGACCCCGATTTCATGTACTCCCCCCAAAAATTTAAAAGAAGAACACAACTGCGGGCGTGAGATTTTGGAGGGGGACTACATCTAACCGGAATACACAGGGGATAAAATGAAAACCTAAATACAGAACATGCAGGAAAAAATGAAAGATTTCGAATGCTTACTTGAACATTTTTCAATAGATCAGAAAAATGTTTGCATCTATTGATAGGAAATTTTTTCTACCTACCACGTTTTGATTGGTCCGATTTACGGATTCCCCAACAAAATCAATGTACCTGCGCTTTGCAGTCAAAATCAATGTACCTGCGCTTTGCAGATACATGCAAGTTGGGGGAATTTTTGTTCCCAAATCTATGTGCCTGGGCAAATTTACATTGCAAATACTTGCAAGTTGGAGTTGGCATTGCAAATACATGCAAGTTGGTGTAACATTTTTTTAGAAAATTGTTTCATTAAATCAATAATTTAACGAATACGAACAAATGAGATTACTAACGGTAGTCCCACGTCAATCTTGCGGTTATATCATAGATATAACCCACCCATTGTTTCAATCACAACACTACGCTTCGGACAAAACTTTTTCGTGTGGATGTTTGGTTGCTCGCTGGTTGAAGTGAGGCCTTGTTAATATTTCATTACTGCTTTGACTGTGCCCGTCAGTGCAAGCTCTGCACTATGTTTGTTTTGTACATTTACTGAGAATGCATTCTGAAGCAAAAACTATGGGTGGGTTATACCTAAGATATAACCGCAAGGTTGACGTAGGACAACCGTTCATTTCATCCATTTGTCGTGGACTCCCAAAATATGTGAACGGAAGAATGGCTAAACGATCAGTATTTTGAGTTTCCATCTGAAGTTATTGATCTTCCCGGTGTACAAGAAGTATGTACACCGCAAATTTGCTCGATTCAATGAACTTCAGGTACTCAGTTTTGATTTTGACATGCAAGTTGAACGCATATTGTGTTATCGACGTTAATGCAGCAAATTGTTATCAACATTTTGCCAAACGGTACACGTAGAAGTTCAGTGAGCGATATCTTCCAATTCAGTCTTGAATAACCGAGCCAAAGCGTTGTGTTCGTACGGCTTTTGAAGTCCGCATACATGTCCGTTCGCAAAAATGCATGCGGGTACAAAATTCGAAGGGAAAATTTCCTCTTCAAAACCATGGTTCAATGGGTGAAACAATCCAGAATCACGCTCTCGTTTCCATGATCGATTAAAGAGTTCTGCGGTAGAAAGCAAATATTTATATACCCTGATTAGCGGCTACCAAGTTGCTTAACGCCCTCCGACAAGTGTAACAACGCAGTTGACTCACATCAATAATGCGCTCTAGGCACCCAACACGATGGTCGGACAAGTGTTTCCCCCAGTGCACTCATCTGCATCTCACCCGGTATGCCCGCCAGTGGTTTTGTACCACCTAATCACGCCACCGGCGATGGAATATCATCGGTTGACAACATAAACCACCCCCTCCCGCTCCGTCAGACAGGTGGGGGCAGCTGAGTGACGGAGGTGTGAAGCAATTGGTCGCCACTAACCTTCAAGCTCGTTAACGCGCGCGAGCGGGGCATTATAGAATTAATGCATGGGCTAATTAGCTATGCGGCGGTAGCCTCTGGCACAGGCGTTGATAAGATGGAAATTGGATGCCCAACATGAATGGGGGGGGGGGCCTAGGCACCGAATGGGCTCATATTTTCAAGAGCAATAAAACAGATGAACATGAACGAGAGAGAGAAACAATGGAATTCCTGGTGCACTATGAATATTGCCACCGGGTTGTGTTTGGGTCCGTAGATAAAAGTGCGAATAAAAATGCAGCCAAACATAAACTATTCAGCGAATGGCGGCCATGATGGTACGAGAGTAGTGTACCCGGGTACCCGGGCCAATTCCGACAGCACCGGGGCTTTGATTAGCACTTGTATACACAGCGTGGCGTTGAGGCACCAGTGCATCACACTTTTGTAAATATTGTATGGCTATGCAAAACAGATTAGGGCGAGGTTGCAGTTCAGGCTGACAAAGGCCCACTGCCCGGAATGGGTTTTGTTTGTAACTAGAACAATAACTGTCACAACGAAAGCTGCTGGGAGAGCATACAATCGGAGACCTTGTCGGTCAATGTTTATTAGCGCGAAATGGGCTTTTGCTGGATGGATGAATTTTAAATGTTTTGGTTTTTTTTTGCAGCATACCTTTTTAGCAATGCAGGTTAATAAATCCTCAGTTGAAATTCTAATTTACACATTTCGTTTCTTTCGGGCTCTCAAAACAGAGATTCATCATTAACTTTTATGTTGATTGAACCATTTTACGACGAACATGACCATTGCGGGAGTATTTCTTCCTCAACTAAATCCCGACTTGGGCATAGCAATCATGCAGCGAGTTGGAGAGAAAAAATAGCACACCGTTAGTAACAAGAGATGGGCGGTTGTTTATTGTAATGCTAATAGAACGAAGATTAAACGCGTTATTAGCGTAGCATACACTGATGGGTATTGAATGGGTTGAGTTGTGTTATGTTGTGTAGGCGGGACTGGTGCCCTTCCCGTTTGAATGGGCGCGCTGTCGTCGTTAATGGGAGCCGAATGTTTTCGATTAATTGAATTCTTCCCCCCTTAGAGTTTCGATGAATTCAATCGTTTTGCTAGTGTGGGATGCGCAAGTGGAATAGGTGAGGTAACCGAAAACGGGAATATATTACTCAGCTATGAATGGGATTGTCTGCTTATAGTTGTTGCTTCGATAGCTGTGGAAGGGGAAATGCGCTAAAAGCATTTTATATGAGTTATACACGCAATCTGTTGGAAATCAGATTTTTTTCTCGCGTGAAAGCATAATAATTATGAAATTTAAGAAGATTCATTGGCGATTACTTAAATTACTATCTGTTTATATATGTTAGTATAGCAAAATTTCGAGTGTGCTATGCACGATGACCCATTTTCGGAGTTTGAGGCAAGAAGAGCCTAAAATCATGAAATTTTGACAACAATTTCATCATAGAACTCGAGATTTAATACGGATCGATTATAATTATAATCGTAATCCTACGTCAACTGTATGTTCATGTCTCAACTTAACAATTTTATTTGGGAGAAATTTCTTCCACCTCATCAGAGACTTAAAATATGTTTTTGGGATATCGGTTATTTGATAAAAAATCCATTCGTCTTGAATTATCAGTTTGTAAAGAAATTTCAAATCCCCAGTATTATGCATTATTCATAATTAAAGGGTGTGTCACATCAAATTGCATCACGGAAAAAACGCTGTAGAAATTTAATTTTTAGGAATTATATCTTCAGCTTTCGCTTATAATCAGATAAGAGTGTATAGATCACGTTGGCCATGCTTCAATGTCAATTTTTCGTAAATTTGGAAAAATGTCGTCAAACGAAAAAGAGCGTCGTGTATTAATCCTGCGCACTCCTTTCGAGAATCCGGAGTTGTCACATCGGGACATCGGTAAGATGCTGGGAATCGTCCAATCCACAGTCAGCAGAGTACTAAAACGATACATCGAGAACCTAACCATCGACCGGGAGGTGAAGAACGGCAAAAATGGATGCTCCGTCAGTAAAAAAGATCACAAGCGCTTAGTTAAGCAGTTTAGACGTGATCCGAGAAGTTCGGTCCGGGATGTCGCCAATAAGCTGAATTTGTCAAGTTCATTCGTCCAGCGGACCAAGCAGCGGGAGGGCCTGCGTACATACAAGGCTCAGAAAGCTCCTAACCGCGACGAAAGGCACAACATGGTGGGGAAGACGCGAGCCCGGAAGCTGTACACCGAAATGCTGACGAAGCCGCATTGCCTGGTAATGGACGACGAAACCTACGTCAAAGCGGACTTTCGTCAGCTGCCGGGCCTGTTGTGCTTCTCCACAGAGGACAAATTCAGCGTTCCGGAGGAGATTCGCAAGCAGAAACTATCCAAGTTTGCCAAAAAGTACATGGTGTGGCAAGCGATCTGCTCTTGCGGAAAGCGGAGCGCCCCCTTCGTGATGACCGACACGGTAAACGGGCAGGTTTACCTTAAGGAATGCCTACAGAAGCGCTTACTACCACTATTGAAGCAGCACGAGGGCCCGACCATCTTCTGGCCGAATCTCGCTTCGTGCCACTATTCAAAGGACGTGTTGGAGTGGTACGAAGCCAACGGGGTCACCTTCGTGCCAAAGGAAATGAACCCGCCCAACGCGCCGGAGCTTCGCTCAATAGAGAAATATTGGGCGATTATGAAGCAGGCCCTCCGGAAGAACCCAAAAGTTGTCAAATCGGAGGCGGACTTCAAGAGAAAATGGATTTCTGTTCAAAAAAAAAACTACAACCTGACGTTGTACAGAACCTTATGGACGGGGTAAAGAGGAAGGTGCGAGCATACGGGCTTGGGCTCGAAGTATGAATAAAAAGAAAATGCCAAAAGTTGTTTAATAGTTTTTATTTTACTGTCTAAAATTTTCAAAAGGATCGGTCTACTGGGCGAATTTCTACAGCGTTTTTTCCGTGATGCAATTTGATCTGACACACCCTTTAAATGACTGTGAGATGGCTGATGGTAGCAATCAGGGCGATGGAGTCGGAGTTGAGGAATCGGAGTCGGAAGGAATTTCATCGTATTAGGAGTCGGAGTTGGAATAATGAATGAATTGAATTATCCAATAAATCAAAACATTTAGCTAATAAAATGAATTTTTTATTACATGATAAGGAAACTTTGATGTTGATTTTGTTTATTACCATCATGATTAACAATGTGAACTGAATAGGAATGATACTTTGCAAGAACACCGTAGAACAGTAGAAATTATCCAATTTAACGATATGCATAAACTCCCTAAAAAATCGATTTTCTCGACCGAAATTTTGTCGAAGACGTCAGCTTTCTATCTTTTATAGTTTCTGGAATCTATATACATAAAAATGGATTTCTGTCTGTCTGTCTGATTCTTATGGACTCGGACTCGGACTATGGAATACTCAACCGATCGACATAAAAATTGGTATGTAGAGGTTTTTGGGGTCGGGGAAGGTTCTTATGATAGTTCGAGACCCCTCCCCCCTCCTTAAGCGGGGGCTGCCATACAAATAAAACCCAAATTTCTGCATTACTCGAGAATTGATCAAGCAAATTGAGCCATATTTGGCATGTGGAGGTTTTAGGGGACACAAACGTTTCTATGATGGTTCGACACACCTACCCCCACTCTAAGGGCATGGGGGTGCTGGACCCATGAACGTGTGCTTAATAAGAGAACGTGGATGTGATAACGAAATTTTGGGCGAGACGAAGTTTGCCGGGTCAGCTAGTATATGATATTTAACTCATCTTAATATTTTTGTGTGGAATTTCTCGCGTTTGACGTGTTATTGACATGTTTCTAAACAGAAAAAAGTTACGAGTTAAACTCTAACATTTCAAAGACCGCTTACTAAACGAACGACTGAGAGTCAATCTCAGAGCCCTCAATTGATTATAATTGGCCTTTTTCAAGGTCGCCTGTACCAAATATTGGAATATGTGCTTCTACAATAGAAAAAATACCAAACATATCGGACGCTAAAGAGGAGCTTAGTAGCCCCACAACACACGCTCGGAAGTGATACAGCGGGATTCTAACGTGGTACCAAGATTGCTAAAAATTAGGCTACTTTGAAAAAAGCCAAAATTATTTTTTTTACAAAAAAATATAACTCAAAAAATATAATGCCTAGAAAATGTTGGTCATAGGGTGAGGTGTAGGAAATTGTTTAAATTTTTATAAAAAATATAAAAATAAAAAAAATCCGCTGAAAAAAATATTTTAAAACTCATTTTTCTCAAAAACGTATTTTTTTAAAAATCTCAAAGAAAAATATATGAATAGCCCTTAAAATAGCCCTCGTATGGACGACTTGGTAGATGGGCACTTTTACAGAGAAATTTTTTTTCTAACAACTTTTTCGTGTTTTCTTTGAAAGAATTACAACTAATCCTAATTTTGTTAAAAGTCAATAACCGATATATGTCGAAGATCTTTAGATTTTATTCATATATGAGCTTTCGTCAAAGACGACAACTTTCTATCTTTTAAAGTCTCTGGAATATAAGGCATTTTTGTATGAAAAAATAATATTTCACTCGTAACATTTTTGAGTGTAAATTCTCGCGTTAAACCTGTTTTTGACATGTGTCTTAATAGAAAGTTTGTTTGCAAAGTTTGAAAAACATGTAAATCGCGATAAGTTTTACATGAACATGTTACGAGTTAAACATTGATAGTCATTTTCCAAAGAAAACATAAAGAAAAGTTGTTGTCAGAAAAACTTTATCCCTGTAAAGGTTCCCATCTCCCGAAGTATGGATGACTTGTTGGAAATTATAAGGGCTATTTATGAGCTTGAGCTTGAGCTTGGGTAGACCGTACAATTCGTAGTTGCTCTCCGTGATTGACCTAAACCAACCAAATTGCACAAAGAACACACAGTGGAAATTATAAGGGCTATTTATATCAATTTTTTCAAAATTTTAAAAACACATTTTTTTCTTAAAATATTTTAATTTTAAAAATAATTTTTTCCAATGAATTTTTTTTTCAAAAATTTGTTTGATATTTTTATATAATTTTAAAAATTTTAATAGTGTAATTTTTTCTTCGGCGAAATTGAAAACAAAGGTATTTAAAAAAAATATGCAAATTTAAATAATTTTCTACATTGATTTCTTTGACCATAATTTTGTAAGATTTGAGTTATAAATGTATTGTGCACCCGTGGCCGAGTGGTTAGCGTCTCATTTTTTATCATGCCGGGTGTTCGGGTTCGATTCCCGTTCTGGCTGGGGGATTTTTCGTCAGAGAAATTTCCTTCGACTTGCACTGTGGTCACGCGTATTCTAGAGCTTGCCCCTCGGAATATATTCAAGGCGTGTTATTTGGCTTAAAAAAATCTCAACTAAGTATTAATAAATGACGCTAGTTAATGCATACGTTGAAACGGCAATAGTTCCACAAGGAACGTTAACGCCATTCAAGAAGAAGTTAAGAAGTTAAGTAAAAAGTTAAGAGATTTTTTTTACCCTTTTCAAAAAGTAGTCTAATTCATTTTTTTGAAGATGCAAGTATGCAAAGTTGCTTAAGGTGAAGGTGGAAGGGAGCCACAAATGGCTGCCACAATGGCGCTCATTTCTTTCATCTTCCTCCCTCACCCTCGCCCGAAAATCAATAATTTTGCGAAACAGTGTAAAGAAAATGGTCGTTTTCGCACATTTCCCATCAATTAATATCAACCAAACTCTAATCGATTACTCACAATATAATGAATTTTCATGTGCCGTCGCACTGTATAGTGAAAAACGTCGGAAAACTCGAGCTAGTGTTCTGAAAGTTAAATTTTAATTTTTCAATTTTCCGCAATGGTTTTGTTTGTATTGGTGAAAGCATCGTTATTTTATCGGCACTGATGCCAGACAGCATCTATAAAAACCTCTTAATAAAATGTTATTCCTGAATCATAGCGTTTCATGTCATGAAAATCAATAATAAAAAATTGTGTTGATATCAATACAATTATTATTTTTACGTTTAATGGGTATATAATGTAAGTTTTAGCAACTTTAACATTGGATAATAAAATTATATTGTAGAGCTCGGAACACTGCCACGGCTGCTTATGTTTTCAAAAAAAGTAAACGGAAAAGTATTACATTCAATCAAAATGCCTCGGCCAACGAAGAGAAGGGTTGAGGCTCTCCAACCTGAATATGTGAAAACAATACGATTAACGGAGGAAAATATTAAGGAATTATCAAAACCGAGTTACTATGCGGGAGAACTTGTTAATACCAATAAAGCCTCAAAGTGCCCCAAAGTGTTATGAATTTGCTCATGTTACGCTCGCATATAATCAGAATTTTACTTCATATGCAAATACACCTTCTATATATGTTCATATTTGCAATTGCTCATCGGAACACATGGTTCATGCATTTTACTCTAGTATTGAATTGTTATTTTTTTCAAATGTATCCTAAGACGTGAAGTGAAGCGCCACACAGTCTGATAAGTGAATTGCTCTATTTACGTAAAAAAATCAACACAAACGAAACAAATTGCTCTTCTCTCACAAACACTATTACCCCATTTTTACACATGGTTTTACCTATACTACTACAATGGCTTCCTTCCACCTTTACCTTAAATGACCCACACCGTTTGACTGCTATCTGAGATGGTGCTGCCATCTCCTGAGACGAGTTGGCATGAAATTCGTCATTATTAAAGCTAGCCCGAGAGAGTTCTCCACTCGAGCTAATTTTATGGGCTCGACTTTCAAAAACAATATTTATATAACAACAAGAGATAACCAAAATTAATTTCATTGAAACTAAAAGCAAAATTTGCAACACTACGCTTTATTATTCATAGCAAATATGAATAGAGTAAAAGTAGATGGTAACACTGTGACCAAACTTGACTCTCAGTTTCATCCGACTTCGATGGTCCAGAAGCAAATTTAAATACTAACATCCGAAAAGTATTCCAGGCACAATTAATTCCTTTTACCACATCTTTGGGTTCAACGTCATTTTTCCAACAAATACTACCGCGAAGGGGAACCATTTATATTACAAGCTGCAAGTGGGCTGCCCCCCCCCCCAAAAAAAACGGTACCTTCGGCCGAGAGGAGGAGACTCGGAGGAATCTCATATTACGATGAAATATCGTTCCAATAAGGAAATGAGAAACCGCTGCAAAGGAACAAGCTGGTAACACGCTTGTTTTCTCGTCCTGTTCCAAAGAATCGTAGTAAAACTGCAGTTTTCGGGAGCAAAAAAAAAGAACCACACCCAAGACAAGAAAATAAAACAAAATTAAGACAAGAGAAGTGTAATTTAACACCAAGACAATTCGCCCCTTACGAGTCACTAAACGGGTAATATATTGCCGCTGCAGCAGTGCAGTGGAATTTATAACATTCGCTTCGTCGGTGGAAAGTCGTTCCGTTTCACACACACACCACCACCACCACCGGTATGACCCCTCATTCCCACAAAGTGAAGCTCTACGGAGGAGGATGATGAAAATCTATCTTCAGGATTCCAAGCTCCCATCATCAAGCGTCGCCAGTTAGTGTTGGAGCTGATTTTAGAGCATCAGCTCTGGGTGATCCTTTGCGTTCGATAGCGCAACAATGTTTCGCAGAAAGTGGCGGTGTGCCATATGGCGCTACAGGAAGCATAAAAGGATCAGCTAATAAGCGTCAGACGAAAATAAATTATGAGAGCAGCAAAACACTGGCAGCGGCAATGGAATGAAGTTGTGACAAATTTCCCCATCGGAGGGCGATACTGGTATGTACTGCGCGCGGCCAGGCCAGACCATTGCTTCCTCTTCTGAGGTGGGTCTCATTCTCTAGTTGTGAATGATGGGCTGCTTCCGTCTCGATTGGTGGGATAACGTGGGTCAACAAATGGTACTTCACCGTAATCGATCAGTGCAAATGTGAGTAGTGAAGGCGTGGGAAAGCCTCGATCCGATTCGCAGTTTTGTGCTTACCTGTGGAAGAAAGGAGAAGATAAAAACATATATGTTACACTCGTTCGAACGCCATTAAATATACGATGTCGATTATTGTTTTATTATTCGAAAAATCTCTGGATTTTTTGCTTCTTGCTTTCTCGGTCTGAAACCATAAACATAAACCATAAAGCAAATGAAAATTTGTGTATTTCGGGAGCAAAATTTGCTCTCTTTCCAATAAATTCTACGCCCAAACGCTGCTGCATTCGAAAATAAATCACTCTCTGATGCCGAGATCGTTTCACTTCATGTGGCTTCTTGTGCCAAAAACTAAGCGCTTCATATACGTTGCGGAATATGAAAATATAGTTATGGCAAAGAAGCATTGGATTTCATTGTCTCGTTTGGTCTAGCATTATGACGATGTGCTAGACCGAGGTTTTATTTTGACCCCCGACTAGCGATGCACACAAATTGTGCGCTGAACCATGCTCGCCATTTATTCTATTTGCTACATGATATTTCAACCCATTTGCATATCCGAATGAGCAGCGCGCTTTGAAAAACGGTTCGCTAAAAATCGCCGATGAGATTCCCATGTTTTCAGACCGTTCACAGCTCCACAAGTTGCAGCCAATGATGGTGCGAATTAAAGAGATGTATCCATCTGTGCGACAATTACCTGCCGGTGCTGCTCAGTGTTCACGGGAGCATAAAAAATCTGCTATCTTTTTTACGGGTGACGGTGGAATACACCCACAAAGATAGACACATGATAGCGTGATGAAAAATGAAAAATCCATCGTCATTGATGAAGACGACGACGACGACGTCGACAACCGAGTCTTCTCCCCCTGGATGCCTCTCCGGCGCATACCGGAGTGATGGGTGATGGGACTATGCTTCGGCAGGAACTGTAGAGCATACGACATCGATGTTGTGTGTATGAACGCGAGAGAAGTGAGGCAGAAAAAAAAAACTGGAACAGTAATCGGAGCGTGTAAACATAATAATTTATGCATGTGACTTACTAAGCGGTTGTGAAGGTGTCTACTGGAGAGTATTTAGTTGCGGAGCTTGCCCTAACGAGACGGTATTTATTGAAGCGCCAACCGGAGCTTTCGAGATGATCTGCGATGAATAGACGGGAATATAATGACGCTGTAAAACCTGTGTATGGGAGTATGGTTCACTTGCAGGTTAGGAATCGGAGCTATTGGACTTTAAAGCGGATGTTTTGACGTAGGACTACGTCTAACCGGAAGATATAGGGGGTGAAATGGAAATCTAGGCACTGAACAAGTAGGAAAAAATGCAACATTTGGAACGCTTATAACTCGAGCATTTCTCAATAGATCGCAAAGGTTTTTGCATCAATTGATAGGAAATATATCTACGCATCTATCATAACGAATAACATTTCATTTTTCTTGAGATGAATAATTGAATAATTGTGAAATATCAAGCATTGTTAAAATGCACTATGTGCCCATTTTTGATTGGTCCATTTTGTGCTCCTCAAATCGTACCGACCAAAACGGGCAACCAGAGAAGCAGCGAAATAGAATGAAGCACGATTGGAAAGAAAAAAGAAAAAAATGAACGAAACATTGGTCCCAGTCTCACACATGCGTAATTCTCGAGCCAGCCAGTCAGCTTAAAAATCCCCGCTCCGCTGCCGTAACGATCATTCTCATTCAAACCGTACACCACATCGGTTCGCATCACAACACATCAACAAACCAACCCAAGCAGCCATGTCTGGACATGGTAAAGGAGGAAAAGTGTTGATCTGGAGTTCCCCGCAAGGGTAGCTAGACCGAGCGCGTTAGTACCAGTGCACCAGTCCACCTAGCCGGCGTTATAGTTTCGGCCGCCGAAGTGATCGAGTTAGCTGGCAAAGCTGCTCGCGACGATAAGAAAACCCGCATTCGGAACAGAACACATTCGGTTCGGTGGACATCAAGACAACAGGCAGTTGCAGCGAGTGGCGAGTGGCAAACGCAATCGCAAAACGGCATCAGGTAGCAGAAGAAAAAAGTTTGTTCTTTATACAAACTGCTTTGGTGGCAAATCCAGAACAAGGCGGCATCGAGGGCGTTCGAAATGGTTTTTTTTTCAAAACCACAAGTACTAAGTTTTATAAATTGGAACCATTCCATAAAACAAGGCGCTTTTCAGGGCCATTAAACCTTCCAAAAAAGAGTTTAGGAAATACAGTTCAATGCTTTCTAAAACATTATCCAAAATAATAATAAAACACAAATTGATTTTTTCATAATGTGTTTGCCAGGATCTGATGAGTATGTGAATTTGGCAGTTGTTCTGAGCTTATTGATAGTTGGGGACTTTCCTGATTATTCAATTTTCACCAATTCTTAAATTGTTTCCAGATTGAGAGTACAGTAATTTACAATTAGTTCGAAATTTAGCTAATTGGACGGACATGTAATGCGACTTATTTAGTTGGACATTTTTGTAAAAATAGAGATCCAAATTATGACCCCACATTGGAAGTCGACACTGTACCACTGTCATCGCAAATGTTCAATTACAGGTTAAAATCGCCTCCAATGCGATACTGAGTGGCGCTTCGGCACGTCGCATTGAATGTAATTTACTGTAAAATATGTCACAAGCTGGATGGGAAGAAATTTTCCAACTGTGAAAGCTGTGGCGAGTGGCAAACGCAATAGCTAAACAGGAAGGTTTAGTCGAACAAGATGGGAATATCGAGTGATAACAAAAACACACCAAACACCAAAGGTTCTTCTCAGAACCATCAACATATTCATAAAGAGGAAACAGTAAACTAATCCATTTTTCAGGTAGATAGGTATTCACGTAGGAGAAGAAAATAAAACAATATATTTAAAATATATATTTAACAAAAGCTGTCCCCTTTGTATAGTCCTACGTCACTCCGGTTATGTCCCCGACATTACCCACCCGTCTTTTTTTTTCCGAAGATTTAACACTTTAACATTACCAGCAATTCCTGAAAGATATAAACTGTGTTTTTCGATACGGTCGCCTTGGGTATGAAAAGTTGGATGAAATCAGAAGCTTGATTATTTCCATGTGCCGAAAATTTGGCCAACTCTTAAGCCCATGACATACTTAGCAGTTTCACAGGCGCGGTGGTCATTTTGGTTTATAATCAAGCAAGCCATTTGTCATGGCAATTGTCATGCGTAAATGCGAAAACAGAATAGAAACATACGGTATGAGGCATGATGTCGACGCCAACCTCTCTCAGTTTCTATTCTGTTTTCGCATTTTCGCATGACAATTGTCATGACAAATGGTTTGCTTGTTCATAATTGATATTTATTTTAAGATTTCTACCCCCTTATAAAGTAGTAGATGTCCTCAGTACGGAAAAGTTATCGGAAAAGTAAGTAAATCAATAATTTTCATCTATATATATATATATATATATATATATATATATATAAATGGATTTCTTTCTGTCTGTCTGTCTGTCTGATTCTTATGGACTCGGAAACTACTGAACCGATCAACATGATTGGTATGTAGGGGTTTTTGGGGCCGGAGAAGGTTTTCGTGATAGTTTGGGACCCCTGCCATACAAATGAAACACACATTTCTGCATTACTCGAGAATTATTCAAGCAAATGGAACCAAATTAGGCATATGGAGGTTTTAGGGTGCAACAAATGTTTCTATGGCGGTTAGACTCTCCATCCCCTTTTTTAAGGGGGGGCTGCCATACAAATGAAACACAAATTTCTGCATTACTCGAGAATTATTCAAGCAGATGGAACCAAATTAGACATATGGAGGTTTTAGGGTGTAATAAATGTTTCTATGGTGGTTAGACACTCCTTCCGCTCTCTAAGGGTGGGCTGTCATACAAATGAAGCACAAATTTCTGCATAACTCGAAAACTAATCAAGCAAATGGAGCCAAATTTGGCATGTGCAGGTTTTACGGGACACGAAACGTTTCTATGGTGAATACACTCCTTCTCTAAGGGGGGCTACCAAATTAACGAAACACAAACTTCTGCATAACTCGAGGTTTTTTGGTATGAGAAATGTTTCTGTAATGGTATGACACCCCTCCCTCCACTGGAATGAAGGGGAGGTCCCATAAAAATATTACATATATTTCAACCAAAAATATTCCAACCAAACATGACAATTGAAAATTTTCGGAAAACTTTGAAGGAAAAAGGAAAAATTCGGAAAATTAAATTCCCATATGTTCTACAATTACATAATGACAAGTGCTGTTAGTCCATTTGATGTTTGCGCAATTGATCTTGTTCGAAACTGGAAATGGAATTTAATGTGATGAAACGCACTCCTATATCTTCTTCTATCTATACCAAAAAAAAGGTTCGCCGGATGTGTTGATAAGAGCAGAACTCGAGAAAGGAATTGTCCGATTCAGGGCTGTTTTCATTCTATCATATTTTCTGTATAAAACATTTATTCCATGTAACGGAGAAACATGTTAATTGGAAGTGGTTGAAAAATCTTGAACGAGAATTATGTCTGAAAATAATTTGATATTATAATGATGAGTTTTGTTAGAATTACTAGGAATTTTATAGTAAAAGGTAAATTCAACGGGGTCTATTAGAAGATCAATCAATGAACAGTTCTGCGATTGAACCCATGAACTTGCTCATAGTGAAAACGTGAATGTTTGAAGGTATTGATAACAAAAAACAAATTTTGGGCGGGACGAAGTTTGCCGGCTCAGCTAGTATTTTATATTTTTAGACAGCCATCTCATGCCAAACCGACAATGGCGGTTCTCAGATTTTCGTGAAATGTGGTAGTTTTGTTCCTTATCACAAAATATTAGTCCTGATTTTTTTACATTTTTTCACTAGGGTGCTCATTTCCATTTTAGGGAGGTTTGAAAAATCAAGTTTTTTACCATTTTTTCCAAAAATGATTTTTTTCAAAAATTCATAACTTTTGAACTACTCCATCGATTCAGATGATCAACATGTCAAATTGAAGCCAATTAACCGATCTAATGACGCAAGGTGTCAAGTCGAAATATAGTAAACATTCATTAAAATATGAATCCACCTCTTCCTAGCGTAGGACAGAATTTTCCCTTTGCTTTATCGAGAATATTGAATTACAAAAAAAAAGAAAAAATTACAAAAATTTACTATTCAAATTGAATATGTGAGGCATATGTGAAGTAAGAATAAATAAATGAAGGCGAAGGTAAAGAGGTGAAAGAATTCAAATAAAAGATGTAACGAGAAAATAATTAAAGTAAGAAAAAGTTACAAGGAAAATCTATATACGGGCAAACTTGCATAAGAAAATCGTACTAAACTTCACCAGTGGCTTTAAAAAATAGTGTTTGCTACCCAATTTAAAAAAAACTTTTTTTATGCGGTGGATGGGGAAAAAAATCGCGTGAGATTTTTGATCGCACAAAACAAAATCGCATAAAAACAGGTTTTACTGTACAAAAATCCACGCGAATGCAAACTGCTGATTTGAGAGTCGATTTCGCACATGTAACGTTGCATCGGACGAGAGGTACAAATTGTTTTGCTTTGTGGTTAAAATTTTTAGCAGAAATTACGATTCAGCAGTCATCTGGCTAGCAACCAGCGACGGCTAGAGTGTCCAAAATGTATTTTTCATAAGGCAAAACGGTTAAGTTTTCTAAATTGGCCTAGACATAAATTAATTGCAGAAGTATAAAGCTTCTATAAATCAGCATCCTTTCTTAAATTTTTAGTTTCACTCTAGACAGCGAACAGCCAACACCATATGTTAAAGCTGAGAGTTGAAATGAGTTTATTATTTCGTAGGATTACGTCTTTGATTTCTATATAGGTGGGTCACTATACGAAAAATGTAACGTAAAGTTAAGAGATTTCAAATGCATATTACGCAGAATTGTTCTGACGATATATGTTATAATATATACAAATATATGCAAATCCAGACGGCATTATTCAGAATTGTTTTCACTTGAGATATCAACACTGGAAACAGTAGAACGAGTGAGCGATTTAACGATTAAAAGAGGTATGTTTTGCGAATGAATCCAAAGGTAAATTATGTATTATGCATTCTTGCTTTCAGTTTGGTTCCTGTAAATGTTGTATGTAACACAGAATCGTGTGCAATAATTCGTTCTATCAAACAAATAAGACATCCAGTCAATGTGTAGGAATAAAGGTGATGTAGATGGTGGAGTGGGTTAGTAAGATGGCTACAATTCCATAGAAAATCATAATCATTAAAAAAAATCAAAAATCATAATTTCAGCGATATTGTTATGGACCAGCATGTCAGTGTGTGAGGTGAACTATTGTCTGTAAAAAAACCTTATATCAACGAAAAAGCTGCGATTCCCGATGACTTAGAATAGGACTAATAATAAGAATAAGACAATGGAAAGAACGCATAATACCATAGCTATCCATTAAAAATAAATCAGCTTTATGATTTCATGTGTACTCAAAATATCACGAAATCGTAAGTGTTTTCATATATACGATTCTAGAGCTGAGAATTCCTTATCATCAACGTCTCCAACATAAGCTCAATAATATAACATGGAGAAAAAGGTGATATCAAATCCCTAATTACCTTGGTTGCCTAAATTCGACAGGGATAGCCGCTGAGCTCTCTGTGTCTCACGGAGCAATTCTTGTGATCTTACACAACGGCAAGAAATACCAGAAACTGAATCTCGCATCGTTTTACAAGTTCGACATTATAAAACGCATGACAGGGGATAAGACATGGATTTGCGAGTTCGACATGCTGCTAGTCTTTGGAGCGGCGTCTTCGAACCCAGTAGAAACCGAGAAAACACGTCAAAGTCGATCAAAACTCGACGTAATAACGACTGTTTTCTTATCGGGGAATTCAGTACACGGAATTTGCGCTAGATAAAGATTGTTATTTGGCCATTATGCGGTATTCGACAAAGAGCGAATTCGTCTCAAAAGGGAGGTTTTCTAGGAACACGACTTCTGTAGATCTTTCTTTAGATTCTGGCCGGAAGATCAACATATATTTTATATGGCACTGATCGACTTTCTTTCTTCCCAGAACTCTAATAAGTGTATACGTTTTTCGGAAATTACCTATCGATCGTGAGCAAAGATGTGGGGAAAGAACAGGGTGTCGACTAAGTCTTTCAGTGATAAGTCTGCTGGAGCTCCACTGATACCAAAATCCGTCAAATGTCGAAATAGTCAATAGACAAAAGCTTCTCGAATCGCTTTAAAGCCAATTTTTTATCGGAATCAATGACGGGAAGATCGAGTAAATATCGACGCTTTATAAACTTTAAAACCAGCGCTTTGCATTCCAGACGAAATTAAAATACACTTTACAATGTTTTCAAAATTCATATTTGATGAAAATAAAAACTATTCATCTGAAAACACCTCCCCTTAGATTTTTCCCCATTTTTATTCGAAATATACTGACTCAATTTCTAAGAAATCTAACGAATAGGGAGGGAAGAAAGCTTTCATTTTTGAACCATAATTTCAGTGTTTTATTTTGTATAAGTTTTTAAATATTTCCAACAAAACCTCATTTTGTTGAGACAAATAATTTGGCAGTTTCCAGCTATGATTTTTTTTTTTTGGAAACAGTTAAAGTCAACTAAATTGGTCAAATGAAAATGAAAAATGGCATCCTGAGCTGCCTCCATTTTTGGAGGAAATTTAAAAAAAATCTCAACGTACAAATATGTTTTGTAGCAGAAAATACGATAATTGTATTTGATATTGTTCTGTGTTCAATTCAGTTTATTTCCAGTGCAATGGGAATTGGTTTCTCCAGAAATTTGTGGAAAGAAAAACAATCGTAATAATCGTATCGACAAGCAAACCGTTGTCGTCTCGCTCAGATAAAGGTTGCGATGGGTGGGAGGCGGCTAGTGAAACATTACCATTTACCCAACCGGCCCCCTTCCGAGATCGTTGTTAACACGAACTCCAAGTTCTGACGAACATACATACATCAGCGAAGAGCCACGTTCACACGATTTACGCCCTTAACAACGTTCAGGGTAAAGAACAGGTTGGGGCAGCAATCTTGGAGCATAATTGATTTCTTCGCTAGACTCTTCCTGTCCCGGAGCCACAGTCGTGCCCTTGCGCTCCGGGCAGGTTGCGCAAAAATTGAAATTTGGAGCTCACCCCCTTTTATCTGCCTCATCCGCTAAACACCCACTTTGAACTTGATCATAAACGTAACATCCAATTTGGAGCCGGTAAATGGGTGTACATCTCTCGCAAATGGAAAACAGCAGCAGCAGCAACAGAAAGCAAAGAACACGAAAAACAGGCGTTCATACCCACGCACGATGCGTGATCGAACGGCTAACTAAAAGCCCGACATCATCATCGCGCGGAGCTCGTCCCCCAAATCGCTCCCCCCTCAGCCAGATGGGTTGTTTATTGCGGGTGAAGCAGGAAAAAAAAGACGAGAGATGAAAAAATGGGTTAGTCCAAAACTAAAAAGCACTCCGCCGCATAGCGGCCAGCATCCGACGGAACCGGACGGAGCGAAAAATTTGGTGTATTTAATGGTATCGGAATTGGTTGTAAAAAGTGAAAGGTTTTGCTCGTACTTCGGTACTGTTGGCTGGTGCACATGGGAATCGCGTACGCCTAGGAGAAAACCGCAAGCACTGCATTTTTATGTGGGTGAAGATACCAATAAAAAGATACCAATAACTTTTAATTACAACTGACATTTTTTGTAGCCGATGATAAGACAGTTTTATCATTTAAATTAGAAGCACACCATCCTACGAGAATATTCTGAAATGGTGGAGTGTTGGAATTGACCTATCTGGTCATGGGAACCATTTGAAATTTCAAGAAATTCACGAAAATGGACAAGTCCTAAGGCTAATATTTTTCGGAGGCGATAGAATGTCAATTTTATCATTTGAATTAGAAGCATACTATCCTCCGAGAATATTCTGAGATGGTGGAATGTTGGAATTGACCCATCTGGTCATGGGAACCATTTTAAATTTCAAGAAATTTACGATAATGGACAAGTCCTAAGGCTAATATTTTTCGGAGGCGATAGAATGTCAATTTTATCATTTGAATTAGAAGCATACCATCCTCCGAGAATATTCTGAGATGGTGGAATGTTGGAATTGACCCATCTGGTCATGGGAACCATTTTAAATTTCAAGAAATTTACGATAATGGACAAGTCCTAAGGCTAATATTTTTCGGAGGCGATAGAATGTCAATTTTATCATTTGAATTAGAAGCATACCATCCTCCGAGAATATTCTGAGATGGTGGAATGTTGGAATTGACCCATCTGGTCATGGGAACCATTTGAAATTTCAAGAAATTTACGATAATGGACAAGTCCTAAGGCTAATATTTTTCGGAGGCGATAGAATGTCAATTTTATCATTTGAATTGGAAGCACACCATCCTCCGAGAATATTCTGAGATGGTGGAGTGTTGGAATTGACCCATCTGGTCATGGGAATAATTTGAAATTTCAAGAAATTCACGAAAATGGACAAGTCCTAAGGCTAATATTTTTCGGAGGCGATAGAATGTCAATTTTATCATTTGAATTAGAAGCATACTATCCTCCGAGAATATTCTGAGATGGTGGAATGTTGGAATTGACCCATCTGGTCATGGGAACCATTTTAAATTTCAAGAAATTTACGATAATGGACAAGTCCTAAGGCTAATATTTTTCGGAGGCGATAGAATGTCAATTTTATCATTTGAATTAGAAGCATACTATCCTCCGAGAATATTTTGAGATGGTGGAGTGTTGGAATTGACCCATCTGGTCATGGGAACCATTTTAAATTTCAAGAAATTTACGATAATGGACAAGTCCTAAGGCTAATATTTTTTGGAGGCGATAGAATGTCGATTTTATCATTTGAATTAGAAGCATACCATCCTACGAGAATATTCTGAGATGGTGGAGTGTTGGAATTGACCCATCTGGTCATGGGAATAATTTGAAATTTCAAGAAATTCACGAAAATGGACAAGTCCTAAGGCTAATATTTTTTGGAGGCGATAGAATGTCGATTTTATCATTTGAATTAGAAGCATACCATCCTACGAGAATATTCTGAGATGGTGGAGTGTTGGAATTGACCCATCTGGTCATGGGAACCATTTGAAATTTCAAGAAATTTACGATAATGGACAAGTCCTAAAGCTAATATTTTTTGGAGGCGATAGAATGTCGATTTTATCATTTGAATTAGAAGCATACCATCCTCCGAGAATATTCTGAGATGATGGAGTGTTGGAATTGACCCATCTGGTCATGGGAACCATTTGAAATTTCAAGAAATTTACGATAATGGACAAGTCCTAAGGCTAATATTTTTTGGAGGCGATAGAATGTCGATTTTATCATTTGAATTAGAAGCATACCATCCTACGAGAATATTCTGAGATGGTGGAGTGTTGGAATTGACCCATCTGGTCATGGGAACCATTTGAAATTTCAAGAAATTTACGATAATGGACAAGTCCTAAGGTTAATATTTTTTGGAGGCGATAGAATGTCGATTTTATCATTTGAATTAGAAGCATACCATCCTACGAGAATATTCTGAGATGGTGGAGTGTTGGAATTGACCCATCTGGTCATGGGAACCATTTTAAATTTCAAGAAATTTACGAAAATGGACAAGTCCTAAGGCTAATATTTTTTGGAGGCGATAGAATGTCGATTTTATCATTTGAATTAGAAGCATACCATCCTACGAGAATATTCTGAGATGGTGGAGTGTTGGAATTGACCCATCTGGTCATGGGAACCATTTGAAATTTCAAGAAATTTACGATAATGGACAAGTCCTAAAGCTAATATTTTTTGGAGGCGATAGAATGTCGATTTTATCATTTGAATTAGAAGCATACCATCCTACGAGAATATTCTGAGATGGTGGAGTGATGGAATTGACCCATCTGGTCATGGGAACCATTTTAAATTTCAAGAAATTTACGATAATGGACAAGTCCTAAGGCTAATATTTTTCGGAGGCGATAGAATGTCAATTTTATCATTTGAATTAGAAGCATACTATCCTCCGAGAATATTCTGAGATGGTGGAATGTTGGAATTGACCCATCTGGTCATGGGAACCATTTTAAATTTCAAGAAATTTACGATAATGGACAAGTCCTAAGGCTAATATTTTTCGGAGGCGATAGAATGTCAATTTTATCATTTGAATTAGAAGCATACCATCCTATGAGAATATTTTGAGATGGTGGAGTGTTGGAATTGACTCATCTGGTCATGGGAACCATTTGAAATTTCAAGAAATTCACAAAAATGGACAAGTCCTAAGGCTGATATTTTTTGGAGGCGATGGAATGACATTTTTTTCATTTTAATTAGACACACGAGTCTTTCCATTAGTCATCAAACCGGCATCTACTGCTAAAATAATCGTTTTTGAATTTGAATGGCGGCTTCAAAAATTGATCGTTCATAACAAGAAAGTCAGCTTAAGTCGACCAATTAATTTGCTTCGATGGCTAATGAATCGCGGCTTAAATGTAAATCAGCTTACATCTCTGGACCAAATATTACATCGGTCAATGAAAAAATATTCAAAAAGAAAATAATTTTTTGGGTCGAATAAACTAAGTTTCTCTAAAATTTAGCCGATCAATATTATAGTCCAGTTCTAGATTTTCTTAGTCGAGCCGGATAGGCGCCGATTCCAAAACGTGATTAACCCATTCCAAAATATTGTTTCATGTTTTATTGTAAAATCTCATCATATTCTCACAAAAAAGTGCTTAAAAAATTAAGAATATTTGAGAAAATATATGAGGAAACGAATTTTTGATCGGTTGAGCAACCTACAACATGGGATAGTCTAGTATTTTCGGAAATGCTAGTCGATATTAATTTTCAGTTCGCGAAATCGATGCATCGAGAACACTTCTTAACCATGACTCGAGACTCCCGGCTTAAATTTACGAAAAAAAAGTTGAAATCGACTATTATCGAGTGATATTAATCATTCGACTTTGTTCCGATTTTCTGAATAAGAAACCTCCTCAGATCAGTCTCGTTCAGACGACTTGAAGCTGAAGTATTTTTATTATAAGTAAACGTATGCTTTCAAGTGATATAAATCTTACAATAGGGTTTTCTTTGCGACTCCTTGGTAGTCAGAGGTAATACCTAACCCACTGAGTAATGGAATTCAAGTTCTCCTCTCAGATTGAGCCTAGAGAAAAATATCTTGTTCTGCAAATTGTTATTAATTTAAATCTTATTTCGCCATACTTTTTCCCGTGAGTATTCACTTTAAATGAATAGAATACGTCCTACAATCAGTAGATCAATTAGGCGTAATTATATAAAAAAAAACTGTATTGATTTTTTCCTGGATCTAACCGCGTTGTCATCACTTCTGGTAATGATCGATTGTTCATTTTCATTCCTTTTTCTCCACTTCTGTCATACATATACATCTACTACTGAATCCACTGAACGCGAATTTAGCCTTCGTAACTTCCGTGAGCAACCACTTGCAACTTATTTAACACTAGATTTACCAGACCAGTCATTTTGACTGGTCGTGCAATTTCAATTTAAAATTCCTACGACATATTACATTTGCTTTCCGAAATGATGTTATGACTTTTGTAGCTATAAGTAGAAAAAACATTTTATAAACTTAATGTTACTTAATATTTATTACTAACAAATATATTTTTTTGTTATTGACATTTAAACCAGTACCAGTCAAACTGACTGGTGCATGTTTCTATGAAGAAATGTATGAGAGCGTTTTAATTTCAACATATTTTGACAGCAATTGTCAGCCCCTGAAAATGTTCTGCATATTTAGAAAATGCAACCAGCATACCTCTGGAATGTTCAGATGTGGAAAGTGAATTATACGACAGCGGCGATGATTTGTTAGATAGAAAAATTGATTCTCAAGGAAGTGATGATAACAGTGCTATTATCGAGAGTAGTGATGAGGAAATTCCTGATGATGACAATATAGATGAGCCAAGCGACAGTGGTTGCGTAAAAATTCCAATCAAGCGTACCAAATCAGCAAACTGAAATTGCTTTAGACGGAACTATTTGAACGAGAATTGAAGAAGGAGGTGTTGCTGGTAGATTACTAGTTCATAGTAATTTCAAAGATGTACACGGTCCAACAGCACATGCTGAAAGAAATATTATGAACGGGAATCTAAGTAGTGCGTTCCAATTACTGATTGATAACCATATTTTGGAACATATACGAATTTGTACAGAGTTAGAAGCCTCTCGAGTTTTGGAAAAAAGTGGACAATTACACAAGAAAAATTGAAGGCATCTCTTGCAATATTGTGCGCGCGTGGGGCGTACGAAGGAAATAGCTTCAAACAGGGGATGAACTTATATTACCGGGGATAAGCAACTTTTTCCATCGGAGGCCAGATGCAGATTTACTCAGTATTTTCCAAACAAACCCCATAAATTTAGCATAAAATTCTAATTGGCGTCTGATGTAGAGACGAAATATGTGATAAATGGCTTTCCTTATTTAGGAAAAAGCGAGACTCGAAATGCATCAATCCCCCTATGCAAATTTGTCGTAATGAAATTTCTTGAACCGTATACCATGAAGGAGCGTAAAACTGATATTTTTTACAAGTATTCCTTTGGCGTTAAAATTAAGATCTCAAAATACTTCGTTGCTTGGAACGATACGCGCTTCTATTGGCAACCAGACATATTTTGGCGTCGATGTCACTGATCGAATGGAAATCAGGTTCCAGAAGGTGACCACTTCAACTGTTTTTCAATAATTTAGTTTCAGCCGGAAGAAATAGCTGGATATTGAACAAAACATAACAGGAGAAAATATCTCACGAGAAGACTTTCTGTTTCAATTAGCAAAAGAACTTGCTTCAGAATATCAGACTTCAAGGCAAATACCACACGAAGCTGATATACCAACTACAAATGGCACTGTTTCTGTACGCAAATGGTGTCAAATAGAATATTTTAATAACAATAAGACTACAAATATTTGCAATAAATGCAAAAAAAGTCTATGTAGAAAGTGTATACACTGCAAAATCTATTGTGAGCAACAAACTGTAAACAATTAAGTGTTTTGTTATTTGACAATGTCTATTAGTCCATTTATCTATCACAATTAATATTGTTCAACTTATTTTCGCCATTTGATAAGTAATAGTACAGACTGGAACCACAATATTCATTTTTTCTTATACACCAGTCATTTTGACTGGTGCTGGTAGAAATAGGTATATATAAATAGCTGGTAAATCTAGTGTTAACACGGGGTCGTTTCCATACTAGGCGGTACAGGATAGTCCCGATCTTCTGAACAGACTTGAATGAACTAAAAACATCCGTAGCCGATCGAGTCAACTAGAAAAATAAGCTAGCGGCGGTCGCCGTTGGCCCCATTTTTCTTGTTGAAAAAAACCGGCGTCGACATTTTCAAATATGGCGTCGACCGCCGAAATTTTTGACGACAGAAGTGTCTGTCTCCTGGTCTGCTATACATTTTCTGTAGGCGTTAAGATCAACACTGAAAAATATTTCGACATAAAAAAGCGCAAAATAAAAAAAATACTAAGTCAGCGCTATTATCTTAAGTCACCAAAGTGAAGTTGTGTACTCTAGCTTCTTCTTCTTCTTGGATGGCACTACCGTTCCAGTGAAACTTTTGCCTTCTCAACGCAGCATTACTTGCGTCATTTTTATTAGTAGTGCTTGGTTGAGATTTCTATGCCGAATAACACGCCTTGAATGTACTCTGGAGGGGCAAGCTCTAGAATACGCGTGACCACAGTGCAAGCCGGAAGAATTTTCTTTCACGAAAAATCCCCCGACCAGAACGGGAATCGAACCCGAACCCCCGGCATGATAGTGTGGGACGCTAACCACTCGGCCACGGGAGCACGTACTCTAGCGCCGAATCGTAATGAAAATATTCGGTGGCGGAGTTGCGCCGTGGCGAATTTTCGTTCGGCAATGAAACGATTGCGATGAGTTGTGATGATATTGAAAGTGGAATACAGCTGGAATCCGACGAATGCATGGAAATTGAGGTAGGTTCAGTTTGTATTAATCTATGACTTCAGTAAAAATTTTATTACGACAAAATTAATTCATAATAAAAATTGCGCTTTTTTCTGTGTGGCATTCATACCCCTGAGTTCACTTTTTAAAAACATGAATAGAAACTATTGCTACATGTTCTTTAAATGTATTATTAAAAGAGCTTCTGAATGTTTCCACCAGAACCCAATGATAAATGGGTCTGAAAAGTTGAACGAATTGGTATGAAAATATGGAGAAATTTGCGTTAGTGATACTAAAGCCTATGATCATAACGCGAAATCCAACAGTCACATAATTTCCGTTGTTTCCTATTATAAGAAGAGATGTCGACCAGGAATATCATTTCATAATCAAAAGGGATGAAACACGGTACGTGGAATGGATTCAACGGATAAAAATTGAAAATCATCCGGCTAAGCAGTTTAAATTTCAGCATGTCGATATTCTACTAAGTAATTATCATCAATTTTCACGTATTATTTTTTTCAGAAACAAAACGTTTAACTAAACTATTAATTTGTATGGCTCGAACCTTGGCGATGGTAATTGAGGACAGGTTAAAAACTCTCAAGCCATTATTGTTCACCTGTTCAACACAAACGAGCAGCAATTCATTTAATCCTCGACGACCAAACGATTTTCTCCGGCAGCGAAATTGAAAATATCGACAGATCAAGAAATCATGTCTATATATTTTTTATCTGCTTCTATAGAAATTTCCCACCCTAATTAAAATAAACATTAGAGAAAATCAATTTGAGTATTTTATGCGTCTGAATAAACCACAAAAACGTAAACATCGATTAAATTTTCTTCTACGCTTCATCTGATTCGCTACTCAAAAGTGTCGTTTGACTGACCGATGAAAAAACACTTTCGTACGAAAACGAGGATAGGGCAATTCGTTCGAACGAACGATGTTCGAATGTTCGAACGGATAGATTTCTTTCGTACGAAACCAAGGATACGAATGAGGCATTCTTTCGAACGTTTTGTGTTCGTTCGAAAACAAGAATAAGGGTGTTTATTTTTTTGGTTCGTTAAGTTAGTGTATAGAATAATATTAGGTGATTAATAGCAGTAATAGACGATAATATCTACTGTTTGCGCCACGCGGAGCGAGCGCATACGTGTTGCGACATGACCTGTCATTCCATTGCATCACCCAGAGACGTGCGAAAGTGAGATGAAAGCAGTATCAACACAACAAACGAATATCACCCGAGCTATCCGAGCGAAGCCGACAGGACAAACACCCCACCAATTTCAGGGAGTATAAAAGTAGCAGAGCAGCATATGATCCATCTTTATAAGTTTTTATTCACCACGTGTATTTAGAAACCATTAGAGAAAGTTATAGTGAAAATTTGGACTTTGAAAACTAGTGTCGTTTTTTCCTACAGTAAATTTAGTCAGACCCTTTCCAACCGGAGTACTATAAGGATTGAGAAATGTGTACTGTGAAGATGGCATCCTCTTATAAAATTAATTTAGAGATGTGTTTAGAAGCGGTTAACAGTTTAATTTCAACCAAGTGCCTAGAATATGATTTCAAGTTAAATTTTAAGAACATGCAAGTAATTTTGGAGCGTATGGGATTAGATAAAACGAACTATCCTAGTATGAAGGTAATCAAAAGCCTTCTAATGAAACATCGAAAATCCGTAAAACGGTTTGCTCCTGAGATTACTTTGCAGAATTGTTGGGATGCAGCGAATGATTTGATCGCTAGAGAAGAGTTGGATGAGCTATTCGAATTGAATTCTAAGAATCTGAAAGAAATTCTTGTAGAAATGGGATTAAACGAAAAATGCGCACCTAACTTAAAAAAAGTTAGGAATAACTTCGCTTGTAATCCAACATATAAGAAGTATCGTGCAGAACGAAAGGTGAGAACCCTTATAATTGTTATAAGCTTCCTGAAATTAATAAAACTATTTTGAAATTTTCAATGTGAAATCATTTCCGCAGAATATTGAACATTCAATTGCCGCTGAAAGTCATAACGTAAGTGTAAAATATCAAATTGCTTTGAAATAGTCACGCCATACAGTAACTTCAAATTTTTATAGATCGATAATTTCAAAGAATGTTCTTTTGAGAATGAAAGTGCCTGCTTGCCACAAGACTGCGTTGGAGTTCATGAAGTAAGATGACATTTCTATTTATTAATTCATGTATTAATAGTTGTTATTTAGCAGCTTTTATTAAATAAAACAGATCATATGTCCGAAACAAACTCATCTCCTTCACGTGTCGAAACAAGAACATTATCATTTGTATCATTTGACACAAACGATTTCGAGGAATTGGCCGACTCTCAAAGTACTACTTTTGACGGCGTTGATAATACGGGAAAAGATAACGAAGTAAGATGACATTTCCAATTAATTATTCATGTATTAATATGTATTATTCTTCAGCAACCTCCATTCGGATTTTTATTGAAAGGAACAGATTTATCGCGTGTCGAAATAAAATCATTATCCGTCGAGTTTCCTGCAAAAGTATGTAAGAAAGGAATGGAACTTAATGCTCCAGAAATTGAATGTCGCATTTTTGAAACATCAGTAAGTCAAATGCAAGAGAGATCAACGAACGACATGCAAGACTCGATTGTTTCATTTGATACCAATGATCTTGAAGGATCGACCAAATCACAAGATACTACTTATAGCAGTGATGTAGATGTAACTGAACTTGTGTTCAATACAACGGACTTTGAAAACCTACGAAAAGAGATAAAAGAAAAAGGCAACAGTAACAGGATCAAATACAATGTCAAGGTTGCGGAATGTGGGGCAACTGCCACAAAAAGACTTTATAGTGGTGCTTCAATTTACGAGTGTTCTTTTTACATCAACAAGAAGAACATTGAAATGTGTAAACATTATGATCAACATAATATAATGCAAAGCAAAACCAAGGTTGGCGATGCTAAATATAAGCAACAAAAGCATAGAAGGCCTTTTATAGTGGCCTTAGAAGATTTGTTAAAAATCAAATATGAAGAATTCAATATCTATTGTATAATCAATATAAATTCTCATAATTGCAACAAATCTGGCTGGCTATTTTATGGTGTCTGCGCTCACAAGACCTGCAGATCTTATCGTTTCAAAATTGTTTCTGTTACGGATGGTGATAACATATATAAAGTCGATGTCTATGTTAATGTCGCTATGACCCTGATACACGGGGAAAACCTGAAAGCGGCATATTGCAAAGGAGTAAAAAGAAACATAAATATGAAAAAACTGCAGCTCCAAAAACCACTTGAATTACGAACTAAGTTGATCAACGAAAAGAAAAAAAGACGGGTGGGTAATGTCGGGGACATAACCGGAGTGACGTAGGACTATACACAGGGGACAGCTTTTGTTAAATATATATTTTAAATATATTGTTTTATTTTCTTCTCCTACGTGAATACCTACCTATCTACCTGAAAAATGGATTAGTTTACTGTTTACTCTTTATGAATATGTTGATGGTTCTGAAAAGAACCTTTGGTGTTGTGTTTTTGTTATCACTCGATATTCCCATCTTGTTCGGTTAAACCTTCCTGTTTAGCTATTGCGTTTGCCACTCGCCACAGCTTTCACAGTTGGAAAATTTCTTCCCATCCAGCTTGTGACATGTTGTTCAGTAAATTACATTTAATGCGACGTGCCGGAGAAACACTTTGCCACTCACTGAAACTAATTGTTGCCTTGATGAGCGCCGAACCGAAGCTGCTCTGTTCTTGATGCGGGTTTTCTGATTGTCGTGAGCAGCTTTGCAAGCCAACTCGAGCACTCCGACGGCCGAAACTCTATAATCGCTGTTAGGTATACTGGTGCTCCGGCACCAATCCGTTCGGCCTAGTTACCCTTGCGGAGCAATCAGTGAATGCGACCAACAGGGAACTGGAGACCTGCACGGTTCGAGTGAGACTTTGCCTTTCCCTTAACTTGTCCTCCTTTGTTACGTCCACGATGCCGATGCCGTACAACCACACGGGTTTACGGTTTGAAAGAAAATAAGATATTTTTTGGGGTCCGCGTGTTTTATACTCTAGCGGTACACACTCACAGGATAGAGACAAATCGGTAGACTTAGCCTGAGGGACGAGTCCAACGAGGCGAACGAATGAGCGTTAAAAGGGAGCGATGGCAAAAAAATACATTCATTACGATTTGTTCGCTCGTTGGATTCACATGCAGGCTAAAAAGGGTCCTTTTCAGGATCACAAAATTATCTTCAATCTAAAGAGTTTATTGTTTTGTTATCACTCGATATCCTCATCTTGTTCGGCTAAACCTTCCTGTTTAGATATTTGTTGCCACTCGCCACAGCTTTCACAGTTGGAAAATTTCTTCCCATCCAGCTTTGTCACATGTTGTACAGTAAATTACATTCAATGCGACGTGCCGAAGCGCCACTCAGTATCGCATTGGAGGCGATTTTAACCTGTAATTGAACATTTGCGATGACAGTGGTACAGTGTCGACTTTCAATGTGGGGTCATAATTTGGATCTCTATGTTTACAAAAATTTCCAACTAAATAAGTCGCATTACATGTCCGTCCAATTAGCTTAATGTCGAACTAATTGTAAATTACTGTACTTTCAATCTGGAAACAATTTAAGAATTGGTGAAAATTGAATAATCAGGAAAGTCCCCAACTATCAATAAGCTCAGAACAACTGTCAAATTCACATACTCACCAGATCCTGGCAAACAAATTATGAAAAAATCAATTTGTGTTTTATTATTATTTTGGATAATGTTTTAGAAAGCATTGAACTGTATTTCCTAAACTCTTTTTTGGAAGGTTGAAAAGAAGGCTGAAAAGCGCCTTGTTTTATGGAATGGTTCCAATTTAGAAACCATTTCGAACGCCCTCGATGCCGCCTTGTTCTGGATTTGCCACCAAAGCAGTTTGTATAAAGAACAAACTTTTTTCTTCTGCTACCTGATGCCGTTTTGCGATTGCGTTTTCCATTCGCCACTCGCTGCAACTGCCTTGATGTCCACCGAACCGAATGTGTTCTGTTCCGAATGCGGGTTTTCTTATCGTCGCGAGCAGCTTTGCCAGCTAACTCGATCACTTCGGCGGCCGAAACTATATAACGCCGGCTAGGTGGACTGGTGCACTGGTACTAACACGCTCGGCCTAGCTACCCTTGCGGGGAACTCCAGATCAACACGGTTCGAGCGGAATTTTGCCTTTCCCTTCACTTTTCCTCCTTTACCATGTCCAGACATGGCTGCTTGGGTTGGTTTGTTGATGTGTTGTGATGCGAACCGATCTGGTGTACGGTTTGAATGAGAATGATCGTTACGGTAGCGGAGCGGGGATTTTTAAGCTGACTGGCTGGCTCGAGAGTTACGCATGTGTGAGACTGCGACCAATGTTTCGTTCATTTTTTTCTTTTTCCTTCCCAATCGTGCTTCATTCTATTTCGCTGCTGCTCTGGTTGCCCGTTTTGGTCGGTACGATTTGAGGAGCACAAAATGGACCAATCAAAAATGGGCACATAGTGCATTTTGGCAATGCTTGATATTTCACAATTATTCGATTATTTATCTCAAGAAAAATGAAATGTTATTCGTTATGATAGATGCGTAGATATATTTCCTATCAATTGATGCAAAAACCTTTGCGATCTATTGAGAAATACTCGAGTTATAAGCGTTCCAAATCTTGCATTTTTTCCTACTTGTTCAGTGCCTAGATTTCCATTTCACCCCCTATATCTTCCGGTTAGACGTAGTCCTACGTCAAAAGGGAACCATTCGAGAAGGTAGACATTGTCAGCAAAAATGTATTGAAAAAAATTACCAGTGAAGCTAAATCGAAGCTTAACAGGGATATTGATGATTTTCAAGATTTGATAAAAATGTCTGAGGATAACGGATCTTATATCAAAAATGTGTTTAGAAAGCCCTTTGGTGTAATTTGTTTTAATACAAAAATGTTCAAAGAGCTGAGAAAAAACAAGACTTACAGTCCTATTTTCTACATGGATGGTACTGGATCGGTTGTACGATATTCAAAAGCTGAGAAGCGTGTTCAAATATATGTTTTGGTCGCATACAATTACCGGTCAAATTTTAGTGTACCCGTAACAACCTTTGTGACTGAAAGCCAAAAAACAGTAGACTTCCACAATTGGTTGAATATATTTCGTGCTTCGTACGAGTCAGGCAGCTCTATGAATAAATTGAATAAAATAGCGAGAATTGTTAGTGTTGATTGGAGCTGGTCACTGATTGGTGGATTGATACGGGCTCTTAATAATCAACACCATACACTACCAGAGTATATCCGAGATTGTTATAAAGTTTGCATAAGAGAACTCAATCTCAATTTCACTATCATTCATTTATGCTACAGTCATTTCATGAATGTAGTTTCTAAGGACTTGAAATCTGCTCCAATCAACATAAAACATAAGTTCATGGACTGTATGCGATTGGCTGTACGTGCTACAAACTTAGTGGACTTAATCGATCTGTTTATCATTATGACATGCATTTTTGGATCTGCAAATGAGAACCGAATGCTTGAGACATCACTAAAAGAACTAGATGCAAAAATTAATGATAGAACAAGCTTCGATTCAGAAAGCGCTGGTAAATTTGATTATACTGGCATCGGTGAACCAGAAATTCTAAAAAAAGATGAGGACAAAATCTTCTTGGGATCGCCTTTTTATGCGTTGTTAAAAGAAACATTTGAAACAACATTAAAACAAATAGATGATCTCAGCCAAGGATCACAGAACCCACTGTATTTCAAAGGATTCTTGGAAGATGTCGCCTTGAAAAAATACATGCCTGTGGTTTGTTTGTGGTCAAATATAATAGTATCTCAAATTGACTCGAATCCGGATACTATTTCAAACGCAAGGGTTGAAAGCTTCTTCCGAACATTGAAACACAATGTTATGAAAGGTCAGCTCTACGAAAGAATAACACATTTTCTTCGAAAACTACAATCGTATATTGAATCTCTGTTCCACTTTTCCGACTTTGACATTGAAGATATATACGCTACTGATAAAGGAATAAGTAATGCTAAAAAACGTCAAGATGATAGAATCGCAGAATATGACAGATTTGTCGGAAACGTAGAAGACATAGAGGACGAATGGCATAGTCCATACTTTCAAAAAGATGCTTCAACCCACTTGTTCAAGAAGAAAAAGAAGCAGGAAACTAACAGCTTAAACACACAACTTGAACAATCAACACAGAAGCACCCAGATTCAAAGGAAAACAGTGATAACAACAGAAAAAGATCATTAGAAGAAGATTTAGAAACTACCTGTAATCTGTCCTCTATTCATCAATTCATTGACAAAGGATTTGAATTTCCAGTTACCACCAAATGGTATTTCGGTGAGTTTCCTTCAGAATATGAGAGCATAGGAGTAAGTAGTATGATTGTAAGCTCAGAAATGCTTCAAACGCTCGATGCACATACATATATGGATGGAGAAACCTTAGATGCGATAATTGCAGTGGCCATAAAAGAATGTGAGGTCGAAAGCGTAAAATTGGTATCAACTTACATGTCGAGAAACTTGTTTGATACAACTCAACTAAAAGAAGTATTGGATAGGAAACGAGATTATGTTTTACCAGTTCTAACCAATACATCGGGAGTATGGGTGGTTCCTTTGAATGTTAGAGCTGGGCAAGCACCCACCAAGCAAGTTGGAAGAGGGAACCATTGGGTTCTCTTCATTGCTGATTTTATGAATAGAGAAACTTTTTATTTAGATCCTCTCGAAACAGCATCCCCATATTTGAAGGACGTACAAGAAGAATTTTTGAAGGCAGTAAGCTCTATTCGGAGACTTAAAAATCAACCATTTGATTCAACCAATTGGCAAAGCGGCTCGAAAAATATTGCGCACGACAAGCAAAACGACGACTACAACTGTGGTGTATATGTAGCTAAATATGCACAAAACTTTCTTTTGAAGAAACCGTTGACCGGGCTAGGAAACATGGATTCTGAGAGGAAACAAATCAAAATAAAACTCCTAAATACAGCAGTAATAAAAATTTGTTTATACTGCAGCAGCTTGAAATCACTAATTTTGTCATGTCAATCATGTGGACGGAGGTGTTGCAGTAGATGCGCCCCAAATATGGTGCTAAAAATTCCATCTACAAAACAATGTGAAATATGTTCGAAAATTAAAATGATATAATTTTTAAGTCTCATCAATAAATTTTTATATTACCTTTTAACTTGAAGTATTTTTATTTGTCCAGTTTGAGTCCTTTCAGAAACGAGATAGAATCCTGTCGTCTAAGTCAAAAATGAAAAAATTGTCATTCCATCGGCTACAAAAAATAGTTGCCATAAACCTCAACCATTCGCGTGGATTTTTTTTTAAATTTTAAATGGTTCCTATGATCAGATAGGTCAATTCCAACACTCCACCATCTCAAAATATTTTCGGAGGATAGTATGCTTCTAATTCAAATGATAAAATTGACATTCTATCGCCTCCAAAAAATATTAGCCTTAGGACTTGTCCATTATCGTAAATTTCTTGAAATTTTAAATGGTTCCCATGACCAGATGGGTCAATTCCAACATTCCACCATCTCAGAATATTCTCGTAGGATGGTATGCTTCTAATTCAAATGATAAAATCGACATTCTATCGCCTCCAAAAAATATTAGCCTTAGGACTTGTCCATTATCGTAAATTTCTTGAAATTTAAAATGGTTCCCATGATCAGATGGGTCAATTCCAACACTCCACCATCTCAGAATATTCTCGGAGGATAGTATGCTTCTAATTCAAATGATAAAATTGACATTCTATCGCCTCCGAAAAATATTAGCCTTAGGACTTGTCCATTATCGTAAATTTCTTGAAATTTAAAATGGTTCCCATGATCAGATGGGTCAATTCCAACACTTCACCATCTCAGAATATTCTCGTAGGATGGTATGCTTCTAATTCAAATGATAAAATCGACATTCTATCGCCTCCAAAAAATATTAGCCTTAGGACTTGTCCATTATCGTAAATTTCTTGAAATTTAAAATGGTTCCCATGATCAGATGGGTCAATTCCAACACTCCACCATCTCAGAATATTCTCGTAGGATGGTATGCTTCTAATTCAAATGATAAAATCGACATTCTATCGCCTCCAAAAAATATTAGCCTTAGGACTTGTCCATTATCGTAAATTTCTTGAAATTTAAAATGGTTCCCATGACCAGATGGGTCAATTCCAACACTCCATCATCTCAGAATATTCTCGGAGGATGGTATGCTTCTAATTCAAATGATAAAATCGACATTCTATCGCCTCCAAAAAATATTAGCTTTAGGACTTGTCCATTATCGTAAATTTCTTGAAATTTCAAATGGTTCCCATGACCAGATGGGTCAATTCCAACACTCCACCATCTCAGAATATTCTCGTAGGATGGTATGCTTCTAATTCAAATGATAAAATCGACATTCTATCGCCTCCAAAAAATATTAGCCTTAGGACTTGTCCATTGTCGTAAATTTCTTGAAATTTAAAATGGTTCCCATGACCAGATGGGTCAATTCCAACATTCCACCATCTCAGAATATTCTCGGAGGATGGTATGCTTCTAATTCAAATGATAAAATTGACATTCTATCGCCTCCGAAAAATATTAGCCTTAGGACTTGTCCATTATCGTAAATTTCTTGAAATTTAAAATGGTTCCCATGACCAGATGGGTCAATTCCAACATTCCACCATCTCAGAATATTCTCGGAGGATAGTATGCTTCTAATTCAAATGATAAAATTGACATTCTATCGCCTCCGAAAAATATTAGCCTTAGGACTTGTCCATTTTCGTGAATTTCTTGAAATTTCAAATGGTTCCCATGACCAGATAGGTCAATTCCAACACTCCACCATCTCAGAATATTCTCGTAGGATGGTGTGCTTCTAATTTAAATGATAAAACTGTCTTATCATCGGCTACAAAAAATGTCAGTTGTAATTAAAAGTTATTGGTATCTTTTTATTGGTATCTTCACCCACATTGCATTTTTGGCAACCGCGACGCTACTGGTCACCCATCAATGGCACTAGCAGCGGGCGTAAATAAATGATACCATTGGCGGAGTGGCGAAATCAATCGGTGCCTGGGTCTATATTCATCCAATCCATGCCAAAACGATATAGTGGTTTTCAGATTTTCGACAAAAGTGGTAATTTTGTTCTTTATTGCAAAACATTATATCCGTATTTTTTTCAATTTTTTTAATAGGGTGCCCATTTTCATTTTAGGGTGGTCCGAATTTTTTTTCACCTTTTCCCAAAAAATTAATTTTTTCAAAAATTCCTAACTTTTGAACTACTGAACCGATTTAAATGATCAATATATCTTGTTGAATCCAATAAGCTAGCCTTTCATAAAATATCGAACTAGTAAAAAAATGTTTTATTGTTTTCATGGCTTTGGACTAGAGACATAACATATGTCGATATCAGAGATGCTATTTGTTTTCGTTTTTGAGACATGATTTTTCAAATTTATTATGTTTTAAGTATTCGTTCAATATTCCTACGTGGCTAGACTAGACCCTTGCGACCAGAATTTACCGCAAGTGTGATGCTTTTTTTTTGAAGATGTTTAGCATTGGCTTTAATTTGATATGTCGATCATCTAAATCGGTTCAATGGTTCAAAAGTTATGAATTTTGAAATAAAGTCATTTTTTGAGAAAAGGGTAACCCTAAAATGGAAATGGTCACCCTGACGAAAAAATAAAAAAATACAGGTCTAATATTTTGCGATAAAGAACAAAACTACCACTTTTCATGGGCATCTAAGAACCACTATATCGGTTTGGTATGGAATGGCTGTATTACGAGGAAGAGATGCCAGATTTGAGGTAGTATCTGAAGATTAACGGATTTGTTCATTTTCGAACAAAAGTATGGATCCGAAGGTGAGGCTTTGTTCTTAGTCCACTAAAGAAAAGGTGTAATTTCATTTTGAAAAGAGCGAAGGAGAACAGATAACAGTGAAATACATCCCTATAAAACTGTTTCCTCATTTGCCAATGGTAAGTGTGTCCCTTTTCACATTGTATATTATATATCTGAACTCCATAGAATTTGTGGATGCCACGCAAAAAAGAACTGTTCCTCTTAAGAAGCAAACCATCTTTTATGTACCACCTGGTATTTAATATATTGTCGCGATGCGACTATCGAATATTTCAGAGAAAAAGTTAATGGTTAAGGATTTGCGATTAGCAATTTCTACAAGATAAAATTCATTATTTGTGCTTTACAAATTATGACTTACCATTTCAGATTTCCTATTCAAGCCTTAATATACAGCGCGGACTCGATTATATACAGTTTTTGATTTCTTTTCACTGTATACAATCGAATCCTGTATATAATCGAGTCAAAACATTTTTTTTTACATGTATTTTTCGATTTTTGAAAATAAAAGAGGATTTTGATTTTTGATTAATTCCATTAAAGTCAGAAAACACCTTTCTCACATGAAAAAAAATTAATTTATCCAGATTATCTTAGGAGGTGATATACGATCATATTTGATGAAAAAAAAAATCCTTCTACGCATATGTTCGAATTTTAACAATGACAGAGTTATAGAACTTTTTTTTTGTTTCGGGCTCTGTTGCCTCAAACTAGCTCTACATTAAAAAGTACTCTACGGAAGACGATTCTGATGCTTTCATTTGAAAGAAGTGAGAAATTTAGTACAGGATATAGTAGTGGAACAACTCAATTAGTGGATTTTAATAACATTTTGGAAATGAAAAACATAAAAGTTGATAAGTGTTATTAATAATTCTATTCTAAAAATTTATATTAAACTAGATTGTTTTTATCAATTAAATTGAAGTTCTTCAAACGCTCCACAATTTGTTCTTTGACGCCAACTTATATTATTCTTAATTTGGCTGCAATATCGATATAAACAACTAGCCGACCCGGCAAACTTCGTCCCGCCCAGAATTTGTTTTTTGTTATCAATACCTTCAAACATTCACGTTTTCCTACTATGAGCAAGTTCATGGGTCCAATCGCAGAACTGTTCATTGATTGATCTTCTAATCGACCCCGTTGAATTTTGTATGGCAGCTCCCCCTTAGAGAGGGTGGTGAAGTGTCTAACCACCGTAAAAACATTCATTGCACCCTAAAACCTCCACATGTCAAATATGGTTTCATTTTCTTGTTTAATTCTCAAGTTATGCAGAAATTTGTGTTTCATTTGTATGGCAGCTTCACCTAAGAGAAGGGGGAGGAGTATCTAACCACCATAGAATTATTCATTGCACCCTAAAACCTCCACATGCAAAATTTGGTTCCATTTGCTTGAATTATTCTCGAGTTATACAGAAATTTGAGTTCCATTTTTATGGCAGATCCCCCTTAGAGAGGGAGGGGCCAAATTTTATTTCATTTGCTTGATTAATTCTCGAATAATGCAGAAATTTGTGTTTCATTTGTTTGGCAACCCCACCTAAAAGATAGGGGGGGGGGTCAATGTCTAACCACCAAAGGATTATTTATTGCACCCTAAAACCTCAATATGCCTAATTTGGTTCCATTTGCTTGATTAATTTTCGCGAAATGCAGGAATTTGTGTTTCATTTGTATGGCTGGCTATTACATTTGTTCTTGAAATAAGCCATATTTGAAATATAAAAAAAAAAATCCAAACTATATATAATCGAGTCCAAAATTGTATATAATAGAATTACATATGATCGAGTCTGTATATAATCGAGTTCGACCTGTACTAGATTCTAGATTCTAAATTCCAGATTTCAGATTTCAGATTCCGGATTCTAGATTCAAAATTCCAGATTCCAGAATCCGAAATCCAGTTTCCAGATTCCGGATTCCAGATTCCAGATTCTGATTCTGAAATCCACACTTGAGACATGAGCTTGATGATTGAAGATTGAAGATTGAAGATTGAACGGGGAAAGAATATTCATAACTGGAAAGCCCTTCTGGTTATCTGAAACAAAAAAATCGAACAGATTCTGAATCAGTAAAGATCCCGCTATCGCATGAACCTCGGACAAGTCAAAAACATGTTTTTTTTGACAAAATGGCGGCCGTTTGAAAAACAAAATGCGATTTAAAATGTCTTTTCTGACGTTTCCCGATTTTTTAAAAATAGTAAAATTTTTAAAATATAATTTTTAGAGGTTTATACAGAAATATCAAGGAAACAAAATGAATTTAAATTTTCAAAATATTTTTCTAGTGTCATTTTTATTTGTTTTATGAAAATTAAAATTTAAAATTTCCTACATTTCATTCTTTGACAAAACAGTTGTAGATATTATTTTTTTTTTTAAAACAAGAAACATAAACATGAGCCCGTTTTCAAAAAGTATTCCAATTTTTTTTTGGAAATTTCATGTTGCTAAAATGATCAATGTCCTTACCAGGCATCCCAAAAGTACTGCATTTTCATAACAGTCGGTATGAAATTGAATCGACAGTCTCTGTGAGCGCGCTACACTCCTATACAAGCGACAGAGCATGAATGCATAAAGTAATACTATACAGCAACAGTCGGTGTTTCGTCGGATTCATCTAATTTGTCGTGCCCGACCGTAGTGAGCCGGGGAGACTGTTTGTTTCCGATTTTTTCGTGTCTGCTATTCCGTTCGCTCTGTCGCCGTAACAGTCGCTGACAAAGCGATGAATCTCATCGGTTTACCCGGGTTACTGTCACACGTGACTGTCAGCAGAAGAATGTCATGACATTTTTCTGGCGATCGTAATGCTAGCCTGTATCTTATGCGTTTGTGCTTCTTCACCAGTACGCTTTGAGATGTGTATCGGACATATGGCTGTGATCACTATTTGCGTGCACACATAGGAAGCCGAGTTAATTTCATATCGACTGTAATAAGAATGCTTTACTGTTGGGATGCCTGAATCCAGATACACAAATGATCAATAATTCATATGAGAAAAACACGCACAGCTTAATAATTCTAGGCGAGAGTTTCTTCGATAATATATTGGTGACGTCGGAAATACTCAGTGTTGGGAGTGTTTAGATTTATCCTCCAAGTTGGAAACTAATGCAGCGCGAACTCGATTATATACAGTCTCCGATTTCTTTTCACTGTATATAATCGAATCCTGTATATAATCGATTCAAAAAAATGTTTTTTTTTATTTGTTTTTCATGCATATAATTTTTGATTATTGAATGTAAAAGAAGAATTTAATATATTTTCCCAGAATCTCTCAGGAGGTGATAGATGATCATATTTCATGGAAAAAACCCTCCTACGCATATGTTCGAATTTTAACAATGACAGAGTTATAGAACTAAACTGCCTCTACACTAAAAAGTACGCTACGTGAGCCAATTATGTTGCTTTCATTTGAAAGATTTTTTTTTTAAATCTTTGAAACATTTTCTTGCTAGTTGTACGTTTTTCTCATAATCCAGTGGACCGATATGGCTGATTTTTTTAGCATGTAAAAATCTTATTATCTGAATTGTTACGTAGCGGTTTTTGAAAATTATGAAAATTGCCAAAATGTCGGCCATTTGAATAAAAAAAAATTCAACAAAAATCGTAAGGCCGTGGTTTTCAGAGAAGTTATCAATGATGATAATCGATCAAAGCAGATAGGTCCTTTTCGTAGGTCACACAAGAATTTATTTTTGCGTGCTGAAAAAAAACTTCTTCTAAATTGGTCCACTAGATTCTGAGATAAACGTACCACCAGCTGAAAAAATGCGCTTAAAGATTCGTACAGCCATGTTACTCTTGAGATGACCCCATAGTTTTTACTTTTACATAGTGATTTTCAACGAAATGAAATATCGAAGAATCCTTCCGGAACAACATTGCATAAAAACCATTTTTTCGATTTACCAGAGTTGATTCCCCCATTAAACAGATTCCCGAAAAAATCGCAAATGAAACAAGTATAACGAAAATTTTCGCACGTAGAAGATCTCATGGAAATAAATTTGTACATAAAAAAAGGCAATGTTTTTTTTATTAACTTCACACTTTCAAAAATAGCTGAATGTTCAAATCAAAATATCTCTATATGTGGAAAATTCTTCAGATCATGATATAATTATAGTTTTGAATGTCAGCGAATCATATATTTCAAAGCAATAATCAACCAGGCAAACCTAATTCACCAGGTAAAAGTATACCGTCGTATTCTGAAATACAATCGAGTTAGAATTACCCGAACGGATCGCAATTTTGCATTCTTTAATCCGTTCGACGACTCAAGTTCAATCGAGCTATGCATCCTAGCCACACTCTACCGTATCAAACATGTGTTCTATGTAACAGAGTAATAAAATCTTGCTTGAACAACATATATATTAATGTTCTGCAGTTCTGTAGTTCCGTGAAAAGCATTAAATACATTTGCAAGTCCGTGAATGAGGGCAGTAATGTGGCTGTATTTCAAATTTAGTATATCGATATGAATATGAAACACACTTGCAATACACTTGTTGTTTGTCATATAACAACGAATATATTCGCTAAAAATTATCTAAATGGCAGCATAACGTTTACCGGGTCAGCTAGTAATAATGATAATAATACTAAAATGTTACTTTACATTTTTGTTGATAATATTAAGATTACGCGCTAAACATATTTTATTCATAAATAAAATAAAATCTCCTTCATGTCCAAACCTACATTGCTAAGTGCGCAACACTTCCCCCAGCCGCATTCTAATCTGGCCCTACAGTTGCATTCGCGTAACTTTCATTCACACGACTTCCACCCACGACACTTCTCCACGCACCTCTTTCAACAGATTCTCTTCTGTTGCTCACACTATTTCCCCCGAAAACTTCTCTACATAGAATAGCCGCGTCATCGACAAATTAAATTTTCCCATATCGGAATATGCTGCAGAATTCGCCAGTTATTAATTGTTATTAATTCTTCGCTGCACAGCAGATTAATCTCTTTAGTTTGCGAAAATGAAATGAAATAAAATGACGTTGTACTGGAAAAATATATACTAAGACACCCGACATCATCAGCACGAGGGAAAAAAATCATCAACGACGGTAGCAACGTATAACTATTGCATTCAGAATCTACAAAAACATCACTAATGAGCAAGCGGGTCTGTCGCAGACGAAAGACCAAAATACTCTCACATGGGAATGTATTCGTGTACAGTACACGACAGTAACAATAAATGTCGCATAACATTTCCACTGTGTGACTGAAGTTAAAAATTCAATCGCGTGACTGTCACGGGACAATGGTGGCGACAGTCATGAGATTACTGTCGTGATGCAGTACATTTGGTACCCCTGGTCCTTACATCCACTGCTATCTGAGATGGTGTAGGTAACTCCTAAGACGAGTTGGCATGAAATACATTATGACGTACATTATAAAAAAAACCCCATAAAATCATACTCGTACACAAAATAATATTATTTTAGATGTATTTCAACTATGAAAAAAAAACCATAGAAATTTGGAAAAGTGTACGAGTTTATACGAAAAAAAAAATGGCAACTCTCTTCCGATGGACATACAATATTTTCATTGGCTAATTTTGAACGGAACAATCTCATCCATATCCCGGCGCCTTCTGTTGGAGTAATTCATAATTAAATTTGGTCTCTTATTTCCAATCGACAATATGATGCTGTCGCATATATGGAGCGCAAAAAAAGCATCGCCACAGAATTTATCGCACACTCTCACCTTTCGCAGCATTATTCATTTGGGGCGAGCGTTTCCTCCTCTCTGTGGCCACAAAATATGTATAGATTGCGATACGGCCGAATCACATACGGGGAGCTAAGTAATAATTCATAGCCATTTTTCGTGTAATTTGTGTGTCCCTCGCTCTATTGGTGCACCACAAAAGCAGAGCGGCGGCGTTCCGGCTCTTGGCCCGAAATCAAATCACAACAGTTATGGAACCCACCAGAGCGCCGCTGACTGTCCGTCCGTTGGGCTTTCGCTGCCCGGCCAACTTCGAGTCCATTAACGCGGGAAGCATACGCTAGCCCCTCGATTTGCGCCGGCAGCAGCTAAGCGTGACGCGTGCGTTGAATATGGTTGTTCTATGGTCAGCTGTACAGAACACTATCGGATGATGAATGCATTCTAGGCCTTTTTTATGATGCTTTGAGCGGGTTCGTTTTTTTTTCGTTCTCTCGCTCCCAGCCAGTCAGTAAATCGTCCAACTTGGTCAGTCTGTTACTGAAGGCTTTGTCAGCGTATAACAAAGCGTGGTCACGGTAGAGCTGGCGTTGGATACCCAGACGTCTCCATCGGGAGATTTGCTGGCGGCCACAATCCGTTAATTGACGCGTCCTGATTTAGAAGCAGCGATGAATCTGCTCAATTACGCAACATAATGAACAGCGGCGGACATCCAGAGTCCGGATGTCATCCCCCCCTTTTTGGACTCCCTCCAGGAGCAACTATTTATCATTTGCTAATTCGCAATAAACTAATTCTTAAGACGCTGTCGCCATTCTCGGGTCGTTTCGAGCCAAAAAGCCTCTCAGTCGATTGTCAAGCCGTTTCGCAATATTTCCCTAGAACCGTTTTTCTTCTCCCTAACCCATTTTCAAAGCGAACGCGTCTCCACATCGAATTCGTGCCACTGCATCTAGTTATCTTGCTGTCATCGTAGAATCCGAGTGCGCGCTATCTTCCCTTTGCGTCCCAAGCGCCCAGGCTTTGTATTTCTTTTTTTATTTATCCTCCCAAGCAAGATGCTCTCTGACATTTGGCGGCAGTTGAAAGTTAGACGACGAAGACGAAAAAACACCGCTTTAACGACAAAACAACTATTCGTTTCATTTAAGACTCATCTCCAGCTGAACCTTGACGTGAATCCACGCAGTCGGGCGCAGCATGGCGGGGGCGCGAACGAAACGAAAGGGTTGTGGCTTATAAAAAAGCGGAGACTTTTGTCACGACTTTTATTGCCTATTTGAATATGAAAGCTCATCTTTTCCATACGAACTCATCCTCTCGGGCCTGCGGCTACAAGAGGAGTCTGTACGGCGGGAGTATTTGCAGAAATTGTGCCGCGGTTGCCCCGAAAGATAACTCGCTGGCTTCTTTTAATGTGTTTTTTTTTTTCTACATTGCCACATCGCTTCCCCCTTTCTGCCTTATGCTTCTCTTATCATTGGAGTGGATCTGGAGAGAAGTATTTGTCGAGGTTCAACGGAGGAGTAGACATATATTGCGGATGCCAAAGAGATTGGATGTTTTTGGGAAAAGACCGCGAGAAAAGACGACTGGAATGCTACCCGTCCCGAATTTATAAATATCGTCAAACTACGATTTGTCGCTGCTTCGCATCTCAAGCTCGTGCCATAATGACCCGAATATTTCCAGAAGTTCGAACGAAATGCATATTTTATAAAATCAACAGTCAATTTAAAGAGTCCTCTGAATTATAAATGAACGTAAAAATTGTTCGAAGTAAAAATTTGAAAAAAAATAAATAAGTAAAAACACGTTTCATGTTGAACGGTTTAATTGTGATTAAACGTAATATTGTACTAAAAGCTAAAAAATAATTAGGCAAGTAGCAGTTAGCAGTTTATTTTAGTTTAGTCTTATCAATGCCCTAGACTAATGAAGGTGAGAGGTGTGATAACTGCTGGCTGCTACTTGCCTAATTATTTTCTAGTTTTTAGAACATTATTATGTTTAATCACAATTAAACCGTTTAACTTAAAACTCTTTCTACTTATTTTATTTTCTAGTTTTTAGTACATTGTCTGTTTCATTAGAATATTTCTCAACAATAAAACCATTGTACTGTCTTCTATCAGTCAAATAATTTCATTTGATACCGATATTGAGTAGATTGCAGAAAATACATAGTGTGTTCTCCAAGTCAAGTTCGTTCGTTTGATACACATATCTCAATGAACCTTTTTGAGATGATATGGGATCAGCTATTTTGTAGTGGCGGCCAAATGTGATTTTTCATGATAAGCAGTTTTGGAATGACAGCAGAGATAAAGGTGTTTTATAAATTTGGTCAGTTCCTATTGGACAAATTTTGATTGATGTGGGACAATCCTACAGACATACAAACATACATACCAACAGTTAAATATCATGATCATGATCTACTGTGATTTAATATTCAAGCCCTTTATTTGATACTCATATTAATCGGGTTTTGAGAAAATATGTAGCCCGCCATTTGGTAGTTGCAGCCATCTTGGATTTGCATTTTTCATAAATAAATGTATTCTACCAGTCAAGCCTTTTCATTTGATACCCATATCAACGGGTGTGTGGTTCGATGGTGGACTGTATATGATTGGGGAGGAGGCAAAGATGCTCGTGACCTTTCCTCGGATTAACTGGACAGCTGGTGATGCCTCACGCATGCGACAATCACAATCGCCGGGAAGTAGCTGGCTGAAAAGCTGCGTGCTGCGAAACTTTCCACTCGCTGATCTACGCTGACGACCACTCTCGTTGAATCAGCTGCTAAATAAAACTCTTTAACACTGTGAAAATCAACACACGGAATAATGTCTTTCTAAACTATTTTTTTACACTTTTGATTTACATTACTAGCTTAATTTAGAACTATACTAACTTAATCTAGAATATAGAAAACACTTGCAAAAAAACTATTCGAGGTAAAACACTTCTTGAGCCGTCAAAAAAATATAGATGTGAGAGCGTCTCACTGGCTGAAACGCATAGTTTTATTCAGCGGTAATGCTGCAATAGCGATGGACAGCATTTTTCTTTCTTGTGTTGTTGCCGTTATTGCGCTATGTAATGCACGTGCGCTGCTGGAAGGGGAATCAAAGAAAAGGGGCGTTTGTTCCTTATGAACATGTACAGACATGTTTTCTCTTGCGGTTTCTCTTTTCTTCAGTCGTGAGACTGAACAACGGTGTTTTGACATAATATGTAGTCCGCCATTTTGTAGTGGCAGTCATCTTGGATTTGCATTTTTCATGAATAACCGTGTTCTACTAGTCAAGCCCTTTCATTTGATACCCATATTAATGAGGTTTCGTGAAAATATGTAGTCCGCCATTTTGTAGTGGCAGCCATCTTGTATTCACATTTTTCATAAATAACCGTATTCTACTAATCAAGCCCTTTCATTTGATACCCATATTGATGGGGTTTTGGAAAACCCACATCGATGAGGTTTTGAGAAAATATGTAATCCACCATTTTGAAGCGGCTATCTTGAATTTTCAAGATCATGAAATAAGCATTTTTTATAATGACTACAGAGACAAAGGTGTGTTCCAAATTTCAGATCAATCGGTCAACAGAAAGGCGGTCAAATTTCTATTAATGTGGGTCAGCGCTACAGTCAAACATGTTACAAATATACAGTAAAACCTGTTTGTGCGGTTTTTTTTGTGCGAATTTTTTTTGTGCGGTTTTCTGTTCTTGTGCGGTTTTTTTGAGCGATTTTGAAAAGAAACATATTTGACGAAGTTATCGTCCATTTAGTTTTTGGTTTATATGCATTTCAGTGCGAAAAATCATATTTGGTTCTCAAATCACTCCCCTCCTCTCATCAAACGCTCTAAGTTTTTCTAAGTTTTCGCATGACATGATTTTTAACAGTAACACGTTTCGACACGCAACTAAAAGCACAAAACAGCCACGCGCAACCGTAAAGGCAAACTGTCCCACCGCAAAGCAGGGAAACAAAAGAGAATTGAACGGTGAATGGCGTGGATTTGAGTTATTTTCTTGGGGGAAACTTTTTTTATGCGATCTCTATCTACCGCACAAAAAAAGTTTTTTTCAAAATGTGTACCGAACACGATTTTTCAAAGCTACTGGTGAAGTTTTGCACGATTTTTTTATGCGGTCCCTAACCCCCGCACAAAAAAAGGTTTGCCTGTACAAACAGATTACAGGGCAAGCTAAATAAAACCGTTTAAAAATACTGAAAGTGCATCTTACTATGGTGTATCGATAAATATAATCAAAAAACTTTTTCATCAAAAGTTGAAGTACTAAAAAAAATCTTTAAATATTGAAATTTATAGGGATTTAGAGAATCAGTAAATGATTTTGGTTTATCCAGTCGAAAATATGATCATGGTTTGTCCACTTTGTTGAATGCTCTAATTCAGCACACCTTTGTCAAATCAGGTATTCGAATGTTTCAAAAGATATAAATAAAATTGTCTTTTCTATGATTTACAGTAGTTTTATAGTATATTTTTTACCGATTCACATGTTTCAAAGGATTATAAAATACACCTTCTATTGGTTTCAATGCGCCCCTCATTTGAGCTAACTTTTAATCAATCACCAGATGATCATTTGACACGTATTAATACCTTTTCTGGATTATAACACTTACAAATATTGTAAACATCATACTTGCACACCATTTGTATCAGATTTACATACCTGAACCATTAAATTAACGCATTTCGATGACCTCAATTCCGATCATGAGTTGTCCAATTCACTAATGTTGTTTTGTCCGCATGATTTATATGGCAACCGCTTGGCGCGCTGCAGTTTGTTTGTGGTGTCCTTCGCGCATAGCAGAAATAAAGTTTCTCTGTGTTGAGTGTGTTGAGATGAACACATTTAAAATGCCCAAGAAAAGGCAATATTCTGAAGAAAGCCTAAATTATGAATGTGTCAATATGATGAAAGTAAACTCAAACAATGATAAATGCAACATCTACTTGAAAATTCGATTTTTTTTTCATTCAAGAATGGTGATTTGAAAACCGGACAAATCATGATCATTTTTTGGTCAAACCATGATCATAATTTCTCTTTGAGGTAAATCGTTAAAAAACATAAAAATTTTAAAAATTCCAACGCCCTATGGTATTTTTACAAATAATCCATCCAAAAAAAAACAATAAGACCTAAACATTTTTAGTCAAAGAATGCAATTGTTTAAATTTTTAATAAAAAAAAAATTCCATCAAATTTATGAAAAAAATACACAAAAAAAATATTTTTAATATCAAATATATAACTCGTATACCATTTCCAATAGTCTACATAAATGTTGCACTCGCTTCCAACACCCAACACAACACCCAATTTCCGTCAGAAAGATTGTTGAGTAAACATCGTTTACCGGCGAGCGTCGAATGGGAATGGTCTTTCTTAGGATTCGCACAAAACCCCTACTAAATTTCCGGAAGACGTGATCTTACGTTGATCGCACTTGAGTGAAGGAATTACAAAACAAAATGTATTTGATCGGAGTAATATATGATAAATAGAAAACAAAATAAATCTAGTTAAAAAAATATAAATTGAGGCGGCTGTCTTCAATATCTCAAGCGAAATCCTTTTTCGATACTGGTGCTTTCTTGGTCGCATTCTTAGTGGTACCATTCTTATCTTCTTTTGGCCTTAGGGGGAATTTTTAACGAACCCGAATCACTAATGCCGTTAGTTTGCACAAACAAGCTCTTGGTGACACAGTTCATCAGCGCTTCCATGGTGAACGATGTTAGCAGCGACAACATGCTTCAATCAATGCTTCAATACAGGCAAACCTTTTTTTGTGCGCGGGATAGGGACCGCACAAAAAAAGTCGCATAAAAAAAATCGTGCGAAACTTCACCAGCAGCTTTAAAAAATCGTGTTCGGTACACATTTTGAAAAAAACTTTTTTGTGCGATAGATAGGGACCGCATAAAAAAAGTTTCCCCCAAGAAAATAACTCAAATCCACGCCATTCACCGTTCAATTTATTTTTGTTTCCCGGCTTTGTGATGGGACACTTTGCCTTTTCGGTTGCGCGTGGCTGTTTGTGATTTTAGTTGCATGTCGAAACGTGTTGCTGTTAGAAATCATGTCATGCAAAAACTTAGAGCATTTGGTGAGAGGAGGGGAATGATTTCAGAAGTGGATAATTGAGACGCAAATATGCTTTTTTCGCACTGAAATGCATATAAACCATCGAAAAAAACTAAATGGACGATTTACTTCGTCAAATATGCTTCTTTTCATATACCGCACACAAAAAATCGCACAAAAACAGGTTTCACTGTACAGTTATAACTGAGCGGGCACCTGCTTATATACAGATTTGTTTGATTTCAATAGCCTGTTACGTCAAAAAAACATATCTTCGGCAAAATCGACGAGAAGCATATTTTTTTTACCGGCCGAATACAGAATGATGAGCCATCAGGGCGAAATGGAAAAAACGCGCCTAAAAATGTTTAAGGATTAAGGTTTGAACTGGTCATAAAATTGCTGACGAATAATTTCGAATCTATATATATCAAAATAGATTTCTGTCTATCTGTCTGTCTGTCTGATTCTTATGGACTCGGAAACTACTGAACCGATCAACATGACAATTGGTATGTAGGGGTTTTTGGGGTCGGGGAAGGTTTTCATGATAGTTTGAAACCCCTCCCCCCTCTCTAAGGTGGGGCTGCCATATTAGATACTCCTATCCCCACTCTTAGGGGTGGGGGGGGGGTGTGATTGGTGCTGCCATACAAATGAAACACAAATTTCTGCTTTACACGAGAATTAATCAAGCAAATGAAACCAAATTAGGCATATTGAGGTTTTAGGGTGCAATAAATATTTCTATGGTGGTTAGTCTCTCCACCCCCCTCTGTAAGGGGGGGCTGCCATACAAATGAAACACAAAATTCTGCATTACTCGAGAATTAATCAAGCAAATGAAACCAAATTTGGCATCTGGAGGTTTTAGGGTGCAATAAATGTTTTTAAGGTGGTTAGGTACTCCTCCCCCTTCTGTTAAGGGGGGGGGGGGTGGTGCGGCTGCCATTCAAATGAAACACAAATTTCTGCATAAGGCATATTGAGGTTTTAGTGTGCAATAAATATTTTTATGGTGGTTAGATTCTCCACCCCCTGTCTAAGTGGTGGCTGCCATAGAAATGAAACACAAATTTCTGCATAACTCGAGAATTAATCAAGCAAATGGAACCAAATTAGGCATATGGAGATTTTAGGGTATAATAAATGTTTCTACGTTGGTTAAACACTCAGCCCCCCTATCTAAGGGGTGCTGCCATACAAATGAAACACAAGTTACAGGGGGCACACAAACACAAACTTCTGCATAACTTGAGAACTAATCAAGCACAATTTGGGGTGTGAGGGTTTTTGAGTATGAGAAATGTTTCTATGATGGTATGACACTCCTCCCTCCTCTGGAATGATTTCATAAAAATATTACACATATTTCAACCAAAAATATTCCAACCAAACATGACAATTGAAAATTTTCGGAAAACTCTGAAGGAAAAAAGGAAAATTTCGAAAATTAAATTCCCATATGTTCTACAATTACATAGTGACAAGTGCTGTTAGTCCGTTTGATGTTTGCGCTAGCGAAATTGATCTTTGTTCGAAATTGGAAATGGATTTTAATGTGATGAAACGCACTCCTATATCTAAAGTATCGCCGAATGTGTTGATAAAAGCAGAACTCGAGGAAGAAATTGTCAAATTTAGGGCTGTCTTTAATCTATCATATTTTCTGTATAAAATATTTATTCCATGTAACGGAGAAACATGTTATTTGCAAGTGGTTGAAAAATCTTGAACGAGAATTGTGTCTGAAAATAATCTGATATTATAATGATGAGTTTTGTTAGAAATACTAGTAATTTTATAGTAAAAGGTAAATTCAACGGGATTGATTAGAAGATCAATCAACGAACAGTTCTGCGATTGGACCCATTAACTTGCTCATAGTAAGAAAACGTGAATATTTGAAGGTATTGATAACAAAAAACAAATTTTGAGCGGGACGAATTTTGCCGGATCAGCTAGAAATTTATAATTATGAACGAAGTGTCGATCCAGTTTCTTCAACAGTTTGTTTGTATATCTAAAACATCGGGCTTTTTATTTTCTGCGGAAGTGAAAACCCTTTTGTAATTAGTAGAAGAAAAAAAGGTTTCCAATCAATCGTCTAAACGTGATCATCAACATCCAGTGAATTTTTTATCCCATCCGTGCTGACACATTGCACATTTCTCTCAATCTCCGCCTCTCTTCATTCTTCCTTCGAGGAGCGAATTGAAAAGTCAAATTATTTCCCAAGCCAAACTTAGTTATTGCGCTCGTTTGTGTACCAATCGGGAAACTAATTGAAACTCATTTCTAATCGTGTGCACCCCGAAAGCGAGCAGCATCTGCAAGTGAAACACACAATCTATCTCGTCTCGTCTTCACCCGATAAGGGAAATACGTGAAAAAATATCCAGAAGAAATCAGCGGCGGGGGCCCTTAAATGGGGAAAATACGGAATTGATAGCAATTGAAATGATAATTGCATTTTCTCAGCTCACTACCGTAAGCAAACACAGGGTTGCGATGGAAGGGGGAATCGGCTATCCATCAGCCAATGATCGTCACTCTTTCCTTATCATCAAGCTGTTGTTGTCGTCAAAATAGTAATACCAGCGATGCAGTTGGGTGCAACGAGAGGGTGCGGATCGCCAAGTATGGTTTCAACAGGGATTGCAGTTTGATGTTGCCGGAGAAAAAAAATCAGTATACGAGGAATCAATAGACATTATCAATAACTTCTTGGTATAACAACGTTTTGCATATTTTGCTTTCCCATGGCGAACCTAATTTATTTAGTATATTGCAATATAGCCGATCGGCAGCGACTTGAAATCACATTGAATCGTTTTACCGCCTCAAACCACCGCCCCAAGCCTCTCCCCCCAGGACTTACCACAAACAGACACAACCTGCTGAAGCACCAATATGAAATCAATCTCTATTGGCAACGTACCAATATGGCAACATTTGATTATTTTCCGTCTCTTCATGGCTTTGCCGATTTTTGCTTATTCTCCGCGTCTTCGATATCGAAGATGGAACGAGACGACGGACGACGGACTCCTCAAAGCTCCTTCCTTCAGACCATAGCAAGGCACCGCAGCACTCGGCATGGAAGAATTACAACAATCCAATTCGGCCGAGACCGGTATTGGAACCTGTCCCCCCCGTGTAGAAGACGTCGAAGACGGCGACGACGAATGACAACTATACGGCTATATTATGAGATTGTATGATTTTCCACATCTGATGCGCTGCTGCTGCTACCTTTTTCGGCCTCGGGCCTGGTACTATCAATCCAGCCCCAGAGTCTGGTGGTTGCTCCTTTTATTTTGGTTGCGTGCTTCAGTGCAGATGCCTTTTATGGGGGGTATAAATTTATGTCAGTATTGATCCCCAGCGGTTTCCACCTATGGCTGGTTGGTTGGTTGGTTGGAGATGGAGTGGTGTACACAAAGCGTCCCACTCTGCAGCCTAGTTGAGCTGGGAGAGATGAGATTGATTGGACCGAAAAAGGAGAACAGCACAAAATGTACTATTTGATAGAATGCTGCTCTTATCTCGGGGAGATGATGTGGAAACTATAAGGATTCATAGTCAGCTAAATTTAATAAGCTTATCTCATGCGCGTCGGCTTCTGGGATAGCTAGAGGGGGGGAGAGGTTCGATTACACCATATAAGGATCACTGCTGGGCCGAAGCGTGGACATAAAACGGTAAATTAAGGTATCGCCCTTCCAGACACAGTTTGACGGCTGTCGTTGATTTCGAATAAAGGGAAAATCATTCGTAAAGACCAAAACGGTTTTCCTCACACATGTTAATATATTTTTTTCTTCATTTTTGAAACTTTCAGCCTGCTGGACAGGTCTCAGGCTGGTCGAATCAGTGAACACTAGGGTGCCAATGAATGTATGGGAAAATCGACCTTAAAATTAAGTTGTCCTATAAAAAATCACGTCGAAAAAACATTCTATTCAAAATTTTAGCTCAATCGGACTTAAAGAAGAGTTGCGCAAAGCGGTCAAAGTTTGAGTTTTTTGAAAATCGAAAAATCACCCAAGAGGAGAGTATAGGAAATCGGGGCTTTCAAAAAAAAAAAAAATGATGCCAAATGTCTTCAAATTGCATGCAAAGTCGAGATCTACTGTCATCTCGAAATAAATTGATTGTCAAAAATCGACAATCTGGGTCGTTTTTTTTCGGAATAAGAGTGAAAACGTATGGTTGAGGGTGCCAATGAAAATAGTTATCTCGATTTTTCATTTGGACCTTCGTGCGAAATGTTGATTTACAAGATAAAATACACAATGCAAAATTTTAGCTCAATCGGACTTCATTTACTAGAGTCGCAGGCGTTAAAATTTTATTTTTTTTCGAAAAAACCAAAAAATCATTGGAAATCGGGCTTTAAAAAAAATTGGTGCCAAATGTCTTATAATTGCACGAAACGTCGAGATTTACAGTTATCTCAAAAATTTGTTTTTGTCAAAAATCGACTTTTCAGTGTCAAAAAAAACTGTTTTTTCAAAATTGTTTCGTTATAATAACAGTAAATCTCGACGTTTCGGGCAATTATAAGACATTTGGCATCAAACAATTTTTTTGGAACTTGATTTCCGGTGATTTTTCGGCTTTCAAAAAAAAATTCAAATTTTAACGTCTGAAACCAGTGATGCCAACCTTCCTGATTTTCTCCCAAACTTTTTGTCACGTTCCCTGATATCCTGAAAAACACTCAATTTTATAAAATAATCTTGATTTTTCCTGATTTTTGTACTTTTCATTTTATCAGAAAACAATTTCCATAATAAACATACTTGAATCTCTACCAAAATTCTTCTAGTACAAAAATGTGCCTAACTTTTTTATCATCCATATTGTCAGTTTTAAGTCGACTGAGTAAATTTCTCCAGAGTGAAAATCCCGAATGATATTCACAATACTTAAATTGTCTGAGGTTTTCAAAACAATGCTGGATAATTTCATGAAACCAGAATATTCCATAAATTTGAGGAATTGATGATTGATGAAGGAATATGCTTCAGAGTGTAAAAGCAGCCAAGAGAAAAATTTTGTTTTCAAAGACAATATAATGAGATTTATATAATCGAACCAAATAACATAAAAATTTGATAACAATGCTTAATTCTTTCTCTGCTGTTATGCTTTTCTTTTTTGGTGAGTAAATATTCAATTCAAAACATGAACTATGAATACAGATAAATTCTGAATATAGATTATTCTGTAAACTGACTGTATCATTGACGACAGTGTTGAATGGCTGGAAACTTTGGGTAAGCGTAATAATGAGCTAACCCCAAAGCCGATCTTTACCTGAAGAAAGACATTCCCTGTGACTGGTGGGATTAGGTAGAAATTCTGGATTGTTAGATTCTACCAAGCAACCAGTCGATAAATTCTCACAAGTACTGCACGCAAGTGGACAACCTAAACCGATCCAGAACCAGAACGATGCAGACCTAAAGTCCATAATTAGTCAATGTGTCTTTTCGTCTTCTTGACCACACTGCAAATTATTTTGGAGTCTGGCTAGGAAGTGCTATTCCACCAGCTGAACTAACCGGCTATTGCACTTTCAGATTATTTTTGGATCAGGTACAGGTCCTTTTAAAATTCTCTCAAGGGCAAAAACCTCGACTCTATGGGCAGCATAGAAAATATCGTGAACAGTTTTCGATGTAAAAGCAAACACATTCTTTGAGGAGAGAATTGCTAAGTTACATGAAAGATGACAAATGATTGTGGAACAAAATTGTAAATTTATCTGTGTCTATAAAAAAGATACTTTAGTTTTCTCAAAAATCGTCACGAACTTTGTGGACAACCCAATATAAGCTATTCTGATTTCTTCCCGATTTTTATTGTCATTTTTCCTGATTTTTGAAAATTATAGTTGGCAACTCTGGTTACAACAATGTTGAGCGTAAGCCAAATAAACCCCAAATCTTCGCCTCAAGGAAGTCATACAATTCCTATCTCTAGTTTTCCTCTTATTTCCTCAATTCGGCGATCCATTTTTATTTATATTGATAGAAGAAGATATAGGAGTGCGTTTTATCACATTAAAATCCATTTCCACTTTCGAACGAAGATCAATTTCGTTACCGCAAACATCAAATGTACTAACAACGCTTGCCAATATGTAATTGTAGAACACATGCGAACTGAATTTTTCGAATTTTCCCATTTTCCATCAGAGTTTTCCGAAAATTTTCAATTGTCATGTTTGGTTGAAATATGTGCATTATTTTTATGGGACCCCCTCTCCCTTCCAGAGGAGGAAGGGATGTCATACCATCATAGAAACACTTCTCGTAACCAAAAACCCTCACATCGCAAATTTGGCTCCACTTGCTTGATTAGTTCTCGAGTTATGTAGAAATTTGTGTTTCATTTGTATGGCAGCTGCGATTTCTCACTGTCTCACATTCTCACTGTTTGTCTTATTGAGTTTTTTTCGACTGGAAACGTAACGTTATTTTTTTGGGACCTCACTTGTCTAGATTGTCAGGATGGTATAAAGGGTGTGTCACATCAAATTGCATCACGGAAAAAACGCTGTAGAAATTTAATTTTTAGGAATTATATCTTCAGCTTTCGGAGTGGAGTGCCTACAGAAGCGCTTACTACCACTATTGAAGCAGCACGAGGGCCCGACCATCTTCTGGCTGGATCTCGCTTCGTGCCACTATTCAAAGGACGTGTTGGAGTGGTACGAAGCCAACGGGGTCACCTTCGTGCCAAAGGAAATGAACCCGCCCAACGCGCCGGAGCTTCGCCCAATAGAGAAATATTGGGCGATTATGAAGCAGGCCCTCCGGAAGAACCCAAAAGTTGTCAAATCGTAGGCGAACTTCAAGAGAAAATGGATTTCTGTTCAAAAAAACTACAACCTGACGTTGTACAGAACCTTATGGACGGGGTAAAGAGGAAGGTGCGAGCATACGGGCTTGGGCTCGAAGTATGAATAAAAAGAAAATGCCAAAAGTTGTTTAATAGTTTTTATTTTACTGTCTAAAATTTTCAAAAGGATCGGTCTACTGGGCGAAATTTTTTCCGTGATGCAATTTGATGTGACACACCCTTTATCTTACTCATAAATCAACGTTTCGTTTATAGCCAATTAGTTTGATGATGATGATTTTTTTTCGGTGCTAATTTATCTATCAATAACTATAAAGAGTTTAGAAAAATTCAACTCTCTGACAACATCGAGCTCGATCACTCGATAATAGTAACTTTTTTTCTGCAATAGGTTTTTGATTATTTTCAAAACAAATTACTCTTCCAGGATTTATATCTATATAGAGTCATTCCATGATAAACAGATATAGTGGTTCTCAGATTTCCGTGAAAAGTGGTAGATTTGTTCTTTATCGCAAACAATTAGACCCGTATTTTTTTATTTTTTCGTTAGGGTGACCATTTCCGTTATATGGTGGCAAAAATCACTTTATATTGATGTAGGTGCAAGTCCAAATGCAAAATTCGCCACAATGATGTGTTTGACAAGCCCAATTGCTGAGCACGCCGTGGAATCGAAACAATCGGGTCATCCTCCACACTGGCAGCAACAGCAGCAATATTTTCGGCCGAACACACATTACGATGATGCACAGGTTTCACAATATCCGCTACGGATCCAGTTTGTTCGAATTTACGCACTACATTAGCGATTGTGTGCTCTGTAGGCCGTCCACGACGACCAAAATCCGTCCGTAATGCTCGAAAAACATTTGCCGGTTTTTCATCTTTTTTATAGTATAATTTAACAAAATTAACACGTTGTGCGATGCTAAAACGATTCATATTGTAAAATGGCAGACATTCAACTAACGATATGAGGCTTTGGTTGACAGCTATGTTAAACGGTTGCCAGCGCAGGGCTGTATACTTTCGGAAGCCCGAAGTGGAAAACCCTGTGTTGTGTTTCATTTGTGTGACTGAGATTTTGATGAGATATGATGTGGAGATTTTTGAAAATTATAGTTGGCAACTCTGTCTGAGCCTCTAGTAAAATTTATAATTTGATTTATTTTTGTAATTTATTTTTGTGTATGTTTGTGTATTTATTTTTTATAATTTTCATGGTCTCGGGAACAAGGGTGCTATATTTTTTTTGAATATTTTTTCTAAAAAGCTGAGGATGTATAAAATATCTCAAAATTAGTGATGTGTTCTTTTTCCTTTTCAAGTAATGATTTTTCAAATTCAACCGATGGTTCGAGAAAAGCTTTTTTCATCTTTATCCCAAAAAATTACGTTTTTGAAGAATTTCGTGCCAACTCGTCTTAGGAGGTTGGCAACACCATCTCAGAAAGTAGTGAAACGGTGTGGGTGTAAAGACATGGTTCATTTACGCAACTTTGCATATTTGTAATGTTCGAAAAACAATTAGACTACTTTTTGGAAAAAGCCAAATTTTTTTTCTTAATTTTTTACAAAAATTTATAACTTTAAAACTATGATACCTACAAAATACTTGTCAAAGGATGAAATATAGGAAATTGTTTAAATTTTCACAAAAAAATATTAAAAAAATTTTGCTGACAAAAAAGTTATTTTAAATATTAAAATTCACTTTTCTCAAAAACGTATAAAATTCCCAAAAAAAAAAAAAAAAATATATATATATATATATATATATATATATATATATATATAAAAATGGAGTGATGTCTGTCTGTCTGTCTGATTCTTATAGACTCAGAAACTAACTACTGAACCGATCGACATGAAAATTGGTATGTAGGGGTTTTTGGGGCCGGGGAAGGTTTTCGTGATATTTTGAGACCGCTCCCCCCTCTCTAAGGGGGGGCTGCCATACAAATGAAACACAAATTTCTGCATTACTCGGAAATTAACCAAGCAAACGAAACCAAAGTTGGCATGTGAAAGTTTTAGAGTGCAATAAATGTTTCTATGATGGTTAGACAGTCCTTCCCCCACTCAAAGGGGGGGCTGCCATACAAATGAAACACAAATTTCTGCATTACTCGAGAATTAATCAAGCAAATGAAACCAAATTTGGCATGTGGAGGTTTTAGGATGCAATAAATGTTTCTATGGTGATAAGATACTCCTTCCCCCTCTCTTAGAGGGGGCTGCCATACAAATGAAACACAATTTTTTGCATTATTCGGAAATTAATCAATCAAACGAAACCAAAGTTGGCATGTGAAAGTTTTAGGGTGCAATAAATGTTTCTATGATAGTTAGACAGTCCTTCCCCCACTCAAAGGGGGGGGGGCTGCCATACAAATGAAACACAAATTTCTGCATTACTCGAGAATTAATAAAGCAAATGTTTTTTTGGCATGTGGAGGTTTTAGGATGCAATAAATGTTTCTATGGTGTTAAGATACTCCTTCCCCCTCTCTTAGAGGGGGCTGCCGTACAAATGAAACACAAATTTTTGCATTACCCGAGAGTTAATCAAGCAAATTAAACCAAATTAGGCATATGGAAACTTTAGGGTGCAATGAATGTTTCTATGGTGGTTAGATACCCCTCCCCTCTCTCTTAGGGGTGGCTGCCATACAAATAAAACACAAATTTCTGCATTACTCGAGAATTAATAAAGTAAATGGGCGGGACGAAGTTTGCCGGGTTAGTATATATATATATATATATATATATATATATATATATATATATATATATATATATATATATATATATATATATATATATATATATATATATATATATATATATATATATATATATATATATATATATATATATATATATATATATATATATATATATATATATATATATATATATAATATATATACAAAGTTTTAGATCTTGTTAAAATATAAACTTTTGTCGAAGACATCAACTTTCTATCTTTTATAGTTTTTGGAATATAAGTCATTTTTGTATGAAGACTCCTGAAAAAAAAAAGTTTCGCTCATAACATTTTGGTGTGTAAATTCTCACGTTTGACATGTTCTTGACATTTTTCTAAATAGAGAAAAGTTAGCAGAGCATTTGAAATGCGATAATTTATACAAAAAAATGTTACGAATTGAACATTAGTAAAGGGTGTGTCACATCAAATTGCATCACGGAAAAAACGCTGTAGAAATTCGCCTAGTAGACCGATCCTTTTGAAAATTTTAGACAGTAAAATAAAAACTATTAAACAACTTTTGGCATTTTCTTCTTATTCATACTTCGAGCCCAAGCCCGTATGCTCGCACCTTCCTCTTTACCCCGTCCATAAGGTTCTGTACAACGTCAGGTTGTAGTTTTTTTTGAACAGAAATCCATTTTCTCTTGAAGTCCGCCTCCGATTTGACAACTTTTGGTTCTTCCGGAGGGCCTGCTTCATAATCGCCCAATATTTCTCTATTGGGCGAAGCTCCGGCGCGTTGGGCGGGTTCATTTCCTTTGGCACGAAGGTGACCCCGTTGGCTTCGTACCACTCCAACACGTCCTTTGAATAGTGGCACGAAGCGAGATCCGGCCAGAAGATGGTCGGGCCCTCGTGCTGCTTCAATAGTGGTAGTAAGCGCTTCTGTAGGCACTCCTTAAGGTAAACCTGCCCGTTTACCGTGCCGGTCATCACGAAGGGGGCGCTCCGCTTTCCGCAAGAGCAGATCGCTTGCCACACCATGTACTTTTTGGCAAACTTGGATAGTTTCTGCTTGCGAATCTCCTCCGGAACGCTGAATTTGTCCTCTGCGGAGAAGAACAACAGGCCCGGCAGCTGACGAAAGTCCGCTTTGACGTAGGTTTCGTCGTCCATTACCAGGCAATGCGGCTTCGTCAGCATTTCGGTGTACAGCTTCCGGGCTCGCGTCTTCCCCACCATGTTTTGCCTTTCGTCGCGGTTAGGAGCCTTCTGAACCTTGCATGTACGCAGGCCCTCCCGCTGCTTGGTCCGCTGGACGAATGAACTTGACAAATTCAGCTTATTGGCGACATCCCGGACCGAACTTCTCGGATCACGTCTAAACTGCTTAACTACGCGCTTGTGATCTTTTTCACTGACGGAGCATCCATTTTTGCCGTTCTTCACCTTCCGGTCGATGGTTAAGTTCTCGAAGTATCGTTTTAGTACTCTGCTGACCGTGGATTGGACGATTCCCAGCATCTTACCGATGTCCCGATGTTACAACTCGGGATTCTCGAAATGAGTGCACAGGATTAATTCACGACGCTCTTTTTCGTTCGACGACATTTTTCCAAATTTACGAAAAATTGACAGTGAAGCATGTCCAACGTGATCTATACACTCTTATCTGATTATAAGCGAAAGCTGAAGATATAATTCCTAAAAATTAAATTTCTACAGCGTTTTTTCCGTGATGCAATTTGATGTGACACACCCTTTAGCATTTTTCAAAGAAAAACATGAAAAAGTTTTTGCTCGAAAAACTTCTTCGATGTAAATGTGCCCATCGTCCGATGTATGGAAAAACTGGTTGGAATTTTTAAGGGCTTTTTGTATCTATTTCTTTCAGAATTTTGAAAGCATATGTTTACAAGAAAAATGAAATTTAATTTTCAAAAACTTTTTTTTCAATGAATTTTTTTTCCAAAAATTTGTTTGATAATTTTCAATTTTGAGTTTTTTCAACTTTTATTCGAAAAATATTAATTTAAAAACTATAGCATCTACAAAAACCCGTGTGCACCCGTGGCCGAGTGGTTAGCGTCTCACATTATCATGCCGGGTGTTCGGGTTCGATTCCCGTTCTGGCCGGGGGATTTTTCGTCAGAGAAGTTTCCTTCGACTTGCATTGTGGTCACGCGTATTCTAGAGCTTGCCCTTCGGAGTACATTCGAGGCGTGTTATTTGGCTCAAGAAATCTCAACTAAGTATTAATAAATGACGCTAGTTAATGCATACGTTGAGACGGCAAAAGTTCCACGGGGAACGTTAACGCCATTCAAGAAGAAGAAGCATCTACAAAAAAAAAGGTCAGAGAATGAAATGTAGGAAATTACTTAGGTTTTCATTAAAAATTATCAAATAATTTGTGGGAAAAAAATTTCATTGAAAAAACAATATTTTGAAAATTAAAATTCATTTTTCTCGAAAACATATGCCTTTAAAATTCTGAAAAAATAGATATAAATAGCCCTTAGAATTTCCAACATGTTTTCCATGCACGGACGATGGGCACATTTACATGTAAAAAGTTTTTCGAACAACAACTTTTTAATTTTTTTCTTTGAAAAAATACTATTAATGTTTAATTCGTAACATTTTTATGTATAAATTATAGCAATTTACATACTCTGCTAACTTTTCTCTATTTGGAAACATGTCAAGAACATGTCAAACGTGCGAATTTACACACAAAAATGTTACGAGCAAAGCATTATTTTTTTCAGGAGTTTTCATACAAAAATGGCTTATATTCCAAACACTATAACAGATAGAAAGTTGACGTCTTTGACAAAAGTTCACATTTAATAATATCTAAAACTTTGCGGAATACACTATATCGCTATCTTGACTTTAAACAAAATTAGGATTAGTTGTTTTTTTTTCAATGAAACATAAAAAAGTTGTTGTTCCAAAAACTTTTTCCCTGTAAAAGTGCCGATCTTCCGATGTATGGACGACTTGTTGGAAATTTTAAGGGCTATTTATATATATATATATATATATATATATATATATATATATATATATATATATATTTTTAGGAATTTAAAAAAAAGACGTTTTTGAGAAAAATGAATTTTAATTTTTAAAATAACTTTTTTTTCAGCGAAATTTTTTTCCAAAACTTTTTTGGTATTTTTTCGTAAAAATTTAAACAATTTCCTGCATTTCATCCTTTGACATGCATTTTGTATGTATCATAGTTTAGTTATATTTTTTTGAAAAATTTAAGAAAAAAAAATTGGCTTTTTCCAAAAAGTAGTCTAATTATTTTTCAAATATTTCAAGTATGCTTAAATGACCCCTGTCTTTCCATACAAATGAAACACAAATTGAAGCAAATGGAACTAAAATTGGAAAACGGGAATTTTACAGTATAATAAATGTTCCTATGATGGTATGACACCCCTCCCTTCTCTGGAGAAGAGGAAATATCACACATATTTCAACTAGAAATATTCCAACGAAACATGACAATTGAAAATTTTCGGAAAACCTTGAAATAAAATGGGAAAATTCGGAAAGTTTAATACCCATATATTCTACAATTACATCGCGATAAGCTTTGTTAGTCCATTTTATATTTGCGCTAACGAAATCGATCTTTGTTTAAAAGTAGAAATGGATTTTCAGGTGAAAAAACATGCTCATTATATTAGGCTGTCAAAAAAGTCCTGCGGTATTTCCGCGAGGTGTCGTTGTAAGCGCGTAGTTCTAGTGTTTTGTTTGGTTAAGTCGTTCGTGAGTTATAGTGTCGCAAATATGGAGCAAAATGAAGAGAAAATCCGACATATTTTACAGTACTACTATGACAAAGGCAAAAATGCATCTCAAGCTGCCAATAAAATTTGTGCAGTTTATGGACCCGATACAGTTTCCTTTTCCACCGCACAACGATGGTTTCAACGTTTTCGTTCTGGTGTAGAGGTCGTCGAAGATGCGCCACGCTCCGGAAGGCCTGTCGTCGAATATTGCGACAAAATCGCTGAATTAGCCGAGAAAGACCGGCATAGTAGCAGCCGTAGCATCGGCCAAGAGCTGGGGATAAGTCATCAAACCGTTATTAACCATTTGAAGAAGCTTGGATTCACAAAGAAGCTCGATGTATGGGTGCCACACACGTTGACGCAAAAAAATCATCTTTGACCGTATCGACGCATGTGAATCGCTGCTGAATCGCAACAAAATCGACCCGTTTCTGAAGCGGATGGTGACTGGCGATGAAAAGTGGGTCACTTACGACAACGTGAAGCGCAAACGGTCGTGGTCGAAGCCCGCCGAAGCGGCTCAGACGGTGGCCAAGCCCTCATTAACGGCCAGGAAGGTTCTGCTGTGTGTTTGGTGGGATTGTCAAGGAATAATCTATTATGAGCTGCTTCCCTATGGCCAAACGCTCAATTCTGACCTGTACTGTCAACAACTGGACCGCTTGAAGGTAGTACTCATGAAGAAGAGGCCATCTTTGATAAACAGAGGTCGCATTGTCTTCCATCAGGACAACGCCAGGCCACACACTTCTTTGGTGACGCGTCAGAAGCTCCGGGAGCTCGGATGGGAGGTTCTTTTGCATCCGCCGTATAGTCAGGATCTTGCACCAAGTGACTACCACCTGTTTTTGTCCATGGCGAACGAGCTAGGTAGTCAGAAGTTAGCCACAAAAGAGGCTTGTGAAAATTGGCTATCCGAGTTTTTTTCCCAAAAAGGAAGCGAGCTTCTATAGCAGGGGTATTATGAAGTTGGCATCTTGTTGGGAACAAGTCATCGAACAAAACGGCGCATATTTGACTTAAAACAGATGATTGTAACTAATTTTATGAACGAATGAAAATTCAAAAAAAATACCGCAGAACTTTTTTGACAGCTATATAAACTATATAAACTATATAATATAACTAATATAACTATATGAAAAAACGGATAGCCAAATGTGTAAAAAATGTGTAAGCGCAAAACTCAAGGAATGGATCGTTCGATTTGAAATGCCTTCTTTTTATAGTATCAAACATGTATTCCATGTAACGGAGGAACATGTTATTTGCAAGTGATGGAACATCTTGAACGAGAATTGTGTCTGAAAATATATTATTATATAATATTATTATGACTTATGTAAGTAAAAGGAAATAGTAAAGGTTCGATCAGTTCAATGAACAGTTCTGCGATTGGACCCATGAACATTCTCTTAGTAATAAGCTTGAATGTTTGAAGTTATTGATAACAAAAAATCCATTTTGGCCGGGACGAAGTTTGCCGGGTTAGCAAGTATTTTATATATTTTTATTCCCTAGCTGCCTAGTGAATGGTCTTTTGTCTGCTCTCAGCCACCATAGCAAGGAAGTATACTAATATTGTATTTATGCAACAATATATCAGTTCACACTTTTTCTAGAAGAATTTTAATGTCTAGTGAATCTGTTCACGAATCCAAACGGAGCTCCTATGAATATGTAACGGTACTCTTTATTAACAAAAATTGTCACCCATACTTGAGGAAAGGCCTTATGAAAAACTCCATGTATTGTGGCAAAAAGCATTTTTCGGCATGTTCAAACAGAAAGATGAAAGACGGAAGACGCCGAATTAATTATTTTTGCGATACATGCGAACACCTGAACTGTATTTGAGGGACTGTTTCGAAAGATATCATACGTCTACGATTTTATCTCATCTCGGGTGAAACGTGTGAAAAGGTGAATTCGGTGGTTGTTGAATGGTATTCGTTTCATTTTTAACCAAATGTTCACAAATAACGATGGCATTGTGTGCATTTACAAATTGTGCAAAATCGATCATCACACTACAAATTTTATAGACTGTCAATGGCCGATTTTCCAACCTACAAAAAAAACATGGAAAATAAAAACGAGTGACTAAGAGCGCCACACGGTGGTGATTCCGGGAACTTTTTGATCAAGGTAGTATTCTGCATATAATCTCGTAAAGTTATACATAACTGCTTTTTCAAGTAAAAATAATTTCGATCGCAAAAAATTAGAGATGAAACATTAGAGATGAAACGGATGTCCAGTAAATATCCGGTATACGGTCTATCCTGTCAATGTAACCTACTATTCGGTCGGATACTGGATACTAGAAAATCTCAATAATTTATCATTACACAAAAAAATCATTCCGCTCCCGCTGTAAACACTTCTGCATAGAGCTGAAAGATAAACTCTAGCATTGCCAATTGGAGGTACTGCTTAGAGTTTAATGATCTCCAAATGTAATGTTTCCACATAACAGTCGATTTCGTTAGCAATGGGATTTTTTCCTGAACGCAACGCTGCCCTTTTTGTGAAACGGATTTCAAAAAATTCTCATGGTATGTAGAGTCATTCTCGAAAAACGTACATGGTTACAATTTTTACACAGTTTGGTTTCTCAAATCGTATAAGAGGAATTTTTTTCCGACACGAATAGTTTGCTAGCACATTTTTAGCAATCTTAGGTTCGCTTTGCTCAGCAATGAAGTCCAATGGTCATTCACCATTCAGATAGTTTTCGTTACTCATTCATTTATAAAAAAAAACATATGTAACGTAAAAGGATTTCAATCGCCTAGAACGGCGAGGGAACAAAATCAGGGCTGCTTTTCCCCGATAAGACCCTCCTGCTTATATACATCAGTGTTAAATCAGGGCATTCGTGCTGTTAATCAATTGTGTCAACTCGAGCCATAAAATACCAACCATCGAACAACAGGACCGTCGGGCGAAAAGGGTTTCGCTTTCATTTCGTGGCTTCACACCATTAACAACAATCTCTTAAGAATTGAGCTGTTGCTATCGTAAATCACCCCATTTTTTGCCTCACCTTCTTCATGGACGGTCGGAAAGGTCTAGCGCGCGGCTTCAAGCATCCGTCTGGTTTTTTGTTCTTCCTCCGTCGGTTATGACCCAGATATGTTCACCCGCACTTCGCGTGTCCCCTATTTTCGGGGATTCACTACACCACGTGTGCGATATCCGAAACTCGCGTACCTGTCCACGAGGGGCTCCTCCGATAGCGAGGGCAATCGCATGGAATATCTCCCGCCGCAGACAGCGTCGTCGTTTCGTTCCCACAGACATTGAATGAAAAATGAGCAATAGATCTTTGGCCCAGAGATAAATGGTTGTTGCTATTATTTTCGCTCCTCGACATTCGAACGCCGCCACCCACATAGATGCCAGTTGTTGTTTTTTTTGCGTTGTTTTGTCTCAGCTTTCGTAGACTTTTTCGAATCTACGTATATCTGCAGGTTCTTCATCTACGTAGCATAATTTTTTTGTGATGCAGTACTTAGAACAAAACCGAGTCTGAAAATTCATTTTTCTCTCTATCTGGTTTGTATGTAGAATTTGAAGACATTGATAATTGAGACCAAAGAACACATTGACTACAGTAGTCGTTCGGTACCTTTGCGAGAAACGAATCCAGTTATCGAAATTCACTTGCTAACCAGAGGCGACGCGTGACCAAGTGAGTTTCCTGTTCAATCAACAATGGTGGGTGTGTTTTCTATCGTTTCCATCGGATTCGTTCAGCAGAAAACTTTGAACCTCAAATGCGAATGCTTTTGAACCTCATTTTTATGCAAAGCGGCACATTAGTAGTAGTGATCGCTTTATACATAGCTAAATCTTCTTCTTCAATGGCACTAACGTTCCTAGAGGAACTTCGCCGTCTCAACGTAGTATTACTTGCGTCATTTTTATTAGTACTTAGTTGAGATTTCTATGCCAAATAACACGCCTTGAATGCATTCTGAGTGGCAAGCTCTAGAATACGCGTGATCACAGTGCAAGTCGGAGGAAATTTCTTTGACGAAAAATTCCCCCGACCAGAACGGGAATCGAACCCGAACACGCGGCATGTTAGTTATGACGCTAACCACTCGGCCACGGGAGCACAAATGCGATATGTTAAAAAAACGAAACGTAGTCAATGAAAACCAAATATAGGGACTCTTGGAATTCATTAACCTACTCTAGGATGATGCGAAGCGTGACAATATGGTCCACACAAAATCCTTCGGCATGGAATCCTGCATGCTACCGTCAGAGTGTCACGTCGATCTTCTCCTGTATCTGCTCTAGGATAATTTTGCACAGAACTTTCAGAACAATACACAGTAACATGATGCCTCGCCAATTAGTGCACACAGTCGGAGCCTCTTCTTGGGGACCTTCACTAAGACGCCCTGCATTCAGTCGGTCGGAAATGTCGCGGTGTCTCAGATGTTCAAAAATCAACTGGCTGGCTGACTTTTCCACATTGATGTGATTTTTAATAACATGACTCACCAGCCAGTGTTTGATTTTCATTTTGTTTTGGTTTGCCGATCCAGAAAATTCGAGCTTTTCCTGATTAGGTGCCGATTGATTGAAAACTTTTTGAAGATGGTTTGCAAAAATTGCTGATTTTTCATCGTCACCTCTGGCTTATTTCCCAGAGTGCATTCTAAACGGTGGGACCAGTAACTGGGGTCTTCTAGATTGTTTCCTTCCATAGCGAGTAATTAGTATCTTGATTTGACGACAATTCAGTGAGGTAATTTTGGTTTTTTCATCTTTCTCGTCTTGTAATAGCTTTCTTAGTTTACGTTGTGCTATATTGAGTTGGTTTTCAGACTCTAGCGATCGTTTGTTTTCGCAGGTACGTCTTAGTCGTCGCTTTTCTGCAACTGCTGCTTTTATGTGGGAGGCAGAAACATTTTTTCGTCTTATCAAACCAGAGAGAATAGTTTACCTCTCATAGATTCTCTTCTTCGGGAGAAGGCATGCGAATTTGTCCAGAAAACTGGGAATTCTCAACTTTAAAGCACAGCCAACATGAACGGAAGCGATAAACTACCTTTGCAGGTCAATGGAAAGAGTAAAAACCCACGATGTTTCAAAAAGAAGAATTTATTACATGGATGGCCTTAATGCTTTTTGAGAAATGGATCATGCAATTTGACGAAAAAATTTCTAAAGAAAAGGTATTAATGCTGGAATTATGTGTAATGATAATGTATGATACTTATATCTGTTTCTTCTCAAAGTTCGTCTCATGTTCGTTGATAACTGTACAGCGCATCCAAAAACTATCTGACCAAAGCTCAAATCGATAAGTTTACGATTTATCCACAAATCTTTACTTCCGTAGCTCAGCAGCTGGACTTCGACATAATCAAGAACCTAAACCAGCACTATCGCCATTTTAGATTAATTAGTTCGATTAGCTAAACGAGGACTCCAAGAAATGGAGGATATCTTCCGTTTTAACCTTCATGTTATTTAGCATTCTTACTGTTCTTCACATTCGTACTGTTATGCACTCCAGGACCCTTCAGATACACCGGTTTTGGATGTAATTGAAATACTTACACCCTCTAAGGCCAAGTAGGTTAAATCTGAGACTATTTAACATTGCTTCAGGAAAGCCGAATTTTCTTTCAATGATGATGGTGATACTCCGCTGGCATAATTAATGCGTCTTGAGTTTGCTGTTGTTGACAGAGCAGTGTCGATCGATTACTCAACGTCCTTTAATGATTAGAGCGAAAAGGACCAAAACGTGATTTGTTGTGATCTGATGCCAGATACCGATATACTGGAAAGTGTTGGAAAAGCTGAGAAAAACGCTGAAGATAGTAGTCCTATCGAACTGGAGAATATTCAGGAAGGTTCAGATGATTGTGTTGATATAACACCTTTGAACGTTAAATCAAATCTGAAGAATACGTCTGGAATATTGAAATCAACTGAAAATATTCCTGCGAAACTGTTTGACAATTTCTTTATTATTGAACATTTCCTGCGTGACCTTACATTTTAGTTTGAAAAACATACTTAATCAATATTTTTTTCGTTAACCTAGCCCCTTATACATGTCGGACTCGATTAGATAAGATTCGATTATATACAATTTTGGACTCGATTATATACTGTTTAAAAAAAGTTATTTTTATAATTGAAATATGAATTATTTCAAGAAAAAATGTAACCTCTCAACGTTAAAGTGAAATTCAAGTGGCTTTTATAGGTACAGTGGGTTAAAAATCGCGATTTTCGAAGATTTTGCATGAATTTTCACCAGGAATTGTTTATTTCGATATTGCAGCGAAATTAAAATAGATAGAAGTTGGGTGAACAAATTGTAGAGTGGTTAGTGAGCTTTAGTTTGATTGATAGATACATAAGAGCTTAGCATGAATTTTTGGGATAAAATTAATAATTACTCATTTAAAATTACTATCTTTTTAATTTTCCACTTCCAAAATGTTATTTAAATCCACTAATTTAGATGTTCCACTACTACACCCTGTGCTAAATTTTCTCATCTTTCAAATGGTAGCAACATAATCGTCTTACAACTTTTTTTTTTTTACAACTTGAATGCATTTTTATTCAGATGTTTTGCTATTTGAATACATATTTTACAGTTCAAGTGACACAGTCTGGGCTTTACATCTTTGGTTCAGACAACATAGTCGTCTTGCGTAGCGTACTTTTTAATGTAGAGCAAGTTTGAGGCAACAGAGTCCGAAACAAAAAAAAAAGTTCTATAAGTTTGTCATCGTTGAAATTCGAACATATGCGTAGAAGGAGTTTTTTCGTCAACTATAACCGTATATCATCTACTGAGAGATTCTGGAAAGCAATTTTTTTCATGTGAGAGAGGTGTTTTCTGACTTTAAAGGGATGAAAATTCAAAAAAAAAATTCAACAGTTACCACAGTTAGGACACTTACCCTAATAGAATATATTTGTAATTTATGACATAAAAAATTACGAAAAAAATGTTCTGTATCTCGATACCTCCCTAACTCGATGGTCCCCTTGGATGCGCAACACAAATTTTCCAGGATATTTATCAAAATAGCGAGGTTACCAATTATTGACATTTGCGGATTGTTTTGAATTTTTCATTGATAATGAATCATCTTGAAAATTTTTAAACGGTCTTAAAATACGAACAGCTGTAATTATCATATTTAAGCCCAATAAATAAACAAACGGCTCTTTTGAACGAAATTGACGATAAATATACTTTATTGTAAACATTCAATAATGTATAAAAATATCTTGTTGAAATTCTGTTACAACGAAATATATTCAAGGTGGTCTTATAGAAGTTGGGCAGAGTGTACTGTTATCTGTTGTTCATAGAAGCTCCTTATTAATTCGTGACCAGGTTCACTAGACATTAAAATTTGTTCATAAAATGTGTAAACTATTACACGGTTGAATAAAGTATGTAGTATGATTCCTCGATGGGGTGGCTAAAAACAGACATACGACCACAACGAGTTGAAGTAATTACTTTTAACTTTTAATGACATACTGTAATTCTGATTGCTCTGGTGTTATAAATCAATGTTTTTAAATATATCGTTTTGACTCATATCCCGAACACTTTATTTAAAAAAATAAATTTACTGAACATCAATGTTATAATTAATAGAATAATGATAACTTCGATATTTTTTAGGGTATACTCTTCTGTATAACAACATTTATTTGATACCTATAAACAACATCGAAGTTCAGTGAATTTTTAAAATTAAGTGTTCGGAATTTGAGTCAAAACGGTAGATTGTACTAGATTTCGTAGATTTTGTCTATGAAACGATAATTCTCAAAAAATCAAACAAATTTACAGATCTACGAATACTTCCGAAGATATGCCACCCATGATTTATTGCTCGGTGCTGCATTGAATACTCTGCTCAGTAAAGTGTGCACTAACCTCGAGATTGTGTAGAACCGTTTGGCAATTTTCCACCGGAACGCCATCTCTTATCTCCACGACGATGTTTTTGTAGGCCGATTTGTCCATGTACACGGACGAGGAATACGATCCAGCTGTGGGCGATGGCATCGCTAGCATCGCCAGTAGCACCAGCACCGGAATGATGAATATTCGAGTCATGGTTTTAGCGTTTGTTTTTCGCCGCTCTCCAATATCGATGCAATTGCCGGGGCTGCAGACTCCAAGCTGTTGGCAGTGATTACTTTTGGTTGGTTCGACTGAAGTAACTATCTATATCTCACACACATGAATAAAAAACTACTTTTCCAGCAGGATCTGCTTCGACTGACTTTTTTAGTCTTTCCCACTACTTGAAGGGTGTTGGAAAAATCGATAACACCACTCTGCCAGTGGCCAATGGGCTTTGTTTATAGAATATTACCATGGAAACCTGACGAAAAACCTGCTCGGATTTCGTCGATTCATGTTTTGTTTTGGCTTTTCTTTTCGTTTTAACACTTCACCAGTTGTCGTTTCGCCGTTACAAAACGGCACTTTGCGGATTGTTTTGATACAAATCTCAAACAATTTGAATTTATACCGTGTAACCACTGTTGTATTGATTCGATTTGAAGCATTCGTTTCACAGTGAAGTGCACAATCGCGCGACGTCTCACTTGACTACTTCCGGTTGCGAGAAGTTGAAAAAACACAACAGAACAAAAGCTCGTCTATTCGATCGTAGCACCCGGCGCTGGCTGTTGACAGTCGTGGCTCCCTATTTGTGTTCTAGCACTTCTTCTTCTTTTTCTATTCGTTTTTCGTTGATATTTACGCAGGTGTAAATGTTGATTGCTTACGGCTAAGGTTTTTTGTCGAATCACCCTCACTTCTGTTTCCTAACCGCTGTAGCCGCGAATAAACGCTTCACTTATTGTCTCGTTATCACCAGCTTCAATAATTGCGAAGCTCACAATGCTATTATTTAGATTTTAATTTTTTTTGCATCCGAACAAAAACTCATTTCTTCCGAAATGCTTGCACACCGATCAGAGCAGTTCCGATCGCTACCGAAAATCACACACACGCAAACTCTATTGTAATACGGTCCCCGGTCTTCCTGCTCCGATTGTTGTTTGTTGCGCTTATTTCTTCTTCTTTCTTCTCCCGCACTCAACGGTCTAATGCACACCTCTCACACGCCACCGCATGGATAGTTTTCTGCGTTTTTGCCGGCTGATTCGTAACAGTGGAAAACACGCGAAACGAACACACAAATCGCGCTTCCGACGAATGGCGACGACGAAGACGACGACGACAAACACTAAATACGTGCACTTGCAGCGGGCGTCAATAGCGGACTAAACCGAGCGCTCAGCAGCGCCAGCCGGAGAACGGGAAGAAGCTCCCAAAGCGGCAAAGCCACCGGCAGCCACAATGTGTGCGCGTGTGCGTTGGTTGTGTTGTTTCATCCAATGAAGCGCTTATTATGCATTGCCCCTTTGGAAGCGAGAAGGGTAGACACGGGGGTTTTGTTTTGTGCAACATTGGAAAATGAATGAATGCGATGCCGGCGTGGTGGTTCATCCCGATTGCGAAACATGCTTTGACGGCGGTCGGGTGATTTTGACGAGTCGAATGAATTCACGGGTTCACGCTCGCTTCGGGTGAAGCATGAAGCTTCTCGTGCGCTGAGTTCATGAGTGACTGTGGATGAATCTGTGCTGTTAGGGAGAATGTTGCAGACTCTAGTTGCGAAGCCAATGCGACACATTGTATGTTGTGCGTGAAGTTCATAATTTCGGTGCTGTCTTATTGGATATTCATCGCGTGAATTTTGTTGTCTTGTGTGTTCTTTCATTTCCCTTATGTTCTATCCTGTAGCATACTTTTGCTGAGCAAGAATCGTTTGCATTGGAAAATAAATCGGGAAAGCTTAGCAACTAAAACGGGAAAGCTTAGAGGCGAATGAACTGCAAAGTTTAAAGCCTCTTAAAAACAAAGAAAGAAGAAAGAAACGGGAAAAAAATGTTTCATTAGCGTTCGGGTTACAATCTTCTTCGGACCACACGATTGGCGTTTTATTTTGAATTTTCTGGTTTCTCTTTATGACGCAAATTATCCCCATAGCCTGCGATTCTATTTCCAAAAGATTTTCAAATGCAAATCAAGTTACGATAATGACCAAACCATTGTAATTCATTGAGATATAAAAAAATAAAAACACGTGAAATTGATTTATTTAACATATTTCTTGGGTGATCCATGCGGTGAAAATACATCGAAGATGATGGCTTCTGTCTTTTTACGAACACAGGAGATTTTCTAGCGGCTTCAGGGTCATCAAACATCCGAAGTACAAGTCACGGGTACGAAACGCAAGAGCTCTTTTTGCAACCAACATTCTCTGAGTAGCTGGATTTATGCACCACATAGTTCAGCATGGATTTGGAAGTGGTTGCCAATCGAATATTCTGGCAATGTTTCGGTGTTCTTCTTCTTTCTTTGTTTTTAAGAGGCTTTAAACTTTACAGTTATTTCGGTGTTTGGATATGCTTTTCCTAATCAGATCTACCTGTTACGTTACATTGTTGATGGTTGATTGTTGAAAATGGCTAAATCTTAATACTAATAAGAGCCACCGACACATATGCAGCGTTGGTCTCATAATCCTTAAGTTCTTTTGTGAAAAAGGGGAACTTCTGGCGGCCCAATTTGTCGTTAAATAACACTTTCGTTTAGACATTTGAACACAAAAACATCTCCGTGGAGAGTGAAACAAAATCTCAAAATGAAAATAGTTGAAAGACCTCGTGGAAGATCCAACTGCTACTCTTTATATGCTCACAAAACTTTGGTCTTCAATAAAAAAAAAAGTTTTACTTAAAAACAATATTAAATAATTCTGATTTTGCAACAAAATTGAATTTCTCCTGAAAATCAGGACAAGAGCTAGATTGTGAAAAATAAATCAGGACGCCCCAAATAGGTCTCAAAATCAGGACTTATGGTAACCCTATCTTTCGCTTAGTATCTATCTATTTCGAAGTCATTCGCGTTATCGAAGGTACAGTGTCGACATTTATTGAAGCCTGAAATTTCCGTGAATAAAATATACTCTATCACAGGGATGGCAAAAGGGTAGTCCGCGGTCTACCGGTCGCCCGCCAGCTGATCACCGCTGGAATCATCCGGCAACAAACACAATTTTGTTTTTATTGATTTTTGAAACCTTATAACTTATAAACTAATTGTATGAAGAAAACTTCTCCTTTGAAGACTGCGAATGCGAGTTTTAATGAAGTATTGTTACTTTAATTTTAAAACTATGATAAGTAATGTGAATTAGTTCTGCAGATTTCTTTCACGAAATATAGTCATGAATAGAGCAAGTGGATGAGAAATTAGAAATTTCTAAAATTAAATATTGGGCTCTATTATGCAACTCATGTTGCACAGAGCTGTTTTGTTCGCTTGTCTATTTCAGATGTTTTGCTTTGGAAAACATTCTGGTAGTTTTTCAAAATATGCAATTCCTCGACGAAGTACAAAGTACGAAAATTTGTTCGGTGTAATTGTTATAGAAACCGAATCGATCGTTTGATTCAATTTACATAATAGGGGCCGAAATTTCTGATAGAAGGTTTCATTAAGGACTTGTCAACTTTTTTTTTTTAATAAAACACAGTTTTTTTATGAAGGATGCGGCCAATCGACAGGTTAATTTTTCGGAATAACACGTTCACCAAACACACTTTTCAATGAATCCATTGAAACGTACGTTGTGTGGCAAGTGACACTGAACTATGCACAGCCTGCCGGTTGAGACGATTATTACGGCCGAAAATTGAAGTAAGCGCTTTGAAGTTGCAACAACCGTCATCGAATTTCGGCAGTAATGTTTAATAATTATTAAGCATTGCTCGTTCGTGTATTTCGCTATGATGAAAATATTGATTTTGTCAAGCGTTTTGACATCGACAGTTCATTAAAATGTTTTAAAGGTTCGTTCACACGAAGACACAAAACTGTTATGTCGCTAATGGATGACCCTTTACCTCTAGATAATTGAGGAAAATAATCATCATCTCCGATGCATTTTTATGGGAAATAATTGCTTTGTATGACGATGACGATTTCCTTAAAAAATCAATTATATTTGATTGATGAAACTTTACAGAAAATAAAGTTATACTTATCAATTATTTAGTAACCGATAATTATTTTTATTTTATAAACTGATTTCTCATTGAATATTTATGAGAATAGCTTATGTTTTTCCTTTAACCTCTTCGCGTATGATCTAATTTTCAAAAGAACGGCCAAATGCAAACGCGTCAATGAATCACGCATCGAGTAATTTCACTACTCTGCTACTCTGGGCTTAAGGGAGAATGGCGCAAAGCGATCAAAGTCTGAGTTGCAATTGCATGAAACGTCGAGATCTACTGTCGAATTTTTTTTTGTCGAAAATCGGCACTCCTGGACTGGTCGTTTTTTAGGGAAAACGAAGCAAAACGTATGGTTTTGGGTGCCAATAAAAATAGTTATCTCGATATTTCATTCGGAAGTTGCTGTTTTTGGTTGATTTGCACGATAATATACCCAATGCAAAGAATTAGCTCAATCGGACTTGATTTACTAGTGTCGCAGACGTTAAAATTTGAGTTTTTTGAAATCCGGAAACACACCAGAAATCGGGGGTTTCAATTCTTTTATGCCAAATGTCTTATAATCGCACGAAACGTCGACATGTACGGTTATCAAAAATCAAATTTGTAGTCAAAAAATTTTTTTTTTCCATCTGAAAATTCGATTTTTGACTATTTTTTTTAGTTAACTGTAAATATCGACGTGTCATGCAATTCCCAGAGTCCCAGAGTGTCGATATTTGACAATTTTTTTTTGAGATGCAAGTACCGTTCTGAATCATATTTCGGACACTTCGTTCTAATATCTTGAAATGCTTAATGCACTGATGATATAATTATCAAATTAATATCACAATTTGCTTCTTAAGAGTAATCCTTTCGTTTCACTAACATTTCACATGAGAACTACATTTGAATTACAACATAATCGGCAGAAATCTTACAACACTACTCATTATCGTTTGTGTTTGACGTTTGCTTAGCGTGAGCACGTAGAATTTACCCGTTCATAAATATTTAGATTTCTCCCGTGTTTCATCAGTCCTCATCATCGTGAAAAGTTTACTGTGATTGCTTGGTAAGTGTTTCGCAGTTGACTATAACATATACTCAAGTGTAATGTAATTTTCATTCAAAAAATTACAAAATAAAATTTGAATTCAATCTGTCCGAAATTTGATTCTTATTCGCTTCAATGGAAAAGCTTTTTATTCGGTGATTTTTTATGTTTTCAATCAAATAGGTACCAAAGTAGAAAACTTAAAAGCATATTGAACTAATCCATAAAAATACCAACCAAATAATATCTGTGCATAAAGTTTAGATCCGTTTTCTGCATCATATGCCTTTTGCGTCCGAAATATGATTCAGAACGGTCTCCACGTTTCATTTTAAGACATTTGGCATCAAAACTTTTTTTTTGAAAACCTCCCATACGTTCATTGGAACCCTGTTCGAGTTATAAGCATTCGAAATCTTTCATTTTTTCCTGTATGTTCTGTGTTTAGGTTTTTATTTTGACGGCCAGGAAGGTTTTGCTCTGTGTGTTTGGTGGGATTGGAAGAGAATTATCCATTATGAGCTGCTCAACTATGGCCAGACCCTCAACTCGGTTCTTTACTGTGAGCAGCATGACCGTTTAAAGCAGGCGATTGACAAGAAGTGTCCAGAAATGATCAATTGGAATGGTGTTGTTTTCCACCAGGACAACGCTCGGCCTCACACATCTTTGATAACCCGCCAGAAGCTACGGGAGCTCGGATGGGATGTCCTATTGCACCCATCGTATAGTGCGGACCTGGCTCCAAGTGATCATCATCTCTTCCGGGCCATGCAAAACGCTCTTGGTGATACTGAGTTGGCCTCAAAAGAGGCTTGCGAAAACTGGCTGTCTGAGTATTTTGAAAATAAGGAGGGGGGGTTTTATAAGGGGTAGGGATAATGAAGTTACCTTCTAAATGGCAAAAAGTTTGCGAACAAAACGGCGCATATTTCACTTAAATTGGATAATTTTAAGTATGTTAAATAATGCGTCAAATTTTGATTAGAAATACGACATTTCTTTTTCCCCAACCCTATATGTGATTCTAATAAAAAAAAAAACGATTTGCGTGAAAAGACCCTAAATCGGACAAACCAAGATCATTTACCCTATTTCATCTGAATACAGTTTTAGCCAAGGCGCCTCTATATATACCAGGTGAAACAATCATATAAAATGCACTTTCAGCCATATTGGAATTGCTGTCGGTATTGTTTACAAACAGCATCAGAACGCTGCCGGCGGCTCTCTACAAACTGCTACGATGCTTATTCGAACGATGCCTACTATGTTCGGCTTTCGCGAATTTATGTGAAAAAGAAGGGTTGATTTTGTAGAATTTCATTCTCGTATCCACCACTCTCGTATGTGAAAATGCGAAAATGGCGTATCCTAGCAATAACAAAACCAACAACCCCCGCTCCACAAACCTTAATCCCCTTCTTATTGAAGTGATGATGTTGCTTCACCTGTTATACATTGATATAAGCGCCTTGGTTTTAGCTTGTGTGGTACAGGTAAACTTCGATATGACGTACATTTCTTTTTCAAAATTGTACGTTGTATCGAAGCAAATTGATGAACTGAGGAACATAGCTTATATTACTTGTTTGTGTTGTTGTTTGGGTGTGGTAAATAAATAGTGATGAAAAAGTTCAACTAGAAGATGAAGCCAACCTATCTCATGATGTTTCCCTTCATACTGCCTAATTCATTTAGAATCCGGAATCATAGAACCAGTTGTATCTCGAGATTGGTTAAAAGTACAGGCCATCAAGTGACCTTTGTTGAGCCTGTGAGATTGACACGAAACTCTCAGTACCAATTTCAGAAAATATTTTGTACACATTGAACAGATGTACGTTATATCGAAGTTCCCCTGTATAGTGGTGCCGTGTTGAAGTCATAAAAATATAGTCATGAGGTCTTGAAAAAAATTAATACTTCGTGAAATCGTAGCTATTTAATCTATCTTTGTATAAAACTAGCTCACCCGGCAAACTTCGTCCCGCCAAAAATTTGTTTTTTGTTATCAACACCTTCAAACATTAACGTTTTCTTACTATGTGCAAGTTCATGGGTCCAATCGCAGAACTGTTCATTGATTGATCTTCTATTCGTCTCCGTTGAATTTACTTTTTACTATAAAATTCCTAGTATTTCTAACAAAACTCATCATTATAATATCAGATTATTTTCAGTTACAATTCTCGTTCAAGATTTTTCAACCACTTGTAAATAACATGTTTCTCCGTTACATGGAATAAATGTTTTATACAGAAAATATGATAGAATAAAGTCAGCTCTAAATCAGACAATTCCTTCCTCGAAATCTGCTTTTATCAACACATCTGGCGATCCTTTTTTTTGGTATAGATAGAAGAAGATATATGAGTGCGTTTCATCACATTAAAATCCATTTCCACTTTCGAACAAAGATCAATTTCGCTAGCGCAAACATCAAATGGACTAACAGCACTTGTTACTATGTAATTGGGAATTAAATTTTCCGAATTTTCCTTTTTTCCTTCAGAGTTTTCCGAAAATTTTCAATTATCATGTTTGGCTGGAATATTTTTGGTTGAAATATGTGTTATATTGTAATGGGACCCCTCTCCATTCCAGAGGAGGGAGGAGTGTCATACCATTATAGAAACATTTCTCATACTCAAAAACCCTCACATCCCAAATTGTGCTTGATTAGCTTTCGAGTTATGCAGAAACTTGTGTTTCATTTGTATGACACCCCACCTTTAGAGAGCGGGAGGAGTGTCTAACCACCATAGAAATATTTATTGCATCCTAAAACCTCCACATGCCAAATTTGGTTTCGTTTGCTTGATTAATCCTCAAGTAATGCATAAATTTGTGTTTCATTTGTATGGAAGCCCTCCCCCTTTAGAGAGGGGGGTGGGGGGGTGTTTGTCTTGATTAATTCCCGAGTAATGCAGGAATTTGTGTTTCATTTGTATGGCATTTGTATGGTGTTATATAATTTTTTATGTAGATTTGTGTCTGGATTCTATGTTTTACAATTTTGACACCATTGTCATTTTCATTATGAATAACATATCAAAAAATCATAATAAAAATCCGTCCTTGGTTCTACCCAAAAAATATATAATACATCAATTCTTGAAGAAGTTAGGCAAACGTTTTGAAAAGGGTAAAACAAATATGTGATATCAAATCGACCCGTTCATACGAATGCTAGAGAGACCGTAAACACCAAAGAGCATATCCTATGATAAAAATGCTTAACCCGTGTAAAACCACTTATAACATCTACTCCAGATCATAAGCCTAACGAATCGTGTAGGCAGACCTGTACCTGTTGATAATTATGTTATTTACTACTGGGCTTCAATCCGAATAAGCACAGGAGGAGACCGAAGGAAACCCTGATAATGCGTTGAACAAACACTTGACCACTGCGGTGAACAAACAAACAAACAAACAAATAGCGAACAGGCACAAGAAACGTACCGATCGATACGATCGCTTGGCGGCGAACGAATGCCGTCCGGTTGATATGTTAATAATAATTGATGTGTCCATAATTGAGATCCTATACATGGGATGTGTTTTACTTCTGTTCTCGATTATTAACCCGCAATCCTCCGGTGGATTGCTAGCAGTCGTTTGCACCATCAATACACCACCAATCTCCTGTTCATTAGTACAACATGTTGCTCCGCTAGCAAAGCATATTTTTTCTTTGACTCGAGAAGAGTTCTGTATTGTTGGCGGTGTAAAAATCATGTGCAATGCAAAACGGGGTGAAACATCGGCAACAAAAAGAGACCGAATGCGGAACGGGTAACCACCGCACTGAGAGAGCATAAGCATTGTACGATTCCGCCCCCAATCCAGAGTGGTCATTGGTTGGACATCGATTCTTCTGGTCCTCAATTGGATGAACAATTGATAACCCATTCATTTTCGAAACCATCAAATATGAGCCTCAGAAATTGTCGAATCAGCATCTCGTGCGGACCACCCTAGCGGATGACGCACTGATTTTGTGGTTGCTTTTTCACAAACATATGCACTTTTTATGCTCCCGTGCGCTCTTTCAGCCGAAATCGAGTGCGCGCGGGTGGTGGCACAGGAATCATACGTTCTGTTCTTGCTTACAGCGCGAATTTTTATATTGAGTGTTTTTTCCTGTGTAACTGCATGAATCGTCGAGCGGTTGAAAGCAACTGTGGAGTGCTATTGTTGTTCTAACACATCCGAAGTAGTGGATTTGAAGAGCTGTCTGGGGAAGGATTTTTTGTTTCGCACATAATCTAGCATGAATGATTGCATATTCGAGTATTTTCGAAATAAGCAAACATTTAGTTGAGCGAGAAGAATGACGACTGTGGATGCGTATGTGATCTGCCACTGAATGTTGATGTTGAATTCTAGTTTATCAGACAAACATACCCTATGCTGTTCGGTACCAGTAATCGATATCGCTCTTATTCACGTTGACGGTATTGAGCTTCGTTTACGAGTTTTGGGGGAGAGTCAGATATCATAATGGCGGAATCAACACGTTTTTAAAATTAGAATCTATAGAAATAAAAATGATTCGAGAATTAACAAGCAAAGGTAGCCGTGATCCTGATCTTCTGCTTCATCTATACCTGATCCTCAGAAACGCCGATGTCAACGTTTAATGATGTTTCCTTCGTTGTGCCCTATTTCATATCCCTCCTATCCGATCTATAAACTTTTACTTAGTCGCGGCAATACATACACACACTCTTTACAGATACATGGGCCAAAGGTTGTGCAGTCCACTAATGATTCAACAAGAGCCAAAGTTTGTATTGCTCATGACAACTCTACACGAGCTGATGATTGCGCCGGCTAGTGACCATTGTATCCTGGATTCCTCGAGTCGAGAAGACGCACCACGCTAGATATGGGGTACAGACTAGGGGGCGTTGCTGATTAATGGTCAGCTGCATCCCAATAGGAAATATCCCGTGTCGGGCACACGTACAGAGCATTGGATACAGCAACATCCCAAATACGAGAACACTTGTAATACTAACCTCGAGCCGACCGCGAGTAATCGGTTACATATTACTAACATAGATAATAAGAAAAACTGTCAAAATATTGAACTCCCGGCCCCGTCAGGCTAACGCCATATGAGCCTTGATAAAAATATATATTTTGGAAAAAAAATGATTTAGTGTCCGTTCCTCACGAATTAACTCAAGAACTGTGTAACGGATTTAAACACACAGTATCAGGTTTGACGCGTCTTAGTCTGCGTCAGGTATACGTGCCAAAAAAGAAATTATATACCACGATTATAGATCAAGTACGTAAAAATACTTTCTCTGGGAACTTGAGTGTTCGAAATGATTTAGATCAAAATATCAATTGTGGGTGGAATAAAGTTCGCCGAGTCAGCTAGTTTTTTTTTTTTTTTATTAATTCGTTTATTTTTACAGGCTCAGTTACTTAAGTTTAAAGGAGCCGAATTCTTAAATATATTTTTAAAACTATATATATATATATATAAACAATTTTCTTACATCTATGGTTAGTAAGGTGGAAAACCGATTACTCGCGGTGTGCTCGAGTTTAGAAGGGTGACATATTTTTAGGAGAAGGATGGGATATAAGGAAATTGTAACAATGTTGATGAGCACTCAATTCTTAAATCTATTCGTATATCTATAGTTTATTTACATTTCAACTTATTCTACTATTTATAGCAAGGGGACGAATTACCCGCAAAGGAAGGAAAGGAGGGTATAAGGATGTAGGGACAATCACACACGAAGATCTATAGCTTTAAGGAAAACATATATATGGGACATGTAATCAAGGTCTAACCGAGCCAACACATCTCTCACCGGCACATTGGGCTGTCTTCCTCGGACCCGAAGGGAGTTTTCTAAATTCGATCTGGCGACCAGATACACCTCGCACGACCAAACAACGTGCTCGATGTCGTGATAACCTTGGCCACAAACGCAGAGATTGCTGCTGGCAAGATTGAAACGAAAGAGTAGTGCATCTAACGAACAGTGATTGGACATGAGTCGGGAGAAGGTGCGGATAAAGTCCCGACTCAAGTCTAGACTTTTGAACCACGGTTTGAGGCTAACCTTAGGGATAATCGAGTGAAACCACCGGCCCAATTCATCTTCATTCCACTTGCGTTGCCAGTTAGCGATGGTATTTTTGCGAACTAAAGAATAAAATTCATTGAAGGCGATTTGACGCTGATATATATCGCCTTCAATTGCACCTACCTTTGCCAATGAGTCAGCCCTCTCATTACCCGGAATTGAGCAATGTGAAGGGACCCAGAAAAAGGTAATGACATAACAGCGTCTGGATAAAGCACTCAAAATTTCTCGTATTCTCTCAAGGAAGTACGGCGAGTGCTTTTCCGGCCTCACTGAACGGATAGCTTCGACAGAGCTAAGACTATCCGTTACAATGTAATAGTGTTCAACAGGTCGTGAGGCGACGCTGTCTAGCGCCCAGTATATCGCTGCCAATTCAGCAATATATACCGAGCAAGGATTCTGAAGACTGTGTGAGGTGCTAAAAAATACGTTGAACACTCCAAATCCTGTGGACTCATTCATAGAGGACCCATCAGTAAAGTATATATTATCACAATTGATACGCCCATACTTTGCATTGAAGATTGTAGGAACGAACCCCAATCTAAGATAATCTGGATTTTCATGGATTTTCTCCTTCATGAACAGATCGAAATGTACAGAGGAATTGATGTAGTCAGGAAAACAAACACGGTTGGGAATATACGAAGAAGGAACAACCTGCATAGAGGTGAATTCATGATATGAACTCATGAATCTAGAATGAAAATTTAGCTCGATCAATTGCTCAAAATTTCCGATCACCAATGGATTCATAACCTTACACCGGATGAGGAACCGAAGAGATAATAAATTGAAGCGATCTTTTAGTGGGAGTACGCCTGCCAAAACCTCGAGACTCATGGTATGCGTTGAGGGCATACATCCCAACGCAATACGGAGACAAAGATACTGAATTCGCTCGAGTTTAATGAGGTGTGTTTTGGCAGCTGATTGAAAACAGAAACTGCCATACTCCATCACTGAGAGAATAGTTGTTCGATACAACATAATAAGATCTTCGGGATGGGCTCCCCACCAGGTGCCGGTAATTGTACGGAGAAAGTTTATTCTTTGTTGACATTTTTTACTCAGATACCTAATATGGGCCCCCCAAGTACATTTGGAGTCGAACCAGACCCCAAGATACTTGAATGACATAGCATGAGTGATCGGTTTACCCAAAAGTTGAAGCTTTGGTTTTGCTGGTCTATGCTTCCTAGAAAAAACCATCATCTCTGTTTTCTCCGTGGAGAATTCGATCCCTAGCCCAATGGCCCAGGTTGAAAAATTGTTCAAAGTATCTTGTAAGGGTCCTTGCAGGTCGGATTCGTTTGATCCTACGACAGACACCACTCCATCATCTGCAAGTTGTCTTAGGCTGCAATTTTGTGTAAGGCAATTGTCGATGTCGCTTACATAGAAGTTGTACAAAAGGGGGCTTAAACATGAGCCCTGGGGGAGGCCCATGTAAGAGACCCGACTTACTGCCGAATCTCCGTGAGAAAAGTTCAAATGTTTCTCACAAAGCAAATTATATAACATATTATTCAATAGAGGCGGCAGACCCCGAGAGTGTAATTTGTCTGACAAAACCTCTATTGAAACAGAATCAAAGGCCCCCTTTATGTCCAAGAATACTGAAGCCATTTGTTTTTTTTCGGCGTAAGCCATTTGAATTTCTGAAGAAAGCAACGCAAGACAATCATTCGTCCCCTTGCCCCTGCGGAACCCATATTGTGTATCTGAGAGTAGGCCATTCGTTTCAACCCATCGATCAAGGCGAAACAAGATCATTTTCTCCAACAATTTCCGTATACAAGACAGCATTGCTATTGGGCGGTACGAATTGAAGTCGGACGCGGGTTTTCCGGGTTTTTGAACAGCTATAACTCGTACTTGTCTCCAATCATCTGGAACAATATTATGCTCCAGAAACCGATTGAATAAATTCAACAAGCGATGTTTCGCCACATCAGGGAGGTTTTTCAGCAAGTTGAACTTAATTCTATCCGATCCCGGAGCAGAATTGTTACATAAAAGCAGAGCAAGAGAGAATTCTACCATCGAAAACTCGGAATCAAGATCGCACCTACCTTGTGGTATATCTCGAACAATTTTTTGCACAGGAGCGGAATCAGGACAAACCTTCCGTGCAAAATTCAAAATCCATCGATGTGAATATTCTTCGCTTTCATTCGTTGAAGAGCGATTTCTCATGTTTCGAGCCACTTTCCATAATTTTTTCATTGACGTTTCTCGTGACAAACCTCCCACGAAATTTCGCCAATAAGCACGTTTTTTCCCTTTGATCAAGTTTTTAAATTGATTTTCAAGGTCCAAATACGTCTGAAAATTTTCAGGGGTTCCACGTTTCCGAAAAGCTTTAAATGCATTCGATTTTTCTACATAAAGCTTGGAACATATGCTATCCCACCATAGATTGGGAGGCCTTCGACGAATAGTGGAGCCTGGGATGGGTTTCGTTTGAGCGCGAACCGCGCTGTCATAGATCAAACGAGAAAGGAAGTTATACTCCTCCAATGGAGGTAAACCATCTCTGGAATTGATGGCTAGAGCAATCGCGTCCGCATATTTTTTCCAGTCAATGTGTCTTGTGAGGTCATATGCCATGTTTATAGATTCAGAAGAATTCGACCCAATGGTGATGGAAATTTTGATTGGCAAGTGATCACTACCGTTGGGGTCCTGGATTACATTTCACTTGCAATCTAACGATAGTGAATTCGAGCAAAGCGAGAGGTCAAGAGCACTTGGGTTAGCAGGAGGTTTAGGCACACGTGTTGTTTCCCCAGTGTTCAAAACGGTCATATTGAAGTTGTTACAAAGGTCATATATCAACAATGAACGATTGTCGTCGTACTGTTCCCCCCAGGCAGTTCCGTGAGAGTTGAAGTCTCCCAAGATCAATCGTGGCTCAGGAAGGAGTGAGCACATGTCATCAAGTTGTTTGCGGCTAACCGCAGCTCTCGGAGGCCAATACAAGCTGACAATACAGAGGTCTTTGCCTCTGATGTTTGCATGACAAGCAACAGCTTCGATCCCTCCAATAGGTGGAAGGTCAATTCGAAAAAATGAGTGGCACTTATTGATCCCCAATAGTACCCCTCCGTATCTGTCATCACGGTCCAAGCGTATAATATTAAAATCGTGGAAAGAGATATCATCTCGCGAAGAAAGCCAAGTTTCGGACAGAGCAAAAACATCACAATTGAAGTTATGAGTTAAAAATTTGAATGTATCCAATTTAGGGATAAGACTACGACAATTCCACTGTAAAACAGTGATATCTCCGACCTCTCTATCTAAATTAGACATCAAGAGAGATAATCATTGCAAGGAGGGGCCATGTTTGCATCAATTGCTGTAAAATTGTCTTGATTACTGGAAGCATTGAGAAGACAAGGGTTCTGATGGAGTCGGAAACATTAAAACACTTGAAGATTTGATCCAAAAGGTCAGACAACTTTATAAATCCTGATTGGGAAGTTGAGCTGGACGGAAAAACAGGGACAGTTGGTGTTTTTGATGTCCCCTCGAGTGCTGGGTCGTTCGAAGGTGAACTATTCCCACGGAAGCCAGGAGGAACCTGATTTTGCTTGTCCGCTGCACTCGATTTTTTAGGCAAGCTAACTGGGGGTATCACCGGGGGGACTTGTTCTTGAACTTTGGGAGTGGTCACAATTTTGCGCCGGGGATTCCCTTTGAAAATAAACGGTGTGCCCCCGCTAGCTGTGTCCGCTTCCATTTCATCAACTGGCAACGTGGAAAAGGTATTGTGTGTTGAGATTGGTTGTTGTTGTTGTTGGGCCAGTGGAGAAGCGCCCTTTAAAATTTCCGCAAAAGTGCGCTTCGAGCGTTCGTTTAAAGAGCGCTTCTGTTTCTCCCAGCGACTCTTGTAAGTTTCACAAGCTGAGAGCGCGTGTGGGGATCCTCCGCAATATGGACACTTATGCTCAGTCGCACTGCAGGATTTCCCCTCATGTTGCTCTCCGCAAGTGGCACAGCGCTCCTTGTTGGCACAATAATCTGAAGTGTGACCAACTGACTTGCATTTGTTGCAAGTCATGGGCTTTGGCACGAAGAGTCGCACAGGTAATCTCAATTTGTCCACCATAACGTAGTCAGGGAGGGCGGCACCAGCAAAGGTGACTCGAAACGAGTCGGACGGCGTAAATTTCGTTTGGTCCCCATCATGGGAGAGTTTCCCGAGTTGGCGACAGTCCAAGATCTTTACTTCAATTGAGGGAAGCTTCTTGAACTTGCCTTTTCCTTCTTTTTTATTTGTTCGCTCGTCAGACCCGTTTCAGTTATCACCCCCTCAATTTCTACGTTATGGGAGGGTATAAATGTTCTATATTCGAGAGTGAAGTGTTGGTCAGCAACAATCTCGTTTGCGTGTTTCCGTTCATTCACGACAACCCGCAATTTGTTCGGTCTAACCCTGCGAATTTCAGATACAGAAGTGTATCTGGCCAGATCTTTCATGATCTGAATCACGTTAAGGCTTTTTCCTTTTGGTTTTGGCCGGAGGAAAACAACCCACGGGCCAGTTCCAGGTGCATCTTCTGGATAAACTCTGACACGTGGAGCGGAAACAACAGAGGGAGAAGACGAGGACGAGGACGAGGACGAGGATTGGGTTGGATCGGAAACATCAGAAGGGGGAAGCGAAATCGATGATGGGAGAGGGGGAGTGGAAGTAACAGTCGGTTCAGAAGGGAGGCTTGCTATTTTCTTAGAGGGGGGCTTGGAAGAATGAGCAGATTCGTCCCCAGAAGAATTATCTTCTTTTTGAGGGACTCGTTTATGTTTTTTCCCAGATCTTAAATGGGATTCATTATCGGAGATCTCCATCTCTGTAGATCCTCCACTATCCTCCATTTTACAAAAATTTCTGTCTTATTTCTAATATATTATTGATTTTAACAATAATCTCGAAAAAAAAAATAACAAAACAAAAATAAATTATGATAATAATATTAAACAATGAACAAATGAGTTGAATAATAATATTAATATTAAATAGGTGTACCTTAATATAAAAGTTGTTCCGATACTGCGCTCTACTGCCCTAACCAGGGAGAGACAGAGGCTACGCGCTATGGATCAACACAAGAATAGCTCACACGGTCACGTGATGATAATTCCCGTTAACGACAGCCACACGATGGCGATCCCGTTATGCCGATGTTCAACAGCCGCCAAGGGCTGCAAGCTGCAAGAGCGCTGCTTCCTTTGTTCCACTTCACAAAAGGTCAATTCGAAAGCGGACAGCAATGACCTTCACTCGTAAACTATACCAATCGCACAATAGTAAAAGTGGCAACGCACAATAACGACACTGAACTTTACTCGTCAAGAGTTGGATAGCGAATGAGTCAACTAGTTATTAATGAAAATTAACTTCTCTGTATTGAATTAGTATTCTATTTAAATGTACAACTTTTTTCTGCAGGTGGTGAAAACATCTCATACAAAATTGTTTTTGAAGACAATTTCATATTATAATAAAAAGTTAGAGTAAAAATGTCGGAAAAGTACAGACAAATGGTTAAATAAGAGTCAGTAATACAATTAATAAAATAACATGATGTAGAAATTTTCATTCCAATTTTAACATTTTGAAACTGGCTTCGTGTCTTCTAATCTGATAGAGATTACACTATTGAAGCCCAAATTAAAAGTCGCCACCATATGTCAACACTGTACCACATATATATGATTGATGAATTACATTTTCATTTTGAATTTTAATTATGTGCAAACTTGCTATACTGTGTATCAATACGTTTGACACTTACTGTGTACACCTAGCTGGCCTTCTGTTAAAATCTATAAATATAAAAATGGAGTGATGTCTGTCTGTCTTTCTGTCTGTCTGATTCTTATGGACTCGGAAACTACTGAACCGATCGACATAAGAATTGGTATGTAGGGCTTTTTGGGGTCTGGGAAGGTTCTTATGATAGTTCGAGACAACTCCCCCCTCTCTAAGGAGGGGGCTGCCATACAAATGAAACATAAATTTCTTCATTACTCGAGAATTAATCAAGCAAATGAAACCAAATTAGGCACATGGAGGTTTTAGGGTGCAATAAATGTTTCTATGGTGGTTAGATACCCCTGCCCCCTCTCTTAAGGGGGGCTGCCATAGAAATGAAACACAAATTTCTGCATTACTCGAGTATTAATCAAGCAAATATAACCAAATTAGGCATATGGAGGTTTTAGGGGGCAAGAAACGTTTCTATGGTGAATCGACACTTCTCCTCCCTCTCTAAGGGGGGGCTGCCATACAAATGAAACACAATTTTCTGCATTACTCGAGAATTAATCAAGCAAACGAAATAAAATTTGGCATGTGGTGGTTTTAGGACGCAATAAATGTTTCTATGGTGGTTAGATACTCCTCCCCCCTCTCTTAAGGGGGGCTGCCATAGAAATGAAACACAATTTTCTGCATTACTCGAGAATTAATCAAGCAAATATAACCAAATTAGGCATATGGAGGTTTTAGGGGGCAAGAAATGTTTCTATGGTGAATCGACACTTCTCCCTCTCTAAGGGGGGTTGCCTTACAAATGAAACACAATTTTCTGCATTACTCGAGAATAAATCAAGCAAACGAAATAAAATTTGGCATGTGGTGGTTTTAGGATGCAATAAATGTTTCTATGGTGGTTAGATACTCCTCCCCCTCTCTTAGGAGGGGCTGCCATACAAATGAAACTGCCATAGAAATAAAACATAGATTTCTGCATATAACTAATCAAGCAAATAGAACCAAATTTGGCAAATGGAGGTTTTAGGGAGCAATAAATGTTTTTATGGTGGTTTGACACTCCTTTCTCCTCTCTAAAGAGGGGGAGGAGAGGGTGCTGAACAACTCGAGAACTAATCAAACAAATGGAATTCAACTTAGCATATATAGGTAATAGGGATCGATAAACGTTTCTATGGTGGTTCGACACTCCTCCCTCCTCTCTAAGGGGAGACTACCATACAAATGAAACACAAACATCTGCATAACTCGAAAACTAATAAATCAAATGGAGCCAAATTTGGCATGTGAAGGTTTTTGAGTATGAGAAATGTTTCTATGATGGTATGACACCCATCTCTCCTCTGAAATGGAGAGAAGATCCCGTAAAAATAGTACACATATTTCAACCAAACATGACAATTTAATTTTTTTTAATGTGATAAAACGCACTCCTACATTTTCTTCTATCTATATAAATAAAAATGGATCACCGAATGTGTTTATAACAGCCTCAACACCGCGGCTAGGATATGGCTCATGTTTGCTTTACGTTCGCTACCCTTGCATACACGAGCCGCTTCTTATCCGCTTCCTCAGTGCCTTTGGTTGTGTTATGTGTGCGGAATGTTTGTAATTGCGCGACATCAAGTGCATTGTTACAGTGGAATGTCGGCAGCGGTATTAAATCAAGCATAAATGCGACTAACAGATGGTAAACCGATTCATTTAATCTTTCGCACATCGGAACAAATAGACGTCGTTAATTGACTCTGTGCAACAGGTTGGTTTGGTAACAACAACAATGTCAGTCTATCGCAAATTAAAGCATTGCCTTTTGTGCATCGGCAGGAAGAGGAGATTAAGTTCAGCGCACAAGTGAATCTGCGGCCAGGAGTGCACTTAATGGTTTATGCATTTATTTATGTAATCCGTAAGTGAAACAAGTGGATTCACTGTGACTCTGATTCCAGGCAAATTTCTGGAAACACTCACCCATCGCTCGTCTCCAGGGATATCACTTATTATACACAAAGTGCCGCAACAGAACATAGAGCATAAATGCTCTTCCGGACCCTTCTCATATTTCATCGGCATTGGATTTTGATTTTTTTTTGCCTGTTCGTGTCCCATGGTACCGCCTTGCAAGCCCATGCGTTGCACCACCATCAAACATTCCCAACAGTTATGAGTTTTTATTTTGGTTTCCGAGGGTGAGTGTGTTGTTCCCCCTCGGGTTATTTGGACGCAATTTGTTGCTATGATTACCTTCCGTATTACAAAACCATTAAAGCGAACCCTTCGCCGTTTTTTTGCTGTTTTGTTTCGTTGTTACATTTGTAACTGTACGAGCGGAATGGGCGCGGGAACAGTTCCTTACCCCGCTTTCTCTCTATCTCTCTCAATAATGGCAGGATTTTCGGGACGTGGGATGAGAATTTTGACAATAAATAAGCTATTTCGGATGATTGCGTGCACATGTGTTCCTGTCCGCATGGCAATAAATATTAACCTGCGGATGGGAGACGCAACCCGTGGTCCCGGTGACGACGGATCGAGTAAGGTTAGACAGAGCCATGGTTTGCAAAGTTTGATGCGGGGGTAAGGATTCATTGAACGATGCACAGCGATTGACAGATGTTTGAATGTCAACATTTGTTGGAGAGTTTACTGTATTATTTTATGATTATCTGTTATCATATGACATACCAACTACATTAGCAGTTATGATTCGGGATCATATAGTGATCATGTCATCAAAAGTGTTGTCCTTCGCCACTGTTTACCATCTCTTTGGCAACAAATGGATTCCTGTGTTGTCTAAGTCACAAATAATAATTTTGCAAAATCTTCTTGCATTCGACTAGAGTCTTGAGGCAATTGATCTGAGCGGTTTTCGTCACTCATGACAAAATATATCACTTGATATATCACAATACGCCGTACAATTCTACATGTAAGCAATGATTTCCGGTAGTGGTTTTTTGACGTAGGACGACGTCTTACATTAAGGGTGCCAAATCAGAAAACAGGTAATGTTTTTCAGCAATAAAATTAACGTTGATAACTATTTTAGCTGTGAACAGATTTTAACGATTTGCATACCAATCGGAAATTTTCTAAGATTTGTTTGATATGCTATACATTACAATCCCATAGTCTGTATATGATTCAAATTGATGAAAATTGGAAGCATTCCCATTTCCCCATACATTTGTTCTGTCCATTTGTATGCTTTCCCGAACAGAGCTGTCAATAACGGGCAACTTATGCAGCCGCTAGAATAGAAACAACGAAAGGGGATAGCGAAAAGAGAATATTCACTCCATTCTTTCATAGTAAGTAGCGCATTGGCTCTGTTCTGATGCAACAAACTCCTAGCTTTGTTGACGGTTTTGACCGAGAGTCGAGACACGATTTTCCACAAACGGCCATTCTCGCGATGTTTCATTTTTATCGCTGCAACTGTGTGCATCTGTTAGACGCGTGTTTGATGCTTGTTGAATGGCGATGCACGGAAGATGCCTCTTGTTAAATATTCAGTGCAATGCGTGCATTGATATAAACAAATTGCGACGTATGACCAATTAGTGTATTGTTCTCGCAAAGGCAAGAAAAAATCGTTGCTTCTCGAAATTATTCTACAACAAAACCACGCAAGCCATTAATCCTTTTCAGGGTCCCCGGAACTTTTTACTAAAGAGTTATTTATGAAATTTCGACGTATTCGCAAATGATATCCGAAATAATAAACCAACAAAATTAAAAAAAAAGATTGCGTAGTCTTATGTCCTGAACGGTCTGGTCTCGAATACAACCCCTCGATTTTTTTTCTCGCAAAAAAGCGGTTCTAAACAATTGTTCGCAAATGTTGGTTCTGACGTTTTGTCTACGTCTTTGATTTCTATATAGGGGGTTACTCTACGAAAAATGTAACGTTTATTAAGAGTTTTCAAATGCATATTACGCAGAATCGTTCTTATGATATATGTTATAATATATACCATAGACGGCAAATTTATCCAGCATTTTTTTCGCCTGAAACAACAACAACAGTCGAAATAATAAAACAAGTGAGCAATTTAACAAACAAAAGAGGTATGGCTTGCGAGCGGATGCGAAGGTAAATAATGTATTATGCATTCTTTCTTTCAACCTCGTCTCATGAATGTTGTGTGCAACACAAAATTTTGTGCAATAGTTCGATCTTTTAAACAAATTAGCAAGACCTTTTTCGAATGTTGAAGTAATCAGATGCAAGATTTCATGCATCAATCAAATGTCATGCAAGATTTCATCAAAGCAACGAGGGAAGTGTCACCCATACATAAATGACGGGATGACGAAAACATGGGCAATTTTACAGCGAATAATGATAGCAATACTAGCAGGATGGCAGAGATTATAATGTGAGGACTTATTGAGATCGGCATTACATCGCATAACAAAAATGAAACGAAATAAAATATTAATAATCTTCATGACTCATAGATTGAGCAGTAGAACCAATACAACTTGATTGTGATAGTCGGCAAACGAATATTGTTTCACCGAAAAAGATTCTGCCAATAATAAGAATAACACAATAGAAAGAAATAACGATATCACCATTTAAAATATAGCAAGTTTATGATTTCATGTGTATTTTACCTCAAAATACCACAAAATCGTAAGTATTTTCAATTTGTTTTTTGTTTCTTCCCGAGAAATTTCATATTCAATGTAATCAATGACGATATTTATTTTTTTTCGTTTACCGATCCTCATATTCTTCATCTACCATTCCACCCTGTTATGTGTCAGACTGATATTCATTAATCATTTTCAGTTAGACAGTTCCTACCAGAAGCTGATTTTCTTTTTTTTTGTTCGTTACAAACTGTTTGACGGTTATGAGTACATATAACAAACGGCCCTTTCCATGGCTACTATTTGGAGTTTCAAAAGAGTTAAACTAACATATTTCTGAGCAATGAAAAGAATTACATTAAAACAAAACAACTGTTCTGAACAATCACAGTCCTACGTCAAACTCCCGTCCGTGCCCCTAGGCTCAGATCCTTCTACATTTTTTCATCAATTTCGTAAAAATTCCAATGTGAGTAAAGTAATGATTGTATTTCTACTAAAAAATAAGTCCTCTACCAGATTTATATTCCACATTTTAATGAAAACAGCCCTTTGTCTGTAGCATACAAACTACGTTTTGTAAAGTGAAACAAATGATGATTTATGAGCGCAAATTATCATTCAAAGAGCTGACAGTGGATAAGGAAAGAGACGCTTCCGCTGTGTGGCAGTAAAATTGGTGCCAAATGATCTGAATTTTATGCAAAAATGCAATCCCACTGACATCACATAACTTGACACAACCAATGGAGTTGAGATGTGGGATTCTGAGTACTATGAGTACTATATTTTCATCCGTAGCCACTGCTCCTGGTAAATTTGTTGATTCATGGTCCCAGAAGTACTGAAAGTTTCGCTTTTCAGTCCACTACTGTAGATTGCATGTCAGATGAGGTATTTTTTGGAGCTTTGAAACTTCTCATTAATTTTACGTTTTACCGAGGTATTCTTACGGTATAAAATACCTGACCCGAAATTTGCTTGAAAGCTACCAGGCAGTACGTTCCGTCGTCCGTACCCACGCAATTATACAGGGTTTTCCAACTTTAAATTCCGAAAGTAAATTGAAATAAAACACACTTAGAATTCGCATTTCGATGAAACTTTTATTTCAAATTAAAGTTTGGTTTATGCCATTATGTGTGAAATACAACATCATTCAAATGTCCACCTAGGGCTTCCTCGCACACCTTGACCCGGAACAGGTAATTTTCGATGACTTTTTGGCACATATGGGGCGGTATCTCGGTCATAACTTCACGAATGTTGTCTTTCAAATGTTCAAGAGTTTTCGGAGAGTTGGCATAGACACGGTCTTTCGCATAACCCCACAACAAAAAAGTCTAGCGGGTTCAAATCGCATGATCTGGACGGCCAATTGGCATCACCAAAACGCGAAATTATGCGTCTCTCAAATTTCGTTCGCAATATGGCCATGTTCGGTCGTGTTGTGTGGCACGTGGCGCCGTCCTGCTTAAACCACATGTCATCCGTATCCATATCTTCAAATTGTGGCAAAAAAAATCGGTTAACATGCGGCCATAGCGCTCACCATTCACAGTTACCGTCTCGCTGTCCTCATTTTCAAAGAAATACGGCCCGATGACTCCACCAGACCATAATGCGCACCAAACAGTGACTTTTGGCGGATGCAATGGCCTCTCAACAATTACGTGTGGATTTTCTGAGCCCCATATACGGAAATTTTGGGTGTTCACATAGCCACCGAGCTCGAAATGTGCCTCATCGCTGAAGAAAATTTGATGCGAAAATTCAGCATTTTGCTGCTGTTGTTCGTCCACCCAATCGACGTATGCCCGACGCATTCCATGGTCACCACGCTCTAATGTTTATACCAGTTGGACTTTATATGGATGTAGGTGCAAGTCCAAATGCAAAATTCGCCACAATGATGTGTTTGACAAGCCCAATTGCTGAGTACGCCGTGGAATCGAAACATTCGGGTCATCCTCCACACTGGCAGCAACAGCAGCAATATTTTCGGCCGAACGCACATTACGATGATGCACAGGTTTCACAATATCCGCTACGGATTCAGTTTGTTCGAATTTACGCACTACATTAGCGATTGTGTGCTCTGTAGGCCGTCCATGACGACCAAAATCCGTCCGTAATGCTCGAAAAACATTTGCCGGTTTTTCATCATTTTTATAGTATAATTTAACAAAATTAACACGTTGTGCAATGCTAAAACGATCCATATTGTAAAATGGCAGACATTCAACTAACGATATGACGCTTTGGTTGACAGCTATGTCAAACGGTTGTCAACGCAGGGCTGTATACTTTCGGAAGCCCGAAATGGAAAACCCTGTATTATGTTGACAAACAGTTTTCTCGAGGCCTCCTTCGCCTCCAAATTCTGCTTTGCATTCAGGTCCGACACAATCTGGAACTTGAAACTTCATAATCATCCCTCATTTGCGCTTTTTGACGTAGGATTGCGAAATATTGTCGCCGCTACTCTCGATATCACCTTTGGAGTTCCGGGTCATGGTCAGACTTTATCCTACCAGTTTCAGGACGACAGAGATCGTGGATTTTGTAAATGCTCAATTCGCGTGGCCCAGGATGTCATAATATCGAACACGTTGTTTGGATATATAAAAAAAAATGCAAATAATGAATTTAACTGCCTGCTGATTTAGAAGATCGAAAGGGTATACTCGCGCATATCAGATTATGATTGCTTGAGTAGTCGAGATATTAATATTGTGCTCCCCATATATGTCTTTCTAAGAAACCCGCTTCACTTCCTTGAATGCACATTCCCATTCTCCTTTCCCTTTCCTATACAAAAGCAGAACTTAGCACCCGATGGGATCAATTCACTACATCAGCTACATGAACTTCCCAAGAGAGCACTCACGATCATAGAATACTCAATATACATCACCGGGCTATAAAGTTATTACAAACCCCTACAAAAAATATTCCGGACAACGTGGCAACCAAGGGGAAAAGGCTATCTTTACCTATAATATATTTCTGTAGTCATAGATTTATTTTGCTTAGGCTTATATTTATGTATATCTTAACTATTTAGACTTGTGTTTGAAATGATAAATGATGACTCCTTGTCTTCTTCTGCATGATTGAATAAACAGGTATTGGTATTGGTATTTTTGTGTACATTTTTGAACGTAATGGAGTTCTAGATTCTACCACATTATCTCATCTAACCCATTTAAAGGAAACAAGTTCATACAGGAAACTGTTTTTTCAGGGCATCCGTTTGATGTACCAAAAGAGAAACAAATACACATTTTGTACAACGAAAAAACTCAATTCAAATGCAATTATTACACACAATCACAGTCCTATGTCAAAATCCCGTCTGTAACTCTAGGCTCAGACCCATCGACTTTTTTATTGTGTTACAGCGACAAATGCACTAAAAAGCATCTTGGTGCTGCGTCGTATGCTGTTTTTAAGAGTGTGAAATGTTTGTTTGTATGTAGCAGACTTCTCATTTTCTCAGACTGAATGTGAGCTTGGAATTGTACCCAAAAAAATCCAAACTATGCCAAACTGGGATTGAAAATAGAATCCAAATGATGCCAAACTGGGGTTGTGAGGCTGTTCTACATAACCATTCTAACAACACAAGTACTGGCGTCATCATGCAAATGTACGATAATATTACACCACATCATAAAATGAGATTGGATCTCCAAAGTATACACGGAAAGTGTTTTCTGAGAGTAAAACGGATAGTGCAAACAACTGTACTTTAACGTGAAGCCTTTGATGTGTGTGTGATTGGAAGAGTGTCTCTTATTTTTCAACACTATAACCGATGTACTACACACAAACTCACCTTTTCACTCGAGTATATGCTGTACCAGTGCACAATGGTCCGGGATGTGCATCTAAGTGGAAATAAGCATCTAGAGCTAGACAGTTATTCTCTGGACGAAAATTGACAAAGTTGTTACATATGATAGGGCGCTCATTTTCATGTCATCAAAAATAGGGTGACCAAAATTTTCGATGAAATATAATATCTAACTTTCATATCTTTATAGATAGAGGTAAATATAGAGAATCAGGGTGGACATTCGTTTAGCCGCATCCTACAATTTCAATAAAAGAAAATTTTACTGGAACAACCGATTCTGCCTTAATGTATGAGCAGGACATCGTCTCCTGGTTGCTTCGTGTCTTATTGGACCTTTAAGACGCAAAGTAACTTCGGTGTTCCCATTTGTTGATCGTTATATCCCATATTTCTGGCACTATTTAAAGAAATTCCGTTCCACTTTCTCAGATAGACCAATTTTTGTTACGATCGAGCGATTAGAAAACTTTTATTCACTGGATATCTTTATTATTTTCCGCCCCTCTTCCGTCAATAAAATACCTTTCGCCATTCCTTTAAATTCTACGTAAATCACTGACCAACTTCTTACGTTGTACATCTAATATTTATCTTGTGAATTGAACATTTCCAAATATTTTTTCAAAAAACACAGATAAAGGCTTGGTGAATATGCGAAAACTCGATTTTCATGCCCTGCGGCCAAACGTATGTCTCGTGAAAAAACGACGTTTGAATGTTTATATTCACCGATACCGCCTTGTGTGTATGTGATTGTGACGCACGTCCTTCCAATAAAAGTGACTTAAATATACTATCACTACAGCAAATAAGTATCCCGATAAAAATAACATTCCTAGTTGTTTTGTAAGTGTTTTAAGTTTTTTTTCAAGTACGGATAAACGAATGTCTCTCACTGTAGACACAGATTTTCTGGAGTGGTAAATTAATAGCATGTAGAGTTGATAAAACAGATAAGTCAGAGATTTGATTTGGATGATTGGATCCTCAAGGCTGATGCAATGTAAAATCCCAAAAACACTCCCAATCTTGGAATAATCAAAGAAGTATTGGGAGCGTTTTCAGGTTTTTTGATGGGAAATGAGTACCGTGTCTAAACATGGGATTGCTCCGTAAAAAAATTTCGGCTGGACAAAAATTGGTTGCTTCAAAAAAAAAAGGCAGTTTGCTAGCATTTCTATATTTCTACCATGCCTCACTCCTCGGTAACTGTCGAATGATCTTTTTCTGATTATAACAACAACAATACTAAACCTATTAAACAATACAAACAACTTTTACAATTTAACAAACATCGACGTTGTATAGGAAGCCGGACCCGAAATCTCCGAAGATGAAAAATGAAAATCGACTCTCCTCTCAGGAGCTTTGCTTCTACTAAGACTATCTCGGCATTCGCCGTCAACATAATTTGAATTGACTACAAAATGAATTGACTAGTGTTGGGATCGAGGATGAACTATTCTAGTCAATGATTATTCTAATTGACGTGACTAATGAATACGAATCTACCTCTTCATTCTGCTGACTTAAATCCACACTTCTACTCCCCCTGAATCTCTTTACCCGCGTACGCAATCTTATTATTACGTCCATATAAAGTGAAATCAATTCTTGATTTTTGATGCAAAAAAATAGTTACACCATTAATGGACGGTTAAATGTCTACCCACCGTGAACTCAAACCAACGAACTTAGACAGGTATCAGGTATGCTATAAAGGTCTTTGCGATAGTATTAATAAATAGCGTGCAGTTTGAGAGGAATTCAAAATGAAATTTTAATTTACTTTGTCTCCGAGTTCAATTTTGTGACAACAAACATACAGAAAAACGGGTTTTTATCAACAAAATTCACAAATTTGTCAGTGGTTCTGAACACAACACTGCACACTATTTTATACGTGTGAGTAATTTTCGTGTACGATTCAAACAAATCTAGCTCACCTGTAGTATATGTCAAACCCCGTTGAACTCAAACATGGATACATGCAAACGTGATACAACAACACAACTACGTGATTGCCAACTACAAATTTCAAAAATCAGGAAAAATGAAAATAAAAATCAGGATAAATCAGGATATTTCATTTTGAGATGTCCGAAAAGTTTGTGCGGATTTTTAGGAGAATAAATCCATCATTTTTATAGGCAGACATACATTTATTCAATTTTATGTGCACAGTTTTGTTCCACAATCTTCCGCCATGGTTCATTCAGCTTTAAAATTCTATCCTATCAGATCATGTTCGCTATCTCGTCGAAAACTGTTCAAGATATTTTTTATGCTGTCCATAGAATCGAAATTCTTGCCCTTGAATTAATTTTGTAGAGACATGATATAGGATCTCCTACCATGACTCCAAAATAATTTATTGTGTAATTGATCGAAACATGCAGTTTGGCGTTGGCCTGATGGAAAGGCGACGTCTTGCTTCAAAACGGCATTTTCGTTACATTTGTAAATCGAGCCGCAGATGGAAATACAATCCATTGAAGGCATTTCATTCAAATTGTGTGAAACCCACATATCGTCTCGAAATACGTAACCATGCTTCAGCAGATGCTCATCAGCGGTGGATTTAGAAATCTGTATTGCATTTGCTAATTCAATTGTCGTATCCTGAGGATTACTCTTGATCAACGTCTCGATTTATTCATCATCAATGGCGGCTCGAATTTGCCGCGAAAACGAAAAAATAAGGGAACCTTCATCTTCTTTTTTCAGTTCTACATAATTTTTAGTGGCTACTATTCTTTATATTATTTCCGTACCCAGTCTATTAATAATCTTTGTTTTATTACTTTGATTACTTTGTTCTATACTTGAGAAAACTTTCATTTGTCCTTTTTTAAGCATTCCCACAACTATGCATTCTTAGTATTGTGGTTCATGATACTATGACTACGACGATAAATGTCATACATTTTTTACGGTTTTTGAATAAATTATAATCTTATACTTTACAAAGAAAATCTACTAAATATCTATAACTCTGTAATCCTTGACATAAGATTCATTCATTCAATTGGTGTTGACGGTTTCTGTCATTGTGAAGCGAAAAACATAATGGATATTCAGGTAGAATAAACGCACTACGTGGTTTGAGCATTCAAATAAATATTAATACGTTATAACAAATAATAAACGAAAAAAAAGTGCAATCACTATAAAATGGAGAACCGGAGAGCTTTTTATGTAGGCTATTCTGACAGTTCTCATTTCCAACCAGTAAATCTTTGACAAGAATCCCGGTATACTCCTTCCGGATCCTGTTAATTGCTATAAAATAAAAAACTAAAAAATCAGGAAAAATCAGAATCACTTCAGCAAAATCAGGCAAAATCGAGTGTTTGTCAGGATGTCAGGATACGAACCAAAAAATCTGGGAAATACTGAAAATCAGGAAGGTTGGCATCTCTGTACATGGGGGAGCGAAACGAATTCAGTTTGGAAGGGGTTACTTTAAAATGCAATGAAGTCCATTTGACGGAGAAGAATAAAATGAGATAGTCGAGTCGTAGAGGGAGATAGCGACTAAACGTCCGACTGACTGTTGAGTCATGTTGCCGGAGAAACTGCTGGAAGAAGCCAAAAGTCATTTCCAATTGAATACGAAGGGGAATTTCTTCATAGACTATCCTTAGTTGAATATGACTATGCCGAGTCCGGATAGGAAGCATTTCCATGGGGTTTTACAAGATCTTGAGAAAGAATTTCATACCCTAAGAGTGAAATTGCTCAGGAGTAAATCACCGTTTCAGAAAACAAACATTTGCAGGAGTGGTGAACAAATTGAAAAGAATTAATAATTCGCTCGCATTTCCGGTGCTTTGATGACTTTTTTGACGTAGGACTACGTCTTTCATTTCTATACCGGGGTGTAAAATCAAAGTTTCGAAAACGAAAGCGTTACGCCGGAGACCGAGATTTTGAGCGTTAATAGCTCCTAAACAACTGAACGAAATGGTATGATAAAAACTTCATTCGAAAGATAAAATGTCTACGCGTTATATACTTGTTACTTTTTGATCCAAAAACTTGTTTCAATAGTCTTAAAATTGCTTTCAAAACAGGCTATTGAAATCACCAATCGGTATATAAGCGAGCGGCGCTCGGAAATCCACTCAGTTCTAATTGAACATTGATTGGAGCATGTTGTCGCTGTTGCGGTGAAGCTCTTTATTTAACATGAAAGCGCGGATGAACGGTGTCACCAAGAGCCTGTTTGTGCACCCTAGGCTAGAAGGGAATCTATCAGGAGGAGAGTGATGCCACAAACGGTTCCCTGGGAAGACATCGCTACACACACATACATGCGCGGCTATTAACAGGTGGTTATCGAGTTGGCATTAACCACTGGTGGGCTTCCAGTATCGAGGAAAATGTGGAAATATCTAATCATTGCTGGAAAATAATCTGCCAGTTCCTTTGGGAATTTTCAAAATATATTCATGTGAAAGAGTTTAATTGAATGTTTTCTAGCCATGTAACACTGTGACCAAATATGTTTCAATCAAGTGCTATTAACAGGTGGTTATCGAGTTGGCATTAACCACTGGTGGGCTTCCAGTATCGAGGAAAATGTGGAAATATCTAATCATTGCTGGAAAATAATCTGCCAGTTCCTTTGGGAATTTTCAAAATATATTCATGTGAAAGAGTTTAATTGAATGTTTTCTATCCATGTAACACTGTGACCAAATATGTTTCAATCAAGTGCTATTAACAGGTGGTTATCGAGTTGGCATTAACCACTGGTGGGCTTCCAGTATCGAGGAAAATGTGGAAATATCTAATCGTTACTGAAAATAATCTGCCAGTTCCTTTGGGAATTTTCATGTTAAATATATTCATGTTAAAGAGTTTATTTGAATGTTTTCTTTCCATGTAACACTGTGATCAAATACATTTGGTTTTGTGGTTTTTCAATCAATCGCAATTAACAGGATAGCTTCAGAAGATTATTCTTCCCCATCAGTAGGATATTTCCGTATCCAATATTGTATGCGCCCGCAATCGATTATTGCTCAGTCGCCGAAAGTTCCGAGCTCAGAGAGTTCATTCCCCTCTAGTTTGCCTTCCAAACTGCCATCGTAAACCACGCCTTCTCTCGATTCAATCACACACAAAAAGCATACTTAAGCGATATTCTGGTGGTGAGACGCATTCATTTTTCGTGAGGACATCGACAAGACAACATCGAGATCTGCCCTGAAACGCGAGCAGTTTGTTTGAAACTGTGAGGGAGCACAGAGAAGCCGATCCTTCAGGAGAAGAGAAGGTGACCATCGAAGCAGCCGCTACACACACACATACACGCACGGAATTCTTTCCGTTTGGATGCCATTCAGCATCGTGAAAGATCCGGAAAATAAGTTCCTCTGGGAATTTAAAATTACATTCATGTGGAAGAGTTTATTTGAATGTTTTCTATCCATGTAACACTGTGACCAAATACATTTGGTTTTGTGATTTTTTAATCAATCGCAATTAACAGGATAGCTTCTGAAGATTATTCTTCCCCATCAGTAGGATATTTTCGTATCCAATATTGGATGCATAAAACCTTGTACCTCCAACGTAACGCTCTCATTTTCGAAATCCCCCAAATATTCATTTATTCATTCATTCAGAATGGATTCAGATTCAACTTCAAACAAAGGATCACTGAATCAACGATAGTCCTACGTCACCATTGCGGTTATACCATAGATATAACCCACTTTCTGTTTTTTCCAAAGATCTCACTATGCCTCATTCCTCGGCATTCGATTTTTTCGAAATATCAAGTGGAGGGAAAAGAAATCCATTATTTTTGCGTGAAATTCAAAACTTCATTTAATATGCTTCGGATTGTCTGATTTGAGGTCAACTTCATAATGCCTCTATCATAGAAGTCTTCGTACTTATTGGCGAAAAATTTTAGCAATCAATTGTCACAATCTTTGCTAGATCCCAATTTCTTATCACTCAGGAAGTTTTGTAATGCGAGAAAAAGGAGCTAATCGCTTGGTACCAGGTCCGGGCTGTATGGTGGATGCATTAAAACATCCCAATCAAGCTCTCGGAGTTTCTGGCGAATCACCATAGACATGTGCGACCTTGCGTGGACCTGATGGAAAACAACACCTCTTCAGTTGACCAATTCTAGACTTTCGCCAGCGTCAAACGGAAGTAAATATTTGAGTTTAGTATATTGCCCCTTCTCATACTGCGAATCCAGTACTGGGGTCGGGAAAATTTGACAGACTTTTTGGCCAAAGATGAATGACCTCCTAGTTCACCAGATCTGAACCTCTTGGATTACTTCTTCGTACATGCTGCCTAAGGTAAACAAGCAAAAGGTGTCTACTTTAGCCCAGTTCAAAGTCCTGAAACTTTCCATTGAAAAACATAGCCAAAAAAATCTGAATATTTTATGCAAAATAATCGAAGTTTGAGTTTGTATGAGGAAATATTGGACACGGTGTAAGCCGTCATTTAAAGTGTTTAGTTTGGCCTGTATTTTGGCTTTCCGGTTTGGTAAGTCTGGTTGTTCGTTGCACCAGAGATTTCGACTGATCGATTGATTGCCCTGTGAAGGATGTATATCGATACAATGATGAGAGGTTTTATAATTTCCTGGAACTTTTCAAATGAAGGTGACAAATTTTCAGATTTTGCATTTGAAAATTATTATTCAACTAGCTGACCCGGCGAACTTCATCCCGCCGAGAATTATCGTTTTAATATGAATTCATTAGAACAAATTTCTAAATTTCCAAAATTGATCCTTCTATGTATATTCCCAACCGTGTTTGTTTTCCTGACTTCAAGTTCTCAGTACATTTTGATCTGTTCATGAAGGAGAGAATCCATGGAGTTCCAAATTATCATCGATCTGGGATCGCTCCTACGATCTTCAATGCAAAGTATGGGCGTATCAATTGTGATAATATTGAATACATTGGGCGCTGGACAGCGTCGCCTCACGACCTGTTGAACACTATTACATTGTAACGGATAGTCTTAGCTCTGTCGAAGCTATCCGTTCAGTGAGGCCGGAAAAGCACTCGCTGTACTTCTTTGAGAGAATACGAGAAATTTTGAGTGCTTTATCCAGACGCTGTTACGTCATTACCTTTGTTTGGGTCCCTTCACATTGCTCAATCCCGGGTAATGAGAGGGCCGACTCATTAGCAAAGGTGGGTGCGATTGAAGGCGACATTTATCAGCGTCAAATCGCCTTCAATAAATTTTATTCTTTAGTTCGTAAAAATACCATCGCTAACTGGCAACGTAAGTGAAACAAAGACGAATTGGGCCGGTGGTTTCACTCGATTGTCCCTCAGGTTAGCCTTAAACCATGGTTCAAAAGTCTGGACTTGTGTCGAGACTTTTTTCGCACCTTCTCCCGACTCATGTCCAATCACTGTTCGTTAGACGCGCTACTCTTTCGTTTCAATCTTGTCGATAGCAATATCTGTGCTTTGGCCAAGGTTATCACGACATCGAACACGTTGTTTGTTCGTGCGAGGAGTATCTTATTGCCAGATCGGAATTAGAAAACTTTCTTCGGGCTGAAGGAAGGCAGCCCAATGTGCCGGTGAGAGATGTGTTGGCTAGGTTAGACCTTGATTACATGTCCCAAATATATGTCTTTCTAAAAGTTATCGATCTTCGTGTCTGATTGTCCTTATATCCTTATATTCTCCTTTTCCTTTTCCTTCGCGAGAAATCAAATCCCTTCTTACTAACAATAGAATAAGGTGAATGTAAATACATATTAAATATAGGATAGGCTTAAGAATTGAGTGTGATGAATGTGAGTGTGAACATTGTCAACAAATCCTTATATCCCTTCCTTTCCGTGAAGAAAATATGTCACTCTTCTAAACTCGCGTAGACCGCGAGTAATCGGTTTTCTACATCACTAACATTAGAATTAAGGAAAAATGTTTATATATACTTGTAACAATACAGTGAGGAGTTTGGCTCCTTTAAACTTATGTAACTGAGCCTGTAAAAATAAACGATTAAAAAAAATGCGTTATTCCGCCTGAAATGGATTTCCACTTTCAAACAAAGATCAATTTCAATAGCGCAAACATCGAATGGACCGACAACGCTTATCATGATGTAATTTTAAAACATATGGGAAATCAATTTTCCGAATTTTCCGACCTTCGTTCAGAGTTTTACGAAAATTTTCCGATTTTTCTCTCCATAACATTGATCTAGGGGAAGAGACGAGTACCGTTAAGTCGCCATTCACCGTGCATTTAAGCAAATTTTGTGTAATTTTAGTCTTTGATGTAATAACAAAATGCTAATCGCACTTACAGATACCATAGAATGCTTCTCCTCGCATAAAAATTCCCAGAAAATAAGACATTTAAGGATTCTGATCAAAAATAAGTTGCTTTGAACATTTTTCCGGAACATCTTGTTGTCGCCTATCACCGTTTTATGTCACCATTTACCGTGCACCTAGGGCTCCATTCACCGTGCATTAAGATTTTTTATCCTAGTTCCATTTTTTTTTTGTTAGAAAGTGCTTTATTTACAGTTTTATATGTACATTGCTATATAATTCCTTAATGAATTAGTACTTCTATTTACGTCAGAAGCTTCTAAATTGTACATAATGTATCTTATAAAAATTTTCAAAATTTTATATTTTATGTTTCTTTCACAGTTTATGTTAGGAAAATGTAGATTCTCGAAGATCAAATTTTGCTGCTGACTTATTGCATGAATATTTCTTATAATTTCTTGCCACAAAATGTTCACATTTTGGCACCCAGAAAATTTATGTTCTATCGTTTCGCATTGTCCGCACACCTGGCAATTCGGGTCATCTCTTCTCTCCTGTCTGTAAAGTAGCTCATTGTGGTGTAGTTTGCCATGAACCAGCAGATAATACATTGATTTTTCGTCAGAAGATAACTTTTTGTTGTTTATATCCTTCCATATCAGCTTCCAATTTCTAGTGCAACGTGTGGTGACTCCAACCGCTGGCAGCTGATTAAGGAAATGATGATAAATAATATTTGCCTTCGGTTCTTGCTGTATATGATCAGGGATTTCTTGAAGAGCAGCCTTAATAGTTTTGATGTGGATAAGGTCTGAAGGTGTTTGAGGAAGTTGCATATAGTAGTCTAGAGATGGTCCCTCGTTCAATGTTCTAAGATAACGATTTACTAACAGGGCCTTCGTTTTGAGAACAATCGAATGTAAACCCAATCCTCCTTTCGTATTTGGGCGAATAATATCAATCATTTTGACTCTTTGTGCGGGCACACCATTACACAGAAAGAATCCAATTTGCTTTGTGAACAAAGCTACGTACTTATTTGGCATTGGGAGAATTGAGGATAAGTACCATAACTTGGAGCATATAAATGTGTTGAGAAGCATAACCTTTTGTTTTATGTTCACTATGCGTGGACGATTTAATTGTAGAAGGCCGTTCACACTACGATACACGGCTTCCCAGTTCTGTGCGACTGTATCCTTTATGCTGTTCTTAAAAAGGACACCAAGTATCTTGATGATGTCCTTTTTTATTATTCCTGTCCATGCAGTAAGCTGAGCACCGATCTCCATAGCAACGGTTTTCTCCATGTTCAGCTTTGCCCCTGCTGCCAAACCAAATTGTTCAAAACACTGCAAAATTTGTTGAATTTTCTCAGGACTTCGGACTATAATTGTTATGTCGTCTGCATACGCAACAACACATTCTCCCGGATCGTTGCATATTTCGGCCAAGTTGTCTAGTAGAGGTTGCAGGTACAGTACAAACAACAGCATGCTTAATGGGTCACCTTGTCTAACCGATCGTTTTATGTGAATATGTTGAGTGATGTGTCCATTGATTATTAATTGAGACTTGGCGCGTGCTGAGAGAGTTGCCAGCAGACTCACAAAACGTGTATTGAAACCCATTCTTCTCATGCTCGATAACAGGTATGTGTGACTGACGCGGTCGAACGCATTACTGAGATCGCATGCAATTACGATTCCACCCGTTGATTCTTGTTTAGAAATTGCAATATGATCTCTAATTACACACGTGGCTTCAAAGGTTGTGTGACTTCCATTGCTACATTTTTGATGAGAAGAAAGAACCGCCGTTGATATTTTTTCAGCCCTTTGCTTCATCACTCTGCTGAATATTTTGTAATCTACGTTCAACAATGTTATTGGCCGAAGAGAGTTTATACCATTCCCCACTCCTTTTTTTCGAACCAACACAATCACACCATCCTGTAGATCCTCTGTTACACGCCCGTTCTTGATCTCGTTCAGCACCAGCAGAAACTGTTGTTTGATTATTTCCCAGCATTTCTGATAAAATTCTTTTGAAAGGCCGTCCTTGCCCGGGGATTTGTTTGCTGCCGAACCTTTGATAGCCGCAAAAACTTCGTCGTATGTCAGGTCATCCATGAGTCGACTGTTCTCCTCATCATTTTCTTCTAGCGATCGTCTTGGATTGAAGCGGTTATCCGCTTCAGTGTCCTGTTCGTCGAAAAGGTTTTGATAATGTCGCTGTACATGTCGACTTATTTGCTCCTTGTCCATAGTCCGCTGACCATTGATATCTAGGGATGCGATAGTTGTGTCTCGTTGCCGGTTAACTCGGTCCGCAATTTGGAAGATTGAAATGTCTTCCCCTCCCAGAAAAGTAGAGTTCTTATTTTTTTTTGATTTGGAAAATTTCTTCTGTTTTTGTAGCATTATTGCTTTTATTTTGTTGATTTCAGTGGTACAGTCGCGGTTCTTATGTTGTTCATATGTTTGGTTCAAACAAAAGTGATAAAAACCCATTGTGTCGTTGAATTTTTTTACACAGATTGAGTTTTTCCAACGAAAAAAAGAAGCGATTTTCCTTTTTGCATACAAAGACCACCAGTCAACCCACGAATTGTAATTTCGTTTTTGGCGGGACCAAAAATTCCACCTTTCTCGCAGTTCCGTCAAATTTTGTTCGGTCAGTAGATGATTGTTTATCTTCCAGAAAGGGCGCTCGATTGTTTGAGTACGTAATGGAAGGACTATCCGGGAAATAACAGATCTATGGTCACTGAAACAGTTTGATTCTAGCCTGCAGTATCGTACATTTGGGAGACATACTGGGGTAACATATATCCTGTCAATTCGAGACATTGACCGACCTCGAACGAAAGTATACTCAATTCGCTGATTGAAATGTTTCCATATATCCTTAAGATTTATGCTATTGCACAGTCTTTTCAACATTGGGCTCATGTTTGAAACACCTGTCGCATCATTGTAATCAGTGACCGCGTTGAAATCTCCCAACATTATTGTGTGAGGAGGATGATTTTGTAAAAATAAGGAGATAGTGTGATTAAAGAAATCTTCTCTAATAGATCTGTTGTTCGAGCCTGATGGTGCGTACAAATTTATTATTCTTACTCTATTTTCATCATTTCCCAGATCAATGCATATGACCCTTGAGTCCAAGCTCCTTTGTATCTGTTTAACTTCGATTCCATTTCGTACGGCTATTGCAGTACCCCGCTCTGATTCATCAATATTTACTATCATATCATATCCAGGGATACAGATACTATCGTTAACCACCTCATGCATTGCTATTATGTCTAAGTCTAGTGTGCGCACGAATGATCTTAACGAATTGATTTTGTTTGTGTTGCTTATACCATTCAAGTTTATAGTTGCGAAAGTGTAAGTAAAGTTCGTTACAGTATTCCTTGGATCTATTTCAGTTAAAACTTTTACTTGCCCTCTTATTTGCTCCTCGTATGACGTCGAACTCGCATGCAATCTTGCGCCGAAGACTCATCATCCGATATCTCCATTGTTTTATCTGATTTTCTGTTGAGAGAGTTTGATCTGCTGTTGGTCGGTGTGATGCGTGAGCGGTCACTTATGGTGCTCACTCCATCGTATCCCTTCGTTGTTTTATCCGGTGCTGTTTCAACAGTAGGCTCTCCTACGTCGGTCGATGAGGTCTTTACTGCTTTTTCTCTGAGTTCTGCATCATGCGGTGAGGCCGGTCGTTTGAAGTGTTGTGTTGCGGTTTGCGATTGTATTGACGGTTGGATCTGCGACGAAGATTGTGATTGTGATGATGATTGTGTTGATGAAGGTGCTGATGATGGTATGGATGCTGGTCGCTCCCCAGGCCTATCCGAGCTTCCCGTTTGCGCCAGTACTCTGGAGTATAGCGATGATTTGTTTTGTAGTGAAAGTTTTGCACGGTTCTCCGAACAGCTGACTCCAAAATGAACCTCCTGGTTGCAGTGACGACATGTGTGAATTTGGTTGGTGTATGTGACGTGTGAGCTGTACCCTTTGATGTTCACAAATGAAGGAATGGGACTTGTCATCCGAATACGAACAATACGGATTCCACTTGGTGTTTGCGAAAAGAATTGCGAATGACACATCTCGTGTTTGATGGAAATGATGTTCCCGTAGTTCGAAAGGTATTCGATGATCCACTCCTCTGGCATGTTTGGTGGTAGGTGATGGAGCTTAACATCAGTACCTCCATCCTCAACGTACAGACGTATACGGTGAGTTGTTCCGTTGTTGTTTAATGAGTACTTGTTATCGAACTCTTCAACCACTCTTTGAACTGCTTCTTCCGTCTTCATCTCCACAAACACCTTCCCTTCGATCCTATCAATTTGTATGGCTGCTACATCGATCGGTGTTAGTTTTAGGTTTTTTGCGATGAAGTTGAAAATGTTTTCATCCCTCAACTTGCGAATTCCACGAATGTCGATGAAGAAATTGCGCTCCCTCAACGAATCCATGGTTGCTGTTGGGGGCTTGATCCCAGGGACAAGCTTTAGACCCCTCAAAAAACGACTTTGGTTTACTTTTTGTTTGAACAATAGCGATCTCTTCGATTTTGCGACTATCTAGCTCGTCTGCTCATATCACTGTGGTTCCATTAGGAAAGATAAAATCATCAAATGAAGTTTATGGTTTATGGTTTATATTTAGTCGTAGAATTTATTTGTGAAAAAAATTATGTATGACATTTATTTAAAGGAGTATCAAATTCAATTCTGTTAAAACTAATCGTGGAATATTGTCTCAATACGAAATCCATCCTTTGGTGAGCCAGGAATTGCTTATGCACTTCCTGGAACCAATTCCTTAGTTGACGCTTTGTTACTGGCGGAGACTTGAGGATGTCTTTCGATGAACTTTTGATTTTTCCCCAAGGATCCAGGGTTGAAGTTGAATAGAGTTTTCAACTTCATAAGGCGCCAACATTATCCCACACAGATCCGGAGCCTTTTAATTGTAATTGGAATACCATAACGAGCAGAATTCCACTCCACTCCAAAATCTCCAAAATCTTCCGTTTACAGGTTCTGACCCGGGAGGATATTTGTATTGAAGCTTGTTGCAAATCGACTGTACCGATATGTTGAATTCCCGGCTCGTGGATCTCATCGATACTCCACGTTGAACAGAATCGATTGCTTTCTCTAAATCATCTGTGGAGTAGTGCTTCTTTTGGAGTTTATATTGGCTCATTCTATAAAAAAATTAGACAAATTGTCGTTTATGTATTGCGAAATTTCAATGCACGGTGAATGGAGAATTCTGTTTTATTAAAGATCCATTCACCGTGCATTTTTGTTTTGATCAAAAGTCAATGTGAACACAATTTTCCTCTATATTTGATGCGCAGCCTCAAAAAACATATATGAAGCAGCGATTGTACGGTAAAACAGGAGAAAATCCCATGCAACAAGTATTTTAAACACTAAAATCTCAAAAACGTTTTTGTCAATTTTCTTCGTAGGGACGCTGATGGAGAGTTAATTGCTTCGGATGTAGACAAACAAAAACGTCAAAACGAGACTTTTAAAGGATTTTGATCGCAACTATGATATGAGCTTTTATACTACTTTTAGTAACATAAATGCAAAAGTGGGGTATTTTCCTACTATTTCGAAAACATATTGGAACATATTTCGAAAATGCACGGTGAATGGCGACTTAACGGTACATCAAAATAAAGATGGCTCAACTCGAACGACTCCTTCTTTAGGTTTCGCGCTTAGCAACACATTTGGCCTTACATTTTTATTTATATAGATAATGTGACTAGTTGAAATTGTGTGCTGATTCATTATCCATGCTGTTTTTATCTTCTATTTCCATCAATTATTTGTGAGAAATATCCAATTTAGCGCCTCAATTATAAATATGAAATACCTTCGGGTAAATTTTGGTGACAATTTACGCTATACCTAATTATGCCGGAACAGCGTTACTGTTCGTATCTTACCCCGAATTCCGAAAGCCACAGTCAATAATCATTTTCCCCTACAGCTATTTGCCGCGATAATTTAGCGAACCAATTCGAGTTTTCACTGCACAGCCGTTCTAACGTAATTTACATTTTCAGCATTTCTCCGCCACCATTTCCCGGTGACAGTGGCGGTTTGTACGACGTAGTGTTGTGGGCCACGTTTGTAACGGTAAATCAAATCCGTCACAGTATGCACAGGTTGTAGTTGTTAAATCTCTCTAGCTGTTACGTGATGTCGTAATAGTTTCACAGCTCATTAGCATCGCCAGAAAACAATTATGCTCACTATACTTCCCAGCATACCCGATGGACCAAACCAAGTACGAGAAACGAGAAAAAAACGCTGAAATGAGATTTACGCTCCGCTTGTGACCGTGAAGCATCAAATCGTGCGCTCCGTTAATCGACTGTAATTGACACCCTGATGGATGAGAGTTAGAAATAACCAAACCATTCGGGGAACTGGCGCTGGGAAGGACTCTCCGTAAGATGGACTCCACCAGCGACGGCAAGGGAAGACAAAAAGCGGACAAACAACAATGACCTCAACGGCCTCTCCACCACTCGCGTCAAAGTGCTAGCTCAGCTGCTGCGGATAGATTCGGTCTATCGAAACTGATCTATCAATAAACGGACCCGGACCGCCCTCTGACGGAAAGGTGATTTATGATAATCAAATGGAGGGAGCCATTATGCCGCGTCGGATCGGGTGCCAGGCAGAGAGGAATGAGAGGCAGTCTTCGCAAACATTCACGGTAAAAGCGTTCCCCGGAGCAGATATGTATATTGGCTAGCTAGGAATTGAGTGGTTAAGAGCTTGGAAAATGATAGTGTCCGTTTGTTGAATTGCTGGAATGATTAAGTGAGCGGCGGACTGAAAGAACTTTAGCGGCGTCACTAAATAATGACAAACATAAACAGGGCAAATCACGCATAAAAGTATTATGTGAACTAATGGATTCGAGCGATAATGTTCGCGCGAAATGGGATTTTTGTTGTGCAAAAAGCTCTGATAGAGTAGAAATGCTATAATTAGTCAATGCGGTAACATTCGCTCTCTCAACAGAACATAAACAAGTTTTGTTCATTTCATAAAATAAGAAGGTTAGATGCAATAGTATATAGGACCCTATTCCAGAAAACGAAACGAGCAATTCGTCTGGTTTCATCACTCAGACGTTTTGTTATTATGGATTTATTAAAACCAATGTTTGTTCGCCTGTTCAACGATTTATCAATAAAAGTTTTAAATCTATATGCATGTATTTCTATTTACAGTTATACAATACAGTAGCCTAGTTTTTTTTTCACATTCGTAGCAATAAACTTTGAAACATTTAGGCACGACGAACCAAACGCTTTATTGTAAAATGTGAATCAGCAGAAAAAAACATTGGCTGATCAAAAATGCACATTTGAATTATTTGAATTGTTCATTTTCGTTCAATAAGATGTTAAGAGACTTTTCGTGCCGTGTTAATATATTCAAAACGGTCAGCTGGCATCCCTGGATATGAGTTCAATGTTTACATTTGATTGTGTTGTTTGGAAGAGCCCCGTTTGAAAATCTGTAAAATTTTGCAGTTACTGAATTGAATTTGATGATTGCAGCTGAACACATACATTGCTTATACAGCACTAGTTTAGCCGCGAAACAATTTTTGAAGATAAAGGTGGAACAGAAGAATACCGATGTTTTAACATTTTCGTCGCCCAGAGCGAATCGGCCGAGTTTCTTGCGGGGCCCAAATTCAACTGTCGGTGCGCTAGAGAAATAAGAGGGCAACGAAAATTATGAATTCGGGTTCGATTCAGGACTACTTTTCTGTTGAATCCGATTGAAATCAAGCGACTGCTGATTGGAAAACTTATAAAAATAATTTTTCAGTCAATTGTACAGTGTTGCCAATGATAATAAACAAGGAAATTCAACCGAACGTACTTGCTCTGTATACTATATTCGATGACGATGAAAAACTGCAATTTTATTGGATAACCAAAAATTTTCTGTTCAATTGTGAAGATTCTGTGAATATATCATACCAAGAATATATGTCACTTTTATGGGAAAATAATCGTCATAAACTATATCACATTTGGCAACTCCGACTTTTCATGTGCTTCGTTTTCATTGTTCTTTGCGCATCTATATATATAAAAATGGATTTCTGTCTGTCTGTCTGTCTTCTTATGGACTCGGAAACTACTGAACCGATCAACATGAAAATTTGTATGTAGGGGTTTTTGGGGCCGGGGAAGGTTTTCGTGATATTTTGAGACCCCCTCTTTAAGTTGGGGCTGCCATACAAATTAAACACAAATTTCTATATTACTCGAGAACTAATCGAGAAAACGATACCAAAATTGGCACACAGAGGTTTTAGAGGGCGATAAATGTTTCTATGGTGAGTAGACACTCCTCCCTCTCTCTAAGAGGGGGCTGCCATACAAATGAAACACAAATTTCTGCATAACTCGAAAAATAATCAAGCAAATGGAGCCAAATTTGGGATGTGAGGGTATGAGGAATGTTTCTATGGTAAGTAGATACTCCTCTCCCCTCTCTAAGGGGGGGCTGCCATACAAATGAAAGACAAATTTTTGCATAACTCGAAAACTGATCAAGCAAATGGAGCCAACTTTAGGATGTGAGGGTTTTTGGGTACGAGAAACGTTTCTATGGTAAGTAGACACTTCTCTCCCCTCTCTAAGGGGAGGCTACCATACAAATGAAACACAAATTTCTGCATAATTCGAAAACTAATCAAGTAAATGGAGCCAAACTTGGCATGTGAAGGTTACAGGAGACAAGAAACGATTCTATGGCGGTTCGACACTCCTCCCTTTTCTCTAAGGGGAGACTGCCATACAAATGAAACACGAATTTCTGCATAACTCGAGAACTAACCAAGAAAACTAAACCAAATTTGGCATGTAGAGGTTTTAGAGTGCGGTGAACGTTTCTATGGTTAGTAGACACTCCTCCCTCCTCTCTAAGGTGGGGGGGGGGGGCTGTGATACAAATGAAACACAAATTTCTGCATAACTCAAGAATAATTCAAGCAAATGAAACCAAATTTGGCATGTGGAGGGCGCAATAAATGTTTTCACGGTGGTTAAAACTGCCTTACAAATGAAACACAAATTTCTGCATTACTCTAGAATTAATCAAGCAAATGAAACCAAATTTAGCATGTGGAGGTTTTAGGGTGCAATAAATCTTTTTATGGTGGTTAGACACTCCACCCCCTCTCTAATAGGGAGCTGCCATACAAATGAAAGACAAATTTTTGCATAACTCGAAAATAAATCAAGCAAATGGAGCCAAATTATTATTGGGTACGAGAAATATTTCTATAATGGTATGACACCCCTTCCTCCTCAGGAAAGAAGGGGTGGTCCCATAAAAATAATGCACATATTTCAACCAAACATGAGAAGTGACTATTGAAAATTTTCGGAATGCTCTGAAGTAAAATGGGAAAATTCGAAAAATTCAATTCGCATGTGTTCTACAATTACATATTTGCAAGCGTTGTTAGTGCATTTGATGTTTGCGGTAACGAAATTGATCTTGGTTCGAAAGTGCAAATGGATTTTAATGTGATAAAACGCAATCCTATATCGTCTACTATCTATATAAATAACAATGGATCGCCGAATGTGTTGATAAGAGCAAAACTCGAGAAAGGAATTGTCGGATTTAGGGTTGTCTTCATTCTATCGTACTCCCTGTATCAAACATTTATTTCAAGCAACGGAGAAACATGTTATTTGCAAGCGGAAGAAAAATCTTGCACGAGAATTGTGTCTGGAAATAATCTGATATTATAATGTCGAGTTGTGCTAGAAGTACTGAAATTTTATAGTAAAAAATAATTTTAAAGGCAGTAAACTATGAAACCATAATTAGAAACTACTCGGTGACTCATGGTTATTTTTTTACATCTAAAGTTACGGGAATATTTTTTATAATATATGGACTGGAAAATATTGACAAGAAAACAAGTCGCAGGAAGTTCCTAGAAATCTTTTTTTTTATGCCTCATCAACAAAACAGGCATTGAGATAGTTATCTAGAGTGTTTACAAGATGCAGTTGTGTATATTTTATCCATTCTTGTTTTGTGAACTTTTGTATTTAATTTTCTAAATTGTGGTATCATTGTAAAGCAGTAATTATTCTCAAAATTGGAAAAAAACAAAGGAAGTTTCCATTAATTTTTTTGTTTTGTTCGATCAGACAAAAACTTTTTAAGACGTAGTTGAAACATTTCTAATAATTGTTCTCGATTTTTCGTGTGTTCGGCTGTGTTATTCGCGAGTGGAGTTTGTTAAAGAGTAGGCAAGATGAATAACGAAATAGATCGCCGGTCTAGTTGATTTTTAAAGATTTTTTTAGGTTACCTTGTCAGGTTTCCCAAGAATCAATTTCTGCCTATTAAAGGGTGTGTCACATCAAATTGCATCACGGAAAAAACGCTGTAGAAATTCGCCCAGTAGACCGATCCTTTTGAAAATTTGAGACATTAAAATAAAAACTATTAAACAACTTTTGGCATTTTCTTTTTATTCATACTTCGAGCCCAAGCCCGTATGCTCGCACCTTCCTCTTTACCCCGTCCATAAGGTTCTGTACAACATCAGATTGTAGTTTTTTTTTGAACAGAAATCCATTTTCTCTTGAAGTCCGCCTCCGATTTGACAACTTTTGGGTTCTTCCGGAGGGCCTGCTTCATAATCGCCCAATATTTCTCTATTGGGCGAAGCTCCGGCGCGTTGGGCGGGTTCATTTCCTTTGGCACGAAGGTGACCCCGTTGGGTTCGTACCACTCCAACACGTCCTTTGAATAGTGGCACGAAGCGAGATCCGGCCAGAAGATGGTCGGGCCCTCGTGCTGCTTCAATAGTGGTAGTAAGCGCTTCTGTAGGCACTCCTTAAGGTAAACCTACCTGTTTACCGTGCCGGTCATCACGAAGGGGGCGCTCCGCTTTCCGCAAGAGCAGATCGCTTGCCACACCATGTACTTTTTGGCAAACTTGGATAGTTTCTGCTTGCGAATCTCCTCCGGAACGCTGAATTTGTCCTCTGCGGAGAAGAACAACAGGCCCGGCAGCTGACGAAAGTCCGCTTTGACGTAGGTTTCGTCGTCCATTACCAGGCAATGCGGCTTCGTCAGCATTTCGGTGTACAGCTTCCGGGCTCGCGTCTTCCCCATCATGTTTTGCCTTTCGTCGCGGTTAGGAGCCTTCTGAACCTTGCATGTACGCAGGCCCTCCCGCTGCTTGGTCCGCTGGACGAATGAACTTGACAAATTCAGCTTATTGGCGACATCCCGGACCGAACTTCTCGGATCACGTCTAAACTGCTTAACTACGCGCTTGTGATCTTTTTCACTGACGGAGCATCCATTTTTGCCGTTCTTCACTTTCCGGTCGATGGTTAGGATTAATTCACGATTTCTCGATTACCTTGTCAGGTTTCCCAAGAATCATTTTCTGTTGTAGCGATTGAAGTTCGATGAAGGTTACGTATTACAAATAACGAAATATGTCGCCAGTTCGATTGTGTTCGAAGTAATTATCTTAGTCAGGTAGCCCAAGGATAACTTTTCGTCATCGTTGCGATAAAAATACGCGAGGTGAATAATAGATTATTGTTGTGAAACATTGGATTTTTTTCGAGTGGTCGATAGTTCACGTTTACATAATCACATCACTTACCTCAGTGAATCCTGATTCTTACCTCTTCCCACTAACAACCATCCCTCGCATGATAAACGCTAGGGAACCACGCTATAGAGGCGACCCTTCTGGCCTTCGGGCGGCGAATATCATACTAACATATCTTCCGGTCCCCTGGTGATTGTAAGGACGTCGGACGGCGTCGTTATTGACCATTTAAAGCTCAAATCACCGAAAATTGCACAACGAGAATGATTTGCTAGTCACAAGTGTAATTCTGTGTGTTCTTTATGCAATTTGGTTGGTTCAGGTCCATCACGGAGAGCAACTACGAATTGTACAGTCTACCCAAGCTCAAGTTCATCAACAAAACAGGCATTGATTCTTAGTTTAACAAGAATACATAGAAAAGAATATTAGAAATACGTAAACATGATATTCCAGAACCTTTATCATCTAGTAACTATCTAATCTTATCCAATTATACACCCAAACTAGCGTTGGCAGAAAACATGTCATCTTTGGCAGAAATGATACCATTTCGTGTGCTGTTGAGTCAAATCCGCAAATAATGAGCTTTTTTAAAAGCTTAAAAGTGGTTTGTATGTATGCGTGCAGACATCTCCTTCTGTTTTCTTTTCTCATTTCATTTGGGATTGTGCTAAAAAAAGACCATACGACGTCAATGGGGATCGAACCTAGGCCGGCTGGAATGAAAAGCTAATTTACACGATCACGCTATTCACATGGCTAATGATGCTGAGGAAGTTGTTCAGCATATACGTGATAATATGGCACCTGGTGAATGAAGTGAAGTTGGGAAGTGTTTTCTAAGAGTAAAAAAGGAGCGCTTGAAGGAGAACAATATCTATCTCGGTCTGGGCCGTGTATGTGGCAAAGCATGCGGAAAGCTTATTTCTCTTTTGTTTCGCTCGCTCGTATGAATCTTATATTGCTGTGCCATGTATGATATACCGATGCTTACCAGTATTTGTGAGTCATGAAATTTTCTGTTATGTTATGTCTGATTTAATGTCATAAATTGGGATGACAAAACATGAGCTGAAAATCTATTTTGGGTGTACAATTATACTCAAATATACTTCTTAAAATAAATGCCAATAAAGCCTTAAAAAATATACAATAGCAATATTACAGAGAAGTTCAACTTTCAGTCTGTGACACCGTGCGCGAGTATACGAGCTATAATTTTCCATGCTAGTAAGGTAAATGATTTTGGTTTGTCCAGTCGAAAAAGTGATCATGGTTTGTCCACAGTTTTGAATGCTCTAGTTCAGCGCACCTGTGTCAAATTAAGTATTCGAATGTTTCAAAACTTATAAATAATATTGTCTTCTTCATGATTTACAATAGTTATATAGTATATTTTTACGGATTCATATGTTTTGAAGGATTTTAAGATCCACATTCTATTGGTGTCAATGCGCCCCTCTCTTGAGCTAACTTTGAATCAACCAACAGATGATTATTTGGCACGTATTCAGACCTTTTCTGGATTATAATACTTACAAATATTGTAAACATCATGCTTGCACACCATTTGTGTCAGATTTACATAGCTAAACCATTAAATTAATGCATTTTAATGAACTTAATTCTGATCATGAGTTGTCCAATTCAATAATTTTGTTTTGTCCACATGATTTCTATGGCAACCGCTTAGAGCGCTGCAGTTTGTTTATTGTGTCCTTCGCGTATAGCAGAAATAAAGTTTCTCTATGTTGAGTGTCTTGAGGTGAACAGTTTTAAAATGCCCAAGAAAATGCGATATTCTGAAGAAAGCCCAAATTATGAATGGATCAATATGAAGACAGTAAACTCAAGCAATGATAAATGCAACATCTGCTTGAGAATTCGAATGTTTACATTCAAAAATGGTGATCTCTAAAGCCGGACAAACCATGATAATTTTTTGGACAAACCATGATCAGAGGTGGTCAAACCATGATCATAATTCCTCTTTGAGGAAAATCGATAAAACACATAAAAATTTGAATAGCACCTTATGGTAGTATTAGCAACGGGAGACTCGGGGCTTTTCAACAAACCCAAACTCGTATCGATTATATGTGATTTTCATGAAGAAAAAAAATCGATTTGCATTTACTAGTTGCGTAAAAACAGCCCAAACTGGACAAACCAAGATCATTTACCCTACAAATGGGTTAAACGTAAAACAAAACAATTGGATCATTAACCCCGCTTGACACCGTGCTGACCTTGTGGAACGATACACAGCTATACGAATTATGCGTGGAATTTACGTATTGGAAAGCTAATGGCAAGCACTTCCCAAAATAATAAATTAGATGACAAACACTTCGGACAAACAAAGACTAAAACGTCAACAGCTCCGGTTTTTTCAATGACCCATTCAATTTCTAGCCCCCTCAATCGCCCTCATCGCTGCAGTATTTCAATGCCCGCTCTGCTCTTCTTTACTCAACAGCAGCAAGTCATCAACTTTTGAAAACGAAATTCAAGCTTGTTGTCACTGCCGTGTGTCACTTCAGGAATACTAATGTCTTCGGAATAATGCCTCTTCGGAAAGTGTCCGTTGGACAAAACCTATGACTACCCCCCCTGGAGACATAAAAGTACAATGCGTGCACAAGAATGCAGGGATAGTGTGTATGTGTCTTTTTTTCGTAAAAGAAATGCGAGAGGCTGCTATAAAACTTCTAAAGTCGATAGCGTGCGAGTTTTGCATATTTATTAGTTTCCGCCGACAGTCATTGTGTATTCAACGGAATTCAGGCTGAAGATGACACAAACTCTATCATCGCTCACTGCAGTTTGTGGATTGTTTGGAGTGCAGAAAAGAAAAAAAAATCCTCCATTGACAAATTGAAACCGATTGGCGCATTGGCGATCTTCATTTTTCGAGGGAGTTTCGCATTACCAAATCAATTTTGGTATCGTCCAAGTGAAACTCTCGCCGGTTCAGTTGAAAACTTAAATAGCCAGCAGAACAATCGCCGGATCGGCGTTCTAATGAGAGGAAATAAAGATAATCGCTGCGAACTGGTTTTATATGCTTTCACGGTAATAACAGTGATATTATGAAACCAATGTTGGACGCCCTAGAACCACCAAGAACCATAACGCAAGCATCGCATCACATCATAATGGAATATGATTACTTCCGGCGGGGGCTCCGGCAGCGCAACGGAGCGCAGGTGTGTGCGCGTTTGTTTTGAAAACATTGAACCGGCACTGACCCACGAGGTCAGCAGAGCTTTGGGTGTTCTGCTTTCCGTGGACCTTCTACTCGACGGACGAATATCGTTTAATCGCGATAAGGGAAAGGTAATTTGTTGAATAATTACCGCTTTAATAACTTTACACAGCATCCCACGATGAAGATATTTTTGATGGCGGTGTCTATTCATCGCTTTGCACTGGCAGAACAAGGAATCATTAGATCAGATAAAATCTTTTTAGCTGTTCGATTATGGCTGTTTTGTATTTCATAAAAAAAATCCTTGCAGAGCGTATCGGTTTTTTCGATAGCCAAACTTTTTAGATTGACTTTATACCGCCATTTTGAGAACGGACATCACAGAACTTGGACCATTAATTATCTATTTTACCAAACGATAACCTTTTCGGCCCAGAGCTATGAGCAGTACGAGAAATTATCCTCTATTTTGAAAATGAAAATGTTCGTTAGATGTGCTAGATACCGCATCACTAAACTTGCACCCCTAAATAATGAGAATTATCTGAAATCCTTCCAAGGACGATTTCTTGAATGTCTAAAATTCAGAGATTTGAAAATAAAAATTCAATTTTTTCGAATTTCTAGACTAGAACTACCTCATTACTGTAATAATAACCAATCGATGCAAAATGACGCAGCGAAATATATAATTAAGGCTCACAGTGTCTGTGTCAGTGTTTTCTGACGAAGGACTTCGTCTAATAGAAAACTTTTCGCATCACGATTATTGGCCAGTCGCATATATGCAACAATTTTACCCTACTTCAGTCAAATGAAACTATATATGAATCTATGATACGAAAACGTATGTTAGGAATGTGGAAAAATTGTCTTTCGAAACTTTATCTCATTTGGAAACGAGTGGTTCGGCATCCCTGTTGTTCGCATTTGGACGAGGAAGAAGAGTATGAAACCAGTTGTCATGTCTTGTCTTAGACCACACTTTCTCTCGATTCTTAATAAAAAAAAAAGCATATTTAAGTGATATTCTAGTTGCGAGATGTATTCATTCTTCGTGGGGACACCGACTGGACAACATCATTGCTGGACGAGCTGGATGGCGAGGGAGCGAGTGCCTTTCTCAAGGCAATGAGGGTGCAGTGCTGGAAGAGTAAAGTTTTTCAAGGGCCTTTTTCAAGGCTAGAGACGAATGAACTGAAAAAGTTTAAAGTTTTCATAATTCATTACCTGACCTGACATGACCAAAATGCATTCAGTATGTTTTGAATGGTGAGGGAGCGCAGGAGGGCAGAAAAAAAGGCATTGTTACGACCAGCATCGAAAATTGTTTCTGCTTGGAGCAGCATTGAAGCAGCCGCCACACACATACACGCGCGCAACTCTTTTTGTTTGGTGGTTATAGAGTTAGCATTAACTACTAGCGGGAATCGTGCGACGAGAAGAAACCGAAAAGATGTCATCATTGTTGAAAAACAGTCTCCTTAGAATTGTAAATTACATTCAAGCGAAAGAGTTAATTTTATTGTTTTCTATCCATATAATACTGCGAACAAATACATTATGTTTCGTGATTTTTCAATCAATTGCATTTAGCAGGAAAGCTTCTGAAGATTACTCTTCCTCTTCAGTAGAACATTTTCGTTGAACGAACATTCAATATTGGACTTATAAAATGAAATCTCGCG